>NC_140483.1:100618090-101355590 GCF_964271855.1 Acomys minous | reverse complement strand
GATATCCATGAAAAATACTGAAAATATTGAAATATAGAATGGAAAATTAAATGAAATAATGCTAATCTGTAAGCATTGAATCCTCTATCTCATATTTACAAATACATTTACTGCTCACAGAAGGAACATATTCAAAATACCATTGTAATCAATTAAGGAGGTTAAGGCAAGCCTAGACGGTTATGTATTTTTCTGGGTAACTGTCTTTTATTTCATTTTAGAGAACACACTAATTGCAGTGTCTCTGGCAGAACTGTGTTTAGAGCATTTGATTTGTACTGGATTTCCTGACACTGCTCAGCTGTTCTTCAGCAGACAGTTCAGCTAAGTTCTATCCATATTATGAAGATGCAAGAGGGCCCAAATGATTTAAGCCATGAGCCACCATGTCCTGCCCTTCTTGACATCATTTGGCTTTTTAAAAATACCATCTTCCAATGGAGCATATAAGATGTATAGTGGTTGATGATTTAGGTGACTGAATTTATGTATAGAATGTCTGGGTGAATTGCCAAATAATTGTTTCTGAAGTAGACATAGTAGGTGAAAATCAATTGCTAACCAACTGAAAATGTTTCCTTAAGACTCAAATAATATGTAAAAATGTTTGCAATATTATGGTCTGTTATTAATAATCTGGTGTGGCCAAATTACCATGACATATCTTAATCAATAACTGTATCATTTATTTATCGTTAAATATTACATTATAATTCATGGTAAAGCCTATTGTTCTTTCCTGCACTTACAGTGACAGTTGTAGGATTTTAAACTAATTTTACAAATGGTTCATAGAAATATTTTAGTTCAGTTCTGCATTTTTTATATCCATTTATTCTATAATTTGCAACTGATTACTTGATTAGGATGATTCAGTTTCTAAACACTTATCCAATTATGGCTTCTTCAGTCAGCACTTAAGCTATTGTTTTAATAAGAAATATTTGAGCTACTTGAGTGGAGTATAGTCTGTACTTTCCTTGCAGAAAAGGGTTTACTTAGGCTTTTGTTTCTTTCATACAGTTTTTAGACACATCTTTTCTACAGAAACCATGACAATTTTTGGATGGAGGCATGTTAAATCATGGGATGTTACACAATAGTTTGATAACACATAGAAATCAGTTATAAAAAAATAAGTGCAGCTTATTTTAGGTTATTATTTTGCTAATAATAGCATTTTGTTACAAAAGTTATCCAAATATTTGATAGTTTACATCAGGTTTTTAGTTGGCCTTTGGGGTCCTACTGATAAAACTGGAGGATGAATGAATAGATCATTCTTTATGTAGTTCACATAAGCTCTTTTCATGTGATTCTTGCTCATTTTAAATATTGGCTGCCTTCAAAATATAATGGAGTTGCTTATTGGATGTCTGAAGCACTTTCAGGGATCGGTGCTGATTTTTATTTCAGCAATTGTACCACAGATTAACTCATCAGAATTCAGGGCCACAATCACTGGAAAAAACAGTGGAGAAGAGTTGAAAGATGATAAATGGAAGGGAAACGATGCAGTTAGATGTGAAGTGGACACACACTCTCATTCAAACCAGCTTGCATCAAATTATGATCGTGGGTCAAGTTCGCAAGTCTGCAGAGAACCAGATGAGCTGAGAGGCAGACATAAGCAAGACGTGAGGCCTCTGGTATATGAACAAGCAGGAAGCCATTATGAGACCTTTTTGTACAGTGATGAAGTGGTTTCTTATTCCCAAAATAACAGGTAAATTGTCCCTCAGATACAGGAAACATTGCTGATATTTCTAATAAACCATGAGGTCTTTATTCTGCTTACTCATTTTTCTTCAGAATACAGAATCAGTACAGGTCATTTTAGGTTTCTCTCATTTTCCAACATTAAAAACTCTGTAAGGAGCCCATACACTACATAATCACCAAAAAAATTGTTTTTAAGTAGATATTAAGTAATAATTTCTAATCAACTGATAATATCTATTAGACTTTCTACATTTTCATTTGTTATTAATGAAGAATATGCTAACAAAGAAATTAATGCCTTCTGATGAGATCCTAGGTCAGACTACAATAGGAAAATTAACCCAGACATAATTTTATTTTCACAGCATAACAAAGAAAGAAAAAAAGTTATATTCTTCAAGGGAAGATTTTACTTACAAATTACTTTTACCTTATAAATGAGGAAATTCAGAATGATACCCCATTCTCCCAAACGCCCATGAGAACAGAACTCCAATTCCCACCTGTGCACTTTATATGTGGTTCCTCTTGATCATACTAAACAAAAGGAAGACAGAACTGAAGTTTTAATATATGTATAGGACATTTAAAATGCATTAGCTTGGAATCTCATGTAAGAGAAAACATAATAATAGTGAAAAGTTGTCGACAGCATTCCTAAAAGCTAATCAATAAACAATCATAGCTACTGTAGATAATTAAACAGTGTTCACATCCTTATCAGAATATAATTCCAACCCAATCTCAGCTAAGAATTACTGGAAATCTTCACTTCCCTAGGAATGTGATCTTTTCCATTTGGGCTATTTATGCAGGTGAGGTTTTTAACACATTTTATGTTAGATGTGACTGTATTTCTCAAGGAAGCCTTGGAAAAACATCTGCATTAAAGAATTACAGAAAATATTTATATTGAATATACGATGGCGTCAAAGTTCATCACAGCACTTTGGCAACCATTCCAGATGCTACCCAGTGTAGCATTTTAAGATTTTGAATATGAGTTTATGGGCAGCTGTCAAGGTAATTTCTCTTCCAAGAATTTATATGGGCAATTTCATTACTCCAGTCACTACCGCTAAGACCTTTCTGGCAGACCAAGCATAATTTCTTTCAAATTTAGTCACAGTGTGTGACACAGAGCAAGCAGTGCTCTCGCTGACATCTGAAAACCTATGTGATATCAAAGATGTACCCTGAGGAGCATTGCACAAGTTAGGATTAAAAGAGAGGCAGAACTAGATGTACTGACAATTTCACTCACACTCTGATTGTTTTTGTCTTTGCACTGTATGTAAGTTTCAATCATTTTGTTATTAATTAGATAAGCAATAAATGCCTTTAACTTTTGCTGTTAAATTTTGCCCTGCTGTTCTTCTTAATGGAAATCACAAAGTCCCTGCAGAGAAATCTTGAAAAGACATATGTATTTGTATGTATATGTGCACATAAGGTGTAGTATTCATGTTTCAAAATATTTCTTCCTTGGCTGAAAGTTACATGTAGATGCCTTTGATTTTCTTTCTATTAAATGGTTCTACTGCAACAAATTTATGGCTTTTATTTGATAAAATTAAATTTTCTTCCTCTACTTAATATAAAAGAAAAACTTGTTATGTGTTCATTGAAGTTTAGAGGTGTGTCCAGACATCCTGATCTTAAGCGTAACTGAAGCTGCCATCTTAGGAAATGAAGGTTAGGTATAGTGTGCCTGCCTTAAAGCGAATAACAGTAAAACCGAGAAGCCACAATTGGACAAAAATCAGTGCAATTACTGGGTCACGGTATCTAAAGAGACAAGCTCAAGTGGAGACCTGTGCAACTGCACCAATAATTAAGTCCCTAAGAGCTCAAAACACATTTTGCCTAGATAATCCAGGTAATTCTGACTCAAGTGGCCAAGTGCCTTGCTTTAAGATTACCCAGTGCACTAGAAATCCAAACCTATGGAAGAGCTAAATCAGAGAACAATTCTTGTGCAGCGATAGGATTTGTCCAAGTGACTCTTTCATGGTCAAGTAGGCCAGAGCTCCCCAAGAATGAGGAAAATGCTTTGCTTATTAACTACCAGAATTACTCATATAAATTGACCAATCTCCTAGAAACAAACACAGAGTTAATGGAAGAAAAGACCTAATTTTTGATACAGTGGCTTTACTGGTCTAGGCCTGTGCTCATGGTGACAAACAGGCATGGCTCAGCACCCAGCATCCCCACTGAATAGCTGTCTAATCATGGAAATTTTGCTTAATCTTTATAATCTTCTGTTTACTGATCTGTTAAATAAGTATCATAATATTATGCATTTCACATGCTTATTAAGAAAATAATGTGAGACAATGGAAATGAAACAATTAAGGGAGACCTAGAAAGCACTCAGTTCTCAATCAAAGATAACTGGATTGGCTTCAGGTGCTTTTATGTCTCTACTTTAGAGGGGCCTGCATTAGAAATAACTCCTAAATGGGATCACTCATCGATGAAGAAAGTATTCAAGTGGCTGCATTTATTCATTTGAAGATTATTTTATGAATATTTGCAGAGTGTACACATTTGTGTGACTGGACTAATTATAATAAGAAACCTAGTGCCAACTCAGAGTGTACAATATCACTGAGTAGATTGATATTTCATTAAAAATACTAATAAACATTAATTTTTGGAAATTAGTTCTGGTTTCAAATGATTTCCTCTAAAGCATTCTTAATAATTCTGAAGTTGTATTCATGTACACATTGTTAATTTCATTTTTAAGGTGGCACAAAGAAGTGGGGAAAAGACACAATCTAGTTTATTTAAATCTATGTTAATTCTGTAGCCTGAAGAGTAAAGCTTGTAGTCTCTAACAGGAACCATTTAATTTAAGGCAAAGCCTGGGGTTTTTGCTGATTGAAGTTCATTGGCCACATTATCAGAAGCATGACCTTGTTCTATGGCAGTCACTTCTGGTGTGATTACCCACTTCTTCTCATAAGCATGGGGAAGAGCTGAGATTAAATCATAGGAAAACAAACCATGAATCTCATCAGAGATGACGCTGACAAACAAACAATACCGATGCCCAAAGGGTTGGCTTTTTTTTCTTTTGCTGCTGTGACAAAAACTAATCATGCTGACCTAGATTGCTCATGTTTCCCACCAGGAGGCAGGGAACCAATCTGCAGGTGCCTGGATCTCAGGAAGCCTAGAAGACACAGACTTTTATCTTATGCCAGACAGCCTTTAGAAGCTTAAGCCTCGAACAGAAATCTTCTATAGATGAAGAAATATGCATTGACAGATATATAAATAGAAATGGAAGAAGAGAGGCTAGGAAGGAAGGATAAAGGTAGAAGTAGAGCGGGAGAGATAGAAAAAAATAAACCCAAATGCATTTGTATTCTAGTATTATTTGTGACAATGAGTACACAGTAATTCCACAATCAAGCCATCCTCTCTCTTTTTAAAAATTTCTTTCAAGCTCTGACTTCTAGAACTGCAAGAATATGCCACAATACCCCATTCATTTTCTTTATAATAAAATCAAGAACATAGAGACATAATTAGTCAAATATTGGCTCAATAATTGCTCCAACGAAATAGACCCGAATAAAATTAATTTATGTAATTAATAATCTGTATTATTTCTGTATGGGTAGGAAGGTGCTTCATGGAATCAAATAACCAAAGCTGGCCTTTTGCTTTTTGTATAAAGCCAAGGGAGGCTTTGAACTTATCTTATTGCCTCTTTCATCCAAATTCTCAGATTAGAGGTGTATACTGCCATACCTGTATCTATTCTTCAGTTTTAATGAGAGATAATCTGCCCACAATTGAAACCATTACAGTAATATGCTGTCATCTCATATAACATATATAAATCACATTATAGAAATATGTGACATTTATCAAGCAATACTATATGTCAGGCATCCGTCCAAATATTTTGTGTCTTTTAACAAATCTAATTGTATCAATAACTCTTTGAGTTGGTGAATTGGTGGGAATGAATCCAGCTACAATGCTGAATCTCAGTGGCTTAACATAATGTTTATTTCTTACTTATGTCATGATTTATTATGGTCAAGGTTTCTCTTTTCATATAACAGAGAGCTCAAGATTCTTCTGCAATGTTGTCATCCTCAGTATGAGACACAAAGTTGTGGGGGAGTGGGAAAAGCACATGGAAAGGGTAAACAAGAGGGCTTTCCTGAGCCAGAGATAGAAATAGCATCCATCACCCAGAGGTTTTAGTCAGAAATCATTCTCAGTTCAGGTAATGTGTGGCATCAAATATGAACAATTAAAAATATGTATGGCGAGCATAGAGTCCACCTCTAATAACTCCTGACCTTCTTAACAAACAAATATGGGTTTCTTTGGTTTTCCCTCTTTGACACAAAGGCTCACCCTGTCACTACATCTAGTTTAATATCTAATATTTTTAAATGATGCTTAGTTAGCATCTTGATGAATCTTATTATCTGTCATTCTAAGACACATAATTTTTGTTTTGTTCTGGTTTTTTTTCCCCAAGATAAGATATCTCTGAATAGTCCTGGATGTCCTAGATATCCTGGAACTCTCTTAGCCCATTCTGGACTCAAACTCAGAAATCTACCTGCCCCTGCTTCCTGAGTGCTGGGATTAAAGGTGTCCACCACAACCAGCAAGCATGACACAGAACATCATCATCATCATCATCATCATCATCATCATCCTTATTATTATTATTGTTATTACATCCTGACTGCAATTTCCCCTATCCCCCCCATTGTCCTTCTGCATCCCATCCACTTCTCTGATTCTCTTCATTTGTATACAACCTTTAGAGCATCTTTTATTCATACATACAAGTTTGCAATAAATATATGATGATATCCTCTATACACCCACCATTCAAACACCTATCCATCCATCCATCCATTATCTATCTATCTATCTATCTATCTATCTATCTATCTATCTATCTATCATATATCTATCTAATCTATTTGTCTATCCATCTATATATCTGTCTATCATCTATCTCTCATCTCTCATCATCATCATCAATCTATCTGCATATCTATATCTCAATGAAGTTTGATTGAAAATGTTTTGGAGAAAACACAATCTAACATATTAACTATGGATCAGGCTTTAAATGGAATCCACACCAAGTCAAGAAGTATCTTAGGACACTAAAATAAAGTATAATTCAAATATGCAATATGAAAATATATTATGATGTCAACTATGGCACCAGCCAAGGACAATACATGTATTAAACTTTGAACTCCTACCCAGATCTAACCAAGGGACAGGACGTTCTTCACAGCTGAGTGGAGAGTGGGGTCTGACTTTCACACGAACTCTGATGCCCCATATTTGACCACATCCCCTGGATGGGGAGGTCTGGTAGCACTCAGAGGAAGGATAGCAGGCTACCAAGAAGAAACTTGATACACTATGAACATATGCAGGGGGAGGAAGTTCCCCTCAGTCACAGTCATAGGGGAGGAGAGCAAGGGGAGAAGGGAGGGAGGGAGGAATGGGAGGATACAAGGGATGAGATAACAAGTGAGATGTTATATGAATAAATTAATAAAATATATTTAAAAAGAAAATATATTCTGAAATACATGTTAATTAAACCATTTTCCTTATTTGTCTATGGAATTTCAGGGAATTGTCAAATTTCCCACATTGCAGATTCAAGGGCATGAAAGTGTAACTCATTCAAAAGACAGAATTGCCAGGGAGCCCAACTTTTAAAGGAAACTGTTTTCCAAGTGTTTGTTTCACAATCACCAACCTCTGCTAACACTAAGAGGCCAATATGGCCTTGATTTGAAGGTGTCAATCTCCCACTCAAGCAAAACAGCATTGTTCATATGATACTAGTTTGAAAGGAATGTAAATTCAGGATTTACGAAATTGTGGAAGCCTATATTCATATTTGAAATAAAAGCATAGAAACTTATACAATATGTGTCATGAACAGAACCCTGAAGAAACTGCTATGAAAAAGTGTGGATTTCTGAAAATCAAGCCAACATTGCAATGGAGACTATAGGAACTTAGATGTACTGTGAGTGTTTATTATCTGCTGAGGAAAACCCTAGGTGGTGGGTAGAGTGAGAATAGGGGAGAGCCTTTGTGGCTATATAGCCTGGGGAGAAATAACCATTGGCGTTTACACTGTGCTTTATGCCCTTGTGCCATTAGCAATAGAGTCAGATGATCCCATATTTCCCCTGTGGAGTTTTAGACCTGCTTGGATCCTTTCCTTTCTTTGTCTACCTCTACTTATTACTTCTTTAATGGCAGTGTTTACTATATTACATGATCTTTGGGAGTGGCGGTGATTTGAATGAGAGTGCTCCCCCCCAACAGACTTATATGTTTGAATGTTTGAAACTCAAAAAGTGGAACTGATTAGGAAGGAGCCATGGCCTTGTTGGAGTAGTTTTGGCCTTGTTAGAGCAAATGTGTCATGAGAGGTGGGTTTTGAGGTTTCAACAGCCCACTCCAGGCTCTGTCTCTGTGTCATTCTCTCCTCTCTCTCTCTCTCTCTCTCTCTCTCTCTCTCTCTCTCTCTCTCTCTTCCTCCCTTTCTTTCTCCCTTGCTCTCTGTTGATCAAAATCTAAATTCTCAGTCCCATACTGGCATGCTTGTCACCATGCTTACTGCCATGATGATAATAGACTAATTCTCTGAAACTGTAAGCCAGCGCCTAAATAATTTTTTTTTTATTTTATAAATGTTGCCTTGATCTTTACTTCAATGGAGCAATAACTAAGACAGGCATTAAGTTCCTTGCCTTAAGTTAATTTTGGGGAAGTTCACAGCTAGTGGACTGATCACAGGACTGAGAGGCAGGTTAGGACGCTAGGTAAGATCTCTGATTTTAAAACTTCTTCTCCCCCTCATTGTACTTGTCTTCATCATCGTCATCATCATCATCATCACCATCATCATCATCATCATTACCATAATGAATATAAAAGTATTTCTACACATCAGTGAGAATCTGAGGCTGAATGCACAGCACCCATTTAAATGGGGCATAATAACATTTGTCTGAAATCCCAGTACTTCTTCTCCAATCTTCAAGACAGAGACAGGTGAATCCTCAGATACACTGAAGCCACCTATGCTGTTTCTTGCAACCATAAACATCAAAAATGAGAGTCTATCTCAATCAAAAAGGTGAATACTGACCAAGTGAAGTGTTCCTGTGATGCCAACACAATGGTATGTTCACATCCATCTATTCATTCTTCCATACACCAAAAACACATTCACAAGATTATAAGAGATAAATTATATTAATTTTATTATATATAATTACTACTTGTTTTAAACAGTCGTTAACAATACAGTTATTAACTTGTTTGATATTTAAAATATTAAGCTGGAAAATAAAATAATCAAAACAAGTATCAGTAAACTTACTATTGTAGTGCTAATAAAAGAAACAAAAACATTTTTTCCATTCATTTCTGAAGGATTGCTTTCGTAATTTTTGTTTTGAATTAGTTAAACATTTTTGGGAGAGGCAAAAGAGGGAAACTGTTAGTGGATAGTTCAAGTTAAAATAAAATTGGAAATATAAATATTGTTGAAAGGCTAGTAACATATTATTTAAATGTATCTAGTCAAGCTCTATCATTGTGACAAGTCTTACTTGTACTTTGACTTACAATTTCCATAGCATTGACCATAGGACAGGCCTGAATATGGTGAAGAATATAGGAAGAATATGTCTTAGTAATGTTTGTTTCCAAGCCAAGTGAGAAATAGTTTGGGGTGAAAGGCAGCCCGTCTCAACTTGTGAGTCACAACCATGACTCTTTTATTGGGGTGGCCTGAGAGCACTGGAATTACTTTTCAATGCATAACAGTAGAAAAATTACAGTTATGAAGTAGCAACAAAAATAATTTCATGGTTGAGGGTCACTACAACGTGAGGAACTGTATTAAGATGTCACAGAATTAGGAAGGTCGGGAAGGCCTGGTGTAGAGTGTCTCCAGAAGGCATATGCCTTTAGATTGGTAGTTCTACCAGGAGAATTAGACATTTATCTACATCAGGCCATTGCCGTTACTAGGATTTTAGTATGATGTGGAAGGTTTGTGTCAATGAAAGTTTAAACCTTCAGAGTTTGCATGTTCACCACGTCAGGGTTATTGATGGCTCCCCACTTTTACAGAGAGTGATGAGTTATTAAATTTATCTATTAACATATATGCTAATGATGGCTTTTAGGATACTTCAATCTGTTTCTGCTTGTTAATATGTATCTATAGTGTTTGTATACTGATTTTAATTTAAGTATACACAAAATAATATAAAGATGTAAGGAGAGATGTCAGGAACCAATTATTAGGCCTGTTCAGGCAAACGAAGCACCTTTTCTGCAGTAGGCGATGTGACAGTTTGAAATCTTGATTGAAATGAGTATACTACAAGTTACATAAGATTTAACCTGTGAGTTAATTTGGGTAGGGAACTAACAATTTTACTAATATTTTTACAGAAAAAAATTATTTAGGTCATGGAGTTTGCTTGAAACCAAAATTAGAGGACTAGATTTTTTTTTTTTTAGTTAATAGGCTCTTGCATTTGTTGGTTTCTCAAATCATGGTGGGCATTCCTCTAAATTATTGTACAGGCAGCTGAGAGTTGAGCTAGAGCTATTTTGCATTTTAAGGTAGATGTTTCTCAAATCATAAAAACTATTGCCATTACCACTGTTAGTAAAGTAAAATGTTCTATAAATAATACCAGGATAAAGTCAAATTATTCCAGATTGCCCAAAAATATAGTGAGAAGGAAATTATATTAATAGCCTTGAATATCATAGTAAAGTGAATATTGGTTTATGTGTTGTCAAGTATATATCCCCCAAATGACAGGAACCGGTTGATGTATCAAACATGTGGCTGTCTAACTGAGAAATGTCTCCCTAGCTACATTGAGGGGTTCTGGAAAATCAGTTTAGTGCTTACTGAGATCAGCTTTTACAAAGAGGCATTGTTTCTCTCAATGCCAATGGATGAGTCTGGTTTGAATCATCACTTCTTATCAAAAATACATTTGGGCATTAGTGGAAAGAATTCTCATCTAACTTGAGCCAGCACTGAAGCCCAATGGGTGTACCCACTCTGGGAACAAATTAAAAGGTTTTAGCTTGTTTGTGTTCTTTCCCAGAGAACATCCATCTGAAAAGGATACATTTACTATTCTTTGTAAACTGCAAGAAAATGCATCTGGAGTAACCATCCCTGTAGTTTTAGAATTATCAGGGCAAGCCTTGTTGCTGCCTTAAGAGATTTTTAATTATATAGTTTATTTCTGTAATTACTTTATTTTATAGTGCACTTACTTCCTGTAAGTGCACTTTGTGTATGTAGCAACTCTCCTTCCTTTAATTACAAGGTTAGCATCACATAATTACAGGGTAAATACTCAATTGTTTTTGTCCCCATGTGCCAGTGTTTAGGTAATGTGGTATTTTGTACAAAGAAATAAAATGATGATTAGTAGTTGCTTCTTTTGATTCCCTTTTTAGATTAATATCATCTATTATATTATTTGTAAAATTACTGGTAAGTGCCAGAGCACTGGGAAGATTTTTGAAATAACTCATGCTACCCTAAGAGCCGGCATACCACACCTTTACTTTTCTATAATGTCAGAGACTTATTGCCATACTTATCAAGGAAAACATTTATTTCATGCTTTTAAGTTTCACTTCTGATTTCAAGTTTTGGTATTGCCAATGCTATCAATTCTAAAGTTGTATACACTTCTCTGAAAAGCAGAGAATGCCAAACCAGAATTTAGAATGAGTTTACAAACCTAAGAGAGAAAAATGCAAACAATGTTGACATTTGGTTCAGTTTCAATTGTTAACACGTATGATTTCTGTAACTAGAAAACTTTCCGCTTTCTATCTTCTTCAATGATTCTGTAATTAAGAAAATAATGGCATGTTTTATATTTTAGTATGTTGATATTAATCATGCCTAATTACAAAGTATGCATGGGTTATTAGTCATTTAATCTGTAAGCATGTTTTTACCTTATTAACTTTCAGTAATGGAATATACTCACACACTCCTTATATTTGTGTGAGAGGTAACCAGATAAAATAATAATTCTAATTTGTACTAAAATTAAAATTCCATAGAACTGCTAAATAATGAAATCAGATGTAAAACAGTCATCGGTTATAATGAGGGTAGATGAAGGTGGAGTCCAGAGGGAAAAGGGTAGATTTTCAAAAGTGACAAAAACATGCCCTCCATACAAGAAAATTTCATAGATAAGGTATTGCTGTGTTTCAGATTTCAGTGGTGAGCACCAGCTCTTCAAGATATATAAAGAATAAATGATAACATTCATGGTTAACAGATCACATTTCCTCACCTTATCAAATCAAATAGTCCTTTAGTTTAAAGTCTATGAAAACTAATTTAATGACAAAGTAATCATCAATAAGAAAAAATTGTTCCTTTATAGTTTCTATTTTTTAAAATTATAACATAATTGTGCCATTTCTTCCTTTTCCTTACTAATCCTCTTATGTCTCCATCCCAATTCTCCTTCAAATTTATTGCCTTATGTTTTTCACCAATTATTATTTCATGCATTGTGTGTGTTTCTAACTATAATATTTTAGTCTGTATAATGCTACTTGTACACCCTTAACAAAGTGAGAAATTGTTGCTTATAATTGATAACTAGATAATGTAAATTTGTGGAAAACCTAGGCTTCAAGTGCTTCAGTCACAGATCAAGAGCACACGGGCTGGACCATAGCATACTGGGTTCCTCAGCATGTGGATTATTTTAATGATGTGAAATGAAGGAAGGCATTCAATTTCTATGAGCAACAGACACAAACTATGTCCACTGATCCCTCTGTGTTGATTAAAGAATGATGTTGTCTTGTAAAAATCTATGAAAGTTCTCTATGGTTTACTCCTTCAACACCTGATCTCTACAGGCACAATGTATTGCTACATTCCTCCAGAGTTCTTGACCCTTTCTTTAAGTTTCTTTAGGAAAGAAAGACAGGCCAATGCAGATTAGAGTGGTAGCATTTTTTTTCTTTTTCTTTTTTTATTAATTTATTCTTGTTACATCTCAATGGTTATCCCATCCCCTGTATCCTCCCATTCTTCCCTCCCTCCCATTTTCCCCTTACTCCCCTCCCCTATGACTGTTCCTGAGGGGGACTTCCTCCCCCTGTATATGCTCATAGGGTATCAAGTCTCTTCTTGGCAACCTGCTGTCCTTCCTCTGAGTGTCACCAGGTTGAAGCAGGAATGAATGGAAGGACACTGGAAAGAGACTGTTGTGGAATGGTTGCCCATCATGTATAATATAAAGCTATGTTTGATAACCCCTCACACTGTGGGTTTGGTAGAGTAAACTTACTTTCCTCATGCATCTGCCATGTGAAGTGTCAGTATCACCACTTTCTTTATTATTTATATGAAGATCCAATGTCTGCTTATTCATATGAAGTTCTGATGTCTCCCCTGTCTGTTCATCTATATAAATGACCACCAATATCTGTCCATCATTGCCCATACATATCCCACCATGTGAGCAGACACTTCAGTAAGAAAGCACATGTCACATACCTTCTTTCCCATCCATTACAACCATAACATAATACACTTCTCTTCAGGATAAAGTGGGACTCGTACCTTTCTCATATCCTGAACACTGACATGCCTAGCTTAATTTCTTTGCCTAGAAGAAGGATAAGGGTAAGAAAAAGATAGAATTCCCAAAACATCTTTTCTGGGGATAATCTACGCTTCTTTATGAATGCGTAGGTTAATTGTGTGATGAGTTTTCCAGGGGGAAGGCTCATTAGCTTCAAGAAATTTTCCTGTAGCCCAGTAATTGAGTACTTTAAAAGTTTTTCATAAACAGAGGGAAGCAGAAACAGTAAGAACAAAAAGATTATAATGAAGGTACATTTTTTAATTGGGAATAATTTATATTAACATGATAATTTGATACTGTATATGACTCTCTTACACTTTTTGTCTAACCTCCGTTGATCTTCTGTGAATGAGCATCTTATGTATCCCAGCCTGACCTCAAACTAACTTTGTAGCTGAAATTGACCTTTAGCTTTTGATTTTCTTTTTTCCTCTTACACTATGCTGACACTACCACAAGGGTAGTCCTGCCTAGTTTTATGTGGTGCTGGGGAGCAAATGTAGAATTTTGTGTCTGCTAGATAAGCTCCCTGCCAACTGAGTTACATTCAGAGACCTAGTTTTTTCTAAATTAGCATTTTTGACAGCTACTGTAAGTTCTTAAAATTAATAAACTAAATTTTATTCAAGGCTGTTAAAATTTTACTTATAGTCATAAAAAGGTGTATGCATAACTGAGAATAAAGTGATTTATTTGGTTTAGAAGACACTCTTATAATGATGCCAGCTCTTTCAGAATTAAAACATAAATTTCATACAATCTTAATGGAATACCTGTAGGATTTTTTTTGCTGTTGTTTGCAGTTGACATGATATTTAAGTTTTGTTTTAGAAAACTTACATAAGAAGGGAAATTTATTCTACTGGATATTCACATATGCTTCTCATTAAAATGAATTAGAGTTGATATGAAAATAAATTAAATATATAAAAATAGAAATGTCAAGTATCTGGGGAAATGAGATAGAATCATTGATTAAGTTTTTACTCCACAACTGTGAGTACTTATGTTAAAACCCCAGTACACATATGAAACAGCCAGAAAGAGTGAGAAATACTTTTAATTGCAAGATGGAGACACGAGGGTTCTTCGGGTTTGCTGGATGGTATGGCTAATCTGATTATTGGCTTCCAGACTAGAGAGATAGAGAAAGATATATATGTATATATATATATATATATATATATATAGAGAGAGAGAGAGAGAGAGAGAGAGAAGAGAGAGAGAGAGAGAGAGAGAGAGAGAGAGAGAGAGAGAGAGAGAGAGAGAGAGAGAGAGAGAGAGACTGTCTCTAAGGACGTGGAACTCATTTCTGGTATTTCCCCACACTCTTTACACATTACTCACCCATATGTGCTTAGGCACACACGAACATAAACGCAGTCACACACATGAATACAAATGCATGACAAGACTTTTTAAAAGAACTTTAGGAAAAGATTTGGGCAACTACAAAATACAAATGTTGTGGTCCCATTAAGTAGAAATGAATGGATTATTTTATTTTTTTTCTGTTTTTTTAAATTAGTTCTCTAGGAACTTCATACAGTGTATGTGGACCATATTCACCTTTATCTCTTCCTTCTGTCTTCCCTTAGAGCCACCTTTACATCCTCAAGTCCCAATTTCATGTCCTCTTTACAATAAAAATAAATAAAAGATGGCAAAAATTTCAAATTTGTCCTCCACATCTAACGGGAATGAGGCCATCCACTGGAGAGTGTGTAACTTCAAGAAGCCACCCCTTAAATAAAGTGAACTCTCAGTGTCCAAGCAGTTAGCAGTTTCTTGTAGCTCTTCATCTAGGGATGGAACGTCATGACCATCCTTCCCTCCATACTGGGATTTTATCTAGTTTCATAACAATTGCTCTGATATCATTACGGTAAGTTAATGCATTAGAATTATTATGTATAACAAAAGCAAATATATAGCCACATATACACACAAATGCAATTTTGGGGTGAGAAATCACCGTAAAATTCTCAAAGAGGATAAATCATAGGTTTTAACATCAGCTTAATTAGATATATTTTAGTATAACATTCAATCAGGACGAGAAATGATAAATTTTGAAAAAGGAAATACATCTAAAAATCATAGAGTAAAAATATTAGTCAATAAACATGTGAAATGTGTAGAATTTGAGAAAGCATAGGATTTGGAAAGAAATACTTTGCATAGTTGAGTCATTTGGGGATAATATAAGTGATGACGAGAATTGGAGTCTCAGGAAGTCAGTTATAGAATGCCGGAAACTATTCTATGACTCTAAATGTAAATCCTTAACATTTGTGATTATTTTAAAATATTTTCAAGGAAACAGTAAAATACTAGAATGAATATTCTTACCACATACACATTTATGATTGCCTTCCTTAGTCTGTAAAAGCTGTAACCCAAAGACTCATTAACAGTGATTGAGAAATTTGTGTTTCACTTTTACCTTGAAGTGTTAGAACTTTTAAATGAATGTATTGAATAGTTCAAGAATCAGTCATAATATATTAAATCAGAATGCATATAGTAAACCATACAGAATGCATACATGGGAAATATCTGGAAATTTATGATCATTTAGTAAGTTTATTACTTCAGATCATTTTCTTATTGTTTGTAAATGATGTTATTCGTTGTTCATATAGTCTGCATTTAGGTTTAAATAAAATGGAAAATCAATCACAAGATTATATCTATGCTAATGAGGTAAGTTAAATATGCAAATGAATATTGCCCAAATTTTCTTTGTACTAAAAATTGCCAGGAGTTGTTACTGAACAATCATTTTATGAAGTAATGCTATGAAAGAGCTCTCAAAATTTCCAGGAAATGAGAATGTGTCTCATCATTAATATCACTGAGTGAAGTTAAAAAGTCAGATAAGGACTTAGGGTCACATGGAGATTGTAATGGAACACATGCTTGATTTAATATAAATGTCATAACCAAAACATTTGCATCAATGAACTGCACATGAATTAAAGATAAGTGAATCAAAAGCCTTAATGTACTGGTTTGGAGTCACAAAATCTGTATAATTGTTAAATGTTTCATTAATTTACCAAATGGTTCCTTCTTCATGTCTTTTCCTATTTGCAAATTAGAGACCGTACAAAATGCATTCAGTCTGTACACAATGCAAAATAGTAAAAAAAAAAAAAAACTACCAACAAATCTTTGGAAGGAAGTAAAATGTGCATCATGAGAAAGTACATTTAACAAGAAAGGGTTCTATGGCTGCAACAATTTTTAAACTAGTATTAGGCTTCCAACGTGCCTGTTCTAACAGTACACACTGCACAACTTTGCATGAGTAAAAACATTTTAACATGCTATTTCATTTCCAATTCATAGTACCTCTGTTAAATTGATAAGTAATGAATACATCTTTTTTTTGGATCTCGAGGTCCAGAGAATACGGATATATATATACACACATACATACATACATGCACATACATCCAAGCAAGGTAGACAACATGCATCGGGCTGGGTAGAGCACTACAAGTCTTGCTTGGAGAAAAGCTGAAGTAGCTAAAATCAAAGGGGCTTTGAACTTAAACGGAGCATGGAATCTCAAATACAAATACAATGATGTTTCAATGAGAAAAAAAAAACCTAAGTTTTGTATTTGTTTCTGCCACTTTTTAGCTGATACCCACTAATATAAAATATAAAAAAATTATCTAAAAACAAATTTAGAGCATCTGCTAAAAGATAAATGTTTTGTATTAATAAAAAAGAGAAGTGTTTCAGAAGCATGGCAACAAAGGAATGACTCAACATGAAGTTTAGGTTAGCATATACAAATTATGAAATAGCAAACTGTAAAAATACAAAAATGAGCTAAGAAAAATAATGGTTCCTTCAGATGGAGAGCGTTTTACTGCAATCTTGGTACTTTAGGCCTACAGATGTCATTTCTCCTACCTAAACCTAAGGAGAGGTGCATCACTTCCAAACTTGGGAGCACTTTTCTCTAATAATTACTAAGTCATTTGCAAACAAACAACTTCTAAAATACACTGCCTTTTTGCTCCTAACTTGCATGAGGTTATAGAATGTAAATCTAAAGTTGCTCTCAGTATATTGTGTCATGAAACCACATAAAAATAAGCGAATAGTGTTGTGTAGTGGGTAAGAAATGCTTGATCACATCACATGGATTCCTCATAAACACACTGGAGAACCTCTCTGGACTGACAAGTTTTTAGAAGAATGAATGCCTTGATTTACTTGAGCAATGTAAAATCATTCCATTTGACCTTAAAGTTAAAATTTATTACTAATGCATTCATATATTGAAAAATAAAGGCATTGACTAATGTTTGGTTGTGGGTCTGTGTATCTGTCCTCAGCAGCTACTAGAGGTAGCCTCTCTGATGACAACTGCCTTCGGCACTTACCTATGAGTTTAGCAGAATATCATTACGAATCATTTCACTGACTCATTATTTTTTTAAGTTGTGGTTGTACCCTAGGTCTCTGGGCCATGCAGCTTCCAGATCCTAGTCATCCAGGCAGGGTCTGGCATAGCCTCCTTTTAATGGATTGGGGCTCAAGTTAGACCAGTCATTGGTGGGCCACTCCCACAAGATCTGGAACACCATTGCTCCAGCACAACTTGCAGGCAGGACATATTGTGCTTAGAAGGTTTTCTGGCTAGTTTGCCTGCTGGCATCCCAGTCCCACCACTGGAAGCCTAGTCTGTTTTCAGAAGATGGTCAATTCAGGCTCCATATCCTCTGTTACTAGGGATCACCTTTCCAGGGCTCAGAAAGTTTTCACTGCCCTTCATTTCCACACTGCCCTCTAAATGCCCACCAGTTCCAACTGGCTCTCTCCTTGCATTCCTCCATCTCCCTCAACCTGCTCTCTCCTGCTCCCATTTCCACCCATCAACAGTCTACCCACAGAATCTATTTTATTTCTTTTTCTCAGGGATATCCATGTGTCCCCACTCTTTATCTTAGACATCTCCTTTTTGGTTTATTGATTGCTGTGTGTCGGGGAAACAATGCAGAAGTGAGTGAGGAAGGATTGCAGGAGGCAGGGGGCTTGAGGACACGAGAAGTACATGGCCCACAGAATCAAATAAGCAGGGTTCATAGGGGCTCACTCAAACTGAACCAACAATCACAGAAACTCCATGTGTCTGTGCTAGGTCTGCTGCGTATGCACTTGGGATTTTTGTTATACTGCTAAAATAGGAGTGGGGTGTCTCTACCTCTTTTGCCTGCCTGAAAGACCCTTTCCTCCTACTTGGTTGTGTCAGACAACCTTCATATGAGGGTTTCTGTCTGGCCTTATCTCCTCACGTTAGGCTGTTCAGTTGATATCACTGGGAAGCTTAATGCACTAAAATTGATTTTTAAATGACCTAGGAATCACCTTAAGAATCTATGTACCTTAAGAGATGCATAGATGCATATAAGAAAACAATCTGTATAAAAACAAAAATATGAAAGTAAATACAATTTTGTATTCTGTAATTTTTTTCATTTTGCATTGTTTTGGGTTTTGGAATTCAGAAATGAGAAACTCAAGTGCAACATACCAGAAATATAGATACATATCTGTGTTTCTCATAATGTTATGGAATAACAATAAGCTCACAAGCTAGGTTGGCTTTGTTGGTCACAATTTACCAGTATTCCCAGATGCCCCTGATATCTGGACGATGACACCTCTTTCTTTATTATTATTTGAATCATGAGTGCTAACTCTTAGATCACATTTCACTCTCATACAGTGAGTCATGTAGTCACTATATGTGTGTGTTACACTGTAGCTACAGAAATTTTAAAGAGTCCATGACAATTAAGGCATTTAAAGAGTTCCAAGAGGGCTCAGTGGATGCAGGAACAGATAGCAGACATCAGGAGATGCAAGTAGAATGACAACAGAGCACATAAGGCATTAGCAAATGCAGCTTGAGAGCTACTGAGGCCACACTGTCTATTCAGGTCTCAGGGTTATGTTCTGTTTCAGAGAAAGAAGGGTCAGATCCACGGAAGCAATAGGAATAAGACACAGGATTGCAGGTGCATAGCGAGGAGGTGCAGAACCACTTCTGTACTGAAGAACAGATGCACGTAAAGATGGCGATTTGAGTTCAAGTTAACAGTGACAACATAGCTGAGCTGAAGCCTTAGTGAAAGTAAAGCATTCTGTACCTCTTAATCCTTGAAGCATACACCAAGTATTAAGATGAAGGGGCTATGAGGCTATTTTCATCACAGTTGAAGGACATCTCAGCATTACGGGGTCCAGAAGATGGAGCACCCTTCTTAACTCTGGATTATCACATGTGGTTGTAATGTGTCCATGTTCCTATGTGTGTCTATTGTCATTTGTTGGGTTTATGTGTAACATGTATAGCACCATTTTACTTTCTAGAAATTAACTTTTTTTATTAGTCTGTGTTTTGTTTGTGGTTTTGGACAGGTAGTGGTACAGGCAGTATGAGATCTCAAGTCATCTTGCTTCTTCATTTATACCCAAAATGTAGTCAAATGCTACTATAAAATGATACCACTCATTGTAAAGCAACAATATGGAATAACTTAGAGGAGGCACAACTCTATAAAGACTAAAATAATAATGTTTTGAAGAGATGAAGAAAGTCTAGGGAAATAACTATATATATATATATTGAAATATAATCAAGTAAATATGTTTCTTGAGTTTGTACATGCACAAATGTTAAATGCTTACAGTTTCTCCAAAGGTAATTAAATCTTATATATTCAAAATATGCAAAATATGTATGCTAATGTGATTATTACATTGATGTGAGATATTAACTCTTATCGATTCACCCCTGATAGTGTATCTATAACAGACCAAGGTAATCATTCCACCTAAGTGTGGCTGAGTGAACCAATTAGCTTAATTTGGTTACCAACTGGGGAAAGGGTGACTCAAAGATGGCTGCGTCATTGAAATGCTTACACCATGGTAGAGAGCTGAAGCCACAAGTCATGATGCTCCATGTCAAGGCGGAGACTCAAGTTTCAACTCCCAAAACCATATGGTGGCAGGAGGGAAGTAAGTGCCACAACTTGTTCTGTGATCTCTGCATGTGTCCTGTGGCATGTGTGCACACCAATATGAACTTGTGTGTGTGCCCACATACAGAGACACACAAATTAAAAAATGTAAAATAGAAATAGAATAGCTCCCGCCATCGCAGGTGACAACTCAGGAAAGCTGCAAGCTGCACCCCTACAGCTTCTCAACCAATTTATAGCCGGCTTCTGAGTGCAGCCACTTCCTCCTAACAATGCTGCTTCTCGACCTTGGACATGGGCTCTTGATGTTTGTACTTCTGAGATTGCTGAGCCTTGTATATTGTTGGCAATGTATTTTAGGAGCCCCCCACTTTCCTATGAGCGGGAATGTTTCAATTTTGATCAAACAACTACCTAAGGCACAAAATGTGTCAAAGTGCATTGCTTGTTACTCCCTAAAAACTAACTAAATGTTATTCCCTAAAAGCTAACTAACTAAGAAGACAATGTGAAAATGGAAATCTATAAAATCATTTGAAAAATAATCTCCAACTATACATGATGACATCAGCCAGCACTTGTGGGACTGAATCAGAAAAGAGTCATATGTGAAATCAGCCTAAGACACATAATAAGATCTTGTATAAACTAA
This sequence comes from Acomys minous, assembly GCF_964271855.1. NCBI lineage: Eukaryota > Metazoa > Chordata > Mammalia > Rodentia > Muridae > Acomys > Acomys minous. The sequence continues at coordinate 101,334,489 of NC_140483.1, read as the reverse complement.
AAAATATAATGAAAAATATGTCTTCATTGCCTATGATAGACAGAAAAATTAATTAAAATTCATTTGAATACATGAATATGCACCCAATTTATAAGTTAAATTTCAGAACACACATAATCTGTCAAATTTTGTTTGCCTTTTTTACTCTTAAAATTCGATATCCTTTTTATTTATCAATTTTATTGAAAGTTTTTTACATCTTAAATAAATCAAGCGATAGAAACATATTTAGTTATTGCACACAAAACAATAAAATATTTGTTCTTTGGGCAAAATTATATTACTATAAAAACAATGCTTATTTCTTAAAATGATTTTTTGCTGAAAGCTCAAGCTGTTAGGAAATGATCTGATTACCATTGACATCTGTGGATTCTCATTACCCCTGACGGTTTGGCTTTGTCAAGTCACCATGAACACTGAATTACTCAGTACCTTGCCACTGCTCTGAGAAGAAATACAAGGTTAGGTTCCTGTAAGCCTACAAGTCACTACATGCACATCAAGCAATCAATATGTCACCCTGTGTTATGTGTGTCCTCCTGACCATGAATATTCTATTTCCTGTCTGAACAAAGATTATCTAACACTGATTTTTCTTCACACAGCACACCGTAAACTCTTCTTGGAAACAATGGTTGCTGTTTCAGGATTATGTATAAGATTTATTAGCAAGAATGAAATTTCTGCACAGAAATGAGAGATACATGACACTTAAACAGATTATGCAAATGGCATTTGTTTACTCTGCAGGAACCAGAGCAGAAAGGCAGAGTGTGGCATGCTTTGACATCAGCTGCCAGTAAGCATGCATGGACATTCCATTTTTTTGTTGTTGTTGTTATTGTTCCCTGTGTGTCTCTACATGACCCCTAGAGCACTGTAAGTGTTGATATTGGGTTGACAAAAGTTAGCAAGGAGATTAACATGTAAATGTGAAACACATGAATATGAAACGCTATTGTATATTTAATGGAAATGCTCTTGAACGTTCAGCAGAAATAAGAAGTATCTTTAAAGTTTCACTATCAGGCAAAAGCCATGGTTATGCAAATGAAGTCAAGGTACATGCAATCAACCTAGACTGCAAAACATAGTACCTGAGTTCTCCACAAGGGACATAGGGTTTCATTTACAGTTGTAACTGAAAATGAGCAAGCCAAAAATTGGAACAGATTAGTATATCTATATTATACAGCAGGATGGCTAAAGGTCTACTTGGTTAAACGTAAAGTCACTCATTTCTACTTTAGTTTCTTTTTAAATAGAAAAATGCTCTTGTTCATTGAAAACAAAGAAAGAAAGAAGGATGGAGGAAATGAAGGAAATTGTGTTTATTTTTAGGTCTTCCATTTACTTAAAAACTGGACAATAATGTAGCTTATGTCAGAACCATTCAGTGTCTGTGAAACTAAAAATAATAGTACTTATTGAGTGATACAATAATGTAATATGTGACAAAGTTTGGTTTTTAAAGAGTGACAGAAAGTAGATGATATTTCATTATTCTGAATTAAACAATGTGTTTATTTATAGTATTTGAAAACTTCATAAGTTATTTGCCCTGCAGAATCTGTTCAGTATCTATTAACACATATTATTGTGGCATTAAAAATGGTTAACAAAGAGGAAGGGTAGCAGGCTACCAAGAAGAGACTTGATACCCTATGAGCATATACAAGGGGAAAAGGTCCCCCTCACTCACAGTCATAGGGGAGGGGAGTAGGGGGAAAACGGGAGGGAGGGAGGAAAGGGAGGATACAAGGGATGGGATAACCATTGAGATGTAATACAAATAAATTAATAAAAAGAAAATTTTAAAAAAGAAAACATGAAAAAATAATTAAAAACATGGTTAACAAAATATATTTTATATTTATGGTAGCATAACAGAAATGGAAATTGAAAATATGAATAGTGATTTACAGTGACTAGCTGATCATTGCTAATCTTAGAATAGTTCGCTGCTAAGCCCATTTCAGCATTTGTAGCAAGCATTGCCGTTCTTTCAACCATTGCATTTCTTATTTTATTTTACTTTTTGGACTTTTAAATTAGTATAGTTGCCAATCCACTCTGCCATTGGCCACAGGACTCAAGTTGCACTGGAAAAAGGGCTGTCATAACCTACATTGTTTTTGGCTTTCTCCCAGAGCTCTTGTGTCAGGCTTTCAAGCTGGTTCATTAACTCATTGTGTGCTGCACAGAATCCATCAGAGAATGTGAGGTTGTAGAGTAGGGTGATAGAATCAGGTAAATGAACCAAATGATGATGAGGAATAGGACTCTCCTAGGCCTGCTGTCTTACCTTCCCCTCACTAACCACACCCTAATTATCTTCTCTGGATTATAATACAATCAAAATGAAAGTCTTAGCCATGCCAGAACACTGAGGGACTTCTTGTTGTTTTGTTTTGCTTAATTATTTCCTTTTTTTTTTCATTTATTTACTTAATCACTTGACAGCCTGATCCCAGCCCACTCCCTTCTCTCCTCCCATTCTATCCTCATGCCTCTCTTCCCTCATTTCCCTCTTTCATCTTTTCAGAGAAAGGTAGGTACCCAAGGGGCCCCAAGCCATCCTGACACCTCAAGTCACAGCAGGACTAAGCACATCCTCTCCCACTGAGGCCACACAAGGTAGCTGAGATAGAGGAAAGTAATCCAAAGGTAGACAACAGAGAGCCTCTACACCCATTGGTAGGGGACTGACATGATAATCGAGCTGCAAATCTGCTACATCTGTGTAAATGGGTCTAGATCCAGCCCATGAATGGTCTCTGTGTGGTGTTTCAGTCTCTGTGACCTCCCATGGGCTCAGGTTAGTTTACTCTGTAGGTCTTCCTGGGGTGTCCTTAACCCTTCCAGCTCACTCAGTCCTTCTTCCCACTCTTCCACAAAACTCCCTGAACTCAGCCTAGTGTTTGGCTGTGGGTCTCTGCATCTGTTTCCATCAGCTGCTTTGTGAAGCCTCTCAGAAGACAGTTATTTACCGCAAGCCAACAGCTAACACCAAATTAAATGGAGAGAAACTTAAAGCAATTCCACTAAAATCAGGAATAAGGCAAAGGTGTCCACTCTCTCTATTTCTATTCAATGTAGTATTTGAAGTTCTAGATAGAACAATAAGAAAACTAAAGAAGTTCAAGGAGATACAAATTGGAAAGGAAAAAGTCAAAGTATCACTATTCACAGATGATATGATAGTATACTTAAATGACCCCCAGATTCTATCAGAGAACTCCTAAAGCTGATAAACAAAGTGGCTGGGTACAATATTCACTTTAAAAAATCATAGCCCTTCTGTATACAAAAAATAATTGGGCTGAGAAAGAAATATGACACGTTGGTCATATATGTTGTGTAATAATGTTTCATAATGTATGTATTCTTTAACTTGCAAATGACTTTGCTTTAAATCTTGGGAATGTGTATGTGAGGTGGCTTATTTCTTTCAATTTAATAATGGGAATACTGAAATCAGAAACGGACTCTTATTTCACAAAGCATTGATGATTAATACTATATGAGCTACAGCCTCAGAATATGTTTAATACTTCTTTTATTGATAATGATAATGAAGATGATGATGATGATGATGATGATGATGATGATGATGATGATGATGATGTCTTATGGTGAAGAGAAAGCCCTAACTCGGACTCTAGTTTCAAGGCCCAAACTTGTTTACAACTCTGTTTTCCGCTGGTTTTGCACCTGGGTTTTGCATCCTGATCAGGAGGCAGGTAGCTCAAGCCTCACTCTCTGCTTGGCACTTTAATTACATTTTGGTTCCATAGATCTTTATTTAATTTTAACATTTACTCTTAACACTGTGTTTAACCACTTATGAACTGGAAGCAAACTATAATGTGAGCTTTGAATTTGGCTTTATCTATTAGTATAAACACACTGTAGGCATGGAAACCCTACTGTCCATACTTTTTTTTTAAAGACTTATTTATTTACTTATTTATTATATATACAGTGTTCTGCCTGCATGTACACCTGCAGGCCAGAAGAGGGCACCAGATCTCATTTTAGATGGTTGTGAGCCACCATGTGGTTGCTTGGAATGAACTCAGGGCCTTTAGAAGAGCAGACAGTGCTCTTAACCTCTGAGCCATCTCTCCAGCCCTGTCCATCTTTTTTCTACTTATGTATTTACATTATATTTTTGATATTTTAATATAATTATAACATATGCATTCTCTTCCCTAAATTCATACACTCTCATATGCCCTTTGCTGATTTCTTTCAGACTTATGGCATTTTAAATTAATTGTTATTACAATATAATATATATAATATATATATATATATGTATATTCCTAAATACAACATACTTTATCCACACAATGTTTCTTGTATGCATTTGTTTAGGACTGACTGTTTGATACTGGATAACCAATTATTGTTCTTTTCCTTGTTGATGACTATTTCATTGCTTTCAGCATTCCTTAGTTTCCAGCAGTTTTTTGTTGTTGTTTTTGTTGTTTTGTTTTTTGTAAGATTGAGTGTTGATCAGATTTTTTTCTGGGGAAACTATAACTTAATAGGAAAAGACACTATTTGGGTTGAGGTGGCATTGAGACGTGTGTCACATTTAGGGGAGAGGGGCTAAAAAGATCCTAAGATGCCACTTAATATTGATTTTCAGAGAAACACAGAACGGGCTTGATGTATGAATGTTTCAACTGTTGTTTCAGATGTAGTTTTCCAAAACAAAACAAAACAAAACAAAAAAGGCTGTTTTTCAACTGACATTAAACTTGGGCTGGGATTTTTTAATTTCTAAGTAAGATGAATTATACCATAAAACCATATTGTGTCCATGAAGTAGTATTGTGTCTTTAGGGACATTCATTGTTTCTGGAATATTAAGGTCTATATCATAAACTTATAGGTTCCAACGGACTCTGTCTCCTCTGGTAGACATGATGATTAGATGAAACTGTCCACATACAACATTCCTTATCCTGCACTTGGCTCAGAATGTAGTTTCAAAAGTGAAAATTCATGGTTAAGTACAATAAATATGAAATTTACTGAAACTGAAAACAAGTACTACAGGTGATGGGATATGAAATAATGGTTTCAGGAGCTGTGTAAGGATACTGGACTTTAAACATGGTGACCAGTTTAGGAAAGGAGAGTAGTAAAGCAAAATGTCTTGTTTGACCTGTTTGGGGAGTAGGGAGACATGGAAAATTTATGCACTCTACACTGGGTACAAATAAGCCAAGGAGGAGACACTTTTGACAGGTATTCTGGAGTAAGCCCATAAAATAAGTTTGCCAGGGGAAGGAAGAGACCCGTCATAAAGCACATTGAAAGACAGGCAGCAGAGTTTGGCTTTTATGAGCTACACAGGAAGAACTCCTTTTTAATTTTTGACCAAAGAAGTAAAATGATCAAATTGGCCCTTTACAAAATTAGTCTGTCAAAAGTATGTGAGATGGATTGGAAGGGAGGGAAACCTCTCAGAGAGAGCAGCTATGAAACTAGCTACTGTAGTAATCCAGTTACAAAGCAGGAGAGTCTAGATTAATTGGTGGATGGGCCAGGGGAGCAAGCAAATCTAAGAGAATTTGAAAGGATTGGTGACAGAAACTCAGAAGACAAAGAGAAGTTAGCATGATGACAAGAATCACTAAATGTGCAGGGGGAAATAATAAAGAAATAAGGAATAAAGAAATTGATAACACTAAAAATCAGGAATCATCTTAGGAAAGCCCCAGTATAGAAATAGAGGTGACCTTTTTCAGAATTATATGATATTCTTTCATTAATCAAGGTCAAGAACATGCATCTAAATTTGGGATAACATTCATTCCCAAGACAGATAATCAAGTATAGTCGGCTGTGACTTGAAAACACTGGAAAAACCAGATCATTTTACTAAGAATTTGCTTAGGAAATAACTCTGTAAATCCCCACAAGCCATTGTTGTGTATTATGATACTCACAAAATTAGAATGTATTTAATCACTCACAAATATAAGTAAAGTATTCTGCAATCTCCATGGCTTTTAAGAATACTATTTTTTCTTTTATAATGTATTTGTTCATTAATTATAAGCATTCCATATTAATAAAGAAACACAAAATTATATTGTAGAAAAATATACATAGGATCAAGTGTTTATTTTGTTTTATGCTAATCATATTTTCTATGAATTCAGAGCATTAAATCTTAAAAGGGCTACATAGGAAATAATATACTTTTTATGTTAGAAAATGATAATTGTTTGTAATTACAAGGCAGTTTCCTAAGTAAATTTTAAACTGCATTGCTACAAGCAAAACAAAATTCAATTTTCAAAGTGTCTGTTTTGAATTAATGATGCCATCCCTTACTTTGAAACCTTTCTTTGGCAAAATTTTGATAGTGTACTATGCCAACATATTCTCAAAGAAATTCACTTTCAATGTTAATTAATTTTGAAATATGATTTTCTCAATCTTGGACTAGGACATGCCATTGACTGCTATCAATAATCCCAGACATTCCTAGGACTAATGGGGAGCCAAAACTCACACGATTGCTTTAGCCTTTCTTTCTGACAGTATTGAGAGAGAGAAAAAAAACCCAATAGTTTTATCAGTTCTTGAGAAGGAGTGAAACATGTTTCTGATGCTTCTTTGACATCAGCAAAGAACTATTTACACGTGCAGCCCTGTGATCCCACACGTACCTAGGAATGGTTGACTATTCCACAAATGATATCAGTCAGAAACCAGATTTTATTTGGACATTCAATAAGCGATTATGATTACACTACCTGCCAAGCTTGCATACACTGTCTCTATAGTTGTTCTTGAATTTTGAATTAAATGTAAAACAAATTATCTTTCACCATGTATAAACGACTCAAGTTTTAAGCTCTATATAGTCAATTATTTTATGAAAAAAAATAATGTACTTAGATAAAATGTACCCTTCCTTCCTTCCCCTGTATTTTCTCTCCTATCCAACCCTTCCCACACACTTCTTCCTCCCCACTTTATGTGATTACATGATCAAGACTTGTATGAAATCAAGCCAACTCAAATCTCACCATGGTGGATAGTGGAGATGCTGCACTGAAATCTCACTGTTATCTGAGGAGTCACTGACAACTGAGACCTTCTTGGACAGGAAGGACAGATTTTTTTTTGAAAGGATGTGGCTCTGGAGAGTCTGCCTGAATTCCAGAAGATGATCCCATGCCCATGCATATAGGAACAGCATTAACTAGACTCAGAAAGTTATAATCAACTTTTTAAATACACTGATTAGCAGAAGTGCTTTGAGAGTTTAAGCTTATTAAGTAACTAGCACCTCTTAGTGGAAATTTTAAAAGGAGCCACCTTGCATCACTTGTTTATCATAGGAATATGGTATCTGATGAGGAAGAACTCAAGCTTGTTCTGTTGTGCAGCCCTAAACAGAGAGTTTCTTTGTTCTAACTCTTCCCTGTACTTTCTTCTTCTCTTAATCCTCCTTTTACACCTCCTCCTCCTTTGTCTATTCCATATTCCCTTTTCTGCTGACATTTTGATGATTACTTAATCTATGGAGTGTCATATCACAGTAATTCTGGATAGGCCCCGTTGTTTTTTTAGTCATAAATTCTATTCATTTTCTCTTCTTGTAGTCATGTGCATATTAAAGATTTCTCTAATGATAGAAACTCCCTGATACTACTCTAAATTTCTAGCTTGTATAAATGAGAAATCTTGCCTTTTATTCATGTCACACTCTATATGTGATGCTTTCTTGATGAATTGGGAAGCTTGGAACTTTGGTGAGGACAAGAAAAATATATATTGTTTTGAACGGTGTGTTCTGTTTTTGAATTAATGATTACCTCTGTTGCTGTAGAAGCTCACTTTTCCTTGGCAGATCTTTTGATTCCCTTTCTGACAGACTGCTGTATAACATGTTTAATGAACATGACATAGTATGCAGTAAGGATTCCTGACAGTGTTGAATAAATATTCATCACATTAAAACAGACAATGCTTATTCTATTCCCTCCATCATTAAAGGAGTCTGTATACTTAATTCACATTCTTATGATTGCAATGACCACTCAGGAACCTTATGATGGAATGTGTCACTGGGTTTTTATTTCTACTCTCTAGAATAAAATTACTTTATGTACCCAGATGATTAATTTTAAACAAGAATTGGCTTATATAAAGTTAAATAACAAGTGAAAAGACTAGAAAATCATTCACAGGTTTGAGATAGTCAGTTCCTTCACTTGCTGTGGTAAACTGTCCTGCTTTTAAACTTCTTTTTAGAGTTTGCAAGCATACTCCTTTTTAAAATATTTTTTATTAAAATGTATTCATATTACATACTGATTGCTACCCCTGGCTTATATCTTTCCGGTCCCATCCTTCCTCCTTCTTCCACGCTATTCCCCTCCCCTAGACTTCTGACAGAAGGAGAACTCCTCCCCCAACATATGACCACAGCCTATCAGCTCTCACCCAGGTAGCCTGCATCCCCTTCCTCTGCGTGTCTACATTTTCTCCCTGCCAAAGGGAAGTGATAAAATCGGAAGCACCAGAGTTCACGTCAGAGGCAGTCCCCACTGACCCAGCAACCATGGAGAATGAGCTGTCCATTGGCTAGATCTGAACAGGGGGTCTAAGTTCTCTGCACGCATTGTTCTTGGTTGGTGCAACAGTTTGTGCAAGCTCCCCTGAGTCTGGATCCACCAGTCCTAATGGTCTCTTGGTGGGGTTTCTGAACCCTCTGGGTCCTTCAATTTCCCAATTCTTCCATACCACTCTCAGCACTCTACCAAGAGTCCAGCAGCAAGTCCCAGCAAGAGTCATGGATGTTTCAGGTTCTTCCCTCAAAATACAGGATGCACATATGGGAAATGCAATGCTTAGTCCTAGAATACTACTGACAACCCTGAACTATTGACAACTCAGTCAGTGTAACCCAGAATGAAATGAAATGATAAGGTATGTTTTTTTCAAATAAATAAAAATAAAAATAATTAAATATTTAAATCAACAATTTTAAGCGAGGTAGTTTTTGCTAAACTGTTGTGGAAAGTACAAGAAAATAAACAAGCTCTGAACTGAATGATCTACAAGAACTTTGGACATACTGACTTTTTCCCATATGAAAAAGCAGTATGCACATAGATTCATGGTAAACTTAACACTTCTTTTTAAATGAAATAAAGTCAGAGAGAAAAGAGTAATTGAATAGTATTTAGAGTATCAATATCATATTTATTTCTTTTGAGTTGTTTTTTTTTTTTTTTTTTTTGAGACAGAGGCTCAGGTAGTCCAGGTTGAGCTTGAACTCATGACTTCTTGCCTCCAAGTTCTAAGCACTCAGATCACAGATATGTGATTCTATACCCAGCTTCAGTAATATTCTTTAAAAGATGCTACTACAATTCAGATGTGAATCATCCGTACTCACCCATTTTTAATGGAGTCTCTGGGACTCTGGTGGACACAGCCCACCTCTATCTCTCCTCTCCATTCTGTTTCCCAGGACCAGGTTCCACTTCCTCCCCACACACAGACTTAGCCTTTCCTGAAACCGGCTTGTCTTTTCTATGATGGAGCAAATCCCCTGAAAACATGACCCCAAATAATTCTTCCCCTCTCTATGTTGTTCCTATCAGGTATTTTGTGACCATGGTGAAAAAAGAAGGAATCCGAACACATAATTCAAGCGGCAGGGAAGTGGGTTTCATCAGCACAGTTTTGCAACACTAGTATTAGCACCGCACATACTACTGATACTGGATTTACCTGCCACTCAGCTTCCTTAAAAACAGGAACAGAAATCTTTGATGGAAATGAGCTTACAATAAAAGCCTGAACACTAAGAACAACAATATTAAATCTCTCTAAGCACATTTGATTGATCTACTGTTCAGGGGATACTTAATTCTAGATAATTTATGAGTCCCATGTAGTTCAACAAGGGAGGTATCTGAATTTTTCATGGAAGATAAAAGATGAATATAAAATAGAAACAATAATGGATATCATTATTGAATTTTCTGTTTTCTAAACACCTCTTAATTTATTCCCAGGTATTCACTCAAGGAATCCTCTTAAGAATCCTAAGAACATTTGTTTTTGTGTCTTATGAATGAGAAAAAATGAAAGTTACTTTATATCCTATACCAAAACAGTTTGTTAACATTGCCCCAAATATTTGCATCAAGAATTTTACTAAGATCTTAGCATTTTATTCACTGACTTATCATAGCAGATTTGATAAATTGCTTATAATGTTTAAGGCTAAAATGACTGGCTACCACAAAAAATACTATAAACGGTCTTTTAGAATTCAGACATTTATTCACTAGTCTTCTGTCATCATTTTCATTGGTTTCAAGGGTTCAATTGAACCAATGGTTCATTGGTTCATTGGTTCAATATGCTGTTCTCACATAAAATTGAACTCATTTCTAAAATCTAAGTGTAGCCTCACTTCAAAGAGCCAGATGACCAACAAGCTGTTGGAAGACTATCTTTATTCACTTCTGCCACTGACCACTAGCTCAGTTGGGGATAGGTCCTTGGGATCAGAGGTTCTTGGAGCACTGGTGAACAGAGTTAAGGCATTGACAAACAGAGGCGGCTCAAGTGAGTTACCACCTGAGTGTATTTTTCAGCCAAGCAGTCTAGCATTATATACCTTTCTTCTTCTGAAACAAGGGGGTTTGTGCTGGTTACAGTTTCCACAGTGCAGTCTCACAGAAGTCAGTGAGCAATCGAACATACACAGTACAGACACGGAATGCGAAGTTATTGTGTTGTCATTTTTTTAATTACAGCTTTGAAGGAAACAATACAAAGTACATACCAGAAAGACGTCATCTCTCCTAAGTTACTGGCTTGATATCAATATGTATGTGGTTTCTTTGTCCAGGGCCAACGTCCTCTCCCTAACGAAACTTATGCCCAGCACCTGTGTGCCAGGATGTTTTTCCATTCTTCTTGTTCCTTCTACCTGGAGTCTTTTTAAATACTCCATTTCTTTGTAGGCCATAGTGTAACTTATTGACCTATGATTAATCTCTAGTCATGTCTCTTTTAATACGTGGAAGTGAAGCAGAATTACTTTGGCTACAGACAGTCCCTGGCTGCAGTCCTGCGTTGACAACATTTTGTAGCAACGTGCATACCTGAAGGTCCTGAACTGGGAGTGAAGCTTAAGAAATGAAGTTTTAAGAAATAGGATTGAGGAAAATAGCTCCCAGCAATGAGAGTTTTGAAACTGCAGTTTCTGCTGGAAGGACTATCTACCCCAGCCCAGGAGACTCTCCCCCACTTCAGGGGTCTTAGCCCCAAAAAGGGGGTCTTATGTCAGGCCCATTTTATTTTTGTCACACAGATTCTACTGGAGAGGGGTGACAGCCTTGTTTATTCCTTGTTTTTTCATTTGAAATGTATGTATGAAATCATCAATCCATTATACTTAGAGGTTTCAAATCTACCCACTACTTACTACATATATCAAATACTTTAAAGAGTACAGTACACTGCCTTGAGCAATACAGCATGGTTAAGAAGACAGCTACACAACAAAGCATTCATTATAATGTACTTCTCAGGATTACATCAGTGGAAGAAGTACATAAAATGGGAAGTGATAGGAATGTGAGTTTATGCATGTGGATCTGGAAATACAACTCGCAAGTCATTAAATTTTGAAACTCATTATTTAAGTTAAGCTAGTAGACAATGCTTGTGTGCAGCCATGAGTGATTACTCAGACTTCTTCAAAGGAGAAAAAGCTGGATATAAAAACATATTTCTTTGTAAAGGGTTACATATCACACAGGAATGCAATATTGGTTTTTTGGCTTGTTTTGTTTATTGTTGTTATCATGTTTATGAAAAATGATGTAATCAGATCCCTTATGTCTTTGGAAGAAGCTGGGTTTTTTGGTTCTCAGAAGATAAGAAAACTACCAAAACACACCCATGGGCCAGAAATATGTTGCAAACTTTTCATTTTCTTTCTCTTTCTTTCTTTCTTTCTTTCTTTCTTTCTTTCTTACTTACTTTCTTTCTTTTTTCTTTCTTTCTTTTTTATATCCTTTCTTTCTTTTTTAGTTTCATTCATTCTTTCTTTCCTTCATTTGTTCTTTTTCACTTTGCAGTTATTTGGTGAAAGGGTATCATTATGTAACCTAGGCCAGTCTTCAATTTGATATATTTTTATATCAATCTACAACATGCTAGCAATACAGGCATGAATCAAAATACACAACTTCATATTGACAGCATTTAAAGCTGTAAAATAAAACATTTTTCACTGTTTATGATCACACTTAATATATTATGCTTCTTATTTAGCCATTCTTGAGGAAAAAAGGCATTGATTACTCAGGTTTTATAATTAAATTAGCTCTCAAATCTACACAAAGGACACACACATATACGTGTGTGTGTGTATGTGTGTGTGTGTGTATGGTTTTGTTGCTTTTTTCATGTTTAGAAATTCCATGTAAATTCAGAAAATTACTATGCAATGCAGCAAACTTATAAACATACATTTAATATAATTTAGTATTTTACATTTAGATTATATAGCTGTTCCTCATTATGTTTATGATATTCTCAATTACTACTTAAAACACAGTTCTAGTTGATGAAATATATCTTACTATACTAGAAACATTCTAAATAATTTAAAATTCTACTTTATCTAAAAGGAACAAGAGGAAATTATGATAAAATTGTTCCCCTGAGTATACAACTCTAGATCTGGTAAGACTTTGTGAACATTGCCAATGTGTTTTTCAAAACACTGGCTGGGGTTTAAATACATATTATGTCCTCTGTTAGAAATCGTGTTTCTCTCTTCCTTCTTCTTCCTTTCTCTTCCTCTGTCTCTGTCTCTCTGGGGTACCCCTCCCCCTCCCCCCACATGGTAACTAATTTAATAAACCTCATATATTCCAATAAAAAAAAGAAATCATGTTTCTAAAGTCTAAATAATATTTTTAAAGATGTAGATATTAGAATTTATACCATTATACTTAACTCTCAATACTTAACTAACTACAGCCTTATCTTCTTTATGAAAAAAATTAAGTATACATGAAAACAAATACAAATAATCAAATAAAATGAGTGACTAATTTAGATCATACGCTTAATTCAGGTAGAGATTCATCTCTTTTGTGTCTTATTTCTGGAGTGGGAAAATACAATATTGCTGATGCTGAGTGCATAAATTTGCTATTATATATATATATATATATATGTGTGTGTGTGTGTGTGTGTGTGTGTGTGTGTGTGTGTATGCATTTGTCCCAGTTTGTTTTAAATCTCTACTTAACACAACCTAGAGACATCTGAAATGAAAGCTTTGATTGAGGAATTGCCAGATCAGGTTGCCTATGTTTATGTGCATGGGGGATTATCTTGATTATGAATTGATGCTGGAAGGCTCAGCTCACTATGAGTGGCATCATCCCTTAACAGTGGTCGTAGGATCTAAAGGAAAGCCAGAGGGATATCAAGGATCCAGAGAGCAAGCCAGCAAGCACAGTTCCTCCATAGTTTCTGCTTCAAACACCCTCTTGAATTTCTGACTTCCTCAGTGTTGGACTCTGACATGTAAATGTAAGCTAAATACATCCTTTGACTCTCCAGTTGCTTTGGGTCCTTGATTTTGTCACTGCAACACACTAAAACTAGAATACTTTTTCTTCCAGAATTTTTCCCTTTAGTCCTCAGAATAATTCCATTCCTTTCTTTTATTTCATAAATAGTTCCTAACCTGACTTCCCCCACCCTCCAAACTCCAGAAAGCAATTTTTTTATTTGACACTCTGAAAGTACTTCCTTTGGTAATTTGACAAAAATCTCTTTACTGCCATGAAGATGAAATGCAGAGAAAATAATCTCTATGTAATGATGCAGCCACTGATAATATATGAACAGACACACATTTTTAAGTAGCCACTATGTGCTGCATTATCGTATTGACAGTTATCTGTAGATATAGGAATCATGTTACATAAACAGAAATGCAAAAGTAGACTATCATGTGTTAGGAAATTGTCTTAAGATCTTATTTGAGAAATAGCAACTTGTGTTAATTTTAGAAAATAAGAGATATAGCTGCTATTTTTCTATATTGTTAATCAACTCATGTATTTATCAACTGTACTATATTGTACAAAACTGTTATTACAGGCTGGTAGGATTGCTTATGTCAAAGGGTGCTTGACAAATGTCAAATCTGATTATGTGGGTTCAATCTTCAGAACAACACAGTAGAAGAAGAGAACTGATTCTAGAAAGTTGTCTTCCGACCTGCACCAAAGCAGGAATGTGACCATACAAACACATGAATGTGCCTGTACCAGTGTGGGTGCACACACATGCACACATACATAAACTAGATAATCATAGGAATTAAAAAATCTTATTATGAAGATGTACATGGTATGTGTTTGAGTAATGAAGTATATGCATATACATACATAAGCACATAAATATCATATACTAACATTGGATATGTATATATTTGCAATGGGATAAATTGTGCCAATTTAATAACTGTAGATTACTAACAATGTTATATTTGAGACTTAGATTATACAGCTCTGAGACACTGTATTAAGCCTATACTTCTTTCTATGGAAACTAAGAATTAAAGTTTTCTTTTGGGACTTTTGGGAGAGTAGAGTCAACACATGAAGACTGCATATCATTTCAATGGCCACTGAGTCGATCAATCAATCTCTTAAGCATTTCTAGTTATAGGCCAGCTAAACTTCCTGTGTGGCAACCTCACAAAGAGGTGTCTATAACTTGGTTGGGATGTGCTAAGTTATCTCAGGCCAAAATAATTTAACATTGTTTAATGTAAATAAAATAAGATAAATGTTCTAACTGTTATGTTATCAACACAAACTTCTTAAGTCTACTCTCTAAAGAACAGAGATCCAAAGTATCTTAGGTAAATGCTTCAGAGAAATATAAATGTACAGAAAAAATAGATGAAATATTTATCAATATTTAGCTCCTGGAAAGTCATAATAGGCTAATCTAAGTAAGAAATATGTAATATTATCATATTGGTGTAACTAGTTTTATTATTTTTATTAAGACAATTACAGATATTTGCTTTGTTTGAACTTAGAACTATAGCTAGAGTTCCCTGAAAGCACTCCTCCTGTCAATGGATAGATTTCAAGCAATAAAAACTGAGCCTCCAAATTTTTCTTAAAGAAAGTATAGCCAATTAATTTGCTCCTATTTAAATTATTATCGACGTTTTGCTTTTTGCTAAGCATTAGCTTTCTGCTCAGAGCTGGTGTAGTCCATGCTGCTCCCACATTTTGGCAGTTATCTCATTTTGTCCTCTGGCCCTTTGGGTGGCTACGATCAAACACTGATAAGAGTTCTTCATGGCCTCGCAAGCTGTGTCCTTCTAGTCCATTATGAAGAAGGTTATGCCTGTGAATTTTTTATATTTCTTCCCATTGTTTATTTTCCTACACTTAAGCAGTATGTCTTCTCCTCGAAAACTTTACCCTCAGAACGAGTTCTATTACAGAACTTAAAATGAAATCTTCTTCCTATCTTTCAGAGATTGCTTCCTTTTCTGGCTTTCCATCACGTAAGAACCAGTTTTATCCATATCACCTGGAGGGGAAGTTCAACCCATTTCAAGTTCCAGCATGAAAATTTCATGATGTGTTTAGCTATGAATTTTCCTATTATTTTCTTAAAGGAGATACTAATAGAGATGCGTGGTTGCTTATGCGTGTCTCATGTGTTTTAGGGCAATGTGTTCGACCTACTTCATGAACTGAGAATTAGGCAATATTTTGATTGCCAGTAGGGTTTGGTGATTAAAGGCTCTCATTTCACTGATATTCCCACTATTTAGAGATAAGTGCTAAGTTCCATCTAGTTTTACAATATTTTTCCAGGTTTCACATAAAAATCTAATTGCTAATCAACTCAAAATCAATAAAATATTTTAGTATCTGAGAAAACATAAACTTAAATCCCAGGTTGTAAATATGTGTTTGATATTGTTTCTTTCCATTTTTTCCCTGTTGTGAACAGTTGCTTGGTATATGTTATATTAATATAAACAAAATAAAAACATTTATTTGAAGATTATTTGTGTATTAAATCTATTTTTCTTTATTATAAAAGATTTAATGTCAGTCCTTAATTATTTTCCTTAAAACAGGAAAATAATGTTAATCCACATAAATTATCTCAAAAGCAAAAAGAAGTTTAATTTTACTTGAAATGTTTTCTTAAACCTTCCAGGGGACATCCATCCCCACCATTTAGAAGATGCGTAACTAGCAACAGTATTTCCTCTTCACTTAAAAGCATGGATAGTTTATAGGCCCGAGAAGCAATTTTGAGGTGAGCAGTAATCATTGGCCCTAATAAAGGCAGATTGCTGTGTGTCTCTCTTCTCCCATCTCCCTTCTCTGTGACCTTTATGTATCTATACTGTGCAGGCTTTTCCTCCCTCCACCATAAAATTGTCCAGCCATTTCTCACACTCATTTGTATGATTTTCCTTAATGGCCCGATGTGTTATATAATTCCACAGGGTCCCTCCACTCAGCTGGATCTGCTTGAAATATCACTCTTTATTTCCTTTGTCACTTCATACTGTCTTTTTTCCTTCCTTTGTTTCCTGGATGCCTAGAGCCTTCTGGGGGAAGGGCTGCATTGCAAGTAAGCCACAGGAACAAGTCATTTGCAGCAATGCACCATCCCCTCTCCCTCTTGTCAGAGTCAAGGTGAGTCATAGTTTGGTACTTCGAAGATGGGACTAAATTAGAAACAAGAATCAAGTGTTTGTAGAAAACTGAAGCATTAAATACTCAAGCCTTGTAACAATTGTTCCTTGTCTCTGAGAATTTAATAATCTCTTTATAATGCAACTGCTAAGGATTTTACGCTGTGGACATTAGGATATGCGAGAGCTGTTTTACATTATACTGTTTGTGGCTTTCAGCAAAAGAAGTGTTCATTCTTACGCTATTGCTACCTCGAGCATTGATTAAACTCTGCTGTTCAGGAAGGGTGACAGGGATTCAAAGGAGGAAATGTAAACTTGAGGGTTCCAGAAAACAGTGAGATTTTTACTACCTAAAGCTGCCAATATTTTAGTCCTGAAAGTAAATCATTTTTATCAGTATACTTCCAAATCTTACTTTGTGTTCCAAGGAAAATACTCAGTTGTATTGTGGTCAATAAATAACAATATGTAATTAATTGTCCACTATGTCCCTGTGAGGCAGTAAGTATATTCCTTTTACCTCAGTCCCCAATGTCTACACCATCTAAAATAGACCGCTAACTGTAGTTTTTTTTTCATTTTCCCCCAGTGAACATCCTACCTTTCATTATTTTGTTATTTAGAATCTTTACTTTCTCTGCTTAAGTGATGTCTTTGTCAATGATAACATTGTACTCATTTAAAGTGATGACTGATATGGTAATAGATCCAGTGTGATTGAAAGCAACCTTTGTCAATAAGAAGGCCAGATCCTCAAACTGTATATTGGTCTGAATTTGCTCATTATTGGAGACCTTTCATAGTCATATTGACTTCCTGTCCAAATGTTGTTACTTACCTGATGCTTCCATTGTTTAAGCAGTATAGACATTTCTATTGAACTTAACATCTCCACCTATTTGTCCTTTAGTACATGTCTCAATTATGCGATGCTGAAGCATATAACAAATATTTTACATTGCAGAAAATACGTTTAAGTCTCTAGGCTGAAAAAAAGTAGGTATATCCATGAGTACTATTCATTTATTCTCTTAGTCTACTATATTCTTAATTGTGAAACCTACCTTTGGCCCACTTTTGTTTGAAAATAACATCAAAGCAGAGGAACTATAAATGCCTATTACTTAAAATTTTGGGTTAGTTATATTTGTCTTTTAAATAAGTGTTTAAATGTTACTATCAATTTTAGTATGTGGATACAGTTATCTGTGCCCTCTATGTCACATCACTCCTTGAAAATTCACCCTCTGGTTTACAGACACTCTGATTTACTCAGAAAGACTCCCTCACTCTTAAGAGGAACCATATTTGTTCCTCTCTGTTAGTAAGCAAGCTTAGTACATTTTCCTGTAGGTGTTCCTGATGCTTTTCACTATGCCTATACGTGATAGGTGATCTATCTACTTTTGTTAGTTTGAAGATTCTAATCTGCTCAGGGCATCCAGTACAAAGATGACTAGAGTACTGTTGTTTTCTGAGTCACTTACATAGAAAGAAAAATTCCTAAATTACCTGAAAAAAATGTCTGACCATTGATTATGCTGGGAGAGAAAGTAATAACAGCAGAAAATATATTCTCCTTACTTTATCCAGACAAGAATTAATCCTTTGTACTCAGAGTTGTTAGGATGACTTTCATTTTTAAAATAATTCTTTGAGTTAATGAACCAACCAATTTCTTCCTATTGCAGTGTATGTTTTTCTCTTCTAAGGTGGTGGATAGATTAATTATTAATTTTGTCACTAAATATTTCTTCACTAAACATTTGGGAATTGTCCAAAGACTTTGTGTTCTCTGCTTTTTGCCTGAGAGTAGTCATAATTAATTAACCCTCTCCTGCCCTCATGTTTGTCAATATGACATTTGCTGTGCCTTTCGTCTGCAGATCTTGTAACTGCTTCTCCAGTCCAGCTCCTGATAGCTCCTATAACTCTTTTCCTAAATAGGCAGTGGGCCTTAGTGCCTCTTCTCAATTTTTGCTCTCATTTTACTCTGCAGTCTGTCTGCGATCACTATCACATTACACACAGGCTTGCATTTGCTTAAAGGTGAAATTCAAACTCACTATACCAGCATCCATGGCATTGTTTGGGTCCCAACTTATAATTTTAACTTTATTTCAATTGTTTACTCTATATTAACTCGATCCATACACTATGTCCAGTGTGGGAGGCTTTTTTTTATTCTTCATTGTTCTTTTACATGCCATTCTCTAAAGTAACTTCCCCATCTTCACCAGGATAGGCCCAGCATGTAGTTCCACTGCTAATCATACGAAAGTCATTCTCGACTTCTCACGATAAAACCATTCATTCCAGTAAGATTTGAGGTGACTGGTAGCACATCTCTATAACCTTCCTTAATTTGACCTGAAATTAAGATATCATGTTTATCATTAGGCACTCCATTTTTCCCCAGTAGTTGGGGAAGCTCCACAGCATGTGGCTTCTATAGCAGTGCATCTCCACTCTCAGCATGTACCAAGCATGACTGAATGCTCTACCATCTCCACCCTGAAATTATCAAATTTTAAATGCAAGTCCCTGATACCATAGGTGAGGAAGAGAAAAAGGGATGAGTCTGTTCTGACCATTGGCTAGATCTGGGTAAGGGTTTAGAGTTTTATGGCCTGTATTGTCCTTGGCTGGTGCCTTAGCTTGAGCGGGACCCCTGGGCCCAAATCTGCCTATCATAATGTCCCACTTGTAGGTTTTATTCTCCCATGCTTCTCTCATCTAGAGTCCCAATAGAATGTCCTCCCCTCTTTCTCAGTTTCCTGGTAAGTGAAGGCTTTCGTGGGACATGCCCCTTGGGCTAATATGCAGATATAAGTGAGTATATACCATTTGAGTCTTTCTGCTTCTGGGTTAACTCACTCACAGTAAAGTGGAGAGTGGGATATGACTTTCTCACATACTCTGGTGCCTCACCTTTGACCATGTCCCCTGGAGGGGGAGACCTGGTGGCACTCAGAGGAAGGACAGCAGGTTACCAAGAAGAGACTTGATACCCTATGAGCATATACAGAGGGAGGAAATCCCCTTCAGGAACAGTCATAGGGGAGGGGAATAAGGGGAAAATGGGAGGGAGGGAAGAATGGGAGGATTCAAGGGATGGGATAACCATTGAGATGTAACAAGAATAAATTAATAAAAAAAAAAAGAAAAAAAAGGGGATGAGTCACTCAAGACCATTGCAGGCTTTATTCAGAAAGAGAATAAAAAGGTCTCTGAGATGAGGAAGCAGAGTCTTTTATCTGCTCACAAGCTGGATTAGTGAGGAGAAAGAAAAGGCATAGTTTTGGATTTTACATTTACCTCCATTCACAGAAATGTGAGGTTCCTATGTTTAAGGATGAATTTGTGGTATAAACAAAGATATTTTGGATGTGGGTTGGTATATGTCAGTTGAGCTAAGTAGCCTCCTTAGGTTGACTGTGAGAGCCTAAGAACTCTTTATCATGGCTTTGGACCAGATTTCCAGTATAAGGAATGGATTTTGCCTTGCAGAGTAACCCCCAAATTCAGTTAATGAGTATAGGCTACACTGATAACAGATGTGATACCATTACCACAATGGGCACATCTTGGCTAGCAGGGTGCTATGATAGCTCATCAAATTGATAGCTGGGTGGGATCTTCAATATCTTTAGACCAAAGAAGACATAACATAACACCATCCTGCAACATGAGAGTCCTCCTACTATGCAAAATTCTGAGGATAATGGATAGTTGAGACCTCAGCCCTAGACAATACATTCGTACCATTATATCAACACTCAGAAAACACGGCTGAAAGGAAGCAGGAAGAATATAAGGACTAAAAGATGGGAGATGGGCTGTTCAATTCCATCTTTTAATAAGGTCAGAGCCATGATTATGATTTCTCGGCATTTATAAATACTGAAACCATGTTTATAGACATCAGCCCTCTTAACAGTCACCTTCTGGTGCCAGGGATTCAATTGGCCCTACCACTTACTGCCTTATCTATTGACAACTAACAGATTTTTAGGACAGTGGAAAAACGTGGGATTCGGTTGTATTCCCACACATGATCCCCCACCAGGCTCTCCTGGCTATTTTTGAACTTGGGGCCACACAGATGGTGCTAATTAAACTATGACTGAAAAAAAGATTTGGAGGTGGAAGGGTGACAATGGATGGTGGGATGGTGCTGAGGGGAGTGGCCCTAGAACATATAGTGTACATAAAAATGCTTAACATTACTAACAAGGAAAAAAATCAACTAAATACATAAATAAAAGTAAAAGAAAAAGGGAAGAGGAGATGGAACTAAATATTTTCATTATTGACATCTCTTTGGCTTTTGCTAGTGGTATCAAGAGACACAGTCTATGTAAAATATTAAAGAATATCAGACTGATAAGCCCTATCCATGGTCAGCCATTACTGGGTGA
Organism: Acomys minous; assembly: GCF_964271855.1. Taxonomy (NCBI): domain Eukaryota; kingdom Metazoa; phylum Chordata; class Mammalia; order Rodentia; family Muridae; genus Acomys; species Acomys minous. The sequence continues at coordinate 101,313,282 of NC_140483.1, read as the reverse complement.
AATGAATAAGAGTCTAAGAAAACAGATTGCATAGGAAGAATTTAGTGCTATAGATAAACTTAACATTTCTTTTTTGAAACATAGCTTCTCTGCATAGCTCTGGCTGTCCTTGAACTCTCTCTCTGTAAACCAGGTTGGCCTTGAACTTACAGAGATCCACCTGCCTCTGCTTCCAGAGTGCTGGGATGAAAGGTGTGCACCACCATGCTCAACAATTTAACATTTCTAAGATGGTAACCAGATTTTTTTTATTTGTCTCTAAATAGTAAAGCATAATAGTTTTATTTGAAAACTTGCTACAATTTTAAAGTAAACATTAAATATGAATATTAAGACTAGGTATGCTGGTGCAAGTCTTTTATCCTGGTTCTATTCTCAGGCAAAGACAGGCAAATCTGTATGGTTGATGGCAGCCTGACTTAACATAATAATTTCCAAGTCAGCTAGTGCTACGTAGTGAGAGCCTAGCTCAGGAAAAAAATAGATAATTTTTAAACAAGTATAAAAACTAATTACGATCTTCTACTACTTACTGTTTAGTTTTATTTATGCAGGCTATATAAGCTGGCCTGAAATAACCTTAAGTGTGAGAGGCAGTGACATTTCTAGAGAGAATTTTATGTTGTGACAAGTTCAACTGCAATATGATTCACTTGACATAAGGTCCCCGTGAACATACCAGTGGTAATTCTTAATAACATGGATATTTATTATTATTTATTTATTATTATTCTCTAAAACAGTGGTTATTGAGAAAGGTAATCTTTAATTTTAGTAAAGAACCTGTGATTCACATGTTAATGGCTTTTTAAAATACAGCAACTATTTTAAAGGAGTTGAGCCAGTACCTTGGTATGAGAAAGTGATATGCCAAGAATGAAATATTAGTGAAAATATAGAATAATGCAATGTTATTTTAATTTCAGATCTATACTCTTACCCATGGTATAGCTGGATATTATTGCCTTTCAACTTAAGACCACTCAGTTGAGTTTCTTCTAATATATTGTTTATGTTTTCCTAATAGAAGAGAACTTTGAATTTTTTATCTATAGAGGGCATGATATTCAGGAAGAAGAGAGAGGAGATGACCTCTGAGAAAACTGTCACAAGTGTAAATCAAACTTGTTTTCCATCAAATAATAATAATAAATTAATAATAATAATAATAATAATAATAATAATAATAATAATAATAATAATAAATCCTCCTCTGTACAGGTTAACTAATCAGTTCCCTACCACTGCCTTTTCAGCAAGCATGTAAAAATAACCTCACTGTAAACTAAGTGATCAAGCACCACCTGTATGCTGATAACGTTGGCTAATGTCTTTCTTACTGATAGCAAGCACATGGCTTGAGTAATTCTCTGAGCATCTCTCATCTGTTTAGTGCTGCCCAGTGTGTAATGACTTGATGGCATGTAGATATAAATACTAATGCAGAAAGTGCACTGCCTTGGGGAACACCCATCATGACAAGTAACTAATTGCTTTATGTACATTAGTTCCAAGTGAAGCGTTTTACATCTTCTGAAGGGAACCGGCACCCTCTACTTACTAATTTACCAAAATGTCATGTCCCCTCCTGAAAGACAGGTTTCAAAGAATGTATTAAAACCCTCTCCCTAACTCTTCTCAATTCAGTATTCTTTGTACACTAGGTACAAAATTTTGACTCAGAAAAATACTAATATTTATCATCAAATGATGCACAGATGATTTTATTTCTCTCAACTGCTAAACATCTGTCTATCTAGCTATCTACCTCTCTATCATTATCTATCTCAGGCATCGTTAGATTTGATAAGTTATGGTATAGATTAGAACCACATAGGTTTAATTTGTATTAAATAGTAAAAAACCAAAAGTATTAAAATATTACCTTCTCAGGCTATGATTGCCTTTTTATTCTTACAAAGATAAATAAAAATAATAGACACAATTTCCTTTGAAAATAAAATAAAATGGCTTTGTGTGTGTGTGTGTGATAGAGAGAGAGATTGAGAGAGATTGAGAGAGAGAGAGAAAGAGAGAGAGAGAGAGAGAGAGAGAGAGAGAGAGAGAGAGAGAGAGAGAGAGAGAGAGAGAGAGAACTGGAAGCATTAATAACATTTCTTCCAAGGCACAGAGCCACACTTTGATGTATGTGTCCTTAATGTGTGTACTTAGTGATGATACACCGTGATTAGACAGTTAACAAGCCTGATGGGAAGTGCAGGGTTGCTCAGTTTGATGAATGGAAGTTTCCTGTCAGGAATCTGGAGAGTTTCCACGAGACAGGTTGCTGCTGCTGTCACCAAAGGGACTCTCATAATTATCCGCAGTAAGTGATACGATTGAGTGTATAAAGTCAAGCTGCAGCAAGTTTCTTCCAAGCTTTCTCTATTGTGGTACCCCCTCCTTTTTTTCAATTAAAGACCTTTATTTCTTTCACAAATGAGAATAGAGCCCCATTTAAACATATGCTGTATTTCACCTCCACAGCAGGCCATTTATTCTGGTATCTGAATCCTGCATGTACTCTTTCTGTATCATTTCTTTAAAACTTTTTATGAGGCTACAATTAATGGATGCCCTTGTACAAAGCACATCTATTGTCTGATTCAAAGAAGGAAGGATGCATTTCTTGTACTGTTTAAGAAGCTGTGTTTTATAAGATATGATTGGTATATCATGCTTAGTGATAACTCTGGGCTTCTGGCATTCTGCAGAATGTGGAGAATGGGACTTGTGAAGCCTGCGTAATTCACCTATGAAGGTGAGGTGGGGTTTGTGGCCTGGATAAAGTACAGCAAAAGCTCACATGCTGCATTTGGACCTACAGGTAGGAAAAAATGAAGTCTATTTCTCTGCTGTGACTATGGGACAGGTTTGACCTTATTAAGCTCAATGGTTCTATTTGAATGTTGGTCATTAAGTTATAAACCAATGGTCTATGTGTGAATTACATACTACATGTAAGATGCTTGGTATAGTGCAAGTAAGGATGAGATTAGTGGCTAATTGTCTTCTTGTTGTGATTAGCTTTTCTGTTAGAAAACAATCTGTTTTAACTGCACTTGTCTAATTGTATACTGTTTTGTTTAACTAAATAACACATTGGTAATTACAAAAAACATATTTGTCTATGCCAAGAAACAAACCTTCTTTATATTTAGAGCAAACAATTTATTTCAAGATTTTGAAAGGGAAGCAGTAGATTTCCTTTTTCTTTAACACTATATAAAAAAAATTAATTAGCAAGTAAACAGAAGAAACAGATAGGTCTTCCTCACAGTGGAAACTTAGTTCATATATGAAGAAGGGACAAGATGTTTTGGCAAACACTTTAAATGCAGATAAGATCCACAAATGTATGTTTAAATTAGTGGGGCAGAATGTTTTAAGGAAAGTGGAGTTTATACAGTATCAAAGTACCTCCACAGTTTACTATCTAATAAAGATGGAAAACCAGACAATTTAAAATGATGCAACCCTGCATGAAGAAAATTAATGCAGCGATAACCAATAAGAGGACATACTAAGAAGAAAGTCAAAACACATGCTCCGGAATCATGTCTATGGATTTACTGATTTTATGTTATTAAATAAGCTTAATTTTATGTTTGTTAAGAAAACTGAATGAGTTTTTGATCTAAGAGAAACATCATTTAAATTGTGATCCCGCATTTCTGGTCGTCTAAGTATCTAGTGACTTCCTGGTGCAACATCTACTGCCTGTTGGCTTATGTTCATATGAAATATGAAAATAGGCTTCATCTCATTGGAGAACTGTTTTGATAGGACACCAGCCTTGTATTTCCTAGTAGAATACACTATTGGAACTGGTTAAAGATATCTGGCTTGTGAAGATAACAACGAATAGGTCTGTAAGCTAAAATATCATTCTCATCTCTAAGAATGAAAGGCAATACCATGTTATTTCAGTTCCTGTGAGTTTTGTAGTCCTGTTGATAATAAGTTACTTCTGCCCACCCCCGTTACTATGACATAGATTAATGATTTACTAGGTATGTCTGTTATGACCAAGGCCCCAGCTACTTTTACAGACTAATTTTTGTCTAAGTTTACTCCAAACATTTACTGCTTCATACATCAAATATGAGTGTGGTGGTAACTGTAGGCATATATGTTCTAGAGATAAACAATACCTCAATATAAAAATAAGTAACTTATTAAGATTTAGCATGCTAATCCAATGTAAGTCATCACTAAATAAAAACATGTATGAGGGAGAATATTTTTGCTTGTTCTTCCGTATATTCATCCTATGCTAATACGTTCCATTCCTTCTGCTGAAAGTTGGAAACTTATGTTTTGCTGTTTAATTATTTATAGAAGGAACATATTTGTTACTTTTTGAACATCCATAACATCATTATCATGTAGTGTTTGGAAATAACTGCTTGTCTTTTATTTTTTATTTTATACTTTCCATACCAGATGTTAAATATGTTGATAACTTGTTATTTTTTTCTTAAAGGGGATAAGATATGAAACATAGTTAATGCTATTTATGTAATTGTTTAAATTTCTTTTCAATTTTTTTTTCAAAAATCAACTTTTCATAGCAACATTTCAACTTTCAATATTGATGTCTTATCTGACACGGATTATTTCATTACTGTTAGTGTACATCTTAAGCAGTCAATAGGAAGTCTATAGGAAGGAGGGCTGGTTAATGAGGGAAGTAGTTTAGGTGAGTCTCCATTAATAGATTAGGTTATATAGTCACTTTTCTAAAGCATATGTCCCTTCCCAAGATGCATCTGATTTTAATCATATACATACTCAATTATGTACAGACATAAGCTAAAATACCGGGATTTCCCCCTAAAACTTAACTTGTAGGCTAACTTATGAAGTTGAGAGGGAGGTCTATTGGGGAATTTGGAAAGCAGCAGGTAGTGGATATAATCATGGTATATTGTACACACTTATAAAATTCTCAAAAAACAAATAAAAAATGTAAAACCAATTAAAATTCACAAATAGTGGAGATAATCTGTTATTGCAACATTCTTAAAAGTGAATGGTTGACACACAACAATTTTTAGATCAGGATATATGACTCTTCATTAATAATGTTAATTGATGGTTTTAGCAAACATTCCTGCCTCTGGGGGTTAGTGGATATAGCACTGCTTTGTTTATAATTTGCTGCAAGTTTCTTTTCATACCCTTCACTCAAAATATATATAAAGATTTCCCCTCCCTGCATTATATAATTTGGATTGCTCACATATTACCTTCACTTACTGTAACAAAAGGCATCTAACCTGTCAGATGGTGAGGTAATCGCCCTCTGCTAACAGTCACCTTTCCCAGTTTCATCACTAACACTTCCTTCCTCCCAGGCCCCAGGGAAAGTATCTTATAATCATTTTTTCTTTCTCTTTCTATTTTCTCACTGGAGCTAATCCATCCATCACTGTATCATGACACGTTTGTATATATGGGTCTATCTATTATGTTTCTTGAGCCTTCATTTTATCCTTAATAGCCAACATTTTATTGCATGCTTCCCAGTTCTTCATCTGCATGATTATTGTACTAGACACCTCCGCTGTTTCGCCTCCAGGGTCTCCCATTGTATGTAATTCCCTGTATCTTCTGGAATAATAGCCTCCAATAATTATGCTTTTATCAAGTATATCTGCCTGCTCTTCACTATTCTGTCTGACTAATTTATGTCTGTTTTCAGAGTTTGACAACATATCATGCTACCTCACTGACCACACTGCTCTTTTCATTTCCCTTTCCTTTTTTTTTTTATTAAGAAACCCTTGTTAATTAAAGTACAAATGTATCATTCCTTTCTACCACCCTTCACTTCAACCCCTTTTCTCACCCAACCTTTCAAATTCATGGGCTCTTATTCTTAAATATTATTATACATACATATGCAAATAAGCATATGCATTTTGGACTGATGAGTCTCTTCATGATTGCTTGTATATTTAGTCTTTTGGGCTGACCACTTGGGACTGGGTAACCACTTAAGGGGGCTCATACCTGTGGAAGACTAATTACCTCTCCCTCTCAATAATCTTTAACTGCCTTTAGCTCCTCATCTAACAGTAGGACTCTGTGCATGTCCCCCATCCATGTCAGCACGACCATGGCTCTTTAGAGTCTTCACTCGTGTCAATTAAATTCCCATTCTTTCCTTGCGTTTGCCTGTTTCCTCTTCAATTTTTCTCTATTTATTTATTTATTTATTTATTTATCATTTATTTATTTATATCCTGATTGCATCTTCCTTCCATGTTCCCACTTAGATACCTCCTCTCCCCAAATCTCCCCTCTCCCTTCTCCTCAGGGATGGGAGAGGACCCCATATGTACCAACCTGCCCTGGCACATTAAGTCACTACAGGAGACTAGGCTTATCCTCTCCTACTTACGCCATTTGTGCCAGACGGTGCAGCCTAGTTAGGGGAACAGGATGCAACAGCAAACATCAGAGGCATAGAAGGTCCTTGGTTCAGTTGTTGGGGGACCCACATCTGCTACACATGTGCTGGGGCCCGAATCCAGTCCATGAATGCTCTTGGGTTGGTAGTTCAGTCTCTGTGAACCATTATAGGCGCAGATTAATTGAGATCTGTAGTTCTCCTTGTGGGGCCCTTGATCCCTCCAGCTCCTTCAATCATTCCCCCAACTCTTCCATAGGACAACACTTAATGTTTAGCTGTGGGCTTCTGCATCTGTTTCCATCTGCTGCTGGGTGAAGCTTCTCGAAGGAGTTGTGCTAGGCTCCTATCTACAAGAATAAAAGAGTAATATTAATAGCGTCAGGGATTGGTATGAGTCTCAAGCAGGCCCAGCTTTTGCTTTGCCATTCCTTCAATCTTGGCTCCATCTTTGTCCTTGCATCACTTGTAGGCAGGAAAAAAAATTTAGATAGAAGAATTTGTGGGTGTGTTTGTGTCCTTATCCCTTCACTGGACGTCCTGCCTGGCTACAGGAGGTGGTCACTTCAGACTCCATATACCCTGTTTCTAGGAGACTCAGCTAAGGTGATCTTCATAGACATTCTAGGACCTCTATTATCCAGGTCTCTGGCGTATTATAGAGATTCCCTACCCCCACCTCAGATCTCCATTCACCTAGATCTCTTTCTCCTGTTTTTGTTCTCCTACTCCTAACCTCCTCCCCTGGTCCCCCTTCATCCCCTCCCCTACTGAGTGCCCTCCATCATTCTACCTTCAAAACCTGTTTTGTTTTGTTTTTTTTTTCAATTCTGAGTGAAATTCAAGAATCCTCCCTGTAGCTCTCTTTGTTACTTAGCATCTTTGGATCTGTGGATTGTAGCATACTTATCCTTACTTTATACACTTTATAGTGAGTACATACCATACATGTCTTGTTGGATTTGGGTTACCTCACTCAGCACGATCTTTTCTAGGTCCATCTATTTTCCTGCAAATTTCATGATGTCCTTGGTTTTAATTGCTGATTATTATACTATTGTGTAAACAGACCACATTTTATTTATCCATTGTTAGGTTGATGGTTATCTAGGTTGTTTTCAGCTTCGGACTATTATGAATAAAGTTGCTATGAACATAGTTAAGCAAATGTACTTGTGGTATAGTGAAGCATCTTTTGGGTATATGCCCAGGAGTGGTACAACTAAGTCTAGAGATAAAACAATTTTCTGAGAAACAACCAGACTGCTTACCAAAATGTTTATACGGCTTTGCATTGGCAGGAGAAATGGAGGAGTGTTCCTCTTGCTCCACATCCTTGTCAGCATGTGATGTCACTTGAGTTTTTTATCTTAGCCATCCTTACAGGTATACAATGGAATCTCAGGGTTTTTTATTTGCTTTTCTCCTATGACCAAGGATGTTGAACATTTCTTTCACAGCTTCTCTGGTTTTAGAAATTTCTTAGTTAGAATGTTGAGTTGTTTTTTTTTTTTTGGTAGTATTTAATTTCCTGAGTTCTTTATATATTTTGGCTGGTAACCCTCTGTCCGATGTACAGTTGGTAAAGATCTTTCCCTATTCTGTAAGTAGCCATTTTGTCCTATTAACGTGTCCTTTACCTTACAGAGGCTTTTCAGTTTCATGAAGTTCCATTTGTTAATTGCTGATCTTAGAGACTGAGCTGTTTGTGTTCTGTTCAAGAAGTTGTCTCCTGTGCCAATCAGTTCAATGCTATTCACCACTTTCCCTTCTGTTACATTTAGTGTATCTGGCTTTATGTTGATGTCTTTGATCAACTTGGCTTGAGTTTTGGGCAGGGTGATAAATATGAATCTATTTGCATTCTTCTATATGAAGACATCCAATTAGACTAGCACAATTGGTTGAAGATGCTTTCTTTTTTCCATTGTATGATTTGGGCTTCTTTGTCAAAATCAAGTGTCCATAGGTGGGTAGGTTTATTTCCAGGTCTTCTATTTGATTCCCTTGATCAATCTGATATTATTCAATACTATGCAGTTTCTATGAGTATTGCTTTGTAGTACAGCTTGAAGTCGGGCTGATGATACCTCCAAAAGGTCTTTTATTGTACAGGGTTCTTGAGCTATTCTGGAATTTTTGTTTTTCAATATTAAGTTGAGAGTTGTTCTCCCAATTTCGGTAAAGAATTGTGTTAAAGTATTGATGGGAAATGCATTGAATCTGTAGATTGCTTTAGATAAAGTAGCCATTTTTTTTTTACTATATTAATCCTACCAATCCATCAGCATGGGCGATACTTCCATCTTCTGATGTCTTCATCAATTTCTTTCTTCAGAGACTTGAAGTTCTTGTCATATAAGTCTTTCATTTGCTTGGTTAGAGTTACATTAAGGTATTTTATATTTTATATTATTTGTGGTTTGTTAATGTTGTTCTCTAATTTTATTATTAGCCAGTTTATTATTTGATAAAAAAGAGCTACTAAATTTTTTGTGTTAATTTTGCAGGCACTTGGCTGCAGTAATTTATCAGCTGTAAAAGCTATCATAGAAGTTTTGGAGTCAAATATGATATTCTTCTATCATCTGAAAATATTTTGATTATTTTCCCTTTCTAATTTGCATTCCCTTGATCTCCTTGAGTTGTCTTATTCCTCTAGCTTGAATTTCAAATACAAGATATGGAGAGAATGGACAGCCTTGTCTTATTCCTGATCTTAGTGGAATTACCTTAAGTTTCTCTTCATTTTATTTGGTGTTAGCTATAGGTTTGCTATATATTATGTGTATTGTGTTTAGGTATGTACCTTAAAACCCTGATCTCTCCAAAACTTTTAACATGAAGGATTGTTGGATATTGTCAAAGGCTCTTTCAGCATGTAATGAGATGATCATGTTTTTCCTTTCACTTTTTTTATATAGTAAAATACATTGAAGGATTTTTATATATTGAACTATACCTATACTCTGTCTCTGTCTCTGTGTCTCTGTCTCTGTCACTCTGTCTCTTCTCTTTCTCTGTCTCTGTCTCTGTCTCTGTCTCACTGTCTCTGTCTCTGTCTCTCTGTCTCTGTCTCTGTGTCTCTGTCTCTGTCTCTGTCTCTGTCTCTCTCTCTCTCTCTCTCTCTCTCTCTCTCTCTCTCTCTCTCTCTCTCTCTCTCTCACCATCCCTCAAGACAGAGTTTCTCTGTGTAGCCTTAGCTGTCATGAACTTGCTTTGTAGACTGGGCTGGCCTCCAAATCCCAGCAAACAGCCTGCCCTTGCCTCCAGAGTGCTGGGATTAAACGTGTGTGCCACCATGACAATGCTAATTTCTCTACCTGCTGACCATGAAATTAGTTAATACAGTGGTGGCTAGAAATGGTTCATTCAGTACTTAGCCATGCTGAAGTATAGATTCCAAAATTTGCTAATTTTACACATTATAGCAAAATCCAACTAAGAGAGGAGAAAATTCATAATTTACATTGTAAGTATGATTTTTTGTTTTTTATTAACTAATTTGTTCATATTACAACAATGGTTCTTCCATCACTTGTATCCTTCCATTCCTCCTTCCCTCTCACCCCCACCATATTTCCCTCCCCTACGTCCATGATGGAGGGAGAGCTCCTCTCCCACTTTATGGTCAGAGGCTATCAAGTCTCATCTTGGTAATCTGTCTATTCTTTCTTTCAGTGCCACCCAGGCTCCCGACCAAGGGGATGTCATCAAATACGGGGCAGCACAGAATAACTGTGGAGAATGTCCTGTAGAGCAGAGTAGGGATTCAGTGTTTACTACTTGTATTGTCCCTGGTTAGTGCAATAGTTTGAGCAGACCCTCCTGGGCCGTGATTCATCAGTTATGTTGTTCTTAATGTAGGTTTCTAAGATCCTCTGGATCCTTCTATTTTCCCATTTCCTATATTTCTCTTACCTAGAGTCCCAGCAGGATGTCCTCACATCTGTCACAATCTCCTGCTAATTGAAGACATTTATGGGACATGCCTTTCGGGCTAATGTTCAATTATAAGTAAGTATATACCATGTGAGTCTTTCTGCTTCTGGGTTAACACACTCAGTGTGATCATTTCTAATTCCTTCCATTTGTTCATAAATTTCTGGATTTCCTTCTTTTATATAGCTGAGTAGTATTGCATAGTGCAAATATACAATTTCTTTATCCATTCTTCCACTGGGGGACATTTAGGCTGTTTCCAGCTTCTGGCTATTATGAATAAGGCTGCTATGAACATGGTTGAGCATATGTTGCTATTGTGTGGTGGAGTATTTTCTAGGCATATTCCAAGGAGTGGAATAGTTGGGTCTTGTGAAGCCTTATTCCCAGTTTTCTGAGAAAGTACCAAAAAGAATTCCAAAGTGGTTGTACAAGTTTTCATTCCCACCAGCAATGAAGGGGTGTTCCCCTTTCTCCACATCCTTGACAGCATGTGGTACCACTTGAATTTTTGAGCCATTTTAATGGGTGTAAGATGGAATCTCAGAGTCATTTTGATTTGCATTTCTCTGATGACTAAAGACGTTGAGCTTTTCTTTAAGTATTTCTCAGCCATTCGATATTCTTCTGTTGAGAATTCTGTTTAGTTCTGAGCCCCATTTCCTAATTGAGTTATTTGGTTTGGTGGTGTTTAATTTCTTGAGTTCTTTATATATTTTGGATACTAGACCTTTGTCAGATGTAGGGTTGATGAAGATCTTCTCCCCATCTGTAGGCTGTCACTTTGTTCTGTTGACAGTGTCTGTAGCCTTACAGAAGCATCTCAGCCTCATGAGGTCCCATTTATTAATTGTTGACCTTAAGGCCTGGACTGTTGGTGTTCTGTTCAGGAAATTGTCTCCTATGCCAATGTGCTCCATGCGCTTCCCCAATTTTTCTTCTAGCACATTTAGTGTCTCTGGTTTTATGTTGAGGTCTTTGATCCACTTGGACTTCAGTTTTGTGCATGATGACAAATATGGGTCCAATTGCATTTTTTACACATAGACATCCAGTTAGACGAGCACCATGTGTTAAAGATGTTATCCTTTTTCCATTGAATAGATTTGACTTCTTTGTCAAAATCAAGAGACCATATGTGTGTGGATTCATTTCTGTGTCTTTGATTTGATTCCATTGATCAACCAACCTATTGCTGTGCCAGTACCATGCTGTTTAAATTACTGTTGCTCTATAGTACAGCTTGAGATCAGGAATGGAGATTCCTCTGGAGGATCTTTTATTGCATATGATTGTTTTAGCTATTCTGAGTTTTGGTTTTTCCATATGAAGTTGATATTTGACCTTTCAATGTTTTTAAAATATTTTGTAGGTATTTTGATAGCGATTGCATTGAGTCTATAAATTGTTTTCAGTAAGATGGCCATTTTTACTATGCTAATTCTCCCGATCCATGAATAAGGGAGGTCCTTCCATCTCCGCATGTTTTCTTCAAAGATTTAAAGATTTTTAAAAACAAGTCCTTCACTTGCTTGGTTAGAGTAACTTCTAGATATTTTATATTGCTTATGGTTAACATGAAGGGTATAGTTTTCTTAATCTCTTCCTTGCATGATTGTCATTTGTTTATAGGATGGCTACTGACATTTTGAGTTATTTCTGTATCCAGCTAATTTGCTGAAGGTGTTTATTATCTGTAGGAGTTCTCTGATGGAATTTTGGGGGATACTTATGTACACTATCATATCATCTGCAAATAGGGATAATATGACTCCTTCCTTTCTGATTTGGATCTCCTTAATCTCCTTGTCTTGTCTTATTGCTCAGCTAGAACTTCAAGAAATATATGGAAGAATATGGAGAGATTGGGCAGCATTGTCTGGCCCCTGATTTTAGAGTAATTTCCTTGGGTATCTCTCCGTTTAATTTGATATTGGCTATTGGCTTGCTCTATATAGCCTTTACAATGTTTAGGTATGTGCCTTGTATCTCTGATATCTCTAAAACTTTAAACATGAATTAGATTTTGTCAAATGCTTTTTCTGCATCTAGGGAGATGATCATGTGGTTTTTCGCTTTCAGTTTCTTTATATGATGGATTACATTGATGGATTTAATATATTCAACCATCCCATTATTCCTGGAATTAAGCTTACCTGGTCATGGTGAATGATATCTTTGATATGTTGTTGTATTTGTTTTATGAGTATTTTATTGAGTATTTTTGTCTCTACATTCACAAGAGAAATTGGTCTGAAATTCTCCTTTTTTGTTTGGTCTTTGTGAGGTTTAGATATCAATGTAAATGTGACCTCATAGAAAGAATTTGTTAATGTTCCATCCATTTCTATATTTTGGAGTATCTTGAAGAGTATTGGTAATAGCTTTTTTTTGAAGGTCTAGTAGAATTCTATGCTGAAACCATCTGGCCGTGGGCTTTTTTTGATTGGGAGACTATCAATGATTGCTTCTATTTCTATAGAAGAAATAGGGCTATTTAATTTGTTTATCTAATCTTGATTAAATTTTGGCAAGTGGAATTGATCAAAAAAATTTCCATTTCCCTTAGATTTTCAAATTTTATGGCATATATCCCTTTAAAGTAGGATCTTATGATTTTTTATGTTTCTTCAGTGTCTATTCTCATGTCTCCCTTTTCATTTCTGACTTGGTTAGTGTCTCTCTTTGCCTTTTAGTTAGTTTGGCTAACAGTTTGTCTATCTGGTAGATTTTCTCAAAGAACCAGCTCCTGGTTTTGTTGATTCTTTAAATTGCTCTCGTTGTTATTCATTCTTTGATTTCAGCCCTGAATTTGATTATTTCTAGATGTCTACTCCTCTTGGGTGTTTCTGCTTCTTTTTTTCCAGTCCTTCCAGATATGTCAGCTACAGTTGTAGTTTAATGGACTCTGAAGCTCTTAAAATTATGTATCAAACTTGACAGTTCAGTTCTGTCTTATAACAAAACAATATAATAAGAAATTATGTAAACAAAATTTAAGGAAGGACCAATAAAGGAGATGGCTCATCTGGTTACACTTCCATGTCACAGTTTATCATGAGAAGCCAGGACATGAAATAGAGGCCACAGAAGAACATTGCCTACTTTTATTTCTCAGACACCATTCAGCTTGCTTTCTTATGTAATATGGGGCCATATATCCATGGTTGGCACTGCTTATATTTGGACTACCTCTCCAAAACTAACTATTAACCAAGAAGGTGACCAACAGTCTTGGCCACATGGTTATTTATCTGATAGTTTATCATATATATATATATATATATATATATATATATATATATCTGATATAGGTATATCTTCTTGGGACTAGCTACACAAGAAAGAATCAGTTTCTTGCATCATGTGTCAGTATGCTAATAAAAGTTCACATACCAGTTGAAAACATTTTGTCAGGTTTTTTTTGGTGAGGGAAGGATACATTTGTTTCTTATTTGCTGTTAATCCAAAACTAGTTTTTCATCATTCAGTTAATTTCCAAAATATCATAAATCATAATTTAGATGATAGTTAATATTTATGAACTTTGTAACTCAGAAAATTAAATACTAAAAGATAAATTCTAAATGGGCCCCCACGTTCCTAGGAATTATTGAAGTTACATCTTTTATAAAATTTATTTGGCTAACATGACAGGTCTGAGACAAGAAATAGAACACATAAAGGACAAACTTATAGCTCATTATCAGCATTGCTGTTGGTCTTGTTAAGTTCTAATAATATCTCAGAGAAGTAGAAAGTACAGCCTATGTTTCTGACAGGATAACGAGGGGATGTGGTCAGAGACTTGTGAACACACAACACTAGTGAACACACAACACTAGGAGTCCTTCCACTCATACTGTTCATAGCATTCACATTCTTGAGTGCGTAGATAATGTTAACCATTATGTAAAAAGGCAGCTAAAATATTTAGATAGAAGATAGATGGATATAAGGCAAAGGAAATCTTACACTGGGGATAGGAACTGAATTGTGAAATACTGCTAGAGACATCCATTCAGGCATGATTCTATGTAGATTTCATTAAAAGACTCAATTCTTACAAGCAAAAACAAGTTAGTCAGAAATTACCATTTATTTTTGACACGAGAAATATTGCAGGTAGTTTCAAATTAGTTGATTTCTGGGTTTATTTGTTTGTTTTTGATAAAACATTCATATTGACACATAAAAACAATTGTGGCCAAGGCTAGTGTTTTCCATATAGTAGATACTTTAATAGCTGATTTAATAATCACCAAAATAATTCTATTAGACAAATGTCATTATCTTCATTTTAAACAATAAAAAAACAAGGTTAAGAAAATTTTTATCACTTGCTCAAAAGCATAAATTCAGCAAGTGACTGAACTGGATTTGAGCCCAGATCTGTCATTATACCAATTCTGTGTGTTTTTTAGGTCAGAAGCTTGCCTCCAGGTTTTAAACTAAATGTCTATGTCTTTAATATGTGCAAACATGTAATATTTAAACTAATGGATGTGATAGAAAAGGCATATAAACACATAATCTCACTATTTGACATCATTTCAAGCACAAATACACAAAAAGTTCAAAATTTTAATACTCATAAACTTTCCATATTAGTGGTATGTGGTTTATGATGCATTTGTGTTTGAAATAATTTTATAATATAAATTGACTTAATTATCTGTATTTGTCTGACACTGAATTAAAGAAAATGTTATGCTGACTGTAGAAACCAAGGTTGTATATCTTTTCTGTTTTCTCAGCTGACTCAAATAAAACCAGATCATTCTATCTGTTTAATTTCCTTTGACCCAATTCACAGTCACCACTTAATGGATTCCAGCAATACCCATTCTGCATTTTATACAGTTCCCTTAAAGCAAGCCTAATGCATCAAAGTGTGTCAATTTATTCATAATATAATAACCTCATTGTATATAGGTTTAGTACAATGATTGTGATGATAAAGCAAAGAATCTTCACTTCAAACACACACACACAATGCACATATAGATTTAGGTATAGACATGTGAATATGCAAAAATATATCTAAACCAGTGTATCATACAACATACCCAGCATGTACACAATAAATTTATTTCATAATCTAGAATAAGAAATGATAAACACAGATTTCCATAAACTATCATATTTTTATCTCAAAAAATTGGCAGTGGTGCCCAGAAAGGCAAACATCTCACATTCTCTCTCATATGTTCATCCTAACTTCATTTTTCAGTTGTTTTTCTTGAGGAGAAGATGAGATGGACAGGAAACCAAAAGCAGAAATTTTGTGAGGGAGTAGATAAAAGGAGAGAGAGGAGAGATCAAAATATAGGTAAAATAATGCCATACACAGTGAAGACAAAAGTGGTTCAAGAAGAGCATGGGGTATGGCCATGCCGTAATGATGGATGGGATCCTAGCAAAATGAAATGGACACAAAAAATTATAAGGAAATGTATAATCTTGAAAGCAAGGTAAAATTATAAACAGGGTAGTAGAGCACCCATGACATGAAACATGCAGTATGGACATAGTGAAGACTAAGGTTTTCATTGATATACCAGGAAAGAGGATGGGGGGATAGATGTAGGCTGGGGGTGAGTTCACCAAAACTACAGAAACCCTATGAAAATATACTCATGGATAGGCCAATGAATATTTTTTCTATCTATCTATCTATCTATCTATCTATCTATCTATCTATCATCTATCTATCCTTCATTTATTTGAGACAGAAACTCACTGTGTGGACCAGGCTGATCCTCAACTCACAGAGTTTTGCCGGCCTAGGCCTCCGACTGCTACATGGAGCTAAAGATGCACACCAGGCCCAGTTTAATTAAGATTAAATTGTAAAACAAGAGTTTCAACAGAAGACAATATTTTTCTCAGTGAATCCATGGTATTAATTTAAAATTTCAGGACCAGGAACCATACTAAGCATTGAAGAGGGACTTCAAGGCATCCTGAACAACATTAGTTGGTAAGACATATTGCTAAAGACAACACACACTTGAGATGGTGAGTTAGAGAGATAAATCTTGAACTGACCAGGAAATTCTTACTGTTGTCTAGATTTCATACTGATGAAAGATAATGTACAGGATCCTGGGTCAGAAAATACAGAAATGATCTTAGCCAGTGCTAGACTTGCATGTTACAATATTAATTGGGAAAACAGGATGTGTTCAGTAGTGCAGTAGTAACATGACAGTTCTGGGAGTAGCCACTCACTTTCTGTTGGATTCCTGTTCTACTTCACAGGGAAAAAAATATCACCTGGTTCTATTAAACCAATTCAAAACTAATGGCTAAGGTTTTTAGGCAATGGGGGAAAACTTCTGGTGTTCTCTAAATAGTCAGGCTGTCAACCTACCTTCATTTTTGCTTATATCCATAGGTTTTTAGATTTGCATTATTCTCAATCTTGAATGGAAAAGCTTGATTTCAGTGGGTTGTGGCCAGTGTAGACACATCACTGTTCCAAGGACTTGGAATAAAGAATCATCTGTAGATGAGTGATATCAACCTTTCCCTACTGAAGTGCTCAGGAAACATCGCAGAAGAGGGGCAAAACAATGTAAGATGCAGAGGCAGAGGAAGAGTATTAGAAAATGCTGTCTGCTGGACATTACATGGCCGATACATTCATCATTTTCCAGAAGTTGTGGCTACCTGAAAAAGACATGTAAGTAATCAAGCCACTTAAAAATTCCAGCATGGCTATGGAGATCACTGCCCCAGCCCCCGCTCTACCTAAAGAACTATTGGAAATTGATGGCCACTGTCAGAGGAAAAGCCCCTTTTGTTTTAGGTTACAAACACTAGTAATCTGCCAAGGTCGGAGTGCATGGAGCAAAACCAATTTGCATATGGGCAGCACTGATTGAACTGGGTGTGTTATACATTTTTCACAAACATGAAATTAAGAGATATTTGGAGAAAGATTAAAATGGAATGTAGAGATGGATATAATAAAGATATATGTATGAAAATTTCAAAGCATAATAAAATAGTATGTTTTACAAAAATGAAGAGTTTGTACTTTAGAAATAAATAAATAAATAAATAAATAAATAAATAAAAAAGTTTGAAAAATGCTATACTCATGTGATGACCTCATTTAAAATAACAGCAGTGCTAACAATACTAAATTGTTTTCTATCATAAGAAGTTCCTCAACTGAACAAACTGTGGTACATTTACTCAAAGGAATACTACTCAACTATCAAAAACAAGGAAATCTTGAAATTTTCAGGCAAATGGATGGAACTAGACATGATCATCATGAGTGAGCTAACTCAGATCCAGAAAGATATGCATGGCATATACTCAATTATAAGCAGATATTAGCCATATAATACAGGATAACCACACTACAATACACAGAATCAAGAAGCTAAATAACAAGGAGAACTTTAGGGAGGATGCTTAATTCTCATTCAGAAGGACAAATAAAATAGACACTGGAAGCGGTTGAAGAGAAAGGACAGGAAGGCAGCCTACCATGGAGGTCCTCAGAAAGAGTCCATCCAGCAGGAGTTCCAAAGCAGATGTTGAGATTCACAACCAAACTTCAATGTGCAGTACATGAAGTCTTATGGGAGTGTTGGTGAATAGAAGGACTTGGAGGGGTCAGGAGCTCCACAAGAAGAACAATAGAGCCAACAAATCCAGGTGGAGGAGGGGGTTGCTGCAGAGACTGATGTACCAACCACAGACCATGCTTGGTGAGGACTTAGATGCTCTTCTCTTATATAGTAGATAGGCAGCACTGTCTCCCTCTGGGTCACATAATATGGGGAGTAGGGATGCTTCTGACACGGACTCTGGCCACCACAGGTTTATGACTTTCCCCTGGTGGGGCGGAATTTTTAGGACAGAGAGGAAGACAATACAGACAGTCCAGATGAGACTTGATAGGCTGAGGTCAGATGTTAAGATAGGAAGGTATATAGTCACTGATAAGTGAATATTAGCCATATAGCACAGGGTAATTACACTACAATCCATGGACCTAAAGAAGCTAAATAACAAGTAGGACCCTAGGGAGGATCCTTAATTCTCATTCAGAAGGGCAAATAGAATAGACACCAGAAGTGCTCAAGAGTGGGAACAAGATGGGAGTCTGTTATAGAAGTACTTGAAAGTCTCAGCTGGGGATCGAAGTAGATGCTGAGAATCCTAGCAGAGAGCAGGATGTCTTGGGGAAAAGTTGGGGGACAGAAGAAACTAAAGGGAATTGGAGCTTCACAAGGAGAACACCAGAGCCAACAAATCTGGGTGGATTCCAGGGAGATCTGCAGAAACTAATGCCCTAACCAAGGACCCTTCATTGTGAGTACCTAGATGCCTGCTCAGATGTAGTCTTTAGAAAACATAATCTCCTTGAGGGTACCATAATATGAGGAGTAGGGGCTACATCTGACTTGGACTCTGGTCCCCACATATTGATCACTTCCTCCTGGTGGGATGGCCTTGCCAGGCCACAGAAGAGGATACAGGCAGTCCAGGTGGGATTTGATAGGCTGTAATCAGATGTTCAGGAGAACAGCTCCCATTTCTGAGGACTAAGGGAGGAAGGGACATGGTATGAAGAATGGAGGAGGGTGGGATCTGGAGGCAGCAAAGAGGAGCTTAAAATGGAGTGTAAAGGAAACACATTTTTTAAAACAATAACAACAACAACAACAAAAAGAATTTAATAAAAATAAGAGGTACATTCAAAGGCAAGAAACAAGGTTGCCATCTTTTGTTTAATTTAAGGACTGTACTATAATATAGTTCTTATGGCAGTTGCTTAACAAGTTTTGTTGTGTGAACAAATCAAGCAATGAAGAAATGGTTAATACTTGTGTCCTATATTTTCTTCAACAAATTCCACAGAAGCAATGAAATTCTTGCTCCTATTATTCTAATCACATGATAGCTTTCAAATTTGTTTGCACATTTTAACTTAGTTACCAGATAAAATATTTATAATTGATAATTTATATGATCATAACTGCTTTTAAGTTTCATGATATATTTCAAGGATAGAAAGAATGGTTTTTCTAGAGACGATGGTAGAGAAAATTCTCAAATTCATTTTCATGAAAGGGAAAAATATTGATAAACACATCTAAATTTGCAGATTGGTTATTTCTCAGAGGTTATTTGGGGTCATCATTGTAAATCTCATTACCGTACTTGAAAGGGGTCTCTTTCATTATTACGGTGCTGAGGTCCGTATCCCTGAAGCTAATTGCAAGGTAGAGCGGCAGAGTTCTAATTGTTTGCCATCAAAATAGCTGTGTAAGCTTGATTAACAGTGTTCAGCAACATTCATAACAGTCCAAGCCTGGCCCTGCATAAAATAGAAACTGGGAAAAAATCAATAAGATTTAATAAGATCAGGAACAATCACTTACAATAGTACATCAATCACACAAAGTAATAGGTGCAGGATTTGATAGGGTCCTGAACTGCCTGAGAGATTCATAACCAGTACTCGTTAATGATTTGTTCATTTGCATTTTATCAATCCAGCTACAGCTGACAAGCAGAAGGAGCAGGAGAAAGAAATATGTTGACTTAAACTCATCAGCTTTGCAATTAAAAAAATAACGGATAATAGCAAATGTCTTGTCACATGGAAATCTAATGTTATTGCCAAGATATGTGCAATCATTTGCTCTTCAGAGAGCTGTTTTTTGGACTTGCATAACAGCACTGGTAGTGTTCTCTGGTCACAAAGATGTCCGAAAAGCTTAGGAAGAATGCATATGGGAGTATAAATTACCCTTCTACTATGCTTAGGTCTCTATTTCATAATTGTATTCCATTCAAAATTGGTCACTTTCCTTGTTTCTTATCTGTTTGAAATAAATGAAGCTCCTGGCTTTGCCTTAGGCAAAACCCAGATCAAATGCTGAAATAATCAAAATGAGATGGCGCTCTGGTGATTATTGCTTATTATTCCATCTTCATTCAGTTGATGTTATGACTTTATAAGGTAATCATGCTGTATTTACTATCTTTATTAAAACACATTTGGGGAAGAAAGGCAAATGAATAGAATAAAATTGTGTAAACTAATTTCTGATTCTAAATAAATGATAGTCAGTAATATGAAAAAAATAATCCTCCTATAAACATCAGAGGCATAATGAAAAGCCTGTGCTTTTTCCACGAAATGCTCATGGATTCCTGCTTAGAAAATTTCACGTAGGTTTTCTATGAAAAGTATTATGTGAGTGGTGGGATGCAGAGCTTATTGTCAAAAAAGCAGCAGTGGTACCATCCAAAAAGTGGATTAATTAGTCTCTGTCCAAAACTACAGCAAATAATGTGCTCCTTCAGAGAAAAACATCATGATTCAGGTCTTTGTAGATGATGTTTAAATAGAAGATTTCTATATGGGATACTTTAATTCAATCAAAGTACAGGTAAAATCCCATTATGACAAACTCCATGGGGCCTCTAAATTGTTTTGTTGTGGTAGAATTTGGTTAAAATGAATAAATACATTTATCACATTCTCAGTGTGGAGTACATACTAGAGAGACAGATGTGACGCTGGTCTTTTTTTCTATTGAATTAACACATGAAAAGAAATGCTTTGAATAGAAAGGGGAACTAGAAAGAGGGTCTAAAGCCCACACACCTTTCTGCCTGTCCCTAAATCCTGGAAAAGTTTTAAATGACTTGGGATTAAAGTAATATTTTCATTTTATCCTTTCTTTTCCAAAAATAAAACTGATTATGTTGACCAGAAAGAACAAAGAATCTCTCTCTCTCTCTCTCTCTCTCTCTCTCTCTCTCTCTCTCTCTCTCTCTCTCTCTCACATACACACACACACACACACACACACACACACACACACATTCACACACATGCACACACACACAATTTGCTATACTTACTAAAATAATGTAAAGAAACTCAATTATATGCATTTAATTTCCTTTCTTTCTAAAGCAAATCATCTCAAAATAAGAAGTCAAAAATGTGTGTTAAATCCTTACCACCCCAATTAGACTGTATTGAAAAAT
The DNA here is from genome assembly GCF_964271855.1 of Acomys minous. Taxonomy (NCBI): domain Eukaryota; kingdom Metazoa; phylum Chordata; class Mammalia; order Rodentia; family Muridae; genus Acomys; species Acomys minous. The sequence goes on along the minus strand of NC_140483.1, from coordinate 101,291,888 downwards.
TTACCAACAGTAAGTTGATAGGATGACAGTTTGCCTAAAAGCCAACTGACAAATGTCAAATCAACTAAAAGACAAATCTACCTTTATTCATCATTGAAGTACTTGTTTTTTGTGACCTGAGAGACTGCAAATATCACTTATCAGGTATATGTGGTTCATTCTTCCAAGTTCTGTTGGAATCCTGGCAGAGATTTAGTATTCTGAACATTCTTACCTTTTATTCACTTCAGAAACATTTTAGTAGGAGCATTATATGAGACCTGGGAGAGAGATATAACTTATATCAAGTACTTTCAATGTGATATAACAGCATGTATTTTATGAATATTCTGATAAAATATGACTATAGACTTTCAGCATTCAGAGGAAGGTTTGATCAATTGTTTGTAGTTAAAATATCTATCTAATTTGTTATCACCTAATTTGGCCCTTTTTTGAGATTGGAAATAGATTACAACTGGAATCCCAAGGATTTAGAGTTTCACCTCAGCCACTGCACGCACTACCAAGCATGATTTTATGAAGTCATGTCACCTTTAAAGGTTTCATTTTTTCTCAAAATCTATGGCCCATACATATTGCCAACCATGATTATTAAGCACATATTTACCACTCAGTACTTGTTGATTACTATTATTATTAATAAAACCACATGGTGCTGTGGAATATTTTAAGGCATTGACTTGAAAATCTATGCATTTGACTATAATGAAATATTAAATGATCAATTGATAAATAATGTATTGTTATAAAAACAAATGGTATGGCTAGGAAATATTTCTATTTTATAATAGAAAGAAAAACTTATATTAATAATGTTCTTAAGAATAGATTAGTTAGGAATATTGGGGCACTCCTGACCTCATGGCAGCTGTACTTGGCTGAAAAAGGCCGGTACAACATTAAATCATATACATCCTAAGGAAGAAGAAGAATGGGTTCATGAAACCTCACCCTTAGCTATGGAGCTATGGGTAGGTGGTGGTTTCTTCTGGAAGAAAAATTTTATTTTCCTCAAGATTGTAGCTCCTGCTAAATCAAACACATTCCAGTGAATGGCCAATATCCAGGAGTGTCAGGTTAGCATAAAAAATAAAAGGTCATGGAGTTGTTGGTGCTGTGAGGTAGAGTATGTCTGACAAGAGTTATAGGTAGGTAAGATTAGGGGTAAATATGATCAAAATACATTATTTGAAATGGATATAGAAATAAGACATTTAAAAAAGTGAATGAGGAACACAATATTGAAGAAAAAAGAAGAAACTGAGACTCTTCTTTTTTTTTAATTAATTTATTCTTGTTACATCTCAATGGTTATCCCATCCCTTGTATCCTCCCCTTCTTCCCTCATGGCACTCAGAGGAAGGACAGCAGGTTACCAAGAAGAGACTTGATACCCTATGAGCATATACAGGGAGAGGTAATCCCCCTCAGGAACAGTCATAGGGGAGGGGAATAAGGGGAAAATGGGAGGGAGGGAAACTGAGAATCTTAAGCCAGACATATCCTCATGTGGTATCCAATCTCCTAAGACTCGTGGAATCCTCAATGTTGTGTGTTCTTCCTTACCACTGATTCCAGATCTGATAATATGACTACCTGTCATTAGATTCCACAATGAGGTGTGGAAAAAATTAAAAAGTGGAAAAGCAAAGAATATGTGAACTTAACAGCTTGCCTTCTTCTTTTCTTTCCCAAGATATATATTATTTTATTAATTTGTTCTTGTTACATCTCAATGGTTATCCCATCCCTTGTATCCTCCCATTCTTCCCTCCCTCCCACTTTCCCCTTATTCCCCTCCCCTATGACTGTTCCTGAGGGGGATTTCCTCCCCCTCTATATGCTCATAGGGTATCAAGTCTTTTCTTGGTAACCTGCTGTCCTTCCTCTGAATGCCACCAGGTCTCCCCCTCCAGGGAAAATGGTCAAATATGAGTCACGAGAGTACGTGAGAAAGTCATATCCAGCTCTCCACTCTACTGTGGAGAATGTTCTGACCATTGGCTAGATCTGGGTAGGGGTTTAAGGTTTACCACCTGTGTTGTCCTTGGCTGGTGCCTTAGTTTGAGCGGGACCCCTGAGCCCAAATCTGCCTATCATAATGTTCTACTTGTAGGTTTCTAGGACCCTCTGGATCCTTCTACTTTGCCATTCTCCCATGCTTCTCTCATCTAGATTCCCAATAGGATGTCCTCCCCACTGTCCCAGTTTCCTGGTAATTGAAGGCTTTCATTTGACATGCCCCTTGGGCTAATATGCAGATATAAGTGAGTACATACCATTTGAGTCTTTCTGCTTCTGGGTTAACTCACTCAGTATGATCATTTCTAGCTCAATCCATATATTCACAAATTTTGGGAATTCCTTGTTTTTAATAGCTGAATAGTATTCCATAGTGTATATGTACCACAGTTTCTTTATCCATTCTTCTACTGAGGGACACTTAGGCTGTTTCCATGTTCTGGCTATTATGAATAAGGCTGCTATGAACATGGTTGAGCAAATTTTCTTGCTGTGTGCTGGAGCATCTTCTGGGTATATTCCAAGAAGTGGAATAGGTAGGTCTTGAGAAAGCCCTATTCCCATTTTTCCAGATAGCACCAGATAGATTTCCAAAGTGGCTGTACTAGTTTGCATTCCCACCAGCAAGGAAGGAGTGTTCCTCTCTCCCCACATCCTTGCCAGCATGTGGTGTCATTTGAATTTTTGGTCTTAGCCATTCCGATGGGTGTAAGATGGAATCTCAGAGTTGTATTGATTTGCATTTCCCTGATGACTAAGGAGGTTGAGCATTTCTTTAAGTGTTTCTCAGCCCTTTGATATTCCTGTGTTGAGAATTCTCTGTTTAGTTTCAAGCCCCATTTCTCATTTGGGTTATTTGGTTTGGTGGTGATTAATTTCTTGAGTTCTTTATATATTTTGGATATTAGACATTTGTCAGATGTAGGGTTGGTGAAGATCTTTTCCCAGTCTGTAGTCTGTCGTTTTGTTCTCTTGACAGTGTCTCCTGCCTTACAGAAGCTTCTCAGCCTCATGAGGTCCCATTTATTAATTCTTGACATTAAGGCCTGGGCCGTTGGTGTTATGTTCAGGAAGTTGTTGCCTGTGCCAATATGTTCCAGGCTCTTCCCCACTTTTTCTTCTAAGTGACTTAGTGTCTCTGGTTTTATGTTGAGGTCTTTAATCCACTTGGATTTGAGTTTGGGCAAGGTGATAAATATGGGTCCAGTTGCATTTTTTTTCACATCGACTTCCAGTTAGACCAGCACCATTTGTTGAAGATGATATCCTTTTTCCATTGAATGGATTTGGCTTCTTTGTCGAAAATCAAGTGACCATATGTTTGTGGAATCATATCTGGGTCTTCTATTCGATTCCACTGATCAACCAGCCTGTTGCTGTGCCAGTACCATTCTGTTTTAATTACTATTGCTTTATAATACAGTTTGACATCAGGTATGGAGATACCTCCAGAGCACCTTTCATTGTACAAAATGGTTTTAGCTATTCTGGGTTTTTTGTTTTTCCACATGAAGTTCATAATTGAACTTTCAATGTCTTTAAAAATTGTGTAGTTATTTTGATAGGGATTGCATTGAATCTGTAGATTGCTTTTGGCAGGATGGCCATTTTTACTATGTTAATTCTCCCTATCCATGAGCAAGGTAGATCCTTCCATATTCTCATGTCGTCTTCAGTCTCTTTCTTCAGAGTTTTGAATATTTTTTCAAACAAATCCTTCACTTGCTTGGTTAGAGTAACTCCTAAATATTTTATATTGCTTGTGGCTAATATGATGGGTGTGGCTTTCCTAATTTCTTCCTCTGCAAGCTTGTCATTTGTGTATGGGAAGGCTACAGACTTTTTTGTGTTAATTTTTTATCCAGCCAATTTGCTGAAGATATTTATCAGCTGTAGGTGTTTTCTAGTGGAATTTTGAGGGTCTCTTATGTACACTATCATATCATCTGCAAGTAGGGATAATTTGACTTCCTTCTTTCCCATTTGGATACCCTTGATCTCCTTTTGTTGTCTTATTGCTCTGGCTAGAACGTACTATATTGAAGAGATATGGAGAGAGTGGGCAGCCTTGCCTTGTTCCTGATTTTGGAGGAATTTCCTTGAGTATCTCACCATTTACTTTGATTTTGGCTAATGGCTTGCTGTATATAGCCTTTATTATGTTAAGGAAAGTGCCTTGTATCCCCGATCTCTCTAAAACATTAAACATGAATGGGTGTTTGATTTTATCAAATCCTTTCTCTGCATCTAAAGAGATGACCATGTGCCTTGTATTTTCAGTTTGTTTATATGGTCGATTACATTGATGGATTTTCATATATTAAACCATCCCTGCATGCCTGGAATGAAGCCTACTTGGTCATGATGAATGATATCTTTGATATGTTTTTGTATTCGCTTTACAAGTATTTTATTTAGTATTTTTGCATCGATGTTTATAAGAGAAATTGGTCTAAAATTCTCTTTCTTTGTTGAGTTTTTGTGAGGTTTAGGTATCAATGAGACTATGGCCTCATAGAATGAATTTGGTAATGTTCCATCCATTTCTATCTTTTGGAGTAGCTTGAAGAGTATCGGTATTAGCTTGCCCTTGAAGGTCTGGTAGAATTCTGCACTGAAACCACCTTGTCCTGGACTTTTTTTTTTTGTTGGGAGACTATCAATGATTGCTTCAATTTCTGTAGGGGAAATGGGACTATTTGGCTTGTTTATCTGTTCTTCACTCAACTTTGGCAAGTGAAATTGATCAAGAAAATCGTCCATTTCCCTTAGATTTTCAAATTTTGTGGCATATATGCCTTCACAGTAGGATCTTATGATTCTTTGTATTTCTTCAGGGTCTGTTGTTATGTCTCCCTTTTCATTTCTGATTTTGTTGATTTCAGTACTGTCTCTCTGCCTTTTAGTTAGTTTGGCTAACAGTCTGTCTATCTTGTTGATTTTCTCAAAGAACGAGCTTTTGGTTTTGTTGATTCTTTGGACTGTTTTCTTAGTTTCTATTTTGTTAATTTCACCTCTGAGTTTGATTATTTCCAGACGTTTACTCCTTTTGGGTGTTTCTGCTTCTTTTTTTCCTAGGGCTTCCAGTTGTGTCATTAAGATGCTTATGTGCGATGTTTCCAATTTCTTTTTAAAGACACTTAGTGCTATGAATTTTTCTCTTAGCAATGCTTTCAATGTATCCCACAAATTGGGTATGTTGTTCCTTCATTTTCATTAAATTTCAGAAACTCCTTGATTTCTTTCTTGATTTCTTCTCTGACCCAGGTGTCATTTAGCAGAGAGTTGTTTAGTTTCCACATACACATAGGCTTTTTGCTATTTCAGTTGTTGTTGAATTGTAGCCTAAGCCCATGGTGATTTGATAGGATACAATGTATTATTTCAATCCTCTTGTATCTGTTGAGGCTTGCTTTGTGACCTATGATGTGAACAATTTTGGAGAAGGTTCCATGGGGTGCAGAGAAAAAGGTATATTCTTTCTTGTTTGGGTGAAAGTTTCTATAGATATCTGTTAGATCCATTTGACCCATGGCATTGGTTAATGATGTTATTTCTCGGCTTAGTTTCTGGTTCAGTGACCTATCCTTCAGTGAGAGTGGGGTGTTGAAGTCTCCCACTATTATTGTGTGGGGATCGATGTGTGGTTTAAGCCTTTTTAGCAGATCTTTTACAAATGTGGGTGCCCTTGTATTGGGTGCATAGATGTTCAGAATTGTGATGTCATCTTGGTTGACTTTACCTTTGATGAGTATGAAGTGTCCTTCCTCATCCCTTTTAACTAATTTTGATTGAAAGTCTATTTTGTTCAATATTTAAATGGCTATGCCTGCTTGCTTCTTGTGACCATTTGCTTGGAATATTTTTTTCCAACCTTTTATCCTGAGGTAATGCCTATCATTATGGGTGAGATGTGTTTCTTGAATGCAGAAGAATGTTTGATCTTGTTTATGCACCCATTCAGTTAGTCTGTGTCTTTTCTTGTAGAATTGAGATCATTGATATTGAGAAATATTAATGACCAGTGACTGTTAAGAGTCTTAATTTTGATGTTGGTTCCAGTTGAGTGTGTGTGTAGTTGTGTTTTTGCCATGGTATAGTTATCTATTTCCTGAGTAGTTTTGGTTGTAGCTTGACCCTTTGGGATGGAGTTTTCCTTCTAGTACCTTCTGTAAAGCTGGATTTGTGGATAGGTACTGTTTGAATTTGGTTTTGTCATGGAATATTTTGTTTTCTCTATCAATGGTTATTGATAGTTTTGCTGGGTAAAGTAGTGTGGCTTGGCTTCTGAGGTCTCTTAGGATTTTCAGGATCTCTGTCCAGGCCCTTCTGGCTTTGATGGTCTCTGCTGAGAAGTCAGGTGTAATTCTGATAGGTTTGCCATTAAATGTTATTTGGCCCTTTTCCCTTGCAGCTTTCAATATTTTTCTTTGTTCTGTATGTTTTGTGTTTTGATTATTATGTGATGGGCAGGTTTTCTTTTCTGGTCCATTCTATTTGGTATTCTGTAGGCTCTTGTATGTTTATAGGCATCTCATTCTTTAGATTAGGGAAATTTTCTTCTATGATTTTGTTGAGAAGAGTTTCTGGGCCTTGGAGTCTGATATCTTCTTTTTCTTCAATGCCTATTATCCTCAGATTTCTTCTTTTCATGGTGTCCTTAATTTCTTGGATGTTTTGTGTCAGGAGTTTTCCAGATTTGGCATTTTCTTTAATGGTTGCTTCAAGATCTGTGATTGTATCTTCTAGCCCTGAGATTCGTTCTTCCATCTCTTGGATTCTGTTAGAAAAGCTCACCTCTGTGTGACTTGCCTTCTTCTCTGAGGTCTCACGTTCTCGTTTTTCTTCTGTCTGTGTGTTTATCATTGACTCCTTTTTCATCTTCAGATCTTGAACAGATTTTTTTATTTCTTTCATCTGATTGTTTGCATTTTCCTGAATTTTTCCTGTTCCACTCTATGTGCTTCTTTTATGTCTCTCACCTGTTTGGCTGCATCTTCCTGCATTTGATTATGAATTTTATTTGTTTCCTCCATTATCATCCTCACTACCAAGGATTTGAGGTCATTTTCTTGTGTTTCCGTTGTATTTGAGTTCTCTGGGTCGTTTTCTTTGGGATAGCTGTAAACTGGAGACGCCATGTTGTTTTGGGTTATTTTGTGTATGCTTTTACGCTGCCCTTTAGACATCTTGCCTTCTCTGTTTTGTTGGGTAACTTCCAGAGTTGGATGGAGGGAGTCTGATGATAGATTCACTTGTTTTCTCACAATTTCCATAGGCTGGAAGCTCTGATTCTTCACTGGTATGGATGGCAGGAGGTTAGTCCTGTTGTTTTGGGCTCTCACAGCCAGTGATCCTCAGCTCCCCTTTGCTGTGGGTCCTGCAATCGTTCTGGGTCTCTGAATGAGCATTGGGTCAGGCCAAGGTATCCACAGCCTTCTGGGTCCACTGCCAAGTCCAGCCAGGGACACTGGGCCCGAACTAGGCATCGAGCTCAGCTAGATTCTCAGGGCTTGAACTATCTGCCATAGCAGGAGAACTGCGGCTCTGCTGAACTTTTGTCTCCGGTGGAACTGAGTGCTCCGCCCAGCCTGCAATACAGCAGGAGAACTGTGGCTACTCTGAGTTAGCACCTAGGGTGGAACTGAGCTCTCTGCCCAGCCTGCATTACAGCAAGAGAACTGCAACTGAGCTGAGCTGGTGCCTAGGGAGGAACTGAGTGCTTGGCCCAGCCTGCATCACAGCAAGAGAACTGCCGCTGCTCTGAGCTAGTGCCAAGGGTAGAACTGAGCACTCTGCCCAGCCTGTGTCACAGCAGGAGAACTGTGGCTGCACTGAGGTAGTGCCTCAGGCAAAATTGCTTGCTGAGGTGAGCCAGTGTCTCCACGACACAGTGCACTGAGCGAAACCGGGACCCTGGGGCTGAACTGTCCACCAATTCCAGTTTGGGTCACAAGGCACCACGCGACCCAAATCCTGTCCAGAGTTCCCTCTCCCGCAGCAACTTCCACCGGCCACCACTCCAGTTGCCTCCACGGGAAGGCCCCAAGCTGCAAACCTCAGCCGCCGCTGCCACCGCTGGTGCCGCTGGTGCCGCTGGTGCCGCTACTGTTGCCACTGCCGCTGCCTCTGCCGCTACCGCCCCGATCTGAGAAAATCCATGCTCCTCCCATGTGCAGGGGCACGAAGGTCCTCCGCACCCTGGTCCCTCCAAACTGTGGAACACTCCGCCTGCCATGGTGTGGGGATCCTGGCTCAGAAATCCATGCAATTCCCTTTTCTAATATGTTGTCAGGCACAGCACAGAATGATCTCTGTTGATTTTTTTTTTCTTGCTTTGGGACAGAATTCTAGTTTCCATGGTCTTCTTTAAGGAAAAATTCTATTGCCCACATCATGCTTCTGAGACCTTCCAGTATCTGTTCCACGGGATGGGTCCCTAGGTGTCTCTGGCCTGCGTGTTAGTCTGGACCATTCGCTGATCCTCCTTCTGATCCATGTGTGCTCAAGCCCGCTCTGAACCTACTGTTGCTCTCTCCTCTCTGCCTGCCTCTCTCCCAGCTTGCCTTCTTATAATATTCCTTTTGAACTTAGATCAAATAATGAGGAATACACAAAAAGAAAATAAAAAAGCAATGTTAAAGAAAAAATTTTCATATATAATATATTGTATTATCTATATTATACTGTACCTACTAATAATATCTACATTATCTATTTCAACCTATTTATAATAGATTATACTATATAGTATATATTGTATACCATGTATCATACATCATATATTGTTTTTCATATTATGTATCACATATCCTGTATTTTATATATTCTACATTATATATTAAATATTGTATATTTTATATTGCATACTGCACAGTATATAGTATACAATATATTAAATATTGTGTTTCATATACTGTATATTATTATACATTATATACTACATATTATATGTTCTATACTATATAATATATGCTATAGTTTTATATGCTATATACTATCCACTATAAATTATACACCACACATACATTATGTTATATATTACACATTAAATGTTGTATGTTGCTACACACACACACACACACACACACACACACACACACACACACACACACACACACACACACATATATGAGAAAGAGAGAGAATCCACCCAGTTTGGCTGAGTTGTTTGTTCAGCTAATTTACTAGGACATTAGGTACATGAATTAGGCACATGGTAAACATTCTTGTGTACAACCATCATTAACAAACACAATGTCAAGTATACATGCTGTATAAAGCATTGACAATATAAAATATCTAGGAATAACCGTAACCAAGCAAGTAAAGGACCTATTTGAAAAAAATTTTAAATCTCTGAAGGAAGAGATTGAAATTGACATCAGAAGATGGTGGGATCTACCTTGTTCATGGATAGGGAGAATTAACATAGTAAAAATGGTCATCTTACCAGAAGCAATTTACAGATTCAATGCAATCCCTATCAGAATACCTACAAAATATTTTGAAGATAGTGAAAGAACAATTCTCAACTTCATATGAAGAAACAAAAAGCCCAGAATAGCAAAAACAATCCTATACAATAAAAGATCCTCTGGAGGAATCTCCATACCTGATCTCAAGCTGTACTGTAGAGCAACAGTAACTAAAACAGCACGGTACTGGCACAGCAATAGGCTAGTGGATCAATGGAATCGAACTGAAGACCCAGAGATGAATCCACACACATTTGGTCACTTGATTTTTGACAAAGCCAAATCCATTCAATGGAAAAACGACAAAATCTTCAACAAATGGTTCTGGTCTAACTGGATGCCTACATGTAGAAAAATGCAATTAGACCCCTATTTGTCACCAAGCACAAAACTGAAGTCAAAGTTGATTAAAGACCTCAACTTAAAACCAGAGACATTGATCCAGTTAGAGGAAAAAGTGGATAAGAGTCTGGAACACATAGGAACAGGAGACAACTTCCTGAACAGAACACCAACAGCACAGGCCTTGATGTCAACAATTAATAAATGGGACCTCATGAGGCTGAGAAGCTTCTGTAAGGCAGGTGGCACTGTCAAGAGAACAAATCGACAGCCTACAGACTGGGAAAAGATCTTCACCAACCCTACATCTGACAAAGGTCTAATATCCAAAATATATAAAGAACTCAAGAAATTAAACACCACCAAACCAAATAACCCAATTGAGAAATGGGGCTTGGAACTAAACAGAGAATTCTCAACACAGGAATATCAAAGGGCTGAGAAACACTTAAAGAAATGCTCAACCTCCTTAGTCATCAGGCAAATGCAAATCAAAACAAATCTGAGATTCCATCTTACACCCATCAGAATGGCTAAGATCAATAACTCAACTGATACCACATGCTGGTGAGGATGTGGAGAAAGAGGAACACTCCTTCATTGCTGGTGGGAATGTAAACTAGTACAACCAATTTCGAAATCTATCTTGCACTTTCTCAGAAAAATGAGAATAGAGCTTCCTCAAGATCCAGCTATTACACTTTTTGGAATATACTCAGAAGGTGCACTACCACACAACAGGGACATATGCTCAACCATGTTCATAGCTGCCTTATTCATAATAGCCAGAACATGGAAACAGCCTATGTGTCCCTCAGTAGAAGAATGGATAAAGAAACTGTGGTACATTCACACTATGGAATACTACTCATCTATTAAAAACAAGGAATTTCCAAAATTTGTGGACAAATGGATTGAACTAGAAATTATCATAATGAGTGAGTTCACCCAGAAGCAGAAAGAGTTAAGTGGTATATACTCAGTTATATCAAAACACAAATCCAAGGGGTATGTCCCCATGAAAAACTTTACCTACCAGGAAAGTGGGTCAAAGGGGGAAGACATCCTATTGAGACTTTAGGTGTGACAAGCCTGGGAGAATGAGGAAATAGAAGGATCCAGAGGGTCCTGGAAAACTACAAGTGGGTTTGGGCCCTGGGGATTTCCTCAAACTATGGTTCCAGTCAAGGAAAATATAGGCAGTAAACTTCGAACCCCTACACAGACTAACCATTAAGTGGAGAAAGAGATCTGACTTTCACACAAACTCTGGTGCCCCATATTTGACCATGTCCCTTGGATAGGAATGCTTGGTGGCACTCAGAGGAAGGATAATAGGTCACCAAGAAGAGACTCTATACCCTATGAGCATAATCAGGGGGAGGAGGTCCCCCTCAGTCACAGATATAGAGGAGGGGAATGGGGGGGAAGTGGGAGGGAGGGAGGAAGGGGAGGATACAAGGGATGGGCTAATAACTGAGATGTAATATGAATAAATTAATAATAAAAAGGAAAACAAAACAGAACATTGCCAATATTAGCAAGTAATGCATAGATAAATATTTGCCGTGTGAAGCCATGAGCTATTTAGTTACCTCCCTAAAGATAAATAACTATGGTACAAATTAGTTTCTGGAAGGAGTATCCTGATACTTATCATTTCTTGGTATTTGGTGACAGTAGAAAACTCTACAGGCATGTTATAGCTAGTCTTGGTTGTCAACTTGATTACATCTGGATCTAACAAAAAAAGAAAGCAAGCTTCTGGGTACATCTGTAGGGGACTGTTTTCTTGAATCCATCACTTGAGGTGGGGTAACTCATGTTAAATCTGGCTCCCCTCCTCTGGTGGAAGCCGATATAAAGAGTACAGAAGGAAGAAGTTCTTGCCATTGCCTGCTTGCTCTTGATCTGCTCAGCAAGTTTATTACTTCACTAATATTAAGGATTTCTTCATAGAAGGCTGACATATTCTGTAGACCATCTGCAATATACACTCTCATGAAGCCAGTATGGACTTTGGATTCTTGAACTTTCTTTTGAGAGAGAGCCATATTTAGAATAAACAGAGCACAAGCCTCCTAGCCACTGTAACAAGTCCTGTTTATAGGATAGTTATTTTTCCATCATAAAAATCTTAGAGAAACTAGAAAACCCAATGAAATGTGTTTAGAAATTTAAGGAAACTCTAAGGTTAGTAGAAGTGAGCTTTCACTTTCTGAGCTATAAATTTGAAATTGTTTACTTTTGGTAGAATTAGTTGGCAAATAACTCTCAAAGTTTCTAATTGTGTAGATATAATATAACACAACTTCACAGTAAAACTCAAATCTGGGGCAGTAATGAAGCATCTTTTTTGAAAATGTAGAAGTTCCATGTGTCTCAGGCAGATTGGTGAAAAATTCCTCTGAGAATATTCAACATGTTCATAGTACTTTGAATTTAAGTTTATAAAGAATTTGGAAGAATATATTGTTCAATTCCAAAAAGCAAAGCTTTGGAGAAGAAAAAAGGTTAGTAAAGTCATTCTAATGAAAAATATAGGTCAATTTTTCTCTTTAAATTAAGTAAGGGAAAAAATTTGAGAGTGTGGATTCAAGAAATGATTCAATGGATTGTAGAAATGCTTTTGACAGGCATAACTGTGTGGTCCTGAAAAAGATGTTAGTCATAGATGCAGTGATGATTTGAATTGCTAGAAACAAGTGTCTACCGTTTGTGTCTTGTCTCACCCTAATTTTACTGGGAATGCTTCTCTTGTCTTTGCTGTTCGTAAACCTCATTGTGCTCTAAGTATGTTTCTGCAAACGGGTTGTTGCTAATTTGTACTTGTTCATATTGAGAGGAGCTGTAATAATACATCATCACAAACACCTCAGCCCAATTCAGATGACAGCATCATGTTAGATATATTTGTACATGGTAGGAAGAATGACCCACCAGAGATCACTGGTATATACATTTGCGTTCTTATGCTCCCCTTTGTATTGATATACATCTTCTTCTAGTCATGCATACATAGAACCCCTCATACACTGACTCTAAACTGTATCAAGGGACTCAGATCAGTTGGGTTTGGTTAAAGATACCTCTCATGATTAGTGTCAACTGCCAACTGGACAGAATCAGAATCACCTGGAAAGTAAGTCTCATTAAGGGATGGTTAAATTAAGAGGACATATGGTCTTCCCTGTGAAAGATTTTATTAACTGGGTTAATTAATGTGGAAATACCAAGTGTAGGAGGAACTGTTTCATGGACCAGGTCCTGGATTGAATGGAAAAGACTGAGGGACCAAAACATGTATTCCTTACAACATGCTTCCTGACTATGGATGCAGTGTGACATTATCCCTCAAACTTCTTCCACTGTAACTTACATGCATGCTGTGCTGTAACCTGGAGCTGCGAGCTAAATAAACTTATTATCCCTTAAGTTGTGTCTGTCAAGGTCGTTTACCACAGGACAAAGAAAAAAGACTGAGGTAAGATCACAACAAATACAATGTGAATTAATCTATAGGTGAACCCATTGAGATTTATGTTCACAGAGTTTCCTTCTTAATAACCACACACCAATCTGTGAAGAAGTCCATGAAGACAGATCACATGAAGAGTCAGAGATGCATTTCTATGTTGATTCACACATCCAAGCTGAAGTAATAAGCAAGTAAGTAGGTTATCCTGAAGTCTTTTGCCCCAGAAAATGATAGGTGAAGCAGAAGTGAAATATCTCCACCAGGCATTCCCTAAATCTTTGATTATGAAAAACACATTGCTATTGTTATATGATACCAAGGTCTGAAATATAAATAGGAAAATAGATAAAAAATAATACAAATGTATGAATATTTTGATAGAAATAATTGCGTAGGCATGCTTGAAAGAAAGATATATAATTTATTAAGTAATTATCTGTGAAAATGTAGCATAAGATATCAAAGGTGAATATAAACAGTTTGGTTTAAAATCAGTGGGCTTGGGTCTAATGAGACAGGGAACACAGAACAAAAGTTTGACAGAAAGAGAACAGCTTTAACTTTATTGGAAAATTTCAAATAAGCACATACTCTTTCAGGTTTTTCAAAGGCACAGCAGTTATCACAATCGTCCTGCCAACAAGAACATGGAGGTGATTGGTTGGGATTGCTCATTTAGATGTGCACCATTTAACATTCTGCATTTTTGTTCATGTTCAGGTATTTCAGTCTTCAGTTTGCCATAGCCTTCCATAGCCAACAAAAAATGTTTATGCCTTAGATACTGCAAACTGTGTCTATGCTATGTTCTAGTTTTATTTTCTGGCTATGATAAAATATCTAGCAACTTGAAGGAGAAAAGATTTATTTTAGCTCACAGTTCCAGACTATAATCACAGTGGCAGAAACATGACATAGCCGGTTATCACATCTAAATTTAAAAAGCAGAAATGGACAGATGCATGCTTAGTCCATTGATTGTGTTCAGCTCAATTTTCCACCCATACAGTTCAGGACTCCTACCTGAGAAATGGTGCTGCCCACTGTGGGTTGGGTCTTCTCATATCAAGTAACCTCACTAAGAAAATCCTTCACAGGCAAACCCGCTTGCCAACCTAATCTCAACAACCCTGTTGAGCTCCATCTCCAGGATATCCTAGGATGTATCAAGATAACAACACTAACAATCACACTGCAATAGTAAACAAAACAAAACTTGAAAGAAAATAAAGAAAAACAAAATTTGACATTTTAAATTAAAGTTTTGAATCCTAAAAGAATATCATCTTCGTCCAGTCCGTGTATGATGCTTGGTTGGTGCTCCAGTCTCTGTACCCCCCCCCCCGGGCACTATTTAGCTGGCTCTATTGGTCTTGTTGAGATCCTGTCACCTCCAAGTCCGTCTATCCTTCTCTCCACTTTCCTACAAGATTCCTGAAGCTTTGTCCAATGTTTGGCTGTGAGTCTCAGTATCTGTTATGATCCTCATCTGGGTGGAACCTCTCTCGAAACAACTATGCTAGGATCCTGCCGCAAGCATAGTAAAGTATCACTTAGTGTCAAGGCTTGGCTCTCTCCCTTGGGGTGGATCCAGATTGGGCCAGACATTGGTTAGAGAGTCCCTCAATCTCTGCCCTATTTTTATCCATGCACATCTTATAAGCAAGTTAAATTTTGGATATAGGGTTTTGTGGGTGGGTTGGTTTTCCCTCCCTCCAATAGGAGTCCTCTCTAGTTAGACAGGGGCCTCATCAGTCCTCATAATCCCTGCTGCTAGGATTCTCAATTAGAGTCACCCCCATACCATCCCATGAGAGTAACCTGTTACAGGTCTCCAGCTTGTCACAGAGATGACTCCATAAACAATTTCTCTTTTATTTGCAATTCCTCTGTCCTCCTACCCCAACTAACCCCAGGTCTGGTCTCCACCCTCATTTTTATCAGGCTTTCTCTCCTACAAGGTACTTTCTCTTCAAACTCTTCTGTTGCCTATTCTATTTCCTTATCTGAATGAAATTTAAGCATCCTCCCTTAAGTCCTTCTGATTACTTAGCTTCTTTTGTAGTATGGTTATCCTGTACTATATGGACCTACACCCTCTACAGAGACACAGAGACATAACAGATGGACATCTTCATGTGGGTACTCCAGTAAGGGGAGTAAGGCTCTCTCTGCCATGGATACTGTTGCCTGCTTTTTTTTTTTTTATCACTTCCCCCTGGTGGGGATTCCTTGCTAGCTCAGAGGATGAAGCTACAACTTGGTGTATTTGGGGGTGTTGGTGGGGGCCCTCCCCCTTTCTGAGGAATAGATGAAGGGGATAAGAGAAAGAGGTGGGAAAGGAAAGAGGGAAGGAAGAAGGAAGGGAGAGAGGAAGGGAAGGAGAGGATAGAGGGGGCTTGATCAGGATGTAATGTGAATGAATGAATAAATAAATAAAATGAAGAGAAAAAAGAGATCTCCTTGTACCATCTTTTTGTATGTTTGTTTGTATCATTTTCATGACAGTGTTTGTCTGTGTAGCTTTGGCACTACCGGACTTGCTTTGCAGACCAGCTGGCCTTAAATTCACAGCAATACACCGGACTATGCCGTCTGAGTGTTGGAAATAAAGGAGTGTGCTATCAGGCCAGGCTTGTATCATCTGTTTGGGCTTTATTTAATCACCTGAATCCTTAAGAGAAAAGAATCAGGTAGAGTCAGACAGATGGGGATGAAGAGGGAGAAGACTTAAGACAGAATGGAAAGTGAAACAAACCAGAATTTTTGAAAGAAGATTGTGGTCAATCTCTGCTGGTTCAATACGGAGAGGCTGGTCCAAGGGGAGAGGAGCTGGGAAGAGGATAAAGAAAAATTTTGGCAGATAGTCCACTGATAAAAGGCTTTGAATATACAATAGCACAAAACTGCAGCCTGACAACAACCCCAAAAAAGAAAGGGAATTCTGTAGTAGCTCAAGAATGAAGACAGGCAATGTCTCACATGATTAACAAGACCTTGATGAATTTCTTCAGTGTGTCCAGACTTCAAATCATAGACTTACAAACCAAGTAAGCAAACAACTGAAAACTATTAAACAGATATTTTTTCTTCTAATTCTGTATGACAGTGAATATCCTTGTACTCTGTTCACTAGGTGTTTATATTGCTTTGGGCTTATTCTGTACACTATTAATACATCACTGTGAAATATTTGTCTTTATCTGTCCTTTTTGTTCACTAATATAAACTAAAACTTTGTTCACTACAAAGTTCATAATAAACAAATTATCTTGACATTCTGAACATGCTCTGATGTCATACCAGCTTACAATACTGTACCATGATTCTGATTCAAGCAAGTGGGCAAGAATTGAGATGTGTTCTTGATGCCTTGGAAACTAAATGAATATAAAACATTAGACAATTAAGCATTAAAAATTATCAAAGCTTAGTAAGTTAAGAGTTAAATAATATATGATGGCTTCTTTATCTTCTTAATGTTATTTTTAGTTGTGCTTCAGAATGTTGGTTAAAAGTCACAGTATTTAATGGTATTTTCTTCATTTTAATACTCCTCTTGAAACACTTGTCAGAGGAGTGAGAAGACTGTAATTTTCTACTTTGCCTCAAGTTAAACTCAACTGTTTATTCTTTTTGGGTGAGGTAATACAGGCTGATGGCCCCTAAGTTGGATGAGGACGCTATGCATCAAGCTTCATAGTAGAATTTCTGTGGGAACCTAGTTTAGAGCAAGTGCAAGACAATCAGCAACTAGTGAGTAAGTCTGTTTCTGACCTCTATAGTTCTCTCATTAGGTCCCAGTGCTGCTATTTTACATAAATTGTACATGACCTTTATGTATCTTCCTCCTTATACGTAAATAGTTTTCTATAATTCCTAAGAAAGTACATTTACAAAGAATTTTAGAAATATGGCCAGTATACTGCATTAAGCTCTTCTATACTTCTGACATGCTGGGAAATGGAATCAGGAGCTTGTCCATTTCAGGCAAGGACTGTGCACTCTACGACCCCCACAGCACTGCTGGTCATCCTTTATGTCCCTTGGCTAGTCCTATCTGCTCTGCAGAACCAGCGCAGCACTGCTTTACATACTGTTTATACCCAAAGATTCTCTTGTAAATTCCTAATTCTTTCTTTTTGACTTTATAGTGTGGGATGAGAAGCAGCTCTCCTCATTCATGAGTGTGCAACTGTGAAGAATGAGAGAGAGAGTGGTAACACCCATTACACAACAGAGAACAATAGCTAGTGGGTAATTAGGTTTGTCTTCATCCAACCACACACCTAAAATGTCTTATTTCATGTTACTTTAAAGGTAAGTTTTCATGATATTTTATTTTAAGATTAATTTCTTATTTATGCATATGTGTAGGTTCTTGTGTGAGTTCATGTGCACCATTTCTGGCAGGTGCCCACAGTGTCAGTGCCAGGTTTCGGAACGCCTGGATCTGGAATTATAAGCAGTTCTAAAGCACCATGTGAATGTTGGAAACCAATTATTAGTCCTTTGCAAGAAAGGTAAACACTCTTAACCACAAAGTCATTTCTCCAGCACTTTATTTTATTTTATTTTGTTTTTGACAGATGGTCTCACTATGTAGTCTTGGATGGCATGGAGATCACTATATAGGTTAGACTAGCCTCAAATTCATAAAGATTTGCCTGTATTTCCCTCCTCAATTCTGGGATGAAAGGCATACACTATAACACTTTGCTGTCTCTAACAGAATTGCAATCATCAACAAAGCTAACTATTCTGAAAATGTACATATTCTTTAAAAATAAGCAAAGTTAATGCAGGCCATAAACTTTAAACCCCTACCCAGATCTAGCCAATGGGCAGGGCATGCTCCACAGTTGAGTGGAGAGTGGGGTATGACTTTCACACGTACTCTGGTGCCTCATATTTGACCAAGTCCCCTGGATGGGGAGACCTGGTGGCACTCAGAGGAAGGATATCAGGCTACCAAGAAGAGACTTGATACCCTATGAACATATACAGGGGGGAGGTAATCCCCCTCAGGAACAGTCGTAGGGGAGGGGAATAAGGGGAAAATGGGAGGGAGGGAAGAATGGGAAGATACAAGGGATGGGATAACCATTGAGATATAATATTAATAAATTAATAAAATAAAACAATTTAAAAAACAAAAACAGAAACAAACAAAACAACAACAAAAAACAAAATGAGCAAAGTATCTTTTTACATTTAAACCAAGTAACAGTGAGTTATTGACATAACACCCATTACCCTTGAATAGTAAAAGGGCAATTTCCCAAAAAGAAACATTTACTGTGGTCAAAATGCAATTTTTACCTTGGGAAATAAGCATGGCTCCTTCACTGCATCAGTATGGCAGCCTATTTAACTTTTGTCAATTATCTCAGTAAGACCTGATAGCCAAGAAGTCTGCTGTCCATCATTGCCTGTCTCGAATAGTGTTTTCATTATTTTACAACCTGAGCTTTCATTAGATATCACAGACAGTTTGTTTCTGAAGATTCCTCAGTTTGAAATTGTCTAATGTTTACATACAGCTAAATTGAAGTTCACATTTTGGCAAGAATGTAACAAGATATCTTATCTAGCTGTTTATCATTCTGATGTCTTCATTCATTGCTTTATTAATTTTGGTCATTTGATTAAGTTGGTCTATTCTTCAATCATAACATTTCTTTTGTAACTTGTACATATTTTATGAGGTGCCATAAGTAAATCTCATTCACTGCTTTTAGTAACTCATATTTTCTTGCTGTATTACTTGTTCCTGCTATAGTTTCTCTCACAGTGGTGAGAGAGATTTATCTATATCTTGTTCCATGCTTCTGTACATATCCTTGGCATCCTAACACAGTGAAGCTGTCTCTCTGTATAATGTGTGCTTTTAATAACAAAGCCTCTTAATCTGTGTTTTGTAAAGTGAATTAGAATCTACTAGTTGTCATTACATATTTTGATTTTTAACTTTGTCAGTTTTGTAAGTAAGGACATGCCTTGTAATTCTTTTAACTCTTAAAGTAAAAAAAAAAAATTACAGGCCCATGCTTTATTATTGGTAAGACTACCCACACAACTGACATTTGTTTATCCAAGGATAAATTGTCCCCTCTGGAAAATATATATAAATTTAGAAATAAGTGCTAGATAAAGTCATTGGGCCTCATTATTCTCCTCTTGCTCAGACACTTGCTCTGCCAACATATATTATTGTTGCACATACACACACTTTACCCACTCCCAGTTACTACATATCCATATACAAAACACAGATACACTGTGCATACAGACTTCAAGCATCACACCTCTAGGTGCATGCACACAACTCATACACACTATACATGTATCATTGATCATATATATACCAAAACCACAGACTCACAGACTACACATACACTACACACAGGCACTATACACCACATCTACAAACATACAACCAAACCATATCATATGCCACACTCACGCACACACACAGTGGATACACACTGATGTCTATAGATCCAGCTTATCACTGCATATATGATTCTAAATTTCTATTACTGTCAGTATATTCTGCTTTCTGTACCTGAACTTCATTTCCTGAATTTCTTCTTTTCTCCATCACATGCATGTCATTTCATCTATACAAACTAGAAGGTCCTTAATGACCTCTAGTTTGGGCTATCAACAAGATACCCCCTTATTTCAAGGCTTTTTAATTTAGGCCAGTATTCACCATCTCTCACTTAAACACAATTGTTAGATAAAGTTTCTAAAAATAGGACCAAGTACACATGAAAAAGAGTAATTTATTCCTCTATATTGATCATTAGAACATAAAGGATGAAGAATTAAATGACTCAGCATATTATCACATTCCCAGTTATGATCAGAACCCAAGGCATGGAAATACCACTTACTTCCTTTCTTTTAAGTCATAGGTTCTCTTGTACTTGTTTTCTTGGATAAGAATATTTCAGTTTCTTTAATTTCTGGGAGGTGAATGCTATTGGTGTATGAAGTCTGTGTAGACAAATGAGGTTTATGGACTTGTGCACCTTTCTGGAGAGGTGATCAGAAAAGAAGACAGACTACTTGACACATATCACATATCAAAATTAGCACACATATACACGTAGCAAATTATTTTTTACATTGATACTTGGACAAAATAATTATTATACTCAGCTCTTGTGGTGGTGACATTTGCACACTGTGAACAAATACTTCATGGCACAAATCTTAAAGGCAGACTTATTTATCTATTTTCTGTATATAAACACTGGTTAATGGGTTGTAATAGTGTAATCTTTTTTTCAGCACTTTATCTATCTGGTGGTACATTATTGTTTTAAGCTTCTCTTTTCTCTTATATATATTCATATGTGTGTACAGTAAAGTTCACAATAAAGCTATTAGTAACGATGGTATACACACTATGCTATCATAATTCTATAACAATAAGAATTGAACAATATTTATAGAAATTGAAAGGTTAGCATAACATTCTTTATATTTTTATGACATATTTCTATAGGCCATGTCTAAGTTAATATATTATGTCATATGTTTATGTATTTAATATCTATATCTATCACCTATCTATAGACATAGTGAATATATATATATATATATATATATATATATATATATATATATATATATATATATTAACAGTATTCCTCCTCCTATTATGGCTACTATAAATTAGTACCATTTCAAGATTCCTTTCTGCTGGTACATGTTTCCTTTTTATTTTTAATTTTTTGTTTGTTTGTTTTCTTTAATTTGTTCACTTTACATCCTGACTGTAGCCCCCTCCCTCATCGCCTCCTGGTTCTACCCTCCTTCCTTCATATCTTCCTCCTTTAACTAGTCCTCAGGTGAGGGGCTCCTCCACTAACATCTGACCTCAGACTATCACATCTCATCTGGACTGTCTGTATCCTCTTCCTCTGTGGCTTGACAAGGCTCCCCTCTATCAATATGTGGGAACCAGAGTCCATATCAGTAGCAGTTCTTACACCCCATATTATGGGACCCACAAGGAGACTGTGCTGCTTATCAACTACATCACAGCAGAGGGTCTCAGTCCTCACCATGCTTGGTCCTTGTGAGTACAAGAGTCTTTGAAGCACCACCCTTCTCTGCTGGAATTTGTTGGCTCCATTGGTTGGCTTGTGGAGTTCCTGAGCCCTTTAGTTCTTTCTATTCCCCAGCTTTCCATAAGGCTTCCTGCACAACTATGGAAAAAGAGCTGTCCATTGGCTATGTCTGAACAGGGGGTGTAGGCTCAATTTTCTTAACCAGTATATTTTATTAACAACTTAGTAACCAAGCATGCATCACTTATAACCCAACTAACCGAAACAATAGTAACAGAGGATTAAGAAGCACAATAAAAAAACCGTAAGGATGATCCAAGAAATTATTCTCCTGGCATTGCCAGCAGGATTTCTTCTGCTGGAACCTGGCATTACCAGAACTTGGAACCTTAGCAGGAGCTGGAGCCCTGAGCGTTCCCTCAAGTGAATCTCTCTTGGAGCATCTCAAAGTAGAGTGAGGAACAGCCAAAACTATCCCAAATCTCCAAAAGGCTCCGCCTCCAATTCTGGGCTCATTTATCAATCTCCTTCCAGAGTCTGTTCACAGGATCTTTACAGCTGGCAACAATCAAGCTCCCACACTAGGTGGTTGGTCTTCTAGTAGATTAATCTCATCTGTTCTCTCACAAGACCGTTCTGATCCCACACTTGGGGGAATCAGGTTTATCTTTCCTTCAACGGAGTCTAGGTTCACTGCATGCATTGTCCTTGGTTGGTTCAACAGTTTTTGCAGGTTCCTATAGGCCCAGATTTGCCAGCCTCGATGGTCTCCTAATAGGGCTCCTGAGCCCTCTGGGCTCTTCCATCGCCCTCGTTCTTCTATACAACTCTCAGCACTCCGCAGAGTCCAATAGCAAGTCCCAGCATCTGTCTCGATCTCCCACTGAGTGGAGTCTCTCAGAGGAAACATATGTTGGGCTAATATCCACTTATCAATGAGTATATACCACGTATGTCTTTCTGGATCTGTGTTACCTTACTCAGGATGATTGTTTCCAGTTTTGACTATTTGCCTGCAAAATTCAAGATTTCATTGTTTTTAATAGCTGAGTGTTATTCCATTGTGTGAATGTGCATGTTTGCTTCTTTTAGCCATGGGACCAGCAGTTTTGTAACTTTATCTCTCACACACCATTGCAAGGACAGTTTTTTTGTATTATCCTCTTTCTTGTTTCTTCTACCCACTCCTTCTACTTTAAAAAATCTATGTCTGTGTGCTCTGTTTCTCCAGAAAAGAAAGTCAAAATTACTTAATCTCTCCTCCTTGCCCTTACTTCTACATAAGGAATATGATCCTCAGAATTTTAATATTATCTGCATTGGGTCTACAAGTCCCATTCATTTTTCTTTATTTACATTTGTTCACAGATTGCACAGTAGCACATCACTATTTCCACATGTGTTTGTGCCACTGTTTTGTATCTAAAACTTTATTTCATGCCTAAACTTTTGCAACCAACAATATGTTTCTAGAACCATCTTGTTGATTCTAGTGTCATGTAAATTGAAAGGAGATAATGTAGTCATGTTTCTTTTGCTCTAGTACAACAGACATTCATTTACTTTCTTGATGTCTCAGAAGTTTGGTCCTTCCCACTGCTTAGCAATATTATTTGACAATGCTAAGTATCATATTTTATGCTAAAATATGAACTCTGTAAAATAGAAACAAAGCATGAAATTTAATCGTATTTTCATGAAGCAATGGTAAATCAGAGAAATCTAAAAGTAGGGAAAAACCCCAAATCTAGAGACAAGAGTATCATTTAGTACTGGGCTGTGCTTGCTGGTTACTTTCTTTCTCCAAAAGTGAAGCAGATTATACTCAATGCAGTATAAAGTAGCTATCAACTGCAGGGACCTCTTTAAGTCCCTTTCACTGTTTTTCTTCACACTAACATTTTTAGGTTATTTATTATTATCCACAGAAAACTTCCAATAGCAGAGCAGACTGCCTTGAGCCTGGCACTATCAGCTTTAGCCTGTACAGCTCAGTTACTAAGTACCAATCTAACATTATGTTTATTTCTTCATAATTTTAAGTTTTCTTCACTATCATTCTTCCAATATCAGTCAATTATCTCATATTGTGTTTTAAAATGTCCTTCAGTATCTCTGGAGATGGTTCAGTGTCAGCCATCAATCCCACTGACCTAAGTTTTATTCCCAGACTTACATGATTAAAGGAGAGAGCTCCTACAAGCTGTCTTCTGATCTCCACACATTTACCATTGTGTACAAATGTGCTATCCACACAAAATATAATAAATAAAATATAATAATAATAACACATTTTAAAATTATGAGGTAGATTTTTGTTCATTTGTTATCTGTGAACATTGTACACATCAGTTTGGTTGTTTGTTCTTGTAAATTTGTAACATATAAATTCTCCATAAAATTTTCCAAATCTATGAATTATATAGATTCTTTTTAGTGTCAATACTAACATGTTTATAATTGATTAAAGTATGATACTTTTATATTGTGCTTTTTATTTATGCTAATTATAATATAAGAAGAATTTCTTAATCAGCACTCCAAACAATTTTGTCAAGAATTTACTTCAGATAAAAAATACATATAAAGTTAAATATGAAATGTACTCTAAATATTTAGATTGCGTGACCAAAGAAGATCCAAAAGTGATATTCCTCCAGTTAAATTTAATAGGGGACACTAACATTCAATGGCTGAAGACTACCTCTGCTGATATATTATGCAATTACATTGATGGATGGTTAATGGAGTCAGCGTGGCAGGCCATATGTTTACCCATGACCTGAATGTCATCGGTCATGTTATGGCTTCAAATCTCCAGCATGTGCTGTTTGAGAAAAATACCCATTTTAAATTTAATCCTGTGGTTTAAACAGACCAGAGTAAAATAAATTATGAAATTTGTCATCAGAACTTTATACACAATTTCTTTTGGAACTTATAGTATGTTGACTACAGGGTTTAGAGTCTCTCATAATATCTAACAAGACACCCATGTAAATAATTAAATTATCTCAGTTTATATGGAGTATAATATTAATAGAATCCTCAGTTAAACTTTTAAAAACTTGCATAACTGTGTGTGTATGTGTACATGTGTGTGAGTGTGTGTGTGTGTGTGTGTGTGTGTGTGTGTGTGTGTGAACAGATGGGTATATAGATGTGTTTGTTAATCTTCTAGTTTACTGAGGCAGTGTAAAATAATATCCATTCAAGACTGGTAATTATCAGGAACTGAATACTGGTAAGTTTTATTTTTTCTGTTCTCCAGTGAACACTTCATTTTCTGTCCAGAGACCTTCAGGCATCATCAGAGCCAAGAACATGGCAAAACAGAGATTCCAATCAAAATATACCGTTTTAGTCATTCCTCCTTTCTAATCACCTCTCCAGAAAGGTACCAGAGTCCATAAACCTCATTTGCCTACATAGACCTCATAGACTGATGACAGTCACCTCTCAGAAATTAAAGAAACTACAATGTTTCTACCCAGTAAAATATGTACCAGAGAACCTATGAATTAAAAGTAAGGATGTAAGTGATACCTTCATGCCCTGGGTTCTGACCATGCCTGGGACTATGATAATATTCTAAGCCACTTCATATAGTTCCAGAATGTAGGCAATATCTGTGTCATAGGGTTTAAATACAATCCCCACTATATTACACCCAGTACATGTCAGATCCACTAGTCAATTGCTGTTAGAAATATTTATTATTGGTGGATATTCCTGCATTCAGTCTATGGGAGAAATGACTGGACAAATGCAAAAGCAAAAGAAATAAGAAAAACAGTATACTTTCCATTCTACCATGCAATTTGCTCCATCAAGAAAATGGACTACATTTTTTCCCAAATTGACACATTATTATAATTCATATTTTGCAGAGAAAAAAAGTTGAGTATTCTAGGATCACAGTCTCCATCAAGGGATTAAATATAAAATATAGGTAAGTTATATAGCACAATATTAAATTCATGTCACTTCAAATTTGACACATAATTACACATAGTAAATTGGTCCTACATTGCTAATTAGGAAAAAATTATTATGCTCATCTCCTGTGTAGTTGACTACTGCACATCCATGATCAAATGTAACAGAAAACCACTATAAAGAACATCATTATATCACGAATGCTTTCAGAAGCACCAGTCCATCACGGTAGTGAGAAAGTTCCAGAGAGAACAGCTCACATCATGGTAGCCAGTAAGCAGACAAACGAGGGTATACAGAAGATTACCAGGCCAAAATATTATCCAAGGGCAAGCTTTCAGTTACACACTCCCTATAACTATATTCTATATCCAATTGTCTACTTTCTCCTATCATACTATGACCCCATGAAGGGGTTGGTCATTCATTATGTCAGAGCTTTGATAACTAATAAATAGTCTTTGTAAATCCCTCATCAGCATGCCTGAGGTCCGTACTACAAATATCCCAGGTATAACTCAATCTCCTCTTTGAATATGCTAATTTTTAAAAAGCTTGTTGGAGGTTTTTCAAAAAAAAAAGTTATAAGAAAACTTAGTTGACTTTAAATTCACAACCGGAACTTCGAAACCATCCAGTCACCGTTCAGTATTGTGTGATTCTAGTTTGTGATTGTGTTATTTTACATGTAATGATTTTGAGGTTGAGCATGGTATCCCATGCCTTTAATCCCCAGTACCTACAAACCTAAGTCAGGTGGCTCTGTCTGTGTTCAGTGTCAGGCTGAAGTACATGCTGAGTTACAGGACAGCTTGATATATGGGAGACCTTGTCTCAAAGGAAATAAATAGTAAAAATTTTGGAAAGGAAAGCAGGACTCTAGCTACCTCTTGTCTTTCAAATACTACGTTAATATTAACCATTTTCACTATCCGTGCATTTTTTATTTTATTCTTCTCTCATACATTACATCACTATCACAGTTCCCTTCCTTCTATTCGTCTTAGTTTTCTTCTCAACTCCCCTCTCCCCTCTCCACCAAGATGCACTACTCTTCCCTTTCCCTTAAAAAAAAAAAAAAAACAGGCCCGCCACAGATATCAACTGAACATGGCATAGAAAATTAAAACAAGATTAGGCACCTATCCTTATATCAAGACTGGATGAAGTAATCTGCTAGGAGGAAAACAGTCTCAAGAGCAGACCAATGAGTCAGAAATGCTCCCACCATTAGTAGTTTCACAAGAACACAAGAGGATGAATATACAGAGGACCTCCCTTAGTCTTATATGGTGTCTGGTATTTTCACTTCAGTCTATGTGAGCCCCTATGAATTCCATATGGATTGCTTAGTTGATTCTGTAGGCTGTGTTCTCATGGTGTCCTTGACCCCTCTGGATCCTCCCAAACTCCAGCCCTCTTTGGAGGGTTCCCATGGCTCCACATAGTGTTTGGATTTGGGACTCTGCATCTACTCCCCTAAGTTGTTAGATGAAGCCTTTCTGATGGCAATTGGGCTAGGCACTGATCTATGTGTATAACAGGATATCATTGAATTTTTTACTGTTTATGTTTGGCTATATCATGTGTTTCTGGGGTCCTGCCTCTGGTTTCTGGCCATCCAAACAGTGTTAGGCATGGAATTTTTCTCATGGTACAGGCTTCAAGTTGGGCCAGTCTTGGTTGGACAACACCACAAGTTCTAGGCCATTATTATGCTATCACATCTTGTAGGCAGGACAGATTATAAGTTGATAGTTTTGTGGCTCAGATGGTATCCTAGCCCCCCTGAGCTTTGCCAGGTTATAAAAGATGATCCTAGTAAAGACTCCTAGCAATGGAGCCTAAACAAGTCATATTCTATAACCAATAAACTTTTATTTTAAAGAGAAATCCAAGGCTATTTTAAATGCAATTATTAGAAAGTATATTGCAACATATTTCCCTTACAATGTAAAAAAAAAACTCACAACCACATAGTAGAATAAAGATATCATCATCAAATGAGAGTAAGTTTAAGCAATTACCCAACCATCTCTGACATTTGCACACTTATACACCTATAGGGGTTTTAGGTTGGTCTATGATAAATATTTTCCATAATTAAATTAATTTTTGTGCCACAATTTACTTTGAGAAAATAGATTTTAAGTATCTAAGTGCTTTTAAAAAAGGAGATGTTTCCAGGTTTTCTAAATTCGGAGCCTGAAAGAAATTTTTTTAGGAGAGAGATTGTCTATTGCAGGCTTTGAAGATGTTAAAAATCATAGTATGCAAGCAGCAATATGCATTCAAATCACTTCCCAAAGAATATCCTATTGGGAACACAGTATTTCAGAACAATATGGAAAAAAATGAATTATATAAGTAACTTGAATGAACTCAATGTTAGCCATCCAGAGCCTATATAACCTTTTATTCCCTGCATCCTATTTGCTGTGAAATATGCCTCGAAGTGTAAAAGAACTTTTATCTAACTGTTTCAATTGTTACCAGAGAGGATTATTGCCTCTGTCTGGTACCCTAGGCCTAGTTTGAGAAGCTTCTAGCTTTGATACAACCTAACCTAGGCCTAAAATGTTTTCAGCCTGTGAGACTTACTACTTAATAAGATCACCCTTTCTTGTTCTTACTGAGCTATAAGCTGGCTGGTTCAACTCAGCTGTTCAGGCTCAAACCTCTCTGCCAACTGACTTATACAATCTGGCTTTTCTTTTGGCCTCTGAGTTGTTCTGCTTGGCCTCAGACTAATTCTAAGAATGTTTTCTAATCTTTGGACTTCTCATTCTCATTCTTATTCTGTCTTCACCTGTGTCTAGCTAATTCTCCCAGTAAATTCCTCTCTCTCTCTCTCTCTCTCTCTCTCTCTCTCTCTCTCTCTCTCTCTCTCTCTCTCTCCCTCTCCTTGATTCAGTAGTTTTTTTTTCTTCTCCATATGAGAAGTGGGCATATCTTATTCTGTCAAATCTATCTCTGATGCCTCACTTTTTATGCCACACAATTACACATCATTTTCAAACATGATTTCCTTGTACAAATTAACTTCACCTTCATTGTTTTGGAGTAAGGGGATGTATCAGTACACCTGGACCTAAGCTTTTCTTTACTTGAAATTTTCTCTATACCAGGCTGGCCTTGATCTCGGATATACTTGTCTTTGTCTCCTGGATTAAAGGAATATTTGTATTCCAGCCAGATCACACAGATTTTGAAGGACTTTTGATGTGATCTCTGGCCAGAGCAGCCATGCTCTAAATTAAACCTTCTTTACATCTGAGAGCTCTTATGAATGAAACCTTGATTTGAGCTTTCGAATTTCTGAGATCTAGAGGGATCAGAAATCTTTAGTTTTCTCCTTTGTCTCTGATAGTAAAATGATGTTTCTTTGGACCACTATGTTCAGTGATTTTCTGTCCATACATGAAAAGGTAGACACACTACTTAGAATATAACATATTTATAAACAAAGGGGTTATTCATTTTTAAATTAAAAAAAAAAATTTAAAGACAACGTATGTGTATGATATAAAATGCCTCAAAGCATAACAGCTCACAGGATCCATGAATATAATGTAATCACAAATGGAATTATGGTAGGTATTTTGATACAATACATCTCTGAACTATGATTATTTTAATGTAAGCATTTGGATATTGAGAGTAAAAGTAAACATGTCTGCTTATTTATCAAAATGATATAAAATGGTATCTATACTTCACTGAACCATTTTGCATATTTTCTCTCTAAACCAACCGTTCTTAAAGCTATTTAAAGTGTTCAAGTGATTTAATCTAAGTACTGTTACATTTTATGCCAATGTGGTAGAACATGTACCCTTGCAATGCTTTGTCTCTGACTTGTCTTTGATGATTCATCGAGTTAGACAAGGTATCTCTGCTTTTCATGGTTTTAAGTTCACATAAACACAGAAAGGAAATTAGACTGGAACAACGTGTGCCTCTGAAGCAAAATTCATACAATCATTGTAATGTTAGAAAAATATGCTTTGTGGTGAGTAAAAAGGGCTGATGAAGAGGATCTTTGACTCGTTCATTCAGTTTTTTTTTCACAAAAAGTCCAGAATTAGCTTAAATATCCTTTGTCCAGTGGCTTTAACCTGTAATAATAAAAGATGAGGGCTCATCTCTGTGGTCTAATTTTGAGGGGTTTATAGAGAGATTACAATAATGTATGTTTAATAAAATTGCAGACAATGGTTGAGTTCTATGATTGTGAACAAAACTCAAGAAGGCTGACTTGAGGACGGGAACTAACAGTGCCTTTATTTTCATTAACTTACCTTTTCAAGTGTTCTGCTTAGAAACTCTGCCATACAAATAGGTGCAAAACTTTATCATCGTCACTATAGCAACAGCAGGGAAATTTATTTCAAAATGACTGACTACCTGAAAGTTTTCATATTTTTCTTTTTCTTTCCTATTTAAAAGAATGATCTATAGAAAGTGTCTTAATTTGCATTGTAAAGTTATTCTATAAATGTACCTAGTTCATTTTCTTTTATGAAAAATGATAAAGGTTAATTAATTTACAAATTTTTAAAACAATAAGAATTTATATTTACAAATGTTTTTGTGCATAAGTCAATTTATTTCTATCTTAAATTACTGTAGACATTTTAAAGCAGTTTGCCATATTTTATAAAGAATATTTTTGTATTCTCATTCAAATTATAGGCATATCATTAAGGATAGTTTTCCTATCAATTATAGTTCTTAAATATAAAACTTAGTACCAATTATTAACATGCATAAATAACCATGGATTAATAATACATCTTTTATTACATTGGGTAAAAATAATTTAAGTTTTAAATCTGGGCCGCTTAATATTTTGCGATGCCTTAAATTTCCTTGCAAGAAAATACACTTGTCTTTCCTATAGTTTCTTTTTACAGCTCTAAACTTTATGGTACACATGCTTGGTTCAGAGTGGCTGACAATCTACATTTAAAATAGGACAATCATATAGTAACATTGCTGAGGCAAGTTTTTAGCCTATATATCATTGCGGGAGCCGGAGTTCCCAGAACTTCATTTATAATGGCCTTTTAAAAAAGCCTTTCTGGGCTGATAGGACTTACTTTTTAAGTACTTACTCTTTGCCTACTTTAACCGAAAAGACATGACATGATTTCAAGATCCCATAAAGTGCATTCTTATTCATGAATTATATCTATTCAGAAAACCATAGAAAACTCTAAGCTTCCCCAGAAAGCATCTCACTGATGATGGATACAATGAATCTCCTGAACCTTTGGCATGGATCAGATGCCTCATGAAACAAATGATAGAAAATTATTTTTACACTTTTCTGTGATTTCTAGTGTTTTCAAGACTTGGCAATTTTATACTTTTAGTAAATTTTGCATAAAGTAACAATAACATAATAATGAGGTTTGTAATAAACCATTCAATGATGTATGGATTATAGGTGTGTTAGCATATAAAGACAATTGTACATTTCTGTTATTGTCTGAGGTGTAGTGTCACTTGAATGGTGCATACAGATTATGCACATTGTTATTTCAGGCATAAGTTCAGTATCAAATTGAACTATTTAAAAGTAGTAATTAGACATTTATATTAAAAATTCAATATTTTCTACAACATACATTTCTGTAAGTTATACTATTGAAATTAAAAACATTTCATCAAATATTAGTATGTGTGAATAACAAACAATAAATTGAGACTGTCTTCTTTGGACAAAAATGACCAAAATCCTAATGCTAGGTCAATTACCGGGTTTTTCCTCCCCTAACTTTAATAGCAAATAAAATTATCACTAATTTATTAATAAAGGTATTTATTAAAAAGCATATTAGACTAGTTTAGTACATAATAGACTATGGGGGACTTGAAATATCAATTCTCAACTTCATATGGAAAACCACAAAACACACAATAGCTAAAACGATCATTTGCCATAAAAGATCTTACAGAGGAATTTCTATCCCTGACCTCAAGCTGTAGTATAGGCAAGGGTAATAAAAATGGAATGGTATTGGCAGAGAAATAGTCTGGCAGATCAATGGAATTGAATAGAAAACTCAGAAATAAACCCACATACACATGAACACTTGATGTTTGACAGAGTCCAAAAACATACAATGAAAAAAGGTAGCATCTTCAATAAATGATATTGTCTAACTAGATGGCTATGTGTAGAAAAGTGCAAAAGATCTATATGTATCACCTTGCACAAAACTAAAGTCCAAGTGATTAATGACCTCAACAAAAACCAGACACACCAAATCTGTTAGAAGAAAAAGTGAGGAAGAGCTTGAGCTCATTGACACAGGAGACAACTTCCTGAATAGAACAGCAATAGGCCAGGTTCTAAGATCTTCTTTTTTACTGTTCTTACTAATCCTCTGAGTCTAAGTAGTATTGCATATATGTAAATGAGGATGTGGGCCAAGGTCAACCTATAAGAAGACACATCCAGGAGGGAAAATGACTTTTCCACCTGCAGCAATGCCCAAATTCCTATAGCTTTTCTGTAAGAATTAGTTCTGGAATTCTCTGACTGGCTTGTTCTTCCACAGATCTTGTGGAGACAACCACGGAGCTATGAGTTTAACTTTAAAAAAACATGCCATGTACAGTATTTCACAGATTTCCCCATTTCTTTGATCTTACATCCTATTTACCTTGCTTCATTGGGATATCCTGACTCTTGGATGGTTGAAAGTTGATAAGATAACCTATCTAAAACTGAACACTTAGAATAACTTTAGTTGCAACTTTGTCCAGTCATCAGTTTTTGCATTAACCATTACCCACTTGAAAAAGAAACATATCTGACCAAAGTTTGGTACAGCACAAATTTGTAGTTATAAACACAAATATTTAGAAGGAAATTTGATAATATGACAATTTAGCAAAAATAATAATGAGTTATTAAAGCCATTTTATTTGGGCAATTATTGGTGGTTCTCTCATGACTTGTTGAAAGTTGTGTCTTCACTTTCATTATAATTTAAGTATTTTGAGTCTGATTTACTTCAGCATCTAGCAAATATTTGTTGATTTTATAGAACAATATAATGTCAGCTTTTGTTTTCAATAATTAACCAAACTATTTTCTTATTTATATTAAAAGAAAACCAAGCTTACCATGATTATAATAGTAATTATTGATAAAATCTAAAAAGCTACATTCTCTTTCTATTACACTGAACCTTTTACTAAAAGGCTCTTTCTTTTCAACCCCTATCTCCAAACCTAAGAATGGAAGATAAAGAAAAGGAGAGACATCCCTGATTCCAACCTTGTTTTCTCTCAAAATAAGGTCAATAATAACTTATTAGGAACTCATAATGAAAGTAAATATCTATCGGGGGAAATGCAACTCAAAATGACTCTGGGATTCCATCTTGCACCTATTTGAATGGCTAAGATAAAAAATTCAACTGACAACATATGGTAGCAAGGATGTGGAGGAATTGGAACACTCCTCCATTGCTGGTGGAAGTGAAAACTTGTACAACCACTTTGCAAATCAATCTGGCACTTTCTAAGGAAATTTGAAATAGTTCTACCTCACGATCCAGCCATACCACTCCCAGAAATCTACCTGAAAAATTCTTCACCACACAACATGGACATTTGCTCAACTATGTTCATAGCAGCTATGTTTGTAATAGCCAGAATCTGGAAACAACCTATATGTTCTTCAACTAAAGACTGGATAAAGAAATTGTGGTATGTTTACACAATGGAATACTACTGAGCTATTAACAATAAGGAGACCTTTACATGTGCAGGCAAATGGATGAAAATAGAAAAGATCATCCTGAGTGAGGTAAACCAGACCCAGAAAGACACACATAGTATATACACACTCATAAGTGTATATTAGCCACATAATATAGGATAATTACACTACAACAGAGACTGATACACCAACCCAGGACCATATTTGACGTGGACCTAGACCCTCTTCTCAAATGTCATAGATAGGCAGCACAGTCTCCTTGCGGGTACCACATATGGGTAGTAAGGACTACTTCTGAGATGCATTCTGCCTCCCAAATTGATCACTTCTTCCTAGAACGGTGGCCTTGCAAGGCCACAGAGGAAGAGGATACAGGTAGTACATACGGGACTTGGTAGTTAGTCTAGATGTGAGGGGGGAGGGCTACCCTTTCTGGGGATGAGGGGAAGGAAGTTGAGGGGATGAGGGAGGGAGAGACAATCAGAATATGAAGAATCCAAACTGCAGAACAAGCATGTAACATATATTTCTAATCTCACTACATGGGAATAGCTCTCAGACTGGCTGAGACATGAATGTCTATGCATTGACAATGCTTCTTATTGGCTACAGAATCCCTATGAATTATTATTAGATGCTATTCTTCATATTATATGAATGAAGATTTACAGATGTCTTTTTTCTCTGCATACTAAGAGCAGAGAAACAGCTTTAATTGTTTGGTGCATCATTGAAACCTTATACATTTAAATTTATAGCACTGTATAATGCTTGTGAGCAATTATATGTTTTCAAAATAAAAAAAACTGCACATTGATGATGGATCAGACCTGAAAGGATTCATTCCTCTCAGCATGTTGGATACTGACATCCTGCATCCTTCATGTTCCATCACCAAGTGCTTTGGTTGCTGTTCCTCACCAGAACAGGACAGCTCCCAGGACAGCTTCACAGAAAGCTTCTAATTCTAATTGGTGCAGGATTTTAGATTGTCCTAAACAGGACTCTAATTAAGGCTGGAATTTCTCAACATTTACACCTGGACCACAATGCTATTCTTAGCTTGTTTAACTATTTCCCCAATTTTATTTTTACCTCTACAAAGGCATTATTCTTCCCTAATCAGCCCAAAGAAACCTGCTAAGAGAACAATGCCCATTTCCCTTAAGGGGTGGTTGGGTATGTTTTGGGTTGATTTCTTGCATGATAGAACTCTGAATCTCTCTCTGTGCCTTTGTCTCTGTTTCTGTCTCTCTCTGTGTCTGTCTCTGTCTCTGTCTCTCTCTTTCTCTCTCTCTCTCTCTCTCTTAGGTTCCCAGTGAAGAACCTTTAACAAACTTTTTTAAAATGCACACTCTGTAGTCAGTGAATTTTATCACTTGAACTCATGAAAACAGACACCTGAGGCTAATGATTGAGTAGGGGCTTTGTGTGGCAATAGCACTGAGTACCTTAAATTCCGTGTTAAAAGGTGTCTGACAGACAAGAAAAGTACACTTTCATATTCAGAGACACTCCATTTTCTTCATATTATTATCATAATCTATAGATTTTTGTTTTTTGTTTTTATTGCTTTTTAAAAATGATTTGTTGTTAAATAATGAAGTGATAAAATTTCAAATTGTGTATTTTAAACATTCTGTACCCATTTAATTAAAATTATCTTGGTGATTACAGCTTTTTAAAGTAAACAGCACTGTAGCTTGAAACCAATTTAACTTGACCAGCACCCGAATAAGTTTGTAAAAAATATTTTATGTATCTTTTGATGTTCTTACTAAACTTGCTAAAAATAGAAAATAATGTTCAAAACATCAATAGTACAGGTGAAACAAAGATACATGAAGAGAGGTTTCATGTAGACGTCTTTAAACTCTACCAGGATGGAAAATTTCACCTATAATTTAAAAAGTACAAATTAAAGCTACATTAAGACAAGAATTATTGTTTGTCATAATTCAAATTTCAAAGCATAACAACAAACTCTCGGTGAGGATTTAAAAGGTCAAGCACACTTATCATTATTGAGAGGATTACAAACCAGGACAACCAATTAAAGCAAACTCAAAAATAGTTCGTGTAACTAAGCACTTGATTTGGATTAGCATTTCTTTCTCAGGATACATATAAAATACAAAATATTTGCTTATTTAATGATTATTTACTGCATTAGTATTTGTAGCTTCAAAATATTGAACATAATACTCACATACAACATAATGGTTGAATTGAGGTGCATCCATGTATAAAATGGCATTATATTAAAAAAAAAAGTGTTCTTGTGAAAACACATGAAGTAACCTCTAGGATTTACTGTTAGGTAAAGAAAATAAAGGGCAAAACATTATGTATGTGTTATCTTGCCATAAGAATATTATGAAAAAATATCCCAAGCATTAAACCTATTACAGCACATTTATGATTAAAACATAAAATATTTATGTATGACTAGACAAACCAGCGGAACTGAATAGAAAATATAGTCCTAGATCAATGACATGGATATTCATAAATGGTGAAATTATCCCTTCTTATCTCTGTTAAGATATGCCAAGACAGCAATTCTGTTCAATTACACACTGAAGATAATGAAGCATTGCTTCAATAAAAATGAAGATCAAATCCATTGATATGTTCTTTTAAAATTTAAAACCAAATGATCATCCTTTCCCTGTAAATTAAATATAAGTTTGGATAAATATATGTATTGATCTATCCACCTACATTTGTCTATTTGTCTGTCTGTCTAACTATGTACATAAATGTCATACAGTATTTACCATTTTAAATAATCTAAAGGCATCTTTAATTATGTCTTCTCACAAAACAACAGTATTTCACTAATAACCATAACAAAATTTGCTAATATTAAAATAATTAATAAAACTGACTTTATCTATTAATGATCAGAAAATATTTAAAACCCAAATAAATCATTAATACAAATTTGGGTAACATGGTAATTCATTAAAAATATAGTTCGTTAAATAATGTGTTTAAAAGTCCTCCTTGAATCATTTATTTTTATATTCTTATCTTGCTTGTTTTATGAACTATTACATTGAGAAAAAAATAAACATATTAGAATTTACTTTCCAAACCAAGTTTCCACAGATATAGCTATATGAGAGAGAGGTTGTCTATACAATAAACACCCATTGTACCTTGAATTGCAAAAAAAACCCCAAAAAACAAAAAAAACCCAAACAAACAAAAACAAAAACAAAAATCTCATAAATATTCCTGCTTAAGGAAAAGCATTGTGAAATTTGTTATTATTGTTGCTGTTGCTCAAGTAGCTTAGATACTCTTTTGTTTCTAAGTAGTTAGAATTCTACTGAGAGTAACATGAAAAAAGTACTTACTAAGTATTAAATATACATCTGATTTCAGTAGTTATATATTTTGTTTCACCACTGATTACTGGGTCCCAATTAGTTAGGTGAAATATGATCCCACAAAGGTGAAGCATAAGTATCTTCGCTTATTTCAGACCCTAATGTGTTTGCTTCTTTTGCAAGGATCCCACTCCCTGCCTCAGACTTCTTGAGTACTTGAATCACTTAGTAACATGTTCCATCATTTCTTTTTTTTATTTTTATTTTTATTTTATTTTATTTTATTTTATTCTCCTCTATTAATTTATTCTTGTTACATCTCAATGGTTATCCCATCCCTTGTATCCTCCCATTCTTCCCTCCCTCCCATTTTCCCCTTATTCCCCTCCGCTATGACTGTTCCTGAGGGGGATTACCTCCCCCTGTATATGCTCATAGAGTATCAAGTCTCTTCTTGGTAACCTGCTGTCCTTCCTCTGAGTGCCACCAGGTCTCCCCCTCCAGGGGACGTGGTCAAAGGTGAGGCGCCAGAGTATGTGAGAAACATAGAACACAGTCACAGATAAATCATACAGT
Source organism: Acomys minous (assembly GCF_964271855.1). Taxonomy (NCBI): domain Eukaryota; kingdom Metazoa; phylum Chordata; class Mammalia; order Rodentia; family Muridae; genus Acomys; species Acomys minous. The sequence continues at coordinate 101,254,884 of NC_140483.1, read as the reverse complement.
CGGGTTTATTTAAACTAAATGTAAAGGAAACTGTATGTTAACATATAATTTTAAAATTCTCAGTAAACCTGAATGCCTGAATTTTTCTTTTTCTCTTATTTTAAAACTTATGAGTCCACCAGTTGGGGTGGCACACACTTTTAATCCCAGCACTTGGGAGGCAGAGGCAGAGACAGGTGGATCTCTGTGAGTTTGAGGCCAGCCTGGACTACAGAGCAAGTTCCAGGACAGCCAGAGCTGTTACACAGAGAAACCCTGTCTCGAAATACAAAAAAAACAAACAAACAAAACAAAACAAAACCACAAACAAACAAAAAACAAAACAAAAACTGAAAAAAAGAAAAAACAACTGATGAGTCAACCAAAAGGGACTTGCAATTCTTGCCAATGGTAGATAGCGCAGGGTATTACTGACCCAGAAAACAAATGGAGTATTACATTTGCATCACATATCTTGTTCTGCAGTCACCCCAGGTTTTGTCCACTTAATGAGTAGCTGTTACCACAAAGAGATACAGAGCTAAGTGGTAACAAATCTTTGAAAATGGACAGTGAACTTGTCACCTCACTTTATTTCTCTAAATGAGACATGAAAAGATTCATTTTCCAAAGCTATTGGCTCTCCAGACATTTATGAAATAATAATCTATAAATGCAAACAAACAAATACCAACCAACAAACCAAACAGAAAATCCATTTGGGTTCCTGCTTAGAAGCAATAAAGAGAGGGACTTTAAAGAACATGACAAACCACAGCATCGCGTCTTTTCACATTAATGCTACATGAAAAATGTCTCACTACCCTACATAATCTCCCAGACTCCACAGATTTAGCCTTTTTATCTCCATTCAAATTTCAGCAACCACTGTTCTTTTTTATTGTTTTTCCTTTCCCCTTTCTGGTACACAACACATAGTCTACACTGTCTACTGGTGATGTATTGTAGGACTTTTGAACTAGTTTATTATACTTGTGTCATGTTCTTTCATTAATATCACTTTTATATACATTTTTCTTACTATATTCTTTCTTCAGAATGTTCTCCCTATACTCAAGCTTAATGAATTTTCCTCATTGTATTTATTGTACAGATCAACCCATGAAAGGCAGCCTACAATTTCTATTATGATCTTTTATTAAATATTTCCTGTTACTCTGTATTAGAATTTGTACCTGTCTGCTAACATAGCTAGTTTGTTGTTTTCAGTTGTCTTTATTTCATCTTCATTCTTTTACATTTTAATTTTAGTCATCTTAAACCTTTGTTTTTATATTTGCTACTGTCGTAGTTGAACCTGGTTGTGGTTATTTGTATAGATCAGTTTTTCTTTTATTTTTTTCCTGTTATGCAATTAGTTTAAAACTCATAGTGGGTGTTAGGACCTGAGGGACATGGGTCTGTCCCATGAGGGTTTATTGCAGCTAAGATGACAATAGTTTTGATTTCTATATTGTTTTGTGTATCTCTTTGCTTACCTTCTCAAATATTCCCCTTCAGAAATTGTGTTGCATGGTTCCTTCAGCTACATGCCATAACTATACCGGAGTTCATGTTATTTGGTGATTATAAGTGGAAGAAAGTTGTTTTAGAATATACTAAGCCTTCTAAGTCTCTATACTGTGGTTATCATTAATTTCTGTGTAGTGGGTGTAAACATGATTTTGTTTTGATCCTACGAGTAGGATGGGAAACTGACTTGAGAGAGAACAGGTGATGTTTATCCACTAGAAGAGGAACCACCCCTTTTGGGGGCTTGGTCTTTTTCAGGTGAAAAACATCCTAGTATAGATTCTGAGAGGATATATATATATATATATCCCCCAAATAGGAGGCTGGACTTTTTGGTCTTTTCATCTTTTCTATCATTTGTCTGTTCATCATTCCAGATTAAGACATTTCTAGAGAGAATAGCTTCAGAGAATGCTTCGAGGTTCTGGGTTCTGGCTTCTGCAACTACAGTCACCTTTGCTGAATTGCCAGTTTGCCTTTTAACAGGTCTGCTGGAATCCTGCTGGCTGACTAAACCACTGGCCTTGCTCCCAGGAACTGAGTTTAAGAAGGCCCATTTCCCCTTTTCCCACTAACCTCTTTTCTCTCTTATCTATGACAGATCAGTTGAAAGGGAGGTGTGAGTATTAAAGAACCACAAATAAAGTAGGTTTGAAAATGTTTGAAACCTACAGTTTTGGATTGTGGTCTATGCATTATTAAAACATTTTAGCTCCTCTTGCATTTAGTAGGAAACAAGAAGGAGGATATTTGAAGGTAAGTTTCTAGCACAAATCAGTAATATACACATGGCATTTATTACAAAGAGTAGGTGAACACATTTATAATTCCTATTCTTCTCCTTTTATACCTACATCATACAGGTATATCTTCTAACTTTTGTTGTCAAGTGGACTGGTTGGTGTAGAAGACTACAAAATCTGGGAAACAGTATAGGCTTTTAGCTTTGAGCACTCCACTCTTTCAGTTATAAATGGTCATGATCTTTTTGGGGCACTGGGTGCCCATCAAAGCACTACTTACATGACCTTAGCAGTTGCTTCCAGAGCATAGCTTCTGTTCCACAGTCTGTTTTCACTGTAAATGAGTCTATCCATCTTGAGATTGGTTAACAGTTTTCCCCAACCTCAGTTCTGTTGTGGATTCTATAAAGAGTTGCTGAAGTTCAGTATGTTGAATCATTTCTTATTATGAGAACAAAATGTGGCAGTTTCAAATCTCTTTACAGCATTAAGAGTTGAAGCTGAGAATAAAACGTTTTACTTTTCAACAATTAGGGAAGCATCAGGCCAAATTTGCCAGTACTGGTAGTGTATGATAAACTGATGGTCATGGGGAGTGAGAAAATGAGCATCATCACCTTCATCATAGAAACTTTATAAAAAGAAAGAGCTGCTATAAGGCTGTTTCCTAAATTGGCGTAGGATGATGAGATGGGGAAAATAAGTTAGAATAGCACCATTTGTATCATTTCATCTTTTCCTAAGGAACCCTCAACTCTTGTGCAATCAGGCTGAAAAAGAAATGTATATTAGGACCTGCTTAAAGTGTATTCTTCCACCTAAGAGGACTCCATAAAATAAAAACCATATGTGGTTTTTCCATTATATTTTGTTTTTATACTTTTTCCTCATTCCATCCCAATTGTTAACCGCTCGCTTTTACCCTTCCTTTCCTACCCTTCCTCCCTCTTCTACCTTATTCCGCTCCCCTACACCTCAGACTATCAGGGAGGCTATCTTCCACAGCCCATTATATGTGTATCTATTATAATAAAAATTTAAAGCTTTTTCCTAAATGTACACATATAGGCTAGACTAATTTATCTTTGATGGGTTATGAGCAAAAGTGATGATTACTTAATGTGCAAAAGAATTGGCCCCTTAACAAAATACTGCAAGAACTGGTTATTTCATGCAAAGATAAAATTGGAATACTGTTACAAGCTGTATACTAAATCAAGTTAAGAATAGGTAGATGAACTAAATATAAAAACTATGACACTGTTAGAAGGGAAAGAAGTCTTCCCAGGATGGGCTACTAAGTTTCTAAGGAGGAATTGTCTGTCTGCATGCTGGGTTTCTTGCTAACCAAGGGAAGATTATCTAGTCTGTTTTTATATACTTTTCTCCAAAGCTTGACTCACACTGTTGACCTGTTCACCTGTTGTTTTTTGTCATTCAAATTTATGCAGTATGCAATTTATTCATTGTTACCAAACATAGATGATCCCTTTTTCTCAACTCTTCTCAAATATGCAGTCTTCCCAGAGACACTTCTCTGCTCACGTGTGTGTGTGTGTGTGTGTGTGTGTGTGTGTGTGTGTGTGTGTGTGTGTGTGTTTGCAGGTAACTTTTTTCTTCAACTTTTAAAGAAATTGTAATTGAGTATACGATAGTCATCTGGCATAATTAATAAATCAAATAGAGAATCACCATCACAGAGCAATTTCTTGGAATCTCATCTGTGTGTTTTCCCACTTCTAAACACCTAGAGAAGTCTGCCAAAATCCAATGTAAAAATATATTGCCATGTTGTTACACTACTTCAGGTAGTCAGAGCTGGTTTGATGCTCAACAATAAATGTAGTCCAACCCACCCACAATCTACAAAATAAAGTTAATATGATAGTGTCAGTTGATATCAAGCATTACATAACCTAACACACATCTAGAAGTAAAGAAAAGAACTCCAAACAATCTAAGAATTAAGGTAATTTCCTTAATATGTTGACTAATATCTATAATAAAGCTCATTATATATACAGATATAATATATGCAAATAAACCATTTTTTGCTTAATGTTAGTAGGACACTCTTCTAGCATTAGTATAGAAAAGGTCTTCATATATCTTTAAACAGATCATCTTTGAAAACTACAAAACACTACTAGATATTTTTTAATTTTAATATTAAATATTAGATTTGGGAATATGTGATATAAGTTCTTATTTATGGGTTTAATTTTTCTAAATGTTTTCACTATCTATTCACTTATTTTTAGCAAATTGATGTCTTTTGGTGCATACATAAACTGTTTGAAATTCTGTGCATGCAGAATTTTGATAAAATTAAGATTTTTGCCTATTAAAACTTTTCAAACTTTTAAATGTATTTCCATAACATTTAAGTCAATGCTGACCTTTAACTTTACAATAGACCACTTCTGTTACTTTTAATTGTTTTCTTTGGTCTACAGTTAAAAATATATGTTCTTTGTGACTTATTCTGACTTTTGGGCATTTTAAAGTATTTAAACTAATATTGATCCAATAAATGGAAATTTTTATTCCTGGTGTTATATTTTATCTCCATAATTTCATGTGATTCTCTTTGTAACTTATTCTCTTCATTGTTTGCCCATTTTCCTTTAATTTCTCCAATATATGTCACAAAGTTCCTGTCTGGCAATCCCATTTATTCTGCCAATTTCTATCTTTTTCTAGTGAGTGTGAATTGTAGAGCTGGGTTTCATTTGTCTTTTAACATTTTTTTTATTATGTTTCTTTTTTAACATATACATTCATATTATTACACATGGGTAAAATAAACTACATACAGCAAGAAGAACAACAGAACAATCAGAAATTATATAAATGTTACATTCATAGTGATTTGGCTATTTGTATTTGGCAAACTTGAAGTAAACATCTTTCCTATCTTGTTGGGTCTAAATTACTGAATAGAGATTAATATCTTATAATATCTCATCTCTATTAACTTAAAACATCTATCTTGATCTAAAAACATCTTCACCCCTAACCTGCTAAGCTTAGAAATAGACTAAACTATCTGGTCTTCAAACCCATCAGAGACTTGAGAAGGGATAAAACTTAAATACTTGAGTGAACCCAGAGTTCAGATTAGCAGCTCCTAAAATGAAAAAATAACTGAGACAGTTTACAACCTGAACAGTCACCCAACACTCTGTATAATGTTAGAGTATCATCTTCAACCTTCTGGCCAAATACCTCTGACAGACATATTTGCAAGGCAGGATCTATTGAGGCCTTGCTTAAAAACCTCAGAGACCTACAGAATATGGCATTTGAAGATTTTTTTTTATTCTAAAGATTCTTTGGCAACAAGACAAGCTAACTCCTGGCAACACCCAGCCTGCCACAAAAAAGAAGACAAGCATCGTAGATCCTTCTTATGGAGTTGGCTCCAAATGTAGCAAACCAGCCACTTGGCAAAATGTCCTCATTTCTGCCACAGACAGAATACTGCCTAAAAATGGATAAGTTTAGATGTAGGCAGAGTCGATGTCCAAACTCTGCCAAGACAGGGTAAGCAAGTCCTCAGTAGTTCATTTGCCTTTTTTAAAAAAATATCTCTACTAAGTTTTTACTAGAAGTTTCATGGTTTCAATTTATCTTATTGATTGCTGCTTTATTCTAGATTACCTCCAGGGGACGTGGTCAAATATCCTCAGCTCCCCAGAACGATTGCAGGACCCACAGTAGAGGTGAGCTGAGGATCATCTTTCATTTTTTGTAGGTCTAAAGTTCTGAATGAAAGTCAGTCTCATCTCTAGCAACTTAAAACATCTATATAGACTCAATGGATTATTTGGTTTGCTGAAGTATATAAACTTATAAAAGGATATTAACCCAACATAGATGTTCTCTTAGAGATCACACTGGGTGGGGGATCAGGACAGTTTCTGGGACCTGCTGCCTAACTCTGGGCAGAATGCTGAGAATCCTATGGAAAAGTGGCAGGATGGAAGGACGCAGAGTGGTCAGGAGCTCCACAAGGAGACCGTGGAGACCAGCAGTTCTGGACCCAGGGAGGTCTGCACAAACTGATGCACCAACCAAGGACAATGTGTGCAGAGAGCCTAGACCTGATGGCCTGTGGTGAGATGGTGGGGGAGGAAGGCCTTCTCCACTCCGAGGCTTAGGGGTGACGGAATAGTGCAGAGGAGGAAGGAAGGGGGGCTAGAAATGTGAAGATATGAGCAAGGGGATAGCAATTGGCATGTCACATGGTTAAGTTTCAATAAATAAAAAACTTTAAATAAAAAAAAGTGTTTTGAACCTTGATTGGTTGCACCAAGGGAAGAGATTGAGAGATGTGAAATTCCAACAGTAAATTTTCTCTGCTCTGGCTGGAGGGAACCCGATTCTTACTCACGTCTCAGCTCTCTGGCACTGTTATTCTGATAAATTATTAATGATATTCTTCATGTAATTGTTCTTTTCCAGCCTCATGAAGTTTGACCATCCCCAGGATAGAATAGTATATAGCAAGAGCATGCTGCCTTTTCCCTGGTTTCTCCCTACACACTGGTGCTGTCCTGTGAGTCTTAGACACTCTGTCCCCAGATTCTAAGGTTTCCTTCCTCAGTTCAGCTATATACCTGGCCTTGCTCTCTATCTGCACTTAGAATGGAAGAGGTTCCCATGAAACATGAACGTGGACAAAAGACTTATCTAATCCTATAATCTGTCAAAGTTAGCTAAGGAAAACTAATCTACAAAGTAGTAATTTTTTTTTCACAAGGGGACAGTTTTTGTCAAAGTGTAAAACCTAGTTTCTTAAGTCATTTTTGGTTACGAAACAAAACGATTCTCAGATATTTGAGAAATTTAATAGTTTACAATTAATAACAAGATTTCTTAATGGACCAGAAGAAAACGTCTTTAATAACATTCATAAAAATGAAAGGAATCTCATTTCTGCATTTGTAAATTAAGATGATTTTGTTTTGGTTTTTTAGTTTTAGCTTTGTTTTCACGCATTCTAGGATTGCTTTAGGCATAACTTGTCTGCCTCATCTTCCTACCTCCACCCGAGCCCTGAGGTTACAGACATGCACAGCCCTGCTTCCCTGGGGATGGAATCGGGAGATGGGTGCACGTCAGGTGCGTGTGCTCCTCACTAATCCTTTTATACAACTCTCAGCTCTTCACTCAGAGACCTAGTATCCATCCCAATACACTGGGTGGAGTCTCTCAGAGGGCATCAATGATGGGCTAATATCCATTCATAACTGAGTAAATATCATGCATGTCTTTCTGGGTCTGGGTTACCATGATGAGAATGATGGTTTCTACTTACATTCATTTGCCTGCAAATTTCAATTTTTCTGTAGTTTCTGAAAACTGAGTAGTATTCCATTTTGTAAATGTTCCCAGTTATTTTATCCATTCTTTGGTTGAAGGACATCTAGGTTGTTTCCAGATTCTGTCTATTACAAATAAAGCTGCTCTGAACAATTTTGAGCAAACGTCCTTGTATGCTTTCAGCTATATGCCCAGGAGTGGTATGGCTGGGTCTTGAGGCAGCCCTACTCCCAATTTTCTGAGAAAGTGCCAAGTTGATTTCCAAAAAGATTGCAGGAGTTTGCACTCCCACAAGCAATGGAGGAGTGTTCTCATTTCTCCACATCCTAGCTACTATATGCTGTGCTTGAGTTTTTGATTTTGTTTTGTTTTGATATTATTATTTATTATTCATTTTTACATATACATTGATAATTATTACACATATATACAATACTACCTATAGCAAGAAAAAACATGAAACAATCAGGAATTACATAAGTGTTGCATTCTTACTGTTTTGGCTATTTGTATTTGAAAGCCTTGAAGAAAACATCTTTCCTATCTTAATGTGACTAAAATTCTGACTGTAAATCAATCTCCATCACATCTAATCATTATCAACTTAAAACATCTATCTATTGTCTTAGCCATTCTGATAGGTATAAGGTAGAATCACAGAGTTGTTTTGATTTGCATTTCCCTGATAACTAGGATATTGAACACTTTAAGTGTTTCTCGGCCATTTTGTATTCCTTTGTTGACAATTCTCTGTTTTGCTTAATACCCAATTTTTTAATTGGGTTATTTGCTTTGGTGTTGTTTAATTTTCTTTGTTCCTTGGTTTCTGTTTTGTATCTGGATTTTCAGAGCATGTGGGCTGAGTACTGCCTGTTTTATGGACCTGTTGTGCTGGTGAGATCAGCATGGAATACTTACTGCTGTTGTACACTGCATACATGTAATGCAGCTGGAACTCTTGACTCTGAGTCCTCTATCAGAACTTCAGGTGATGATATTATTTCACCTTCTAGTATAATTTAAATGATTATTCACCACTAATATTTTATCCTCCTTTCTGTAAAATAAATTTGCACATGCTTAGGATGTCTTTGTCACAATTTCAGAGTGCTATATATAAGTGAAGAATTATTAAAATGTCTATTGTGGAAAAAATATAACACAGTTGTGCCTCATCAGCCTTGGGTATGTTAGGTTGAGACTACTGAGTCTCTTGTCGCCATGGAACAAATACCAATCAATGGTATCAATTAGAAAGGACATTTTTAAAACGCCTAAGCTAGGTAGTGATTACTTTTATTTTACTTATTTTTAGATGTAATTAAAATATAATTACGTCATTTCACTCCTTTCCTTTACATCTGCCTCAGCTCCTCTCCTTCCCATTACTTCCATATTTTCTCCTAACTCTCAGATTACTAGCTTCTTTTTATTTTATTATTATTTCTGCTCTTATGCAAATATTTATATGCATAAATTTATAAATATAACCTGTTAAGTTATTTTGTTTTTGGTGCATAGGGTTTCAAAGCTGACTCATTTTTATGGATAATCAGGTAGGGGGATAATACCAGGGAAAATCTGATTTTTCACTTTCTCAGAAGTCATTAGTTGCTTTTAGTTCTTTGAGTGGGGCTGCGTTCCCAACAGATTTTTCTTTTTTGCATATCAGCAAGTCTATAGCTATTGTTGCTGCTTAGGGTTTTGCTATGTAGCTTAAAGGAAGTTATACTATTTGGGTTCACAAATGTCACTATAAGAACAATAGACTAAAAGATCTATAGTACCAGGCATGGCAAAATTTTTGTATGGTTTGTGAAGGTAGTCAAAGTGACTACTAAAGCAATTTACATTGCTGCTGTTGCCTTTGAAAAGTTGAAAGTAAGCCAGCATGGCTGAAGTCACTTTACATTTAGAATATTTGGGCTGTATCTAACCTGGAAGATTCCGTCCTGTGGTCTAGCTTCCTTGATACCAGAAAAGATATGAAAGTTGGCAAGGAAGAGAAACAATTAACAGTTCTAGCCATCTGAAATCTCTATGACCTACAACATTGACAGGCATGGCAAAATATTGTTAAAAGGGCAGTAAGTGACATTTACTTATGGTGGTAACCAACAGCTATCTAAGGCCCACTCAGCACTAGCAAAATTGTCTCTGATACTAGAATTCTAACCAACCCTTCATAGATAACAAAGTCATATACAGGGGGAGGAGGTCCTCCCTCAGACACAGACATAAGGGAGGGGAGTAGGGGGGAAGTGGGAGGAAGAGAGGAATGGGAGGATACAAGGGATGGGCTAACAACTGAGATGTAATATGAATAAATTAATAAAAATAAATAAATAAATAAAGTCATGTATCTTAGAAAAGAATATACTAACTCCACTTTGCTATACAAGTATAATTCCTAAGGGTATTATAAATTGAACACCCCTTTACAACAAATGAAGACCATCACAGAAAAGCACAACTGGGCATAAGATAGAGGTTAAGGAATTTGTGTTTTACAGAACAATGGATAAGACTACAACATAGTTCCTATGTATGTGGTTTAGAAAATCTTTTTTTTTTTGTAAAACACAGATTATTTTTTCCTTTTTTATTATTAATTTATTGATATTACATCTCAGTTGTTAGCCCATCCCTTGTATCCTCCCATTCCTCCTTCCTCCCACTTCCCTCCCTATTCCCCCTATATCTGTGACTGAGGGGGACTACTCCCTCTGTATATGCTCATAGGGTATAGAGTCTCTTCTTGGTGACCTATTATCCTTCCTCTGAGTGCCACCAGGCGTCCCCATCCAAGGGACATGGTCAAATATGGGGCACCAGAGTTTGTGTGAAAGTCAGATCTTCTCCACTTAACAGTGGAGAATGTCCTGTCCATTGCTAGTCTGTGTAGGGGTTCGAAGTTTACTGCCTATATTTTCCTTGACTGGTGCCATAGTTTGAGGAGGACCCCAGGGCCCAGACCCGCCTGTAGTTTTCCAGAACCCTCTGGATCCTTCTATTTCCTCATTCTCCCAGGCTTCTCACACCTAAAGTCTCAATAGGATGCCCTCCCCTCTGACCCACTTTCCTGGTAGGTAAAGTTTTTCATGGGGACATATCCCTTGGGCTAGTGTCTCGATATAAGTGAGTATATACCATTTGACTCTTTTTGCTTCTGTGTGAACTCACTCATTATGATAATTTCTAGTTCAATCCATTTGTCCACAAATTTCAGAAATTCCCTGTTTTTAATAGCTGAGTAGTATTCCATAGTGTAAATGTACCACAGTTTCTTTATCCATTCTTCTACTGAGGGACACGTAGGCTGTTTCCATGTTCATCACCATGCACAAAACTCAAGTCCAAGTGGATTAAAGACCTCAACCTAAAACCAGAGACATTTATCCAATTAGAGGAAAAAGTGGGGAAGAGTCTGGAACACATAGGCACAGGAGACAACTTCCTGAACAGAACACCAACAGCCTAGGCCTTAATGTCAACGATTAATAAATGGGACCTCATGATGCTGAGAAGCTTCTGTAAGGCAGGTGACACTGTCAAGAGAACAAAGTGACAGCCTAAAGACTGGGAAAAGATCTTTACCAACCCTTCATCTGACAAAGGTCTAATATCCAAAATATATAAAGAACTCAAGAAATTAAACACCACCAAAACAAATAACCCAATAGAGAAATGGGGCTCAGAACGAAACAGAGAATTCTCAACAGAGGAATATCAAGTGGCTTAGAAAATCTTGATTTTTCTTTAAAATGCTGACTAAGTAAATCTAGATCCTACAGTTGTAAAACCAACTGGAATATATAGCCAGTTGCTGGATAACATGTTTTAATATGTGATCACTATTGTTAATTATTAACCAGAAGCTCAAGTTGTGCTAGAGTCTGCTTACAGTATTTTCTTAATCTATATTAGTCATCATAGCCAATTTGTACAGAATTAAATTACACAAAAATGCACTGTATTTACATATATGGAGACAGCAATATTTGCTTAACACAATGTGAAATGAATCTTTATTAACACCCCATCAATCTCATCATTGCAAATAACATGGTTTATAAAATATGAAAATGAATAATTGCCAGAATAAAAGGTTTGGGCCACAGAAACAGCTTCTGGTTTTGTTTTATACAAACTTAGTTTTCATGAACTTTGAGACAAAACTTACAATCAAGCTTCAGAGTGAATCCCAGTGTTGGCTTATTATAAAAAAGAATAGAAAGTTAGGAGTAGCAATGTTTTAAACAGCTTGTCTCTTTAAAAGTCTCCTGTTCTTTTAGGATTTTCTAGTTTCCTAGGATTAAATAACTTAGCAATGGAAGATCTGTGGGCTGAACATCAAAGATAAATTTTGTCATGATTTGAGTTGGTAAAGTCTCTTATTAGGATTTCTGGATGGTATTTGTTTGAGGCCTCTTTCTTCAGCCTGATGATTGTTGTGTCCTCATTCATGCTCTACATGTTCTTCTTCAAGTGCATGTCTGTAGCCTACTCCAGCTGTTTTGACAGCGTTAGGGCATCCTCTAACAAATGTATTATAGGTTAAGTACTTTGTGGGGTGTGTGTGTGTGTGTGTGTGTGTGTGTGTGTGTGTACTGTAGATGTGTGAACATGCATGTGGAGGCCAGAGGTCAACACTGGTGCCTTCTTAACATTTTACTATTTTTAAATTAATCTATTTATTCACTTTACATACCGCCCATAGTGCCTTCTCTCTCCCCCATGTCCCACCATCCCTCCCTCTTTCTCCATCCCCCCTCCTCTATTCCTCAGAAAGGGAAAGAACCCTCCTACCCATCCCTGTCAGCTCATCAAGCCATATCAGAACTGTGTGTATCCCCCTTCCCCTGTGGCCTTACGAGGCAGCACTGTCAATAGGGAGTTATCAAAATCTGGTATAAGAGTCCACATCAGAGAAAGACTTCATTCTCTTTAAGAAAGGGCCCACATGAAGCCTGAGCTGCCCATCTGCTACATTTGTGTAAGGGGCCTATGTATAGATCATGCATGGTCCTTGATTGGTGATTCAGTCTTCACAAGCCCCTCTTGGCCCTAGTTAGTAGCTTTTGTTGGTCTTTGTGTGGAGCTCTTGGCACTTCCACATCCTTCTATCCATCTCCCTACTTTTCGATAAGACTTCCTATACTTTGCCCAACATTTGGCTACAAGTCTCCTTATCTGATTGGATTCACTGATGAGTGTAGCCTTTCAGAGGACAGCTATGCTAGGTTCCTGACTCCTGAGCGAGGTAACCCAGATCTAGAAAGAAGCACATGGTATGTACTCACTTACAAGTGGATATTATCCATAGAGTACAGGATTAATATACTATAATTCAGACCCCAAAAAGATAAGTAACAAGGAAGACTCAAGGGAAGATGATTAAATCTCACTCAGAAGGTAAAATAAAATAGACAGTGGAAGTGGTTAAGAGACGGAACTCACAGACAAATGAGAGTGGAGATCAGATGTTGGGAGAGCAAGGAGGGAGGGCGAAGAGCCTGAAGATAGAAGAGAAACTGGAGGGAGAGCATCTCTGTGACAGGGAGACTTAAGACAGGGTGGACTTCTGGTAGGCCACAGAGGGGACTCTAGCTAAGAATGCTAGAAGCAGGTGTCATGCATAATGAAAGGACACCCTTTATCTAGACAGGATGCTTAGTAGAAGGAGAGGAACACCAACCCACTCATAAAAACTTTGAATAAAATTTTACCTTGTTACAAAATGGGTAGGGATAAAACTATAGTAGAGACCTCCTCCCCCACCATCTGAACACAGTCAATCAGGTTTCATCCAGAGAGTCTGCTTCCCCTTCCTCTGTATGTGTCAAGGCCTCCCCACCAACAAGAAGTGATCAAATGGGGGCACCAGAGTTCATGTCAGAAGCAGCCCTGAATTCCTCACAACTTTGGAGGATGAGCTAGTCATTAGTTAGATATGAACAGGGGGTCTAGCTTTACTGTATGCATTGTCCTTGGCTGGTACAACAGCTTGTGCAGCCCCTCCCCCACCTGGGTAAGAGACCTCAAGGGATGGGAGGATAATTGAGGAGCAAGAGAGACAAAGAAAAGCCTAGCACCATGGGTTCAGTAAAGAAAGAAACACATGGCTGCCGTAGATGGAGATATGGACCTGGTGATGATAATTAACAAGTATTTGGGATAACGGATGAAAGGTAGCTCATGAAAAATTATTAGAATCAGTTGGCATCAGAATGGTCCAGGATATGGGATACCTTGCCCCAATATGGGAGGTAGTTTAGGGGATTAATATTTGCCTTGCCTCAGGTTATCTTAAGATATTAATAAAAATAGATCAGAGGCTGAAGGGAACACCCAACCAATGCCTGGCCCAACTTGAGACCCACCCCATGCGAGCAAGCCAAGCCCTAACACTTTTCCCATTTTTAAAAGGGTATCTTTTCAAGTCCCATATGGTAGGCTGAGTTTCTGTTGTTAGGGGAGGAGGGCTCCCCCTTTCTGAAATCTAGGGGAGGGTTGAGAGAGGATGGGACTGAGAGTTGATGAGGGCAAGGACTACAATTAGGGTGTAAAGTGAACAAAATTTTTTAAAGGGGGCTATCTTTTGTTGAACTTGGAGTTTGCAAGTTTAGGTAGACTGATTTGCCAGCAAGCTCTAAGGATCTCCTGGTATCTCCCTACCTTTGTCTCGCCAGGACTGAAGTAATATTTTAGTGTCACCAGGCCTAGCTTTTTTATGTGAGGTCTGAAAATTGAACTCTGGTCTTGTGGATTGCATAGCAAAAACTTTAACAACCATGCGATTTTTCTAATTCCTATATCCAGTATTCCTTTATGGGTTCTATCTCTAAATAAAGTCACTTCCTTCGCTGAATAATGGTAGGATATCAATATTTCAATTTGTGCAAGGTTGTAATTTAGTGTATAATATGTGACTCATTACATTATGAAACTATGGCTAGAGTGTGGGTCATTTTCTAGTTTTTCACGGTAATTCCTTGACTTATGATGAGTCACACCCAATAAAATCATAGAACTTGACACTGTCATAAGTCAAATAGTTTAATAAACCTATGTGTAAAGCCTAGCAATATAGAATAAAGAGTGTTATTGGATGCACTTATTCAGGATCACATGGTAGACACAGAATGGGTGCTCCCACTGCCCAACATCACACCATAGGATTCCAATATATGCCTTCTGCTCAGAAAATGATCAAGGTTCAAGGTAAAGCTGATACTGAATAGATAGACCATTGTTTCATGCCACTCTCGTGGAAACAAATCAGAAATAAAACTATCATCATACATTGGAGACAAACTGTATTGGGCTATAACTGATTCATAAAGGAAAATGAAACATATATGTGTGTATTAATATATACACATATTAATTACAATGTAATTCTCATTGTAAAAATTAAGGAAATGACTATATTTTAAGGGTTTGTTTTGAAAGTATCTCATAGTTATTTAAAAAGTAAGAAGGAAAGTTTAGTTTTCCATTGTTTGGAAAATAGTCTATCATCCATGGGAGGTCAAAAATACAATATTCCTCTCATACTTAGAAACACAAGCCTTTTGAAGCTCCTGCAAGGTAAGGAATTTTTAGTATGTTATCAAATGTATTTCTAGTTTCTAATCTAGCATGAATTCCCCTTGAATTAAAGGGTAACATTTAAAAACTTAACTCCCAAGCTTGCTGCTGTCATTACATATTTTACTTAATTACCTTTCTTGTTTCATTGCAGCATGGAAATTATGATTTTAGTAAATTCTTGTTCACCAAAGTTATACTTAGTTGATTCATAGTGGAGTGTTTTAACAGTGTTTAACAGATAATAACATTTATAATAATTGACCGTGTGACTGCATTTAGAACATAAGAGAGATAGACTGAAAGGGCAATATTTATTTACCTTGTCTAATGTGCCATCGTGTTTCAACAATTGCAGTGCTGGGCAAGGGAAGAGTAATGTCTGATGGGGCACAGGGAACTGTTCCCTAGAGGCACAGTAACGAGAGCACGTGATAACTTTCTGAGAGGTATTTGAATAGTTGTGAGATTTTTTCTTTAATATCTACACAGTTGTAATACAAATTAGGTGAAAGTAATAAAATGTGTTGTAGTATTCTAGAGTCCTTGTACCTATTTTCTTAGCATGCATTTTTTTTGAAAGTCAGTTCCTCTAAGAGATACTATGCGTAATTATGTGTACATATTTATTTCATAGGAATATCGGCTCTACAGGGTTTCACATCAGCTGGTGATGCTCACAGCACACACCGCTGCTCATTTCTGCTTCTTGTTCTTGTTTTATTATTTCCTGTGGTTTATGTTGTTTTCAGTAGATGAATTAGGAAAATCTTAGAGAATTGGTTACTGAAAATTGAAACGGGAAGTGCTGAGATCTCTTCTGAAACCTGCCCTTCAGTATTTATCATAAAACACATTTCTGGGTGCTTGGTTGATTTACATTTAGCAATGTCTAAGTGCAAATGGTAATGACACAGCAAAGTAAGCGGGGCTCTGTGCAATTGCTTCCCACCTTTCCTCAATTGCACTGGCAATCTCATAGATTCCAATCTTGACAGGTCGCATAATTAGAAAATTCTCTTTGTCTTATTAAATGTGACTCCTCAATAGAATTCACTCTATTGCCAGCAAAGAGTAGAAAATATACTTCAAATCTAAAATGGGAAATCAAGGGGGACTGTTTTATTTTTATCTGTCTTTGTGCAAGCGACATTATTATCAAAGGATATTGTAATACCGAAAATGTACTTTGGGGATTTAAATCACGCATTAGCCTGGAAAGCAAAAAGTGCTGTAGGGCCCATGCAATATATTTTCTCATTAATCTGATTGAAAGATTATCCTTCCTATAGCTATGAAAAGTCTAATACTCATATATCCATCTTCTCTGCTAGTAAAATTCAGCTTTGTGCAAAGTCATTGTCTCTCATGTTGGGGATATAATGCTATTTCTCCCCTCTCGGCATAAGTCCATCTATATTAAAATAAATTCAGAGCAGGCCGCCATTTCATGCACACATTGTGATTATTTCATAAGCTGCTGTGGAAAATGGAAGTACCAGCAAGCCATGCAGTTTCCTGGTAATGTAATGCTGTCATTACCTCAGTGGTCATGTGAAAAAGTTTAGCTATACTGTCTTTGACAAATGTTCAGTGAGTCAAAACAGTGCATTTAAATGAAATGCAGATATGAATGAGCCATTACTGCAATCACAATTCCAGCTTCTAAATTATCTTATATGAATATATACACTTTCTCTGTAGCCTGACATTTGTAATACATGACTAGCTCTGCATTTACTCCTCCACGCTGTCTCTTTTCTCAGCATCATCCATCCCCAGTTGCAGAATGGAGTATTGTGATCAGAGGGTGCATGCCGTAATTGAAGATGCTCTTGATGATTTCATGCAATCAGAGTGCCATATTATTTGTGATGAAAATGAAGTAAAGGGACAAAGGGGATGTATAGATTGTCTTGCCTTTAGATAGTCACTGCCTTCACAAAAGGCTACCAATTCTGCGTGGACAAGCCCCAGCCACTTGCCTGTTTTTAAATACAAGAGATTAGCTAAAATCTTGTATAACCTTAGTCATACCTTGCAGCTCTATGTGAATTTAAGTTTTAATAAAACTAGGGAAAATTTCTGAACTGGAATGATTTCCAGTCACAGCACTTTGTGGGCTGATGCCATGAGCAGTATACATGGCTCCAGTCATAGCTGTCACAGAGATAATATTCTTTTATGCCTCAAGACACTGAGATAGTGCTGAAGATAAGCAAAAGAAATAAGCTGCCACCATCACTAATCTGCAGCTTTGAAACACTATAGCTTTGCATGGTTAAGAGAAGGTAAAATCACCTACCAATGTAATAGAGAAAATGTTTTAAAAGTGAACAGGGCTTGGAGAATTAAAGCCTTTTATATTTATTTATCATTCATACACACTCTGGGTCAAATCATCTGTGTCCTATTTTATGTATTTGTATATGACAATTGAAAATGCAAAATGAGCTAAGGCCTTTCCATTCCCCAAAGACATGTTTGCTAATACATTGAAATGAAAATCTAAGAAGCATTTGGCTTCAGTGTTTCCTTCAGAGGTTAACTTTGGCAATATTAAGTGTGTTCTTATGGCTGGATTTGTAATGCGTATAGCAGATCGGAGTGTATTATGATATTCAGATGCAACACCCAAGCACTATAAAATAATACTGTCTATATTTTTCTCACCCAGCAAATATTGCTTAAGGGCTTTTTACGTGGTTAAAATTGAATTTCACATTCCCATTGCATATGTGACTTATCAGCTACACTCTGCACTTGAAAGCCTGTTATTTTTTTAAACAAAAAAAATCCCAACCAAAATTTGATGAACACTTTCTGCAAAGCTATAATGTCAGATCTGTAAGAGCGCACAATCAGTTTTATGACAAGATGTACATTTGGGATAAAAATATATCTCTTCATACCACAGTAGAATTCATCTTTATAGGTAAGAAAAATAGCCATTCTTGTGATCAACTCGTAAAGAAAAAAACAAACAAAAGAAAAAGATAAAGTTTATAATAACAGAATTATTTCTCCCTATTTGAGTCTTAATTTTAGCTAGGAAATCTCTAGTCAAAAATCCTACCATTGTGAATATATTTGATACTCAAGACTCAGGAAATAATAGTAAAAATTAATGGAAAACCCAATATTATGACAACCAGACTCCACAGTGAGTTAATTTTTGGATAATTTGCCTTAAGGATGTGATAACTTTGTAGAGAAAAGGGGGAAAAAAAGTCCACTTGGAAATCTAGAGCAAATTATAATTTTTTTAATCAAATACAAGAACTATCAATGCTAATCTACTAATTTGTGCCCCCAAGTGCAATCATATTCTTGGGACAAAAACACAGTGCATTCAGGAAGCTATTAAATGCACAGCAGTATTTGAAATCGAACCACAGTGACTTGTTGTTATGGCATGCTGGCATTATTGGTTCTTCTGTTTAGTTACATAATGATCTCTAAAGCTAGCTGTTGAAATTGTTCTATAAAATCAGTTATCAGGTGTCAAAAGCTGACTGAAACACCAACTTTTCACAGTTCTTACCTTAAAAGTACACACAACAGTCTTTTTCTTGCAACTAAAAAATACGTAAATGAAATATTCTAACTTCTTTCTTCTAAAAGAAATCTGTGGCATGGCAGCCTCCTGTATCTTGTCTCCAACTTTCTATGGATGTTATTTTTCATCTAAAGGTCTTTAACATAGAAAAGTTAAAGCACTTAAACTATTTCAGTGCCCTAGGAAGAAAGAAACAACAAATAATGAAGTGTTATCATTTTTATGTACCATAACGATGTGCCACATTCTTAACGTGCAGTACCAAAATTCAATTAAATAAAAGAAAGTACAAAAAAAAATCAAAGTATACAAGACAATATAAGCAGGAATTGTTAATTCTATAGTACTTTCACCTTTTGCCATTATATAAAATAATAATAACTATTCTGATTTTGTCTTACAGTATAGAAGAATATGCTTTGATCATGATGGCATCCATGGTGGAAAAATAAACTACGGTGACAGAAATAAGTAAATAACTTTTAGTTAAATATTAAGAAAATGCTAAAACAAAATGGTATTAGAAATAGACATATTTCCTTTCACACTAGTATTTAAAACAACCCCAAAATGGAACACCAAAAAAATCATATTTAGCACTTCTACATACGTATCAAATAAAAAAGATGGAATTTAGGAATGTAATGGTTGCTGCAAAACCACTTCTGTTCTCTGCAAGGTTTGCTTTTGTAATTGTGAATGAGGCCATGTTGTTTAGTTCACATGCTGCTGCCCCTGCTATCACTGTTCTGGGCAAGATCTACTCTGAGAACTGGACTCTCACATGTAAATGACTGAACTGAAATGAGACTAAAAATAATTGTAGACCATTTGTACAGATGGACTCGGTCTGCATTTGATCAAGTCTCCTAGTATAGGGATTAGCTTGTATTAGCTCCGTGCAGTTGTTCTTCAAACTCTCACGAAATATTTGGATACCCTTTATATTGATTTTGTTTTTTTAAAAAATATTTTGACACCAATACCCACAACAAATTGTATTTTTAGATCAAAACCTTACCACTTCATGTCTTACTCAGTCACCCTTCACCAAGGCCTTTCTGTTACACATAGTTTTCTCAGGGAAACTAGCCGTTCCTAAAATAAGTTTCCAATGATCTTCTTTACAGTATAAAAGTGTGGGCTCCAACTGGATTAAAAGATAGAATGTGCTTATTAAAAATCCATCAGTGAATCCATCACTCATATTGAAGATGAAATTTATTACTTAAGCTCTCCTGTTTGTAATTGCATACCATGAAAGAGTTTGACATGTCAGGAAATAGCTTCCAAACAATCATTTTCTTACTTTCACCAGAGCATTGGGTGTCTTGCTTTAAAAAAAAAACTCCACAAAAGGCTTTGAAAAATTATATAAAACAACAACAATATATCATTTAAACAGTGCTAAGTCAACAGAGTTGAAATGCAGAGCAGTGCACATGGGGGTGGGTTCAATCTTCTACCTCCCTGTGTTTGATGGGACAGAGACTGTAATAATCGAAGAGGAAAAGATGAGAAAGAAACACTGCTGAATTCTGTAAGCCACCCACGCAGATCAGTCACTGCCAATGATAATGAGCCCTGTTCAGAACACAGTAACAATGAGCAACCAGACAACAGTCATAACAAAGTAGAGGCTTTCTGTGAAAAATTAAGAGCTAGACCTAATTTGATTAACTGAGATCTATAGAACCATTCCCTACATCCAGATTTCAAAGACAATTGCTCTAATAATAATTTCATTTTGTGTGGGAAGCTCAGGGCTCAGAGTAACATGTGATCTCCAGATTCCAAGCCTGTTGTGACAAAAACTCAGGATTTAAAGAAATTAGCCCAGTATCTCCTCCATCTCCAAGGACAGATTGTAAGTAGGATGCTTAATTCCGTACCTCCTCTTTATCTTCTCAAGGAAAAGGACTCAATTTGTTTTTCAATTTCACACTTTTAACTCTGTCTCTTATCTTCATTGCCGCTTTCATGGCATAATCTCTTGCTTTGGTATTAACTTACTCTTATCCCTTGAGAATAATGTTATGCCAGACATTTTCCAGGGTGGAGAGCAAGCACAGTGTCATGGTCTTCAAGCAGTTCAAACTCACTAGAACACAGGGAAACCCTGTGCTTTGTCACAGATAAAAAGCATGGCATACTGGATGTAATTAGAACAGATGGTGAGGGTCTTGACTGTGATGAGAATAAAATGGAAGTAAGGAGAATTGATAGAAGAGAAAATTGATAAAAATAAATTGAAGTCTGCTCAGCAAATGATGGCAATAGCCAACCACATGCAAGGCATACATACATGATGGACTACTGTAAACAACTGGAAATTAAGGAAGCACAGAGTATAAAGAAGGATATTACAATAACATATTGCCCCACTCCTCTTATATCAGAGACTAGAAGGTCCTGGGTATTAACTAAAGGTAGGGGAGAAAAAAGGAGCATGAAGAGTAACACCAACACCCCACGTGTTGGTATGGCTCAGCCCGCTATATCTGTCCTCTTATGTAAGTAGCATAAATTGAGGTGCTCTACAACAGAACAGGTCAAGGATGTAATAATAGTATTCTCTATCCAGTTTTCCTTGTAAATCATATAAAAGAACAGGCAATAATTTGTTTTTTTTCCAAGCTTTACCAAAGGTGCGCTTTTCAATTATTGGTTAAAACAATTTTTATGAAATCAAATACACAGTTTCTGTCCAAATTTGCCTGTTTCTATAGGTTATGAGAACATTGACAGCTATCAAATATGAATGTGTTGGTTTGTTTGTATACTACTGTCATTATGGTTTTTCTTGGTGTATTATAAGTTTTTATACCAGTTATTGAAGGTAATATGTCAAATAATCCCTACCAACACAGGAACAATGAAAATAAAATAGATTGAAATATCTTGATCAACAAACGTTGCCATGTTTATCAATGGAACTATTACAGAGTATGAGTCCTACTGACACGTAACATTATTAAAAGAGAACAATAGCCATGCTGATAAATAACCCATTAGTATTTTTTGGCATAAGCTATCACCTGCGTTGTGAGAAAAAAAAGATAGTACACTATAAGTAATTACTTTTACAGGCACTAGACACCACTGTGTTTTAAATCATTGTTTTAATTATCTATCCCAATAACAAGTATTATAATATCAAGAGGTTCAGAATATTCTGTGGGAAAGATATGTTGACATAGTTAGTCTACAGTTCTAGATTTCATAGTAAGATTGTAATGAGGACTCCCAATATCTCAGCATTTAAGTAATTGAATAATAAACCACAATCGATGATGATCTTTAATGATTGTCACTCTATGTTACATATTCAATGACACACAGACACACACAGACACACAGACACACACACACACACACACACACACACACACACACACAGAACTTTCAACTATTTTGTTTTGTTTTGCTTAATCCCATTTGGTATCCAGAATGAAAATGAGATTTGTTATCAAGCAAGAAACCTGAAACTGATTTAAAGTAGATATTAATCTATATATTAGGAACACATTTATATTTCTTGCATAGCACAGTAGGTCAGTATAAAGGAGGATCTGCATTTAATTTGCTGAAACTGGCTAATCCCAGTTGATGCAGGCTACATATTTCTCATTTTAATGCTTTTGTTTATCCCACAGATTCTTTTCTTTTCTTATGATTGTACCACAGCATGCTGGGTAGAAAATGTGCTGCAGAAAGAAGCCAAACCACAGTAAAGTGACTCTGGCTAACCCTAAGAGTTTCAGCCATTTCCTTTTATATTTCATAATAAGATTTGACAACTCAATTTAAAGAAAATACACAATAGTTGCTGACTACAGTGAAAAGCTCATATTAAAATACTGTGTTGCTGTGGAGAGGTGGATAATTGAGCATACAGTAGGTAATTTCTGGCAGGGCTCCTGAAATAAGCAAAGTCATATCTCTTAACTAAGGATAAATGCAGATAATGTTACCCTAGTCAGTTATTAGAATTGTACAGATCCTGTTAAATGCTGAAGCAAAAGAAAATTAAGAAGCCTGCATTTAGCCATCTCAGTAGAGTTAGCCCAAGGCCTTCCAGAAAGATTTGCCCTTTGGTTGGACTTACTTCCTACTGAGATGAGGCTCTAAACATTTTCCTATGTTGTTTTATGAAGACAGACCAAATATGCAAAATCCAAAGAAAGTCTAACTGAAATCATCAAATCCTAGCAATAATTGGGAAGCATAGTACGTTTCATTTATATTAAAGTACAGCATTGTCTACTTTCTGTCCCCTAGTCACTTACAAAATTCTGACAGCATCCTTGGGGCAATTGATTATCAAATTTCTAGAGGACATTGAAAATTTCTAGAGAACAGTTTTTTTTTCCTTTTCAAGAAAATGTATACAATTAAAATAGGATAAATATTCTTAAACTACTTTGCTCATTGACAACTTTATGTCCAGAATAAAGAAGCAGATATAGGAGATAGAGTGATGGCTCCGTGGTTGAAGGCACTGGCAACTCTTCCAAGCGGACAAGGTTCAATTCCTAGTACTCACATAGCAGCTCACAGCTATCCAATAATACTCCAGTCCCATATGATCTGACTCTCTCTTGCCACCATGCATACCAGGAATACGTATGGTACATACATTAAAGCAAACTCCCACCACCACCACCACCCAAAGCGTCCTCTAGAAGAGGACCTCACATTAGTAGTATTTGTTTGCTAAATATTGATTCACAAACTAAAATCTAAAAGCCAAATTTATTCTCTATCTTGTAAGGAAGATATACTCTTTTTCTTTTTAATTTGCTGCTTCTGCAGGTAGCCATAAACCCCTAGTACTGGCCAGTCTTCATCTAAATGCTCTGTGAAGGTGGAGAATAATTAGGGGACTTTGGATGTGATAAATATGGATCACTGTAAGTCCTTGAAAAAAAAAAGACTAAGAGGACTTTGTGGTTATCATTTCTTATTGTATTCTATGTAATTTTTCACCAATGTTTCTTTGCTACTGGACCTATTGAGAAGGTTTTAGTAAGCATAAGTAAGGTGGATTAAGGTTGGGGAGAGAATAGAGCTAAGGAAGCAATTAGTGAAGAATTTCAGAATGTATTGGAAGGAAGTCTCCATTATAATTTATCAGCGTTCCTTTACTAGGGACCTGGAGACAAGCCCCTAATCAAGCATTATTGTAAATGATAGACACTTGAATCTCTATAATCATAATCTTCTCTGTAGGCTTGGAAACTGTTCATTCCATTTTCACTAAATCCCTTTCATCCACTTGATCAAGTGTCCTGTCAACCCTTGCTCTGTTTCCTTGGGTTGTCTCAGCTGAGTATTGACTATCCTCTCTAATACTAGTCTATGCTTACCTTTGATTCCTGGCTAAACTTTTCTGTGAAGTTAATTCCTGTGGTACGTTCGCTCTTTCCTACCTCTCCTACTCTCTCCTTCACTTCTTTTCCTCCTCCCTTCCATTATTTTTTTATTTTCCTTTTTATTCTACTAAGCTGAATGCCAAGGAGAAACCTACACTTTACTAAACATCATCTTCTCTTATACAGTTCTGTATTACCTTACAGCTGCATGCATTTTCTGTTTGTGAAACACTTAAAACATATATGTGGAATTGTTTTGTTATTCTGTATTAATACATCATAGTTAATACTTAAGTAGAAGAATTTTTAATGAATGAATCATAATTATCTGGCAGCATGGAGCTTATATAATAGAACAAGTTTTAAATATAATTCATGTAATCTCTAAAATAAAAAACTCTTATAAGAACCTGTGTTTCTTCATCACTATATACTCAGGATTTTTAAGAATCGGGAATATTGGAAGCAAAATGCATATTTATTTGTTATTAAATAAACAACAGACTTGGCACTTCATAGAAATGTTTTTTACCTACCAAAGAGAAAGGTCAGGATATAGTGAAAACACTATTAAAGAGTACCATAAAAGTAATATTAGACAAAAGCTTTATAGTGAGTAGACAGTTACATGTGTAAATTGCTACCTATATCATCTATTTAAAAAATGATCTTGGACTGATTTGCTTCATAACTCTCCACTTGCGACAGACATCCAGCTTTGGTTTAACATTTCAAAGTGGTCAGTTATGTATGCAAAGTAGCAAAATGCATTGTTTATTTTTTTTGCGCTGACACATAGAATTTCTTCCTAGAATGCTAGGTATTCGATCTATCACACCATTATAGGTTTGTTTTTTTAAACACACACACACACACACACACACACACACACACACACACACACACACACACACTTTTCCCAAAATGGATTGAATTAAATTAAACTATTTTCTTTGTTAACAAGCTATTTTAAATTTTGTATTTTTTATCTGCTAATGAGAACAATAAATACATAATGGTGAGAAAGAAAAACTCTGTGCCTCCTCGAAGACAAAGTTTTCTTCCAATATTTAACGTTGTATCTCT
The DNA here is from genome assembly GCF_964271855.1 of Acomys minous. NCBI lineage: Eukaryota > Metazoa > Chordata > Mammalia > Rodentia > Muridae > Acomys > Acomys minous. Next base: position 101,229,688 of record NC_140483.1, on the reverse strand, counting down.
GGGTTTATTTGTAGTCAAAATTACATTTCATGCCTGCAAAATTTATTAACAGGAATATATATATTCCTACCCATTAACCATCGTTGCTACAAAGAAAACATGGGTAACTATAACACAAGAAAGTGGGCCAGTGTGGATTTTACCATTATTTTTTAAAAAGAAAGAAATCAATAAAATAAAAATCTTAAAAATTTAAGAATATTAGAACAATAGATTTTAGAAAAGACAGGAAATGTGGCAGATCTGTTCATATTTGCAGAAAAATAGCTCAACTTGAAACCCATCTTTGTCCTTAGATGAGGGATCTTCATCAAAAAGTGTCAGAGTCTGTAGAAAGATGTGTGCCTCTGCTGCAGACACGTGATAACATCAACAGTGTCATCCTTCCTTCTTTTACCTCATCTCCTTCTTAAACATGAAATTTGGAACTTCTTAAAACATTTATGATGTTAAGTCAGGTGCACTTGTCCAATGAGCTAAAGTTGGTTTTTAAAGGGCAATACTTCTTTCCCTGATGTTATATAGAATACATCTCACTCAACATGAGAAATTCTGATACTTTATGACAAAAATAGCAATTATAGCCAGTCAATCAAATTATATCAATCAAAGTAACTGTGACAGCACAAGTTGGCCTCTGGAGTTATTAGTTTTTTTAAATGAACATAGAGTTGGGGAGGAGGCACCTCGGAAGGTAGATGATGAAGGAGTTAGGGGAGGAGCGGAGATGAATATAATCTGGTACATTGTACACACGCATAAAATTCTCAAAATTTAAAAATAATATTGTATTACAATATTCTGTGTCTCATTTTTGCTAGAAACTAAATATGCTTATGAGTTAATCTAGTCATATTGGCAATTAAAATAGATAATCTTCTTTAAAAGAGTCTCATATTGTGTAGTGGCCATTATTGGCCCATGAGTACTTATATGCTTGGAGGCAAAATGAAATACATGTGAGAAAATAGCCTTTGATGATGTTTCCCCAGCTTCTCTTTCAAACTCTTCTTTCTCAGTCCTTATAAAAATTGCCCATTTCTTTGTACTTTTTACACAATTCTGTGTGTATAGTTTCTGTGGAGTCTTGACTGTGTTAAGGATGATAGAAATTCTGTTCAGCCTTGGTTAGGGAGCTGGAGGAACAGGACAGGATCTTGAGAGATAGCTATGTTGTTACAGGTAAGCAAGTTGGAGATCATTCTTCTTTGGAGCAAAAATCTCTGAGAAAAGTTGACCATACTCCCAAGGTAGCAAGATGGGATTTTAGTCAAATTCTCACACTGCATTCAGACTTTAACTCCCTAGATTCATTTAAAATAGGGGAGTTTTAACAGCAACCATCTTTGAGTCTACCTACAAGGAAGACTTCATTATCATAGGAAGAACATCTTCATAAACTAAATGACAAAGATAATACTTATCCCAGTTAAGCCAAATCTTTGTTTTGGTTCTCAATAAAACTTAAAGACATGTACTCCAGGCTGTGCACCCAAATGACTCAATGTTGTTCCATAAAGAAACTGCATATGTTTAAAGAAATCAAATGTATGCAGGTAGAAAATCAAATCATTGTATCCTTGGCTCTACATTCAGAGATTACCACTCTTAGGACCCAGTGGAACCGTAGAAATAGAAAGAATAAAGATTATGAATAAAATATGTCACATATCTCTGTATTTGGTGCATAAAATTGTCATTCTTAGTTGCAGAACTTTAGGTGTTATGCTCTCTATTCACTGATACCTTAGTACTACTTGACCTGTATTTTCTCTCTCCATATTTCCTAATCAGGGGTAATGATTATTATTCTTTTCTATATTTCTATAACATTTTCTACCATTCAAAATAAGTGAATATGCAAAATACTTGTTCTGTTTTTATATCTAATTCTCTTCCCTTAACATACTGTCCTCAGGTTCCATACATGCAAACACAAACCAAAATTTTTATCTATTCATGGCTAGATAATATGCTGCTGCATATAGTAACTCATTTTGATTATCCATGCAGCTGGTGATGTAAATTTAGGTTGATCCTGTGGCATAGCTATGTGAGTAGTTCTGTAATATATATATATGTGAATGAAGGTGTTTCTTTGTCATACGGATCTTATTTCCTTCGGATACACACACAGGATTGGTATTATTGGGTAATACAAACCTCATAGATCTTTAGTGAGTACTTCTTCAAGTTTTCCTAAAGATATTGCCAATACCCTTCCATGTACAACAGCAAGCAATGAGAACATAGCTTCCAACTAACAGAATTCAGGGCAACACACTAGTGGAGAGACAGAAATCTTGAAGGAAATATTTTAATATATGATGTTTTCCCTGCTTCAGCCAGTATGAGAATACTGATATATGCAGGAAGCCAAGATCTATGTGAAATCTATAAGGATTTTTATTTTAAAAAAATAGTTTTGGGGGAATTCCAAAATGACAGTGCCCAGTATATACTGAGTCTAAGTAGCAGAAGATCTGAGGCCATGAAAGTGACCTCCCCTCCCCATTGTGACCAGATGCCCCTGGATTCAGAGGTCACAAGCTTTGAGTAGCCTGCATTCCTCCTTGTACTCCAGCAGACAGCACATTCTCTGGGGCACAGAGATTCTGCTCAGCAAAACCAAGTCTGGATAGCTGCGTTGACATGGACCACAAACCACATTAGATGCTATCCTGATAAGACCTGTGGGACACCCTAGAAACTTTGAGTTTGGATCTCTCTCTATTTTCTCACTGCCTACTGGCTTGGCCCATCTGGCACATGGAGCAGGAAGGCCAAACTGAGTAGGGAATGTGCCACAACCCATATTAGCTGCTATCTGGATGAGGCCCCATGTGGCCCCATGTTCACAGAACCTAATAAACAGAGGTTAGTCACGCTTTGGCCACAACACACATTATCCACCATACCAAGGAGGCCTGAGATTGCACTGCAGCAGCTTTCAGCTTAAAGCTCTCTTAACCTGCTTCTCTCCTGCCTGACCGAACTGGGACACAAACAGGAACCCAGGAGAGTTGAGCTGGGTGCATGCTCCAAACACATTGTCTAACATCCTGAGAAGACCTGGGGGGTGTGGGGGGGCGGTGAGCTCTAGCAAATAGCCTTCAGCTTGGAACTCTCTCTGCCAGCTCTGAACCTGGGTCATGTGGAATGCACACAGACAGTGGCCCCATTTAAGGAACCTCCAGGTCTGCTAACCCTAGAGACAACAAAATGCCTAAAAGCCAGCCAAAGAATACAAGTAACAAAACTCAGAGCCATATAACACCACTAGAAAACAGTGATTCTACCACAGAAATCCCTGAAGGTATGAACACCCATGAAACGAAAGAAGATTTTATATCTGATGTGAGGAAAATGATAGACTCCTTGAAGGATGAAAATAAACCACTAAAATAAACGTAGGAATATATATTCAAAAAATGATGGAATTGAATAAATAATATAAAGCAACACAAGAAAGTTCAATCAAACAGAAGAAGGGAAAGAAGTGAATGAACTATTCAAGATATAAAGAGAAAATTAGAAGTAATAAACAAAAACAAACAACAAAACAAAACCCACAATCTGAGACACACTCAGGTTCGAAAACCCAGGGAAGAGAACAGGAACCACAGACATAAGCAACACCAACAGAATAATAAAGATGGAAGAGAGAATCACAAGTGTAGAAGATATGGTTGAAATTATCGATACATCAGTCAAAGAAAACATTAAACTAAAACGTTCCTGAAAAAAATCCAAAAAATCATGGATGCTATAAAAAGATCAAACCTAAGAATAATAGGCTACAAGAAGACTCCAAGTTCCATGGCCCAGAAAACATTTTCAAAAAAAAAGCCATAGAAGAAGACTTCTCCAACCTAAAGAAGCAAGTGCCTATATATATAAGAAGCCTACAGAACTCCAAATAGATTGGACCAGAAAAGAAAATCCTTCCACAACATAACAATCAAAACATTAAATGTACAGAACAAAGAAAGAATATTAAAAGCTGCAAGAGAAAAAGGCCAAGTCACATATACAGGTAAATTTATCAGAAGGGAGGGGGGGGGGTTGGTGAGAGTGAGGGGATGGAAGGAAAGGAGAGAGAGATGTAAGGTTAATTAATTAAAATAAAAAACCAAAACCAACAACAGTTAAAAACAAAACAAAAGTTGCTGAAGAAAAATAACAGCTACAATGAGTTTCCTCTAATAGTTGGATCATATGAATGTACCTAGAGAAGGAAACAGGAGTTGAGTTGGGAACAAGAAAAAATATCTGTATGATTTTCCAGCAGAGGGAAAAAGCTCCACACCTTGCCTTCTCTTGACAAGAATAGCCCAGAATTGAAAAAGGAAAATGTTTTGTAAAATCCAAAGATAAAGAGAACTTTTGCTTTCATTTCAGTTTTGCAATCCTACAGAGTCTGCCTCAAGTATAACACCCATGTTCTGTGTACTTCCAGCTTAGTGCACGCAAAAATATTTCTGTAGTTTCTGGAACTATGGATGGTTTTCTTTCTCCTGGCTTAATAATATTGTATGTCTTTCAAACCAAGAAAAATAACCCTTGAAGATAAAAAAAAATCCTGCATGTCATTTAGTGGGGGATAATTGTTTTTCAGTAAAGGCCGACAGAGTAGAGTACTGACGCTTAGTGCTGATGGGTATGAAGACAAAGAGACTAGTTCCAGCATGGATAGTTCACAACAATGACTAAGTGTTTGAATGCAAAACACCCCCCTTTAACAGCAGTCCTAAATAGGAGAAAAAGAATAGGGATTATCAATTGAATTCACCATGAAAATGTCTCAGAAGAAGCTAGAAGTAAGGGTATTTAATTGAAAACAATGACACTGACGTCAGTGGCATGAGGTGGATCAGACTTGAGAAAGAAAAACCTTTTATAGAAATAACAAACATGTTTACTGAAATTGTATACTGACCATGTGAAATTCTCTTTTCGTTAAGTGGCTGTAAATTTAGATTAAGATTTTGAGAGATAAAATTTTCCTGGAAAACATAGTGCTTGGATTTGACATTCTGGGCAGTAAACTAAGTAGTCGACAGAGTCCCTTCCAAAGCAAATCTAACAGACATGTTTGATATTGAAGTGATGGAACTGTAAGAGTATTAAAACAGATAATTATGAACAAGAAATGAAGCAAAGGGGAATAAGAAAATGGCATAACTAGAGAACAGAATAGTGTCCTACTTGATTTATAAAGAGAAATCCTGACACTGAGATCCATTAGAGATCTTCTAAATCTTCTGATCGTCTTCATCAAAATGTGGTTAGCAGATCATTAGTCATGAATCCCTTAGCATCAGCATGAAGTTGAATAAGGGTGCCCAATATCAGAGCCCACTTCAGCATCTGTATTTCATCAGAATATTAACTGAAGAACTGAAAACAAGGAAGAAAATTTAAGATTCATGTGACTTCTATATGTTTTTTTGACTTATTATTTCCTGGACATCTACAAAAGTGTCTAATACTTGAGGGCTATATGATGCATATTAGTTGAAAAATGATACAGCTTGATTATACTTCCATTTTTTAAAAATTAAATTGGCCTTTTTAAAAAGAAAGTAGCTAATAACATTGTTCTGAAAAAAATTAATGTTAAATCATTAAGGTCTTCCTTAGTTGTATAAAATGGTCTTCAAATTTCCTCTATATAATGTGGAGGAGAGATTAAAATACCTCTAGTTTCATAATGTTATTAGCCATTAAGAGAATTTTGTTTGCAAAATTAATTCATTTCCTGTTCTACTACATATTTATTTTGTTACATATATAAAAATCACCCATTCATGTATTTATTTGGATAACATTATTACTAAACTTTATGAATTGTACTCAGTTTTTGGAGTAAGTGTGACTTATACAATAATTTTCTTGAAATAATTTTAAGTTCCATGGGAAAATAAGTTTTGTAAAAAAAATTACTGTTTTATGTGTTTGTGTGTGAGACTGACAGATAGAGGGGACATCTGCATATCATTGTATGTTTCCTTAAATCAGTGAACAATCTGTAGGTTTCGCTCCTCTCCTTCCATGAAGGAGATCAAGAATCAAACTTCAGTTTTTAGGCTCTAAGAACAAACATACATTTGAATGAGCCATCTAAACTGTTCTGAAATAAAAATTTAAAAATGTAAAAGATATATTTTTTATTTTGTCAGTATATGTGTTTTGCATATGTACATATATGTGTGTGTGTATATATACACACATACACACAGTGTTTATAATGGCTTGTGCCCATGGAGAATAGAAGAGAGTACCAGATGTCTTTGAACTGGAGTTATAGACAATTGTAGACAACCATATGGTTGCTGAGAACTGAATGCATGTAGGTTGGCTATAAGAGCAGCTGGTACTCTTAACTTCTGAGCCATCTCTCCAGCCCTGAAAACATACTTCTAAAAAACAAGCTTCATCTGTTAAACAGAGGAGAGTTAGGTAAAAAGAACTTACATGTAACACAATGAAAAATATCAAGAACATACAAGGTACGTTCAAATCTAAAATTTGATTAATTTAACAAGTAAAAATACAGTGAATTAAATTCAAGTTCTAAAAATTATACTGTCCTACGCAGATAGGAAAAACAAATAAATAATAATAATGAGTAAGGATTTTGATTCTTCATGGACATTTTCCTTCATATCTGAAAGTAACCTGAAAATGAAATGAGTTTGCTGCAATTTGAATACTGGAATCACACGTAGCTGAGGAACACGTTTCCTATGCTCCATAGCTAGATACGTAAAAGGCCCAGTGGCAGCAGTGTGAGGCAGACATCCCAGAGCTACAGGCGAATTCTAACAGCCATGGGAAGCGAAGCCATTCCTGATGGCATCAGAGAAGGCCACTGGGAGCAGCTCTTCATAGGCTTCCTCTTCCACACGTGCCAGGAAGATCACAACTACAATGGGTTCTTTTCTGTTACTGAGATAAAATACCTCCAACACAAACCAATTAGGAACAAAAAGGTTAATGTTAGCTTTTGATTCATAACATGTGTCTTCAACTAAAGACCAAGTCTCGAAATATAAAAATGCATGGGGAACATATTTATTAAAATCACCACTTTCTGGCCATGACCTTCATAGCCTCAGAGCTGGCTATCTCATGGTAAATTTGATTCACCTTTATAAGTCCAAATATTCTTTATCATCTCAAAACTGTTCAAAACTCCAGTGGACCTTTGCTGAAGATGCCTATTAGCTGTAGGATTTGTCTAGGAGAGTTTTGGAGGTCACTTATACATACTATCATATCATCTGCAAATAGCAATACTTTGACTTTTTCCTTTCCAACTTGTATCCCCTTTATACCCTTTAGCTGTTTTTTTTTGCTCTAACTAGAACTTCTAGTAATATGTTGAATCGATATAGGGATAATATACAGTCTTTTCTTGTCCCTGATTGCTTTAAGTTTTTCTCCATTTAATTCGATGTTACCTATGGGTTTGTTGCATATTGCCTTTACCATGTTTTGGTACGCTCCTTGTATCTCCACATTAACCATAAAAAATAAGACCTCCTTTATACAAGCAACAAACATGCTGAGAAAAAAATTAGGGAAGCAACACTATTCAAAATAGTCATAAATAATGTAAAATATCTAGGTAAAACTCTAACCAAGCAAGGGAAAGACCTGTATGAGAAGAAAAAAAAAACTGAAGATACCAGAAGATGCTAAGACCTTCCATGCCCAGCAGAGTAAACAAATCACATTGCTCCGTGTTCGGGACATATGGTTTTCATTTCAAAAGGCTTAAATGTTAGCACAGGCAATTTTGCTGTCTCCCACATATGCCTATCTCTTGAACTTGTGCAACTTCCTGCATATACTTCTTCTTGGAAGATGTCCCATGGTTCTGTGATGTCCAAAACCTTGAGCACCCCACTGGGACCCAAGAATTACCTTCACAACTTACACAATGGCCTCTCAGGGCCTCTTTGCAAGCCCTCCAACACTTCCAGGCAGCTTGTACTCACCAGCCCTGGCATTATGCAACCAGGGAAAAAGAATCTAAACTTTGCATTTCTCTTGTTTCCATAAACAATATCATTGGCCTTTGAATAATATTTGTCAACTTTTAATGTGTGCTATATGTTACAATAGATAATGGTTAAAATGGCTTATCTCTCATGTTTTATGTTAATGAAAACAAACAGAAAAGCTTAGGTATCTTCCTGTATGTCATGCATCTATTATTTCCCAAGCTTCCTGACCTTCTCAGTCATTGAACAAGTCAGGCAGAAGTGAAACACCTCTCCCAGTGTCTTCTTCCCCTAAAGACTTCAGTCAGTCACTATGTTAGATGGGAAATGGTGCTGCTTCCGATGGTTTTCCTGCTTTATTGATAGGTTATTTGTGGACAACTAGGCAGGCAAAGGCATGCTTCACCTTTGCTTTCTGCCTTGGCGTGTCATGAACTACTGCAAGTGGAATCCCCAGTAAGAGTGATCCCTAAGGCCAAGGAGTTCTATTAAACGGCAGCCAGAATTGGTCAGCTGCTTGCTCCTGGGAAAACCCTACCGCTGTGACTAATAAGTACTTCAAAAGAAATAAATGAGCACGTCATTCATCCTAGGAGCACAGGATGAGTTGTGAGGGAGGGTACGGCCAACAGGCTCTTTATTTCACCCTAGTTACTGGATTCTTTCCCTCAACAATGCTAATTGTCCCACTACAGAATTAAATTCTTTTCCAACCACCACTGTGGAAAATCTGGTGAGGTGTCATAGAAAACAGTGGGGCAGATGCAATGTTTGTTGTCATGGAAAAGAGAGAAATATACTGTTTGTGCCAACCAAATCAGCAGGGAGCTAAGTTATTCTTTATTATAGTCTAATTGTATAAATTTAATTATAATTAAATAGTCCAGAGTTAAACATACAATGACCAAACTACATGCGAAACAACACAGGAGAACATTGCAACACCTCTCTAAAGCACAGAACATATTCCTTTACCAACATCACTGGTCTTTTTTTTCCCATTAATTTTATTTAATCACAAAGCAGATATAAAATAATATGAGCAGACTATTTCTGCTTAACCTTTGCCATGTCTTAGGATCTTAGAGGCTAGCTTCCTTTAAAAACAGGATTTTCTGGAAGGAAGCATGTGACTGCTACCAGACAATAGTTCACCCTCCTTTAAACTTCCTAAATTTCTTACAAAGCTTTGTGTCATAGATCATATTTACTCTGATCTCCAAGTATATGTGCATTTATCTAACTTCTACTAAGGAATGACAAGTTCTTTAAGGTAGATCAGTGTTTAGGGCATCATTTTTTTTCCTATTTGGAAATATATATTTTCATATAATATATTCTGATTACTATTTCTTCTTCCTCAACTCTTCCCAAATCTTCTCCACTTCCACAGCCACTCTAACCCATAACCTTTCTCTCTCTCTCTCTCTCTCTCTCTCTCTCTCTCTCTCTCTCTCTCTCTCTCTCTCTTTCTCTCTCTCTCTTAGAAAACAGGCATCTTAAAACAATAATGATGAAAATAGGATAAAATAAAAAATAACTGGCTCCATACACTGGCCCACATCTTCAGCAGAACACTCCAGTTCTAGTATAGGCCAAGCCAGTAATAGAAACCCAAGGTAAGACACTGCCCGCAGCCTTAAAGCCCACCCAACAGTCCCTAAGGGCATCCCTGTCTTGGAAACCATATCCTAGCCCACAGCCCTGGCAGAAGACTACCACTATCCCAGTGGCCCAACTAGTATCCCAGGTTCCTGGACCCCTAGAGCCCATACCAATATCCAGAAATCCAGAGGCCATGCCAGGTCCTAGAACCACAAAGGCATTGCAAGCACCCAAAAACCCAAAGGTCATACAGGATACCAATACTGCCATGGAAACACCTTACTTGCTCTGAAGCCTCACTGGTTACCGGAACTACTGGCCCCTCAGGCCAGATGACAAGAAAGACAACAGAAAGCAATAGAAAAGTATCAAAGCAATGTCCACTTATCAAAGACAAAGTCTGAAATTGGCATTTAAACATATAATCACCATAAACACGGATGCTTACATGCCAGCTTGAGAACACAATGACAAACATCCAGGAACAATATGGTAGCTCCAGAGCTCAGCTATCCTATGACTGCAATCCCTAGATTTTCCAGCAGAGCTGATGCATAGACACATGACCTAAAATCCAATCTTAAGAAGATGATAGAGACCCTAAAAGAGGAAATGAACAAATCCTTTCAAGAACTATAGCAAAGCACAAGCAAAAAGATAAAGGAAATAGGTAAAAATAATCAAACCTGAAAATTTATATAGAAGCAATAAAGGAAACACAAACTAAGGAAATCCTGGAGATGAAAAACCTAGGTAAGTGAACTGTCACTACAGGAGCAAGTATCACCAACAGAACGCAACTGATGGAAAACAGATTCTTGGGAAGTAGAAGATACAGTAAAAGAAACTGATACATAGGTGAAAGAAAATGTTAAACCCAAAAAGTTCCTGTCTTAGGGTTTTATTACTCTGAAGAGACACCATGACCAAACCAACTCTTTGAAGGAGGTGTGTTCTCTATTTCTGAATTGTAGTTCATTCCCCATATAGTCAAATTGACAGCTGAGAATAGCTACCACCATTCCTGACTCAGAACAATCAGGAAATCTGGGACACAATTAAATGACCAAACCTAAGAATAATAGAAATTCAAGAAAGAGAGCTTTCCCAGATTAAAGGCCCAGAAAATATCTTCAACAAAATTATAGAAGAATATATTTCTAACCTAAAGGACAGGCTTATAAAGGTCCTAAAAGCTTAAGCTTACAGAACACTAGATTGAACCAGAAAAAATTATTATGTGGCCCTCACCACATAATAATCAAACCATAAATGTACAAAATAAAGAAAGAATAAAATAAGCTATAGGGGAAAGGGCCAAGTAACATACAAAGCCAGACCTATTAGAATTATACATGACTTATCAAAGCATCTTTGAAAGTCAGAAGGGCTGGGACACATGTCTTACAGACTCTAAACGACTACAGCAGCCAACCCAGACTACTATACCAAGCAAAACATTCAATCACTATAGGTGTAGCAAATAAGACATCTGTCTATAAATTCAACGCTACAGAAGGTAATAGAAAACTCCAACCTAAGAATGTTAACTACACTCAAAAAAACACAGGAAATACTCTCACACCAGCAAAATAAAAAGAAAGGACACACACACACACACACACACACACACACACACACACACACACACACTCACCACCACAACCAAAATAAAAGAAATTAGCAATTATTGGTCATTAAAATTTCTCAGTATTGGTAGACTCAATGTCCCAGCAAAAAGATACAGTGTAACAAAATGGATATGAAAAAAGGTTCAATACTGCTGCATACAAGAAACATACCTCAACATCAAGGATAGACACTGCATCAGAGCAAAGGATAAGAAAAAAGTTTTTCAAGAAAATGGACCCATAAAGCAACTCTGTGTAGTGATTCTAATGTCTAACAAAATAAACTTACAACCAAAATTAATCCAAAAACATGAGGAAGAAAACTTTATACTAAAAAAAATTCACAAAGAAGACATCTCAATTCTGACTATCTAATGCCTCAAATGCAAGGGCAAATGTACATATAAAAGAAACATTACTAAAGCTTAAATCAGATATTGAACTGATTTCATTAATAGTGGGAGACTTCAACACCTCACTCTTACCAATGAACTCGTCATCCAGACAGCAACAAGCAGAGAAATAGTGGAGCTAAGAAAAGTTATGAACCAAGTGGATCTAAGAGATATCTCCAGAATATTATACCCAAACACAAAAGAATATTCATTCTTCTCAGTACCTATGAAACCGTTTCCAAAACTGACCACATACTTGCTAAAAAAGCAAGTGACAACAGATAAACAAAAATTGAAATAATCCCCTGGATCTTATCAGAATACCAAAGATTAAATCTGAGCTTCAACAACAACAGAAACAACAGAAAGCTCAGAAACTCATGGAAAGTGAACAAGTCTACAAAATTACCACTGGGTCAAGGTAGAAATAATAAACCAATTAATATTCCTAATCAATGAAAAAGAGTGCAAAGCATATTCAAACATATGGGACACATGAAAGAAGTGTCAAGAGGAAAGGTCATAGAAGTAAGTGTCTTCATAAACAAATTAGAGAGAAAAAGGAAGTAAACACACCCAAAAAAACTAGACAGCAGGAAATACTCAAACACAAGGCTGAAATCAATAAGACAGAAACAAAAGAATATAAAGAATCAATGAAACAAAGAGTTGGCTCTTTGATAAAAATCAATTAGACCAATGCTTAAATAAACTAATAAAAAATCACAGAGAGGATATCCATATTTACAAAATTAGAAATGAAAAAGGGGACATAACAACAGATACCTGGTAAATACAAAGAATCATTAGTTCATACTTCCAAAACATGTACTCCAAAAATTAGAAAATTTAAAAGAAATAAACAAATTCCTTGGTAGATATCACTTGCCAAAGTTAAATCAAGATGAGATAAACAATTTAAATAGAACTAAAACCCATAAAAAAATAGAAGCAGTCCTTAAAAATCTTCCAACCAAAAAGTCCAGGGACAGACTATTCAAGCACAGAATTCTACCAGATGTTCAAAAAAAAGCCAATACTTCTCAAATCATTCCACAAAATACAAATAGAAGAAACATTACCAAATCCATTTTATGAGGTAACAGTCCCTCTTATATGCAGGCCACACAAAGACTCAACAAAAAAAGATAACTACAGACTAGTATCCTTCCTGAACATTGACACAAAGATATTCAATAAAATATTTGCAAACCAAATCCAAAATGCTTCAAAATGATCGTCCACCATGATGAAGTAGGTTTCATCCTAAAGATACAGGCATGGTTCAACATACAATAGTCTATCAGTATAACCAACCATTTAAACAAACTGAAACAAAAAACGATCTTTTCGTTAGATGATAAAAAAGCTTTTGACAAAATCCAACAGTCCTTCATTATAAAAGTGTTGGGGAGATTACAGCAACATATCCAACATCTAATTAAATGGAGAGAAGCTTAAAGCAATTACACTAAAATCATCGACAAGACAAAGATGCCCACTCTATATCTATTCAATACAGTACTTGAAGTTTTAGCTAGAGCAATAAGACAACTAAAGGAGATAAAGGTATACAAATTGGAAAGGAAGAAGTTAAAGTAACACTATTTGCAAATGATATCATAATACATAAGCTACGCAAAAAAAATCTACTAGGGAACTACTATAGCTGATAAACACTTTCAGAGAAATGGTTGTATGAAAGATTAACTCAGAAAAGAAAAAAAAACCCCTCACTATCCCTCCTGTATACAAATGATGAATGGGCTGAGAAAGAAATCAGGGAGACAGTACTCTTCACAATACCACAAATAATATAAAATATCCCAGTGTAAACCTAATAAAACAAGTGAAAGACCTGTATGACAATAATGTCAAGTCTTTGAATAAAGAAAATGAGAAAATATAAGAAGATGGAAAGATCTCTTATGCTCACTTTTATGAGACTCTTAACAGTGGCAATAGTGGCTATCTTTGACTATCTTGCCATGTTATGAGACCCATTTTCTCCTATTGAGTTGTTCAATCCAGCCTTAATATAAGAGAAGGTGCCTAATCTCACTTCAACTTGATATGACATGCTTGGTTGATATCCATGGGAGGCCTGCCCTTTTCTGAACAGAAATGGAAGATGAGTGGAGGGGCAAGGTGAGGGGAAGTTGGGAGGAGAGAGTGAGAGGAGAGGAGAGAGGAAACTGCAGTCAGAATGTAGAAAGATGATAATAAAAAACACAAATATAAAGGAAAAAGATTTTTAAAAAATGATCCAAAGATAAAGCACAAGGAACACTTACAGATGTGAGACACACACCTTTACATGCACATAAACCTATAATAATAAAATTAAAAACTAGGAGTTCCAAGATGGGCATGCTCAGTATGCACTGTATCTGATCTACTACCCCGAAACCAGGGACGGAATGGAGGCACAGACTGCTGGATCTAGAGAACTGTAGGTGAGTGGGATCCCACACACCACAGACCACTGGCAGGCCCCGGGTCAAGAAACAGCCCAGAGGTCCTGAACTCACTCTCCAGACACTCGAACAGAACCAACCTGTGGGCTGCAGCCAGCCTATAAAGCACAAATCAGAGCCCCTAGCCTCAGAAGTCTCTAGGATATGTGTGAAACTGCCTTTGGATCCCTCCACCTGCCCCACGCCAAATTGTAGGGGTGCCCAGGTGCAAATGGAAAAACAGACGGCTGGACCCACCAAAATCAGCTAGAGGGGTGTTCAGCTTGAGAGGCTGAATGGCCCAAGAGGAGTAGATTTCCGGAAATAATCAAACTCAGGGCTGAAGTCAGTAAATTAGAAACAAGGAAAATAATTCAAAGAATCAACAAAATCAGGAACTGGTTCTTTGAGAAAATCAACAAGATAGACAAACCATTAGCCAAACTAACTAAAAGACAGAGAAACACTATCCAAATCAACACAATCAGAAATGAAAACTGAGACATAACAACAGACCCTGAAGAAATACAAAGAACTATAACATCCTACTTTAGAGGCATATGTGCCAAAATTTGAAAACTATAATATATAAGCAAAATATATGTAAGATTAAAAAAGAATCATTTTTCCTATACTAGACATTCAGCACATAGGCATTAAATTAAAAAATGAGTAAAATTTAAGGACTAAGGCACTGTGTCATTTTTCTCTGTTCTGTCACTTGTGATTTAATTAAGTCTCACTTTCTGAGCTATCATTCATATGACTTTTCATATTCATATCTAGTCTTATTATGGTTGTTTGATATCCCTGGAGGCTTGCTCTTATCTGATGGAAAACTGAGGAGTAGTAGATCTACAGAAGAAAGGAGTGGGGAATATTGGGGCCAGGGGAGAGAGTGGAAAGTGTGATCTGGATGTAATGTCTAAGAGAAGAATTAAAACAAAAAAACAGAATGGTTAATATCAATTAAACAATTTATAATAAATGCTGATTAGGACATAGGAAAGGGTAACATTATTTCACTGTTTGTGGGATGACAAATTTGTGCAGCTACCATGGACACAAGTGTAGAAATTACCAAAACTTTAAAGGAAACCTACCATTTGACCTTGTTATCTTTCTAGCCTCAGCACTTGCCCCAAGGACTCCATGTCCAGCTGTCCAGGAACTTTTATTTGTATGCATTGCTGCTCTGTTTACAATAGCTAAGAAATAGAAACAATCTAAATGGTCTTTAACTTATGAATGGGTATTGAAAATATAGTACATATGAACACAGGAATTAATTTCTTATAATTTCGTGTAAATAAAAATAAAATAATAAAACTTTCAGGCAAATGGATAGAACTAGAAAATGTACTGAGTAACTTGAAGGCACATGATACATTTGTGGATATCAGCTCTGAATGTTTAGGTATAAATGTAGCTTTTACTGTCATCAAAGAAGCTTTCTTTTTTTCAGAAGATGTGAAGTACTACAGTAATCCAAAACTGGTAAAAAATGCAGGAAACTGACTGTTTCCTGACAATCCTCAGTGGATGCATTGACAGCACAATCTCGACATCTATGGTTAAAGGATAAAAAAATAAAATAGAATAGAAAATAAAAAACAGGAGAAAGAATGTAAGAGCCAGAGAAGTACATATTCTTTTAATATTGTTTCCTATGTATGAGGAAGTGTTCCCATGAAATCTCAGCAGTTTGGCCACCTAGATAAGACCTATACCATGGCAATACTAGTGGATGTAGGTACAAAATAAGATGTGGGAAATATCACATAGCCCCAGCTATACATGAAAAGGTGTAGACAATTAATGTCTATGGAGAGAGGAAGAACCAGTCTTTTCCAGGGATGGACACCCTAATAATATCTGATTCCTAGTGATCAGACCTAAACACCTATACATATGAACAAAACTTTTTCCTTTTAGTGTGTGTGTGTGTGTGTGTGTGTGTGTGTGTGTGTGTGTGTGTGTAAGAATAATAATTAGAAGAGCTCATGAATTAAAAAATAAATGTGTGGAACAGAGAGAGTTGCGAGCTGGATCGAGTAAAGCGGGAACAGAAATGAAGTAAATAGAGAACACCTATGTAAAATTCTAAAAAGTGTATATAAAAAGGATTTTCATACATCTGGCAATAAAAACAATTTGAAAAAATGAAGGATAAAGTGTACAGAACAAAGAGAAAATTCAGAAAATGTTCCATGGTTTTATTAATATTAGACAAATTAAATTTAAATGCAAAAACCATTACTAGAAATCATAATTCATAAACAGGCAATTGATTCATGGACATAAATATTAAGTGTCAAATTATATGCAGAAAAGCTACCAGATCTGGAGGCAAAACTAGAAAAGCCAGACGTTCTCCCTGAAAATTTTAAATCACTCTTATAAGGGTTAGAATTTTGAAAAATATAAATTTTATAGTAAATTTATGATGATATTAAAATTAAACAATAAATATAAGGCAGAAAGATGTTCAAGCATCTTTACAAAAAGAATAACCCACTACTGACTAATGTAAGAGTCACACAAAAGAAAAATTGAGAAACATTGCAATTCAAATTCAGCCAATGTACGTTAAAAGTCTATATTAGAAAGGAAGAAACTTAACCCAATGACTAACAAATGAGTAAGTTTTATGAAAAACTGTAAGTAGAATAATGTCCCAAAGCTATTACCAAATAAATTCATAACTTTGTATTTATTTGAACTTTAAGAGCAGTGAAAACCTTGATAACAATTAATGTACTAGTTAGCAGTGGATGAGGAGCTCCCAGAATTAATGAAAATATGCTGTATTTTGCTTAATGTCTTTGGTATTTTGGTGTATTCACTTGAAAACACATTTTTGGAACTATATTCTTATAGAATACACACTTAGTTGTGACTTAATGGAGGAAATATTGGAAAAGCTACTTCGCCCTCTGATCAAGCTCATAGGGAATAGGAAGTGAAAAATAACAAAACTGAATATAAGACATAACAAAATTTGAGTTCCAAAAGAAACATAATCAAGGTCTCATGGTTGACACAATATCCCCACCAAAATCTAAAGGCTTCCAATATCAAATATGCTGGAGGATGCTGCTCCAATGTTATAGAGAGTGTTGAATAATTGTTCAGACAGCAAACTGTCTCTGTCATCTTCTCATTTGGGAAGCTGCTAACTTGCACCCCTGTATACTCAGTTAATTTATTTTATTCCTTCTCAAGTCTATGAGGGGTTGAAGACCAGATGGTTTAGTTTTACAATGAAGCTTAGTTGTTTAGGGGTTAAGATGTTTTTATATCTAGATAGATGTTTTAAGTTGAAAATGATGACATATGATAGATATTGATTTACATTCAGAAATTTAGATGCACCAAGATAGGAAAGATGTTTTCTTCAAGACTGTCAAATACAAGTAGCAAAAGCACCATGAATACAACATTTATATAATCCGTAATTGTTTCGTGGTTCTTCTTGCTGTAGTAGTTTGTTGTATGTATGTGTACTAATATAAATGTATATGTAAACAATTTAAAAAGATTTAAAAAAACTGGCTTGCTGAGGAATAGGAAAAAAAAAAAAAGAAGAACGGTGGCATGAGTGCATACCTTCCAAAAAGTTTGATACCACTGACTATATATTTACACAGAAGGTTTCTAGCCATAGAGAGGTTTCATTTCAAAGACTGTCAACTGACTTTTCAAAAACTGGGCACCATGACAATCTCTGATACTCCCAAATAATTGTGGAACAGATTTTCAAATACTGCTTTAGTTTTGTCCATTTGAATGTCTGACAGCCATTATCTGATTTTTGGACCCAGGCAAGGCTGAGCTGTTCATTAATGCAGTGCTTGGAGAGTGACTTCCATTGTGGATATTGGCTCATTTCAGAATTCAGCAGCAGTAGTAGTAGTACCTACCTGAAGTAGCTAAAGCAAAAGACTCAAATATCTACATTAATGACATGTACATCTGTGTCATATTAAAAGCTAAATGAGCTTTAGATGAGAAAAGACATTATTAAGATGATCCTATTTACACTACTGGGAACACAAATTTTTATTCTTAATACCTAATTTGCATTTCTAAATTAGGAATTATTTCAATCACTCTTACAAATTTTCTTTCATGTAAACTTGAACAGACTGCAAATGTAGGCAGTTGAAAAAGAACAATGTTTGAAGGAATCCTTGTTCAGTGAAACCAGCACCAATAAAACAACAAAAATTGTGGCCTGAATGTCATTAGACTGGGAAAAAAAACTTATTTTTGAGGCAATCATGAAAAATAAACTAGGGTTCAAATAAGGCCAAGGACCTACGTTGGACTTGCTTTTAGTAAGATAACAATACTTTAACAGCATATTCTCTCCTGCTACACAGCAGCAATGACTATCTGGTATTTTAAAGTATATATTATGTGTTTACATCTTAGAGCACTTCTCATTTCCCACATAAAGTAGTCATCTCAAGCTTGACCCGATAGCCTTTACTCTTGCAATGCTCCCTGGAAGCCCTTAATGACTTCACTAAGAGCTGTAAACTCTTGCCCTACACAGAGTGCATCCAGCATTGGGCTGAGCTCCTGAAGAGGTAAGTCCTGCTGTAGAATTAGAATGGGAATCAAACAATAGATCAAGAGTGTGTCTTGCCAACACCCAAAGCAATGTTTATTTTAAGAAACTTTTGCCTCATACATATACCAAATATATTGTCAGTAAGCTGGAAAACATGGACACTTTTATTTCAAAGCAATTAAACTCCAATGGATTTGAAATAGTGGAAGAGGGAAAAGTGTACATTTTAAAACTATAGCCAATAACGAGTAATATACATATTCACACTATAGCCTTTATATTACACTCAACATATCAAAATTTGTCCATATCTTACATATATTTATTCTTTGTCTGCTTAACCTGATAAAAGATGGGGCTACTCAGTATTTTCCATATACAGTCTGTAATTATATACTGGAAAATGCCACAAGTATTTTCAATTCATTGGAAAATAAGACAGAGGCTCTATTTTGATAAGAATTTTAGTCTGGCAGGATAACATGGTCATGAAGCAGTAAATATACCATGCAAATCTAGCAAATAAAATGTTATTTTATAAAATAACATTTGTTCATAACAAATTAATAAAATACATAAGAAAATAAAGGCAGATATAAATGTATAGAAATCAAGGATAAAATAATTAGAAGTGCTAAAGAGAAAAAAATGGCTATTAGAAAATGATAAACAAACGTGACTGGAGAAAAGTGATAAAAAAGAGGACAGGAAGTGCCTTAAGATTGCTCAGTGGTAATAACATTCATTGTTCTTGAATGGCAGGAAGCTGCATTTCTTGACCGTCACTCACATAGCAGTTCATAACAATGTATAGCTGTGGTTTCCAGAAATCTGATACCTTCTTCTGGCCCATGTGGGCATCAAATATAGATGAAATATAAATACATGCATATAGGCACTCACACATATACAAAATAAGTAACTCTGTTTTAAACTACGTAAGGGATTTCCCAAGCTAATACTGAGTAGATTTATTATCTACATTAAAGAATATGGAGTTATTTTTAAGTGAGATGGGAGATAATTGGAGGGCATTAAATAGAGTCATGAGACAACTTGATCTTTCTGGTTGCCATGTAAAAGAAAGTACTTCAAGGAACAAGAATAAAAATAAAAATGCCAATTAAAACATCTGTCGGTATAGAAATTAAAAATGAGTCTTGCTATTTTAAGCACAAAGACACTTGATGCTAAGATTTGGGAGCTTACAAATTCTGTGGAGTGATTCAAAGCATGAACTTTAGTCTAACTTCTGAAGCACATGAATCAGAAAGCTAGAATCAAGACATCACTTGTCATCACTCACAGAGCCATTACTGCATTTCCATGCCCAGGGAACTGGTCTCTTGAATCTTGCTGCAGTTAAAACCTCAATGTTGTTCATTTAGGAAATGAATAAGAGCAAATAAAACCAAAGATTCAGAGTGAAGCCATGGGCTTCTGGTATTTTAAGGAAATATATCCGAGTGAAAAACAGATGTCTAAGTGAGGAAGTTTCCTTGTTCATCTCCTCGGAGGAATGGTCTAGCCAGCCTGGGCACAGTACAATAGAGACAGGAGGTTGGTGTGTCCTGAACTGGGAAGGGTGGACATGGTGAGAGCCATAGGCATGTTGATGATAGTAGTCAACCTCTAGGTGAGTATGAAGATAGAACAGAGAGAGTGTGTGCTGAAGATAGACAATGACAGGGAAAAAACAGCTAAGGTCAGGGTAATGATCTAGGCTTGGATTTTATGTGCTGAAAAGGGGAAGTTGGTTTTTTGAGGGTGGCATGATGGGAATAAGAAGGAAACCAAAAGAAAGTTCTACAGTGCTGCTTTTCAGTGTGAAATAACACTATTTATGTATAACATGACAAAATAGACTAAGACATCAAGGGTGAATTTAATTGGGGTGTGCTTATAAATGACTTTTAAAGCCATGCCAAATTGAAAATATTTTTCAGAAATATACATAAGCTACTAAAAAAAAACCTGAGGAATTCTAGAGAGAACAGTGAGAGATATAGCCTAAGCAAAGAAAATGGTGTGGGTATGGAAGACAATGTTGACAAGCCCAAGTCATGCATCAAGTGTCAGGAAAGACAGGGATTAGCTATAGTAATATGAGGTCAAGGAGTGTGTAGGAGGTGAAAAGGCTCCATTCCATATTCAAACTAGGCTAAAAGAAAAGGGGGTGGAATGTCAAATATCTATATTAGATAAATTTGGTTTTAATAATGAATTGGACCAAACCAAGGGTCCACTAAAAGACAGAATTTCCACTAAAAGACAGAAATAGTTTACAAGGTGGAGATGAAGCAAATGGCTAGGGGGTGACTTAGTCTGTACAGGACTTAGCATGATAACATGAGGACCACAGCTGGAACACTACACACCCAGATAAAATGCTGCCCATGGTCATGTGCACTTGTAGCAACAGTGTGAGGAAATAGAGACAGAGTCCTTGAGTTTATTTGCCATCTAGACTGGTCCAATTGCTAAGACTCAGATCCCTGGGACAAATCTTGTCTCAAAAAAAAAAAAAAAAGGTGGATATCACCTGAAAATTAATGCTGGATTTTGACTTCTGAACTCTGCATCCTTACACACACACACACACACACACACACACACACACACACACACACACACACAAATAACACTCAAACTCATACCCACAAAGATTAGCAGGAAAATGGGACACCATGTAGATACCCCATCATGCTTCTTTTTTTTTTTTTTTGAGGTAATTGCTACATTTCTCCCTTCCTTTTCATTTCTCCAAACCCTTCAAACCCTTCCCTAATTTACTTCAAATTAATGGCCTCTTTTTCTTTGTTATTGCATGCAAATATGTTATATGTAGGAATATACACATATATTTCAAAATAAAACATACTTAGTCTGTGAAATGCAATTTACATGTATATTTTCAGGACTACCATCTGGTACAGGGCAATGAATTGGGATATCCTAAATTCAGATTTCCTACTTGTTTATAGTTCTTTGTGTTGGTTTTAAACATCATTGGTTTTTCCCCATAAACTTTGGCATGTCCATTAATGTACTTCTTTCTTCTTCACCTCACACTTGGGCAGTTGTGTTGTTAAGCATTTATGGATGTACATTCACAACACGAAATTGATGTTTCAGTAAATCTGTTTCAAAGGTGTTAGCATTTTAAAGGTAAGTTATTTTGTTCTGCTTTACTCATTAATTAAATATCTAGTGATGCTAGACTGTGCATTAGAGAAGTGTTAGAATTATGTATAAAGTTTAGGAGAGGGTAAGGCTCTGGCTTTATGGGTAGAGTGTTTGCCTAACCTGCACAAAGATCTGGTATGTTTCACCAGTGCCGGAGAAACTGGGCATGGTAACACATACATGAAATCTTATCTTTCTGATGGTAGATGAAAGATTGACCTGAAGTTCAAGGCACTCCTTTGCTATACAGAGATGTGAAAGCCAGTTAGGACATAATGACAATTTGTATCAAAATAAATAACTAAAAAGATTATGAAATAATAAAATACTGATAGTTTACTAGAAAACATAAAGACATATAATTGTTGACTGTCAATATTTAACACCATCTAGCCCTATGGATGGCTTGCTTCCATTTACTTGAACACTTCTTTTAGCCATTTTTTTCAGCCAAAATAATTCACTTAACAAATATTGATCAGTCTTAATAAGCACTGCATGATCTTCTTAATGTTGCTATATCACTGAATTAAAAAGGACCCTTTAAAATATGCATTGTTTAAGAATTATCAGTTAGAAAGGAAAGAGAAGGAGAGGGACAAGGAGAGGGAGAGAGAGAGAGAGCTTGTGTTGCAGTTGGAAGATGATTACCTTAATGAAGAAATTGTAGTTAAGAGTTGAAGGTAGAAGGAACTAGAAAGATGTCTCAGAGGCTAAGAGCCTTGATACTCTTGCAGAGGATCAGGGATGCATCTGAGCTGCCACATGAACCACTAATTATCCTTAATTCCAGTTTCAGGAATCTGGTGATACCTTCTGGTTTTCATGGGCACTCAGCAAAGAGAGTGCACATGAATGTATAAAGGAAAAATACTTATATAATAAAATAAAAAATATATATACTTTTAATTAACTGAAGATTTATTGTAATTCCATGGTAGTTGCATAAGTTAGATAGGGTATTTATTTTCTTTATTCTCCACTAGAAGTTCTAAATGAAATATTTAACTAAGGGAGACATGCACCATGAGATACAGTATCTATAAATAATATGAATAAAAATATAAATATATAAATGTAAATAGCTCCACATAGGAAAGTGGGGTAAGAACTTATTGAGATGAATATGATTGAAGAAAATTTTTTAGGAAAATACTATGGGGTATTTTGAACACAATTTTTTTAATGTCTTGTTCATTTCATAGTGAAGAAATCATGCAAAGCAAGTATTGCATATAAAAACTTAGAGCTGAGAAATTTTGATTCGTGTAAAGATATGAAGTTATATCAGATTTTCCAAGAAATAATATCTCACCTGATAGCCTTTAGGCATACCTGATGTTCTAAGCTGTAGGCTCAATCCAACACTTGACTGAATCCCGGTCTCATGCCCCACAGCTACTCAGACCTTCCCTAGTGGTTACCAAGTTTGCCAGGAGATTATTAGCTTCCAGTCACTTTTTTCTTTTTTGGTCCTCCTTAAAAAAATCTTCTCATTTGAAACCCTCTCTGCCTTTTTCTTTATTGTCATTTGGTGAGCTAGACTAGAGTTTTATTGATATAAGTGGCAAATAGGAGAAATACCCAGCTATAGCAAGTTCAAGAGAGAAGTAGAAATATGTAACATGTAATCCTAACTGGTTGACCTTTGCTCAAATGCGTTTCCTCTGAATGAGATGTAGGAAGTAGAAAGGAAAGAGGAGGCTGAGAGTTTTGTTTCTTTTGATGAACTTTTTTTGGAATAAGCTTATCAATCAAGAGAGTGGGAAGTATGAATGAGCATGGGAGAGTGTGAAATTTTCTTTTTGTGGATAGGTCTTGTCTTCAGAATAAAGAGTAGAAATGAACTTGAGAAAGAAAGTTTGAGATAATTTTCTAGAAGAGAAACTAGCAGAAGCCTGGCTAATCAGATATTCTGACAGGAGATTTAACTTAGGAGTCATTGATTAAGATGCAACTATTCAGAATATTTATCTACCAGGTTTATCTGTCAGATCAATGTAAACAGATTCAACATTTGAATTTTTAGAAAGTTTTAGTTTTACATAGACATCAAGGGAGGTACAATTATAATTTTGGTCAATGACAGTAGAACAGTGGTTCTTAACTATTGGGTAATTATCATCTGGAGTTATACAACCTTTTCATAGGAGTTGTATTTCAGATATTCTGAATACCACATATTTACATAATAATTTAGAACAAGAGCAAAATTACAGTAAATAAATAGCAACAAAATAATTTTATGGTTGTGAGTCACCATAAGAAGTGAGGAACTATATTAGAAGGTTGCAGGATTAGGAAGTTAGAGGACCACTGATCTAGAGGTAAAAAGGAGAAGCAGTAATATAAATCAATTACAGAAATCAGTGAATGGAGGGGAGTTGAGGTAGATGTTAGGAGAGATATATCTGAAAAGGTAGAGCTAGTGCTAGAGGTCACACAGGCTGAGGACGATCCTCCTTCACTGATATCTGAGGGTCAGAAATTTTCTTTGTAACAGCATTTGGCATCATCAATCAGCTTTTATTCATTTTCTGTTTAAACTTGCTTCAAATTATTTTCCTTAAGGTAGTATGAGATATTACCAAGTCCTCACAACAGTAGAACATGTACAAGATATTTATAGTGAAATGTACTTTTAGACTACTTCATGCTGCAACTCTTTTGAAGACTGTTGGAATATGAAGTTACACTAAGAGGCAGTATGTGTACCACTAATACAGATTAAGTAAATATTTACTAACCCTTATCACTTGACTGACTCCTGTGACTGATTATGTGAAGACATAAATAGTTAATCTCTGGCTCTTGAGAGTGGAAGTAATCTGTTCTTTCAAGAAAACCAGAGATGAAAATAAAGTTACATCATTCCACTACCAAAGTTGAAGATGGAAGCAATATCTATGACTATATATCCATTATTTTTCTTCAGAATAAGGGACAATGCAGAGAAGCTAGAGCTATGAACAACCATTGTGTGGTGGTGATTGTGGTAGTGGTGGTGGTGGTTGTGTGTGTGTGTGTGTGTGTGTGTGTGTGTGTGTGTGTGTGTGAGTGTGTATGTAGATTTTAATCTTTATGACATAGCTCAGAGGTGTAAAACAGTTATATCTTTTAAAAACAAATTAATGTTACCAAAATTAATAATTCTTGTACTTTTTATCCATTTATTTTATATATACTTCAAAATCATTCAAATTGTATTCATATTATCTACCACCCTTATAATTTTCTTTGTCTAGAGATAAAGAGTTCATAGCTAGGAATTAAGTCTGTATTCATGAAGAAAAGAAGTATGTGAAATTGTATGTGGAGATAATACATTATTTTTTGTGAAGAAAGCAACATTTTTCTCACATTAATTTTCTGTTTAAATTTAGCTATGCATCCTTTTAAAAACAGATATGAATATTAAATATCAATTCATTTTCAAGTGATAGGAAATAATTCTAAGAGAAAGAAATATAAAAAAAAGACAAAATAATAATTTGTAGCTTAGCCTAACATTTCCCTCCAGCAACATTGAACAAACAAGATTTTAAGTAGTGATGAGAGCACCTGTCTCCCGGAGAATGGTATCTGGAATTTGGGGTGGAAGAAATAATTGATAAAGCAATTGTGGTACAAAAATTTTAGGTACTGTATTATTCAAGGCTCTCTAGTGTAACAAATCTTATGTAATATAAATATATTTATATTTATGTATATATACTTATCTATGAGATTTATTGGAATGATTTACAGGCAGAAGTCGAAACCTACAATGTATGGTCATGAATTCAAAGCTCAGGAATCTAGCATTTTCTCAGCCTATGAGGCTGGATGTTTCTCCTGGTCTTCAGTTTATGCTGTAATCCTGAAGAAGTAGACTTTAATGCCACTGAAGGAATGGACTTTAAAGCGAAGATAAAGCATGCAGGTAGAGAGTAAATGTTTCCTTCTTCCATGTCCTGATGTAGCCTTCCTGCAGAAGGTGTTGCTTAGATTAGAGGTAGGTTTCCTATGTAAGATGTGTCCTTACAGTTCAACATATAAACTAAAGGGAAGTCTTTTCCCAGCTCAAAATATATGCATCAAAAGCATGTCTTCCTACCTCAAAGATCCAGATTACAAGATTACAGATGCCTTCAGCTTATTTCCGAAGATCGTATTTCCATAACTTTGGAGTCTACAAATGACAATGACAAAGAAAAAGTGTTAATATTAATTTGGGACAAGAAAACATATATACATATAAAAAATCAGAACCAAAGCAAATAATATTATTGAAATAAAAAATTATGTTAACCTTAAATATAAGCCTGTGTACCTGTTTGTCTTTGACTGAAGGACTAGTGTACTTTTATTCCTATTAAAATATTACTATTTCCAATATTTTTATGAAGACACCTATTTAAAAGTTCTAAAAAACAAACAAACAAACAAAAACACTAAACAATTAAAAAAGGGCCAGGCATGGTGGTACATACCTTTAATGTCAGCACTTAGGAGGCAAATGCAGGGAGATCTCTGTAAGTTTCAGGATAGTCAAGGCTACATAGAGAAGCCTTATCTCAAAAAGAAAAGAAAAGAAAAGAAAAAGAAAAAAAAGAAAGAGAGAGAAAGAAAGAAAGACCAACCAAAAGAACAAAAACAAAAAATAAACAAAAGCTAAGAAGTTAAAAGTTCATCATTATAAATGCTTTTGCTTAGTATTTTTCTCTGTGTTATTGTAATACAAATGGAAATAAACAGTGTAGGAATTTTAGTGACACATACAAAGAAAATATTTTGTGGAATCATTAAAAAGAGTTTATTTTTGCTTATTTAACTTTCAATTTGCCACAAAGAATTAAACCAATAGATATCAAGAAACAAAGAAGAGCTAAGTGATCTAATTTCAGTGGAATTGGGCATGACATTTTTTTTATCACTTGTATGAATCCAAGAAAAAAATCCCTTTTGTTTTTGCAAAATTCTATTTATATGCACACAATTCTACATCATTAGGAATCCTTGAAACAAAGGATGTTTTGTTCATTTTCTAACATTCTCTACAAAATCTGGCACTGCATTTGTTTGTGAGAAATATTTCAATAAATGTTGTAGAGATTGCATTAGATTTAATATTTCAAGTAAATGATTAAATATTCTAAAATAATGAATACAAAAATATCCCAGTCATTACTGGTAAGTCTCAAATGACCTTCAGCTATGTTGAAGGGAATCATTTATGACCAGGAACAGAAGGAAAATTAAGTTGGAAATAATCATGTCTTGCTATTATCAAATTAATTCTAACGTTAAAAACAGAACTCAAGAAATTAAACACCACCAAACCAAATAATTCATATAAAAATTGGGGTACAGAACTAAAGAGAGAATCTCAACAGAATATTACATGCCTGAGAAACACTTAAAGAAATGCTCAACATTCTTAGTCATCAGTGAAATACATCAAAATGACTCTTAGATTCCATCTTACACTTCTCAGAATGGCTAAGAAAAAAAAAAAAAGCTCTAGTTACTGCACATGCTGGCTAGTATGTGGGAAACTGGAACACTTCTCTATTCCTAGTGGGAGTGACCACTTGTACAACTGCTTTGGAAATCTACCTGGTACTTTCAGAGAATTCAAATAACTTAAAGGCCTTTATAAAGAAATTGGAAACATCCCATATAAGCAACATCTGGAAGCCCTAGGGGGGAAAAAAAAGAAGCAGAAACACCCAAGAGGATTAGACTTCTGGAAATAATCAAACTCAAGGCTGAAATCAATAAATTAGAAACAAAGACAACAATTCAAAGAATCAACAAAACCAGGAGCTGGTTCTTTGAGAAAATCCACAAGACAGACAAATCATTAGCCAAACTAACTAAAATGCAGAGAGACACTATCTAAATTAACAAAAGCAGAAATGAAAAGGGAGACATGAGACATAACAACTGACACTGAAGAAATACAAAGAATCATAAGATCCTACTTTAAAGGCATATATGCCTCAAAATTTGAAAATCTAAGAGAAATGGACAATTTTCTTGATTGATTCCACTTGCCAAAATTGAATCAAGGTCAGATAAACAATTTAAATAGTCCTATTTCTCCTACAGAAAGAGAAGCAGTCTTTAATAGTTCCCCAACCTAAAAAAGGGCCCAGTACCAGATATTTCCACTGCAATTTTCTACCAGACTTTAAAACTAGAGCTAACACCAGTACTCTTCAAGCTACTTCAAAAGATAGAAATTGATAGAGCGTTAACGAATTCATTCTATGAGGTCACAGTCACATTGATTCCTAAACCGCACAAAGACCCTGCAAAAAGGGAGTTTCCAACCATTTTTTTCTTATGAACATCGATGCAAAAGTACTTAATAAAATATTCACAAACTGAATACAAGAACATATCAAAGATATCATTCACCATGAACAAATAAGTTTCATTCCAGGCATGCAGGGATGAGTTAAGATATGGAAATCCATCCATGTAATCTACCCTATTAACAAACTGAAAGAAAAAAAGCCACATGATCATCTCCTCAGATGCAGAAAAAGCATTTGACAAAATCCAACACCTATTCATATTTAAAGTTTTAGAGAGATCAGTGATACAAGGCACATACCTAAACATAATAAAGGCTATATACAGCAAGCTAATAGCTAACATCAAATTAAACAGAGAAATACACAAGAAAATTCCTCTGAAATCAGGGACCAAGCAAGTTTGCCAACATTCTCCATATCTCTTCAACATAGTTCTTGAAGTTCTAGCCAGAGTATTAAAACAACAAAAAGGGATCAAGAGGATTCAAATGGGAAAGGAGGAAGTCAAATTATCCCTATTTGCAGATGATATGATAGTGTACATAAGTGACCCCCAACATTCCACCAGAGAACTCCTACAGCTGATAAACACCTTTAGCAAAACGGCTGGATACAAAATTAATTTGAAAAAGTCAGTAGCATTCCTATATACAAATAACAAACATGCAGAGGAAGAAATTAAAGAAACTAAATTACATCCTTCACGATAGCCACAAGGAATATAAAATATTTATGAGTAACTCTAACAGAGCAAGTGAAGGACTTGTTTGAAAAAATTTCAAATATCTGAAGAAAGAGATTAAAGATGACCTCAGAAGATGGAAAGATCTCCCTTGATTGTGGATCAGGAGAATTAACATAGTAAAATTGGCCATCTTACCAAAAGCAATTTACTGATTCAATGCAATCCCTATCAGAATACCTACACAATGTTTTAAAGACATTGAGAGATCAATTCTCAACTTCATATGGAAAAAAGAAAACCAGAATAGCTAAAGCAATCTTGTACAATAAAACATTCTCCAGAAGAATCTCCATACCTGATCTCAAGCTGTACTATAGAGCAACAGTAATTAACATAGGATGGTACTGGCAAAGCAATAGGCTGGTTGATCAATGGATCGATTTGAAGACCCAGAAATCAATCCACACATATATGGCTAGTTGATTTTTTACTATTACATAGAAAAAGGATAGCATCTTCAACAAATGGTGCTGGTCTAATTGGATGTCTACATGTAGAAAAATGCAATTAGACCCATATTTATCACCATGCACAAAACTCAAGTCAAGTAGATTAAAGACCTCAACATAGTACCAGAGACGCTAAATGGGTTAGAAGAAAAAGTGAGGAAGAGCTTGGAACACATTGGCACAGGAGACAACTTCCTGAACAGAACAGCAACAGCCCAGGCTTTAATGTCAACAATTAATAAATGGGACCTCATGAGGCTGAGAAGCATCTGTAAAGTAGAGGATCCTGTCAACAGAACATAGTGACAGCCTACAGACTAGGAAAAGATCTTCACCAACCCTACATCTGACAAAGGTCTAATATCCACAATATGTAAAGAACTCATAAAATTAAACACCACCAAACCAAATAAACCAATTAAGAAATGGCATCAGAACTAAAAAGAGATTTCTCAATAAAGGAATATTGAATGGGTGAGCTACAATTAAATAAATGCTCAACGTCTTTAGTCATCAGAGAAATGCACATCAAAATTACTCTGAGATTCCATCTTACACCCATTAGAATGGCTAAGCTCAAAAACTCAAATGATACCGCATGCTGGTAAGGATGTGGAGAAAGAGGAACACTCCTTCATTTCTGGTGGGAATGCAAATTTGTACAATCACTTTGGAAATCTATCTGGTACTTTCTCAGAAAAACGGCAATAGGGCTTCCTCAAGACCCAGCTATTCCACTCCTTGGAATATACTGCACCACACAACAAGGACATATGCTCAACCATGCTCATAGCAGCCTTATTCATAACAGCCATAACCTGGAAGCAGCCTTCCAGAATGGATAACAAAACTGTGATACATTTACACTATGGAATCCCATTCAGCTATTAAAAACAAGGAAATTCTGAATTTTGTGGAGAAATTGATGGAACTAGAAATGATCATACTGAGTGTGTTAACCCAGAAACAGAAAAACTCACATGGTATATACTACTTATAATTGGACACTAGCCCAAAAAGCATGTCCCATGAAAGTCTTCACTTACAAGGAGATTTAGATAGATGAGAGGACATCCTATTGAGACTCTAGGTAAGAGAAATATAGGAGAACAGAGAAATAGAAGGATCCAGCGGGTCCTAGAAACCTATGGGAAGGACATCATGATGGGTGGATCTGGGCCCAGACTGGTCTTCTCAAACTACTGCACCAAACAAGGACAATACAAGCAGCTAACATCGAACTTCTACTCTGATCTATCCAATGGACAGGACATTCTCCACAGTTGAGTGGATAGCGGGGACTGACTCTGACATGAACTTGGTGCCCAATATTTGACCACTTCCCCTTGGTGGAGAAGCCTGGTAGCACACAGAGAAAGAATAAGCAGGCTACCAAGATGAGGCTTGATAGCCTATGACCATATAGTGGGGGAGGAGGTCCCCCTCAGTCATAGACCTAGGGGAGAGAAATAGGGTGAAAGCAGGAGGGAGGGATGAATGGGAAGATAAAGTGATGGGATAACAACTGAGATGTAATCTGAACAAATTAATTAAAAATGAAAAAAAAAAACTCCTGTTAAAGAAAAGCCCTGGTATAAACAGATTTTCATGCTAAACTCTACCAGACTTTCAAGGAAAGCCTTGTACTATTTCTTCTTCCACAAAAGTGAAAGAGAAAGAATGTTACTAAATTCATTTCATGAAGTCATTTTCATATTCATACAATAACCAGGTAAAGATACCTGCAAAAGGATAATAATAGACCAATTTCTTTCATGATCATAGATAAAAAAAATTTTTAACAAAATACTTGAAAACAGTTCAGAATTTAAAATATTCGTAGTCACCGATATATATTGTTTTCTTATCCTTCCCGATGCCTTGCAAAGATCCAACCATTATATTATAGTAAATTAAATAGAGATACTATTTTACTATTTTTACTATTTCCAATGATCAGACTTAATCCAGGATTTTGAGAAGTGACATGAGAATATCCAGACAAGTGACTATTCTAGATTCCCAGAAACTCATTGGCCCCAATGTGTTGATTCAATCCACTGTGCTCCAACATGTGCTAATAATCATCCATCACTTCACACCATGAGCATAGCTCTGCAGATGTGGGATAATGTGCTTTAAATGTAAACTAGGTTGATAAAGCAACAGGGCCATGCACTTAACAGATACATGTGAGCTGACACTTCAGAGTGACTTGATATTCACCAAGTTCTCACTGTCTAATTAGTAGATGTATTTCACAGAACTCATTTACCACATTTTACTGTGAGGATTAGCTTGTCTACCTGGTGGCACTCAGAGGAAGGACAGCAGGTTACCAAGAAGAGACTTGATACCCTATGAGCATATACAGGGGGAGGTAATCCCCCTCAGGAACAGTCATAGGGGAGGGGAATAAGGGGAAAATGGGAGGGAGGGAAGAATGGGAGGATACAAGGGATGGGATAACCATTGAGATGTAACAAGAATAAATTAAGAAAGGAAAATAAAATAAAATAAAATAAAATATATGCTGAGGACATAGTAAAAAAAAAAAAAAGAGGGGAAAGGGTTTAATTTGAGTTCCTTGTTATAGTTAGTCACTGAAAGAACCCATGAAAGAAGCTCTATTCAGGAACCTAGAAGCAGGAATTTAAACAGAGACCATTGAAGGGCATTGATTACTAGCTTGCTCTTCATGGCTTTCTATACTTGCTTTCTAATGCCGTTCAGAAACCCTGTCCAAGAATGGTAATGGCCATAGTGGTCTGAGTCCTCCCACATAATCATTATCAGGAATATTATCCAACAGATTTTCCTATAGGCTATTAGATGGAGGTAATTCTTAAATTAATGTTTCCTCTTCCAAGATGACTCAAGCTTGTGTCAAATACACTAAAAAGTAACCAGCACATCCACATACATAAGGAAGTATAAACCAAACATTACAACACGTCTCTCTCTCGCTCTCTCTCTCTCTCTCTCTCTCTCTCTCTCTCTCTCTCTCTCTCTCTCTCTCTCTTTGTGTGTGTGTGTGTGTACAGCTGTTAAAATTCCATGATTATTTGGACATGGACAGAATCACAGCTTAAAATCATATACACACTTCATATACACACTATGACTATCACAACTGAATGAATTACCATATATAAATATTTCATCAGAACGCATCCAGCTCTCCTCATTTGTAGGTGATTCCCTCAAAGACCAAAAATTTATATTTTCATATAACTGTATAGAACTTCGTGTTATATATTACCAACACACATCTTCACGTATACCTCTATCAATGTTAGATTGCTTCCAATACCTAAGATATTGCAAATGTTGTGTAACTAGCTGTTATACTGTGTCAGGCAGGGACTAAATATATGGAAAATGCCTGGATGTTCAACAAAAATAAGACCACAGTACATCTAATTACACAGCATAAGTCAGAATAGCTTCAATGTGCCTTCTTCTCTAATTATTATCCATCTAAAACTGGTTGAATTCACCACATTCTTGGATACATAAACCCAATTAAATATTCCTTGCATATCTAGTCTATGAAAACCTGTCCTATTCCAAATTGGTTCAAATGCTGCTTATCCTAAAATACATTTCACCAATGGAACTTTTTAATAAGATAAAGTTAATGTCTCCTAACTTGATAGAAAGCATTGCTTGACACTGGCTGCTACTTTTTTTAGAGGAAGGATGTCAATTGTAGAATAGGTGTGAAATTCTGCTCTAGTTTCTGAAGAACTTTTCAGTTCAGTGATGGATGGGAGAAAGGATGACTAGAAGCAAAAAGTATTGTGCAATAATGGTTTACATTCAAGCATGCAGCAGAGGGAAGGTTTTGAGGTGAGAGTTCACAAAGAGCCTTGAGGACTACATAATCACATGATGGTATCTATTGAAAAGTCTGAGATTCTAATGCTCATTTAAATGGGTTTTCCTGGAAGCCCCTAAGTGAATATAGTGATTTGAAACTTTTGAAATAGTTTCCTGGAATAATAAACTTAGGTTGATGAGACCATTGTGGTAGTAAAGTGACATTGGTGAAGACAGCCTAATGGTGCAGTCCAGTGATGTCAATGCTGACACTGTACTGCATGTTGTGTGTGGTTTCAGCCTTCATTGTAGTGATTCACAGATGAATAGAGCAAGTCACTATTCTAAGCATACAGCAGAAAGTGAAGTATTAATGAATTTAAATGGCTTCATGTTTGTTTTAAAATACATGATAATAGAGAGAAAATTTAAAATATAAGAAAGTGGAATCCAGATTCTACCAATATGAAAGAGAATTCTTAACATTTTAAGGTTGTATTTTTTGTACATACAAATTTAGTTTCTAGTTATAACAATATATACATCAAATAAAATACTTACTTTACTTAGAAATGGTAAAAAAAAATCTTAGAATATATTTGCAGCTATCATTATTTTATACTTAATTTGACAGTCTTTGAAAAATAGAAATGGTAAAAATAAAGTTTTTTAATAATTTGATTTGAGACTGACAATATAACACTTTGTTTAAAATGGCATCAAAGTGTAAGGCATCAAAAATTATAAAAAATTCTAGTGAGTTCTAATTAAGAAGGAGTAAAACAATGAACAAGAAGGCTGAGCATAGTGACTAACAGCTGCCTATGCATGTAGACAGCAAAATCTCCAGTGCAGGGATAAATGTACTTTTAAATGTCATGGCTGCAATAATTTGTAGAAGATGACATGGAGCTTCTAATCAGAATTATGTTTTTAAATAGAAAGAATTTGTAAATGATGGCATAATTTAGAATAATCTGCAAATGACAAAAAATTACAGTGATTCCAAGGGAAATGAGGAAAAATGGGTGCAGATAAAGAAGAAGATGTATCACAAACAATTTAACTTGAAATAAGAGAATAGAAAGAGTGATACTACATCAATGTATTGCTCGCACACTAATTGCTACCTGGAAGTTTAGAGTTAGTTTTTAAAACACAAAACACTAGTGGTTTGAAGATACAGCCACTCATAATATGCAAACCAAACAGATTATTTTCAGCTACTTAAAGAATACTTTCAGCGTAAATCACAGAATCCTTTATTGGATTTGTTGTATTCTTTGGCTTATGACAATTTCTTTTTTGTGATTAAATGCTAAGCTGTGTCTGACCTGGTGTTTAAGGAAAATATGAGAGTGAAATTTGAAGCTGGTTTGAGATTCATTTCCTAGTAATTTTGAAGAACTGTCATTAGATCCTTGTCTTGGTAGTTGAGGATAATTGAGGTGCCTGATATCTCTGAACTGCTTCTCATATTACATATTTGAATATTAATGTTGACACTAGATGCCTGTTAATAGATCAACCAAAAGGTTGGAATCCAACTAAAATACCTTCATGTACATCACACTACTTTTATTGATTTCTCAAGATGGGGCAACTTTGCTTAAAATTTATGCCTCTACACTCTAATTTTTGACCTAGACCATAAACTCCAAACTCCACAGCATAGTAACCATCTGAGTAAGTTGCTTTCTGATAAAATGTCAAGGGACTGAGTAGCTAAAAATATGCATTTATATACAATAATTTATCAATTACCATATAAAATGACACCCAACTTTAACTTGAACTTTAGCTTTCCAGTTAAAATATAGAGTTTTCAGCCCAAGTCTGCTGCACAGGATATGTATTAGAATACTGGTACCCTTATATGGTGAGTCTATCCCAAACGTAATTTTTATTCAGGCGGCATAATGCACTGAGGAGGTATCAAAAATACCAAATAAAATGTATCATGATAGATAATTCTAATATTTTTCTTAAACTCTGAAATATAAATAATTCATAGTTACTTGAAGAATCTAACCACTTTTATGTATGAAATATGGACTACATACAATAATATAGATATGTTGTATAAGAATGCACACTGCCATATATCTAGGAATTAGACCAAAAATGTTAACACTGGCTAACTCTAGGAAGAGGATACGAGTGTTTGCATGTAGATACCTTTAATTCATTGCATGTGATTATGAGATTGAGGTTTTCCCTCTTTTCCAATAATTTTATATTGTTTTTGTAACTAAAATTCAACTGTCCCAGGAATCTAAAATTTAAGCTCTAAACACATATATGAAAGATTTTAATGGCTAATATTTACTTAGAGAGGACTCTGGGATGTGTCCAACTAGCTACAACACCATTTCTCTAAAATTATCCAAAAGAGAAAAAAAATCAATTTTTTTCCCTGAAAATTCTCACAAAGAGTCACTCTGAATCACTTGGGCAATAGCCCCATTTCTTCCTCTTCCTTGGGCAGTGGGAGTATACTGGGTTGAAATCTAAACATTTTTAACATATAAGAAAGGGTCATCAATATACATTACCCCCAAAATAGTGATTCTTTCTGATTAAGTAATGACATCTTTTCAGTTGACAGAGTCATCTGTTCTTTAATTGTCATCTCTGGTTTTATCACTTCTCTTAGGAAACATTCATTCTCTAAACTCAAAATAGACAAAAAGACATCAATCTCTTAATTAAACAATTTTAAAAATTGAGATCCAATATAGGAATAAAAAAACTCATTGTCACTTCCAGGAATCTTTTTGAATAAAGCAGCTGGCTTCCTTCATTGAGAACCCTGGAGTGTTAAGTTAATCTGGCTGCTTTAATGCAAGTTAAATCATGCATCTGGTATGCCTGTTTTGTTTAACTTTAGACAGTCATCATAATGCAACAGTATATCAAAGGCTTTTAAAAAATAAATTATATTATGGCTTCATAGTTGTTTGATGAAACATAATTTATGAATTTAAAGTTTGTATCTTCACATGGCCATTTCAAAGAATAGTGAAGTTTATTTTACTAGGAATATATGCATAATTTTGTTCATATTTTCCAAACAGTAATATATAAAAAATTATCTATTTACTCACACATTAAGGACACACATATGAAATGTGATTTATAGTTAGGCAATAGATTAAATATTGACAGTGATACCAGGTTAAACAGGAATGTATATATCATAAAAAGTAGCGAAAATAAATGTAACTTCCATGTAATGGAGGCAGACTATTTCTAGGTACACACAAGTTGCTGTGTAAATGAGTACACCACACCTTACTTGAACAATGATGTTTAAGGCTGCATCCTTCACAACACCAAGACTTCAAGGTCCATCCACAGGTGAACAGATACAGAATGTGGCATGCGCGTGTGCACGCGCACACACACACACACACACAGAGACACAGACACACACACACAGCCTGTCTGTCTGTCTTTCTCTCTGTCTGTCTTTCTCTGTCTCTGTCTCTGTCTCTGTCTCTGTCTCTGTCTCTGTCTCTGTCTCTGTCTCTCACACACACACACACACACACACGCACACACACACACACACACACACACGAGAGAGAGAGAGAGAGAGAGAGAGAGAGAGAGAGAGAGAGAGAGAGAGAGAAGAGACGAGGGGGAGACTTGTATCTAGCTGCTAAAGAGAAAAAAAATACATTGTTTGTATAAAAAAAGAGTGGAAAGCCTGTGAAGCAAAATAATCCAGAACCAGAAAGACAGATGTTAAGTGTTTTATCACATAAAACATAAACTCCATAGGATATAAAATAAAATAGGGATTGTGGACATGAAAGAACATGTTAAGGAAACAAGTACCATGAGTGTATAATAGAGGGTTAGAAAGGCTGACAAAATATTGCATATTCTGTCTGGGCTCTGTCTTGGACTCTGATATTTAAATCTGTCTGTTTCTCTGTCTCTGTCCCTCTCTGTGTCGCTCTGTCCCTCTGTCTTTGTCTCTCTGTCACTCTCTTTCCTCTCTCTGTCTCTATCTCTGTCTCTGTCTATATAGAAAACAAAAGGAGGAGTTCTGGCCAGGTGGAGGAAGGGGAACAGAGACAGGACAGTGGAAGGAGATGATGGTGACATAGAAGATGCTCTGAGAAAAATGAAGTGCAACCAATACATGTTTCAAAATGTGATAATTAAACCCAGAGCAAGTGCCATTCCCTCTGAAGAAGAAAAAAAATGGTTTCTTTCTCAATATAGAACTCAACTCCAAATTAGAAACCTGGCACTTTTGACTCAATGCTTCCACTACAGGGACTTGTGCAGCAGGTGCATAGGGGAATATATTAGCTGATGGATAAGACTCATTGGAATTCTTTGGCTGAAAATTGGAAATGTGCTTACATTTGCTAGCACTGTCTGGTGACATAGTAACAAGAAAACTGAGAAACTTGTATACTTCTTGTCTAAATACAATCATCACTAATATTTTAACTTGACTTTTCAAACTAAAAAGACCATGAATATTAGATGAGATCGCATGTCAAACTCAGAGCCACTCAACTTTTGCTCAGTTCATAAAATCTCTCTCCAAGTCCAGGGGACAATTCTGTAAGAACATTCAGAACGTCCCCTCATGGAACGTGGCACTGGAAGGGAGAAGTCTACAGGCCATTACTCTCTTGATATTGTTGGTGTGGTGGTCTGCCTGCCTCATATACCATTTATTTCCTCCAACCAGTTTATAGCAGCACTGTGTACAGATGCCACTTTTACTAATACTTTGGAAGAAGGCCATGATTACTTCCACCTATTATGAATAGGGTGACACGATAAACTATCTACTTAATAACAAAGATGATAGGAAGGCAAAGCTTTAAAATTATTCAATGGTTTTAGAACTCAGTCAGACCTAAGTATTTTCTAAATGTGGCAGAATTTAACTTCTGGAGTCAGTTTATGTTCACAACTTAGATTTATACAAATTTGTCATTATTACATAAAGGCACACTGTGAGGGGTTACCAATTTGACTTAAAAGGATGTGTGGATTAAAGTGCTTGCTAGTGAGAAGGGCATGGGAATCTGAGTTCAGATACTCAGAACTTAGTAAATCTCAACATGATAGCATGAACTGATAATCTCAGCCTTTGTATGTCTACCGGGCAAATTCAAGATGTTTGTGGCCCATTTATCCAAAAAGAAATCCAGTCTTAAGCAAAGTAAAAGCAAGTACCAACACCCAATGCTGCCCTCTAACCTTCATGTGTGCACCATACACAGATGTGCAGACATATACACAGAAACACTCACTGTTAAAAACATGCAAAAGATATTTTTAAATTACTTTGGAGAGATGATAAATGTCTCATCTTTTAAGTGTTCTTGCTGTTCTTCTAGAGGATTACAGTTTGATTCCAAGTGTGTATTTCAGACAGTTTACAAACACCTGTAACTCCAACTCCAGTGATAAATAAGTCCTCTGCCCCATTTTGGTTTCTTTGGGCATCTGTTCAAATGGAGTATATATAGACCACATCTACCTAAATAAAAATATATATGTATTACAAGAAAACATGTTTTGTGCTGGTTTGTTTTAATGTCAACTTGACACATGCTGAAGTCATCAGAGAGGAAGGAATTCCAATTGACAAAATAGCCCCATAAAATTAGGCTGTAGGCAATCCTATAGGGCTTTATCATAATGAGTGATTGATGAGGGAGGGCCAACCCTACTGTGGGTGGTACCATCCTTGGGCTGATGCTCTTGTATCTATAAGAAAGAAGGTTAAGCAAGCCATGAGGATCAAGCCACTAAGAGGCTTTCTCCATGACCTCTGCATCAATTCCTGCCTTCAGGTTCCTGCCCTGTTTGAGTTCCTGTCTTGGCCTCTTTCAGTTGATTATAGTATATAAACCAATAGGCCAAATAAACCATTCCCTCCCCACATTGTTTTGGCCATGATGTTTCATCTTAGCAATATAAACCCTAACTAAAACACGTATTTTTATATGTCTTGTGTTAGACAAGGTTCTACAGCTCTTGAATAGCTTTTACACTCAATCTCCAGTCAGTTTTGTAAGGCATGAAATTAATGCCTTTAAGAATGACATGCCTTGTTCTATCTTATATAGACCTTGGGTATGATATGCAAGTTTGTTTTTAACTGATAAAATTTATTTTTAAAAAATATATAAAATTAAGTTTTGGTAAAAAGAAATACAAAACTAAAACACCAGTATTAGACTATTCAAGAATGATATTGTAATAGTAAATAAGATTTCGGGATAAGAGAAAGTGCTCTGGCGAATGGAAGGTTGAGGACTATTATTGGCTCTCCTGTTACAGTGTTTCTCCCAGGTATTTAGGAAGCCCTGTAAGTCTGCTCTCTGAACACTTTGTAGTCTGGCTCAGCGGGCCTTTACCCTTCTGTGCAGGTTGCCCTCTCTCTCCTGTGGCTACACTGTTTTTCAGGCTGTCATTTTTTATTGAAAAATAAAAGCTAAATTGGAGTTTCAGAATACCTTCCATTTAACTTCTTTGATAACACAGGGAAGATAAAAGCAACCTAGTCACAAGAGATGTGTTTTTGAAAGCTGTGCCTTGGATATCAGAGATGCAGAAATAAAAGGCTACTTCAAAAATAGAGCCTACTGGCCTCTCTTCGTCCTGCTACAGCTCTTCCCCTGCACTAGACCTGCTTTTAGCTTTAATTTTTTATTCAAGAAGTTAAATAGGAGATTTGAAATAGTTTGGATGAAATATAACAGCAATTGAAAAGTGGGCAGTGTATCATTCTTTTAAATTCATTGTTCTTACATCACATGGCTAAAAAATTACTTCAAGCAATTTTGTGCACATCTCTTGAGAAAAGATTACATTATTTGTATTATTTTTTTCTTTCCATGCAGAGATTTTGACTAATCCTATGAAATAGTAAAGATGTGGCAATGTGGCCTACTTCATAGGCTCTTTAGCACAAATGCAATGAGAAGTCTTAAAGGACAACAAATAAAACAAGGATTTTGGATTTTTTAATGCATTCCATTGAAATGTTAAAGCTTACCTTTGTATTGTAGAAGTTTTAGGACACTGCTCCTCAGTTACAACAATGACTCCAAAAAACATCCCGTTAATTGAGTGATCATAGCTCAATTATTGGGTTACTGTTGATTACTGAAGGATAGACTTACAGAAGAAAGACCAGTAATTTAATAAATAATAGTGAATAAGAAAAGATTTGTTAAATATAATGAGCATCTAAGACAACATCATACAAGGATGCAGATCTGTTGCTACACTAAAAACTATAACTGTAAAGAAGGACGAAGGGGAAGGAACAAGATTGGGCAAAGGGAAGGAATTTGATTTTGAAGAAAATTATGAATTTACTCTTATTTAGATAATTTTTATCTACACTGTTCAGTACCTATAATGTTTTATTTTCTTGTTCCTGCAATTTCAGCTAATAGCTTAATGAGAGGGACTCTAAAGGACAACAATTTTAGCCACTCAAGTAATACAAAAGACACAATTTGATATTATAATGTTTCGTTATGATTCCTATGTATTTTAAAGTTTTTTTTTATCAAAAAGGAGTCCTTGGTTTCAGTCATTTTATCCTATTCTAACCAATAAACGAGAAATGAGTAGATGGGAGTTCTAATGATGCTAAGTATGTCTTGCAGCACAGGCTGGCATTGATGTCGCATGATTTATGAAAAGACAGCTATTCTTTATAAGGGCCAGATTCTAAGATGTGTGCTAAAAGCATTCTAGTGGTCTTCCATCAGGGCCGCCTCATTATTGTGAGCATAGTATTATTTTAAATTAGCTTTTTATATTTAATTAAATAGCACCTAGTTTAAAAAATACCTCTTATTTTCCATTCCGGCATTTTGTATGATTACCTTCAGAATAAGTTTCTTAGAATAGGCAAAGAATAAACAGAACACAATTACTTATGCTTCATAGAGAAAACAGAAGAAGAAAAAAAAACCTAAGAAGTTTGGCACCCTGTTTTGATCCAATGATACTATTTCATTTTTACAAGCACTATTACACAGGACAAGGGCATAATTTTCTCTAGGCTTCCATAAAAGAAAAGGAGAATATTTCAACAATGCTAAAATGCAAGCAGCTTTCCTATTGTCTTATAGTCTTCAGTATGTATAACTGAGCTGACCCAAAATGCGAGACCCATCAAATCACTTTGCTTGTTGAATGATCCACTTAAATTTTTGCTTTAATTTTCTTTAGCATGCAACTTGGTCAGAGACAAAAGGGTCATTTTGGAGGTGCTGAATGCCATATTGTGTTTCAAGTATCCATAGAAGAGTTTCTGTTCTATCAATAACATTACTCTTGAAACGCAAAGGCAGTACATTTAAAATCATGACTAATGTGGATTGCAGTGAATTAATTTAAACTCAAACTGTGGGGAAAATTACTATGCATATGTTTAAAAAGAAATTTTAATCTTCATGTGATACACATAGATGTTTTTAGGGTGTTCACTGATTACAATATGATGCTCTAGTGTTTTATGTATTATAACTTGGTTGGAAAGATGTTTTTCATGAATCATTGCTACTTTTTTTTTCTCAAAAGAATTCTAGATATGCAAATTGATTTACTTCCTACAGCAAATATTTACTGCATGTCCAAACTTATCTACTACTTGCACTGACTAGTATTTACTAAGCATAGTGTACACATCATGTTTCTGTTTTGAAAATGTGCAGATGTCCCAATGTTTAATGAGAATGAATTTTTTCCATAATGATTTTATACCAATTAGAATTAGGTGACAGCAACTCAGTTAAGTTTATAATCAAAATTATAGACAAGACCAGGTATTAAAATTTATATGATAAAAATTATTCTGTCAATGTCTTGTTAGCACAAAAAGAATGTTGTAACTTTTGTCTTCTCTTTAATATACCATAATTTGATTAACCCAAATTCTGATAAAAATAATATCCCATACTCCAAAATAATGATATTCCACTATTGTTGCTTCATCCTCACCACACAGTAAGCTTTGAAACTCACTGCTCTGCCCTCCACTCTTCAATATCATCCTTTCAATACTCTTTTTTAAAAGATTTATTTATTTATGTATTTATGTATATATTTATTTATTATTTATATAGTATTTTTCTCCCATGTGTGCCTGCATGCCAGAAGAAGGCATGATATCTCATTATAGATGATTGTGATCAACCATGTGGTTGCTGAGAATTGAACTCAAGACCTTTGGAAGAACAGACAATGCTCTTAACTTTCATCTTCCCAGCCCATTTCAGTAATCTTATGTGAAAGACACCAAGTTTTGTTATAGTCTTTTTCATTCAGAATTCTCTGTAAATTCTTCCCTATTTTACAGTTAGAAGCACTTTTCTTTTAATTCCTATGGTCAACCTGTGATGTACATGCTTTTCATGCATGTTGACCCTGAGTTCTAGGCCAGCATGGTCTACAAAGTGAGTTCTAGGACAGCTAGTGCTGTGTTGAAAAAACAAAACAAAACAAAGGAAGAATCCATGGTTTCTTTCCTTTATTTACATTGTGACTAAAGCTTCTGTAAATCTTTTTTCCCCAAGATTTTACATATGAACATAAAGTTTTTTTTCTTTGGAATAGAGATTTCTGAATGCAATTGTCATAGTGATTGTGCGTGGGGTTTTCTGTTGTTTGTTTGTTGATTTTTAAGAGGAAAGTGCCAAATGTCCCCATTTTTATACTCTAAGCAGTAAAAAGGGGCTGGTACAGTTCTTCTGGATAGCTTCTTACCATTTATTGCTATAAAATTTTCCAGACTGAAGGGTTGGTACTTATATCTCATTGCAGACTTCACTGTAATGCCAACAAAGAACAGCATCTGGTACACATGTTTAATTTTCATCTTTGTATTCCCTGTATTGATCCATATTTTGTAGCATTTAGTTGATGTCATTCAAAGATAAAGGGATAATAGATTGCCTATTTTTTTTAATCCTTGTCTTATTTGTTCATTTACTGCTCCAGTATAAGAATTTGGAAGTATGCATAGGTTTTTCTTTCACTATTTTTAATTCCTATACTATTCAGAATTTTCAGGAAATGAATCTAGCCTAGATGTTCACAATGTTGAGTAATTTCCCCTCTCATTTTTATTTTAGAGATTTTGTAATATTTTTAGTGTTGACAGTTGTTTAAGTTTCTAATAGATTGACACCCATATTTTGTTGTTCCCCTTGAGCTCACTAACATAGTAGATAGTATAGATTTACATTGTCTGTTAAATAAGCCACATACATCTTAGAATAAATCTCTGTTGTCTATGTTCATTATTTTCCTTTGATGTAAAATTCTATTCCATTATATTTTACTGAATAATGTGTCTATATGTATAAGTAACATATTTCAATAATTTTCCTCTTCTATCAACAGTTTATTTTTATCAAGTTCAGGAATTTCAAAAAGTGACCTAGACAAGTATGTATTTCTAGAAGTGATTATACAAAATTGGTGATGACTCTAAATATTCAGTTAAAGATGCAGTTTAGTCCATTTAAAACTGAGGATTCCTTTTATAGATTTTCAAATTGTGAATGCACTTTCATTAATGCTTGAAATTTCTGCATTTTGCTTTATGCTGATTGGTAATTTAGAGCATGTGGTTTATTTAATCTAAGATTTCAATTACATATTTAGAATCCTTGTGTTTTCCCTTCATTCCTCTTCATGTTTATAAGTCAAATATGAAATTTCCTACTGAGTTTTGGTAACTGTTCCTTCTCCTTTTTTTATTTTCTTCATTTAT
The DNA here is from genome assembly GCF_964271855.1 of Acomys minous. Taxonomy (NCBI): domain Eukaryota; kingdom Metazoa; phylum Chordata; class Mammalia; order Rodentia; family Muridae; genus Acomys; species Acomys minous. The sequence goes on along the minus strand of NC_140483.1, from coordinate 101,185,720 downwards.
ACTAATAGATATCCAACAATTTGGTTAATAACATCAAAGAGGAATGTGGTTATTTGCAACCTTTCTTTGCAGTGACCAGGCTATTCACTCAACAAATTTTGTTCTCATCTCTTCAGTATATTTCACCTTATTGGTTTGGGTTGATTTTGCTGTGTTTTTTTTTTTTTCTAGAAGTGGGCATTTTTTTCTAATGCATACATTCTGTATTCTATAATTCCCCTCCCAGAAATATCTGTTTTCAATAATATTGATGTCCTCCATTTTATTTCTTTTTCTGTCTTTTGTGCTTTAACAAATGGTTGGTTGCTTCTTTGAACTAGTGTGTTTACTATTTGCTTTGTACTTGCCCATTTTTCTAAATTCTTTGTGTTGTTTATTTCTAACTTGATTTCAACTTATTCACACAACTCCTTTGCTATGATTTTTATTATTTTTACTTAGTCTCTGTGATTCTCTTCCTCCTCCACTTCCTGTGTACATGAATGTGCATGCACATGCCACAAGATATGAGTGAAGATCAGAGAATCATGGGAATTGTTTCTTTCCTTCTACCTGTGATATATAGGTGTAGAACTCAGGTTATCAGGCTTGGAGGCAAGCATCTTTACCTGCTTAGCCATCTAACTGATGCTGGTTTGATTTTAGTCATTTTGAATATATTAAGACTTGTGTGAACTGATATAAAGGATATCTTGTTATATCTTTTTGAGAATATTTACATGTGTTTACATTTGTCTTGGAGGCAGTAGTGCAGTACTTATACACTATTGCTTGATGATGTTAATTTCTGTTCTGTTTTTTATGTTATGCCCAGTTGTTTTATGTTATGTTATGTCCAGTTGTTAGCATGATATTGCAATCCTTAACTATGATTGAGACTTTATACATTTTTCTCTCAATTCAATTAACTTTTTCCTCACATTGTTTACACTTCATAGTGCTTACACATTGAGGGTTACAATTTTTACGGTGTACTGACTCTTTTATCATTTTATGTAATTTTCCTTTGACAATTTTCTTTACTCTGAAGTTCATATTATTTAGTTTAAGAGCACCCTCTTGACCAATGTTTATATGATGTTTTCCACCATTTTTGTTCAACAATCCAACTTTCCTGTATTGTTATATAAGTTACAATATGTTTTTCTAAAATTAGTTTTGCCAGCCACACTGTCTTTCTATTGTTGTACTTAAGTGGTTTATGCCTTATTACTGGCATGTTAATGATTGAGAATAATTAAATAGGTCATTGATTTCTATTGTTCTCTCTTTTCCATTTGTCGGTTTTTTCTCTTACTATCTACGGGAAGGAAAATTTTGTCGTCTCAGAATCATAAACCCAGAGAAAGCAAACTTTAGGAATATCTTTTCTTTCATTCGTTTTTAAAAAATTTTCTGTCACTGTACTTCTATTCACATCATATATTTTGGAATTTTTCCAGAGGCCTGAAAAGAAAAGACAGAATAGGATGTGAGCTAGAAGGAAAAAGGGTGGGGAGGATATGTCTCTATTTCCCTCATATCTTCCTTTGCCCCGCCACAAGAGAGCAAACACATAAGGGAAGGAGAGGCACAGTTGCTCCCTCCCCTGGAAAGATGCATAGAGTCACACCTACGCACACAGCGGACTTTCCACTCCACTCCACAGGTTGGGCCATCACAGAGAAGCAAAGCAATTCCAGGGCCAAGGGAAGGAAACAGCGAGGTCTCATTGTCTACAGGCAGCTGGCCCCTTCCTTTCTCACTCCTGTTCTATCCCCAATGTCTACTGTACACCCAACCTCTTTGCTTGGCCATTCTTCTATGGCCACCAGCTCGTTCTTGCTGTTGGGGACAAAAAGAAAAAGGGTATAGAGCAGGGGACTAAAGTCCAACCCTGAATCTATGTCTCTCCTGACAGATGGTCTGTCTCCTGCCCGAAGTGGTAAAGGTTGAGGGCAGGCTCTTAGCTGAACACTCTCTGGTATAAGTAGATGTACCTCAGATCTTTGGGTGACTTTTCTAGAGGCTCACACTTTCCAGTCATTGTATATCACTCATTTGCCTTCTTTCTTGATGTGGCAGACATGGTGAACACACACAGTGGAAGCAGCCATGTGATTAATGAAGGCAAAGAGTTGATACTTTCCCAAACCATCCTGAACAGTAAGTCTGACTGGTACAGATTCAGAGATGGAGTCAGCAGCTGAGCATGCCTCTGAGAGGTCCATAGCAGCTTCTGAATCTAGGTCATCAATGTGACCGAAGATCCAGTCTAAAGCCTGCTCTAAGCTATTGTTTGTGGCCCTTAGAGATTACAGGGCCTGGTCCCTTGAGATTCCCACAGTCCTCTGGTGGAGGATCAGCTGCTGCACTTGTGGAGCCAGGCTCACTGGAGCAGGGCAGGATGAGGGCATTTGAAAAATCTGCATCATCCATATGTGACATGACCCATGTTCATGGCTGCCTCAGTACCACTGTTTTCTGGGTAGTGGACAGATTTCCACCAGGCATCCACAAGGAAGCCCATTTCCACCAACTGTATGATGACTGTTTCATCCAACATGGGTGCTTTGGGCACTATCAGAGCAACCAGGAGTCGGGTAGTGTCAGGTATCTCATCCTCTTCCAGCTGTAGCCACGTGCCCCTCATCCAGCTCCTCTCTCATCTTAATGGACACATTCAGCTTTCTGGCACCCAGTCGAAGGCAAAGGTGAACTTCTTGATCTGGATGACCAGGTTATCAGGGAAGGAGGCAAACCATGTGGTCCTGACAGCTACTGATTTTGCCTGTAGGGATGTGCTCCTGAAGTCACTCACCTGCTCAGGGGCACCATAAATTTCCAGGCAGGAGCTGAAGGGCAGCTAGGCCCAACCCAGTCTAGCAGCGGCATTTTCTCCTCTTCGGCTTACCAATTTTTCTTTGTATACTCTAGAAGCTCCTCTTTGTTAAGGGCTGCACCCATGGGCGCCAACAACTGCATGGTGTAGTCAGCTCGTCGAGTGTACTTAACCTTCTCTGTGTCCAGGCATTTGATCTTGTCTTCCACCAAGAAGCAGAACAATTCATCTGGAATTTCAGAACTGCGGCTATTCCTCTACACCATATTGAGAAGGTAATGGAAGAATTCCTGTGCATCCTGCTGCTGATTGGTGGAGAACTCAGAGTAGCCCTTACCAATGTGGGAGGGCCTTGAACAGTCAAGGGGTAATTACATTTTGAAATCCATTCTGTATCTGCTCCACATCACCTGGCTCCATTGCTGGCTTGGAATATTCTCCAGAGAGAAGGCCATGGCCTAGCGTGGCCACCAGGGTTCTGAAGTCTTGGGTAAGGTCTATTGGGGCATTCTGGAAGATAGTCTTCAATTTGTCCACATACTTCCTCTCAAAGTCAGGAATGTTGAGGAGCACCTGGACCATGGAGTTGAGGTAGCAGCTGTTACCCAGGTTCTCAATGCCCCTGTAACCAGACCCAAACAGAGTCTTGAGTGTCACACCTGACTCCTAGATCAGCTGCCACTTACTGATCTGCTAGCTCATGTCTGTCTTCAGCTCAGTCATTGTATTATCTGTCTTCTGCATCTTCAGCATGTCAATGCTAAGTGAGACAAGTGCTCTGCCACACTAGGGTTAAGAACTATGCCATCCTCATAAGAATACACATCAGCTCCACCTGGCATGATGGCACCCAGCATAACAGCTAAGGGACAGCTGGTTTCCCTGTAATGCTCCACAGCATGGTTGTTGCCCCTGATTTCCATCAAAGTCACATTAGCCACAGAGGATGGAACCATCTATCAGGTTGAGCCACAGGTTCTCTCTCATGTCACATTTGGAGCACTTGCAGCCACAAGGAGGGATACAAGCAGCATTGCCCAGCTGCTTGAGTCTGAAGGCATGCTTGTACACCCGACGGACTTCCCCATCCCAAGCCTGTACCTCCTACCTGTGAGAGGTTGAATCATGTGAGAGCACTGGTCCACTGCACTGTTTACCTGATTTCTGAGAATGTCTGAAATCTCCCACAACCCATGCTGGGCAATCTACTGGTAATCATTGAAGTTCAACCCACCTTCAACACCAACTGCCAGCCAAGTGGGCTTCTTACGAGATGGGATTCCATTGCCTGCACTAGTATCTATTCTTTTGGCTGATGGGTCCTCTGGAGGTGCAGGTAGAAACGTTGACCTGTATTGTTGAAATATCTCTCCATATACTGTTTTCCAAATGCCAGGAATGTGTTCATGCAGATGTAGACCCCAGCCTCAGACTCTAATGCATTGAAGGAGAAAGTACACTCGTCCTTGTAGACCTGGTCTCCCACCTTGGGGAAACAGAATGTTGGTAACACTTACACAAGGGCCTCTTCACTGTGCTCCTCCATGACGCCAGTAGCAGCATCTCTTCACACAATAACTCCCACTGTCCCTCAGTGTTGTCTATAGAAATTTTTATTTGAAATTTCCACAGACATATTTACACGTGCTTTGAAATGTTCCAATGACGCGTGGAAAACTGAGTCTCCATTATGTCATTTCATCCTACTTCATTTATATAGAAAACTAAAATACAAAATATTATACATACTAATATTTTCTTGATAATATTCCTTCTTCTTCTCTTATATCCCCACACCTTTAGTCACTACCACCTGTTTCTAAAATTCTCTTTAGTCATTCTCCTTGTATATACTAAAACATTTTAATGTTTCTTTCTCTAGACAAACCCACTTCTGATATACATGACGGGTTCTAATACAAATATCTGAAAATCAATGTTTATTGCTGCACTGTTCAGTGTTTAAAAAAATGGGGGGGGGGGCGTGGAAGACTCAGCCTAGGCATCTATCAACAGATGAATGAATAAAAAATGTTACCTACAGAATATTTTCTGAAAATATAAATTGTGGTATTAACAGAATATGGACAAACCTGGAGATAATCATTTTAAGTAAAATATTACTGACTCAGAAAAACATATATCAGACTATCTCTCCTATAAGTGTTTACATAAAAGTAGAACAAGGGGTCTGATGACTCAATCAGTAAAGTACTTGCACACTAGTACAAAACAAGTGTGGCAGGAATCACAACTCTGGGGAGGTAGAGACAGAAGGATCCCTGGGGCTTGCTAGCCAGCCAATCTAGCCAAATCACTATCCTCTCTTAGAAAATGAATTATAGACCGAGGACCATGCATGGACCGGACCTAGGTCCTCTACACAGATGTAGCCAATGGGCTGCTCCAGCTTCATGTGGGTCCTCTAGAACGAGGAGTGAGGGCTGTGCTGTCTCTGACATGGATTCTGTTGCCTGCCTTTTGATCACTTCCCCTTGGTGGGATTGCCTTGCCAGGCCACAGGGAAAGAGGATGAACTCAGTCCTGATAAAACTTGATAAACTATGGTGGGTGGGCAGGTGTCTCCACCTTTTTGAAGGAATGGGGTTAGGGAGGAAAAGAGAGGGAGAGTGAGACTGGGAGGAGAGGAGGGAATGTCAAAGACCAGGATGTAAAGTAAATAAATGCATTTTTTTAAAAAAAGAATAGCTTCACATGTTCAAACGCACAAACCCACATATAAGCGCAGACATAAGTGTGCGTGGGCACAGACACACATGCATTCAAACACACATACACAAGCACACAGACACATACACACATACATACACACACACAAACACACAGACACATACACACATACACACACACACACTCAGACACATGCACTGATACAATCACATTCACAGAAAGAAAACTATGTATAAAGCTAGAACAACTGGCCTAACTAAGCTTTTCTCTTGTCCATAAAATAAAATATGTTATTTTATAGTCGAAAAAAAAAAAAGACAGAAAGAAAGAAACTAAAGTACAAAGTGATTAAGGAAGAAAGCCATCCTCTGGCCTCCACACACATTTGTATTTCAGGAGCAAATACTTGTCCACTCAATACACACAATGGGATAAAGGAAGAAACGGAACCATGCCGAGAGCAGAGGCCAGTGAAAAAGAGAAGGGGGAAAACAAGAGAGGTTAATAGAATAAGATCCTCTTCTCTTCTCTATGTGTTAACCAAAAATTAGAGATATTCCCCTCAGGAAATGTACGAGGAGGAGAGGAGGAAAGCAGAATGCTTGAAATAGTAGAAGGGAGAGTGGCTCCCGACAGCAGTACATATACATATGTAAAAATGTCATTCAGTTTTACAATTAGTAAATCTTAATAATGGTCATGACACCAATAAAATGGTATAAAACTTTTCAAAATGCAAACATATTTGTGAAATTTTCCAATAAAAGGTTTCATAGAAAAACATATTCCTAATGGTTGTTTCCTTTGCGTTAAAGATTCAGAGCAGACATGACTCTCCTTGAGACACTTACAAATGTTGAAACACTTCCTTCAAACCCCCATCCGATCCCTGTACCTTCTGAGGAGACTTCTGCTCACTCATATTTTGTTGCTATTCTTTTTCTTCTTCTTTCTCCTCCTCCTCCTCCTGTTCTTGTTCTTTCTCTTCTTAACTACTTTTTCTTTTCTGAAAATTTTTACTGTATTTATTCAAGGATATTGCAATGGTCTACTGAAGGGTATTGTTGATGCTCATTAGAAATGAAATATAATTCTGAATACTCTGAAGGTATAGTATTGACATCTATAGAAAATCACTTTTCACTTAGTTTGTGAACTTTCTAATTATGAACATGATCAATTATTCCTTTGATCCTGAACAACCAAGAATTATGAAATTCTAAGTATTTCTACTTCGGATTGCTTCCATAAGTATTTCTCTAACATGAAAAGGAGTGACTCTATCAGATAACTTCAAAGATAAATACAGCATAGCTTCTCCTCCCACATGATTTTGACACTCAAGTCAGTGTATGGACTTTTCCTCAAAAGTCCTGTATCTTTAAAAGCAAAGTCCTTTGCTCTGACCCTCAACTTAAGCAGGACTAATACAGGACAGGAAATATGTAGTTTCATCCTTTGTTCAGGGCCAATATTCTGATTGTCTCACAGTCTTATTCCAAAACTACTTCACTGAGAAAGTGAAAGTATACTATGCTACTTGTTTATGCAGACAGCAGTCAAGGCTCTCCATGTGAGCAGTAAAACCCAAATGTATGAGCTTTACGCAGTTCTGGCAGGAAATTGTTATAGTCTTTGGTCATACTAAGTATCACACATAAGTCATGGTACCTCATCCTAGTCCAGCAAAGAAGAAAGTTGAGAATCCTAGATCAAGCCTTCTTGTACGGCAAGGAGTTGGGCCATAGGTTTTACATACTTTTTAGTTAAAATACAGACATTTGTTCCATTATTTTTTATCCCCTTTACTGCACCCATGTTGTGCCAGGTGTTAAAACCTTTTGTGGAACTTTTTTTATTTAAGCTAGTGGTATTTCAGGGCCATTGTAATCAATAGCTTACATTTGATTACAGGAATCAGAAAGGAACCCCAAGGGACACAGTACTATGTCATTTCCTTATCTTAGCATCTTTAGCTTCTCGCATTTTCCTCGCTGCTCTGGTCTCCCTATCATTGTACATACTTCTAAATGATTCCGATGGAGAGAAAATGAAAGTTCCTGTCATTACAGAGCTTCTTATTATTTGACACTTTTAAACGTGGTCAGAGAATATGTAATGTTCCACTTTCTGAGAAACTTTAAAAATGTAAACTGAGAAGTCCTGGTCGAAACCTATGAGGAGCAAGTTGCATAATTACTCTGGTTATCCGCATTCAAAGCTGATAACTTAAAAGGCTGCAGCCATGCTCTGAGCTTTGTACTGTTCTTCTATGGGATTGTTCTAGCAACCAACATAAAACTTGAGGAAAAAATTGTGATAATTTTCAAAACTCTCTCAAATTTAAAATATTCATAATTTGAAATTAGTAAGGAAATTAAGCCATGTAGAATAAGTTTTCCATGACAATTTTGACCTTCATATAGCTGGTCATGTAGATGCAGAGGAAAGTGTAGTCATTTATTCACTACCATAAATACTGTAGATTGACAGGGCATAATTCTACTATGTAGCTGAAGTGTGTAAAGCTGTGATTATCATATATTTCTAATATTTTTCCTAATGTATATTCCAGAGAACTAGGAGCTTAATACAGAAGGCAGTAGTATTTCCAATAATTGAATACAATTATACCAAGAAACTCAGAGCAGAAAATTATCTTTGTTCTAAAAATATGAAATCAAAGCAGCATTTGCACATTCAACAGCAAAGAAAACCTGAGTCTAATAACTGTGCCAAGTTAAGTATTAAAAACTTAAATACATAGGATGCAATCATGTCATTTGATAATTATTATATTAACTCTATGAAACTATGATTGACCAATATGTGTGGACTATAACAGAGAGATGATGTTATCTTAAAAACTTGGAACCCTTAATAATCTAGGATGAAGAAACGCCTGTATTTCTTTTCACTTACAGATAGAGAAGTTACCATTTCCTAATCTTCTTCCATATCCCTATTCACTTCATTCCTGTCTTGTTCGAGTTTATATTAACCATGAGGCCAGAGGACATTGTTGTCATGCTGTGGTACAGGGTCTGGTGTCACAACTATTCTAACATCACCCAGTGGGTGTGCCTTTTGTCAGTCGCACTTCCAGATTTCTACCACGGATATGACAACACAATGAAGGTACATAGTAAAAGATGACATTGAAATCAATTCCTTGAAAATAAATGAAAGATGGGCTTTTCCTCGCTGCTTTTCACACAGCAAATCAGAAAACCCACTGCTACCTCTACCACTACCACCACCACAACAACAAAAAGTATAAGGATTAACATGGATACAGAAGAAAGGGAAACATTAAGTGCACTGGAAATGGCAGCTTAGACACTTTTACTAACACGGCTTGACTGATAGAGCATGGCCATCACTAGGAGAGAGATCCTGCACCCGAGTATAAAGCTGTGGGCACTTCCTAGTTCTCACCACAACACCCTAACATTCTCTGAGGATCACAAGTGATTGAATCTGTTTTTCAAGTTAGCTAAGAGCTGCAAAAAGCAGTGTAGCCCACGAAAGTCTTTACTTACCAAGAGATTGGGATAGATGTGAGGATATCCTAGTGGGACCCTTGGCAAGAGAAATATAGGAGATGGGGAAATAGAAGGATCCAGAGGATCTTAGAAACCTACAAAAAGGACCTCATAACAGGTGGATCAGGACCTAGGGGGGGGTCTGTTACAACTATTCTACTAACCAAGGACATTACAAGTAGTAAACATCGAACTCCTACTCAGATCTAGCCAATGGACAGGACATTCTCCACAGTTGGGTGGAGAGCATGGACTAACTCTGACATGAACTCTGGTGCCTCATATTTGATGACCTCCCCTTGTTGTGGAGCCCTGGTGGCACTCAAAGAAAGAATAACAAGCCACCAAGATGAGACCTGTGGGCCTGTGACCATAAAGTGGCAGAGGAGATCTTCCTTGGTCATAGACCTAGGAGAGGGGAATAGGGTGAAAGAGGGAGGGAGGGAAGAATGGGAGGATATAAGTGATGGGATAACAATTGAGTTATAATCTGAATAAGTTAATTTTTAAAAAAGCAGTGTAGCATACCAAAAGCTTGACAGTATGCCAGAAAAAAAAAGTGTGTTTGTTTGTTGGGGGACAGTAATATTAAGATCCCAGAAGTTACTTTCTCTCTCTTTTGAGAGAAAAAAAAAACCTTAATAGTATAAAAAGCTACAAAGTGTCATAAAGTCAGTGGAATTTGTGTCTTTTGTTAAATACAGAAAAAATAAACGGGGTTCCCCTTCACCTAAAATAAATATCATTTATAGTTATTTATAACCTGGATTATAAACTCTTTCATCATACATTTTTTTAATTTAAGTTATAAAATGATCTCACAAAAACACTCACCAACAGGTACATAAGAACAAATTTCCTCAAAATGAAGAAACTTGATTAACCAGCATCTCCAACAATGTAAGAAGAGAAGTGATAGCAGAACAAGAATCACTTCAGGATGTCTTATCCACAGGCAGCAAGAGAAATTTTGTGAGCTAAGGCATATTTTTGTTTTTTTTCAGGGTAGATTTTGATGCTGCATAATCATCATCATCATCATCATCATCATCATCATCATCATCATTATTATTATTATTATCTCATATATTACATCCTGACCATAGCTTCCTATTCCTTCTTTTCTCCCAGTTCCTCCTCCCTACCTTCTTTTCCCCCAGCATTCCTGGGCATATATCCAAAGGACTCTCCAGCCTACCAAAAGGACACTTGCTCAACTACGTTCATAGAGGTTTTGTTCATAACAGCAAGAAAAAGGAAACAACTTAGAATTCTTTGTACTTGTATTTTTTGAGTTGGCAACAAATTTTGATTTTATGGTAGATAGAATTATTAATTATTTTCTAAAACTTGTGTCTCTCCTGGAATAAACTTTGCATTGCTTTGAATCCTATAATATTCTCGTATGAATAAATTTATACCATAATTTATTTTATTTGCTGGTATGTTACTCTGTTCAGCTCTAAACCTCAAGTGAAACAGAAAATACAAAATTAGATTTAGTGTCCTAGTTCTATCATTGACAAATTACTTCTAATGTTTTAAGAGTTCTTCTTTGAGAGGTAGCCCTATTTTCATCAAGACAATGTACATAATTACACCTGGAATCTAAGTAATGTATTATAAGAACATTACTGAACATATAAAGCACCATAAACAAATCAAAAGATGAATTACACATCCATATAAAAATGAAGTAGACCTCTTACTAAAGGAAAAAAGGTGGATGATAAAAGGGGCATTTAATTATTGGGCAAATATTTTTATTATTCTGCTAATTTTATCCATTATTTAGAGTTCAGTGTGAGTCTAGTGATGTAGTAATTGTATTTGTTTAATAATCAAGAGTATGGAGAGAGCATATTGCTAGTAATACTGGTAAAAAATTAAGAATATATCAAAACATTGAAAGCAAGCATGTATTGTGATAGGCATAAAATCAACATCAAAGGCATAGAAGAATGCTTTATTCAATGTGAGAAATATTGTTGCTTGGGTTGTACTAAAAATACAGCTAGGAAATAAAATTAAGTAATTGTGCTGCATTTAATCTGAGGAGGAAGTAAGTAAACAGGCAATTGAATAAAAAAGTAACAAAACAAAATGAAACAACAAAAAATGGGGATTTAGATTTCCTTGATGCTGGAGGTCCTTTTGTGCTAGCAAGTAGAAAGATATCTTACTCTCCAATTTGTAATTTATTCTACTATTATAAATAGAAGAAAAGCCAGCATGTATATACGCTTTCCTTTTGACCATGAAATATGAAGATGTCTCACAAAAGGACCTCTTGATGTCAAAGTGAGATCAAACCAAATCTTTCAAAAGATAGAAACTTTCAACCAAACCACAGCATGTGGAGGAAAACTCCTGACTGTATACATTTAATAATTATTGCTCAAAAGAATATTGAAAATGATACTTATTCAGGCTGATGGAAATGTGTAAGGTGGCATGGAATGTTTATCGAAAGCCAATTGCAAAGCATAAGCCAAGTGCCAATGAGATAAAAGTTTAAAGTTGCAAAACACTATAGCATATTTATATCTGAGATAATACTACACTCCAAACCAAATATTCTTCTTATATTTTATTAATGCAAATAATCCAAAATCTGAACTTTTCCTCATACTTCAAGCAAAACCCATGTTAGCCTCATTACTCTTGATTTGAATGTATATGTGGATAGAAATGAGATTCAATATCATTATATCACTAGTTCTAATGTAAGTAAATGTACCTCTTTCTTAACATAATATTGCCTTTCAACTTTGATCTTGGCACATAATTTAATAAGTGATTTAAAAAACAAAAGACCTGTAAGAATTATTGCAGAAATATTCAAACAATAAGAAAATATTACCTTACATCAAATATTACAATATCATGTAGTAATAAAGCTGTGAAAAGGAAAAGACTCATTGTCCTAGTGACAGGACCTATAAGTGATGACAGAATACACTAATATAGGAATAGAGCCCATGTCATAAATATACACTGGCACTAAAGCAATGGCTGCAGCATGGAAATTGCTTTTATATATCTAGAGTACATAAAAATACTCTAATGTAGTAGTTATGAAGCTAAAAATAAAATAAATTGCAAATACCATACATTGAAATCATTGTCCATGAGCTTAGTATACATTGTGTACAGTCACTAACGACCTAGTATCTGCCATTTATCTTTATGGAATTTTATCTTGCTTTACTTTTAACAGTAGCCTTATAAAATAGATATTCTTATCCTTGATTTATGACTGACTAACTGATTCATCAGTGCCTCGTTTTTGGCTGAAGACATAAAGCTATTGTTGAGATAGAAGCAAAATTAAACCCTGATTTCTTGATGCTGAATCATGTATGTTTAACCTCTATACAATGAATGCATGGACAAACTTATCACAGGAAAAGGCTTGAATTTCCTATGCCTAGCTCACACTCTGGCCCAATTCTCTCCTCAAGTTCTTTTCATTCCTTCATGATAGCCAGTCTTTTCTGTCCAGTTCATTTTATGTTACTGTTATTGGGGACCAGTAGTCTTCTGGCTTTATTATCTCATGATAATCTAAATCTGATTATAGGCTGCTGATTTCAAAACCCATTCATTTTACCAGATTGAAACAAGACTCAACCTCTGAAATTTTTGTCTGTTTTCCATGACTAGCCAATAAACATGCTCTGCCAATTTTGGCTACTGAATATTTTTCTAATGTATGCAGGGTTTTAGAGGTCTATTGCCTCTACCTTGAATTGTGGTAGCCTTATTTTTTAAACTATAGTAGCATTATTGCTGCACAACTCATCTGTTTTTTCTTTATTTTTCCCTTAGTCTCATGAACTTGAGAGCTACTCATATGAGAAACACTCCCTCCATGCTCCCAAACAAGTTTCCATTCCCTAGAGTTTGTTGTCCTCTCCAGAACCTACAAACTGCTTCATGATATGGTTCCAAAAGCAATTCTATTTTATTTGTAGTTGTTATTTTGAAGGCTCTTTATGCCAAGCTGTTTATTCTATTCCCTGGGATACTCTTTGCCAAATATCCTTATTTTACACCTAGTGTTTTTTTTTTAATCTCTTTCTTTTTCACCTTTATAGGCTCCGCTGACCTATGAAATTTCCTGTACAGCCATGTCCCAGAACCCAAGCTGTCACTACATAATGTTTCAGCTCATGTCTGTACCAGGATATGATGTTTTATGACAAAACATTTGTTTATGCATCTATGTATGTCAGTGTACCATGCAGGCAAGAGAAAGTCTCAATTTCAGGCATGCTGTTCAGGTTATATCAAGTTTCACAAATTATGATTAAAAAGATTTCTCCTATAATTGGTGCATATTATCATTAGTGTCGTTCAATTTTTTCGTTCTCCAGGTTCTATCCTGAGCTGAATGCAGGTTTGTCTATTTGCCTTTCTTCTCTTTGAAAGACGGGAAGGAAAGCATGGTGACTAAAGGCTGTGCCATCATTATCATTGAATAATAGGCGAAGAAGACTTTGGAGGAGAAGGGTAGCATTGAGTACAATTATTATGTACAATTTTCTATCTTTGTCATCCACCTCAACAGGAAATATATAAAGACCCATAATTATGTCTGATTCTCTGATATCTGGCAAGAAAAAGCAGATGTTATAATCTCTTAAATTGATTTTAAAAAAACATAGGAGGCGAAGATAGTCCCTGTTATATTATCTGAGTTCACAGTGAATCTAAAAACAGCTTTGACAGACAGCACTTTTGTATTGTCCCTGTGATACACAAGCCACCACATACAGATACTGTTGATACGATTTCCTTTTATTTGTTTTATCTACTACTTTTATAGCATATTATACTATGCCAACTATATTGTCTATATCCTATATAAACTCTTCTAAGGTTTTGTTTGATGTTAATGCATATAATATAACATTAACTTTGTATTCATTTTTGAGATTTTTAAAAAATGTATTTGCTTTACATCCCAATGGTAGCTCACTACCTCATTTCTTCCAGTCCCACTCTCCCTCCCTCCTTCCCCCTATTCCTTTCCCATAGTCCTCTGAGACAAGGAGCCCTACTTCCCTACCAACAGACCCCAGCCTATCAAGTCTCATCAGGACTGCTATTCCTTTGTGGCAAAGTAAGGCAGGAAGAAGTGATCAAAGTGTAGGCGACAAAGTCTGTGACAGGGACAGTCCATGCTTCCCTTAAGAGGGGACACATGGAAACTTAGCTGCCTATTGATAACTTCTGAGTGGGATACTTGTGTCTTGTTCCTCTCAGTGCATGGTCCTTGTTTGGTGTATCTGTCTCTGCAGAGCCCCCAGGACCAGATTTGTTGTCTCTGTAGGTCTTCTTGTGGATCTCCTGATCACTCTGGGTCTTATTATCCATCCCTCAACCACAGGAATTCTTGTGCTCTGCCTAAAGTTAGGCTGTGAGACTCAGCTTCTGCTTTGATCTGTGGTGGTGGAGTCTTTCAGAGGACAACTATGGTTGGCTCTCATCCTGTTACCTCTCTTGTTACCTCTCTTCAATTGCTTCCAGTGTCTATTTTTTTCACCCTTCTGAATGAGAATTAAGCATCCCACCATGGTCCTCCTTGTTACTTAGCTTCTTTATGTCTGTGGATTGTAGTATGGTTATCCTGCATTATATGGTTAATATTTGCTTAAGTGAGTATATACCATGTATATCCTTTTGGGTCTTGGTTACTTCACTTAGAATCACCTCTCCAGCTCCATCTATTTGCCTTCAATTTTTCATGATATCAAAAATTCAAGTTATAGCACACGTTGGTAAGGATGTGGAGAAAGGGGAATATTCCTCCATTGCTGCTGGGAGTGGAAACTAGTACAGTCATTTTGTAAATCAATCTGGTACTTTCTCAGAAAGTTGGGAACAGCTCCACCTCAAGACCCAACTATACTACACATGGGCATATACCTGAAAGATGCTTCACCATACAGCAAGGTCATTTACCCAACTATGTTCATAGCAAAGTTATTCATAATAGCCAAAAACTAGAAACAACCAAGATGTCTCTCAACTAAAGAATGGATACAGAAGTTGCGGTATATTTACACAATGGAATACTACTCAGCTATCAAAAACAAGGGCTTCATGAAATCTGAAGGTAGTTTTGAAATTTGTAAACAAAAGTACTACAAATATATCCTTTCACCCTTCTGACTTCAACTCTTCCCATATTCATGCTAGTCCCTCAAATTCATGACTTCTTTAGTTGTTATTGATATATGTGTATTTATATATGCTTATATGAGTTTTACATTTTCACTCGCAGATACATATATGTGTATTCAACCTACTGAGTCCATTTAGTGTTGTTATTCTATACATGTGATCTAACCACTTGGGATTGGATAGCCAATCAGGGGCTTATCTCTCAAAAAACCTGATTGTCCTTCTTAGCAAATTTTCTGTAGCTTTTCATCTAGGTGTGAAATGGTACCAGATTTTTCTCATTCCACATTGCCAGGTTGATTTATGTGGTCATCATGAAAGACTTGTTTGGGTACCTGTGTTGCTGAGACTTCATATGTGAAGCATCCTATCATATCTGTCATTCCTATTTTTATATATGAGAATAAAATAGTGATAGATACAAGGTACCAGGCAGCAGATATTATGCTGCAGAGGAGTTTCTTAAATGAGAATGGAGGGAGAAGGAAAGAGGGGAGGGTTACCTCAGAGAGAGAGAGACAGAGAGACAGAGACAGGAAGAGTAAGAAGAGAGAATAGAAGAGTAAAAGAAAGAGGGAGAGAGAGAGAGAGAGAGGGGGGGGGGACCTCACGAGAGGGTCTGTTCTTTCATATGGCCCTGGGCAGGCCACGCGCCCATGACAGCAAAGCAATGACATCATAGGTAGGCAGACTGAAACAGAGTCCTACCAACTATCATGTTCAAAACCAAACCATTCAATGGTGCTACTACAATGAGCAAATCTTCCCACCTCAGTTACAGGCAGTCAAGATAAGCCCCACAGTCTTGCCTATAAGCCCATTGCTGAGATGATTGAAGATTTTTGTCAAGGTGACAGTTTATCCTGACCACTGAAATGACATTCAATCTTTGAACATTTTTTTTGGTAGTTTATATTTTAAACCAAATGGTCACTTTGTATTTGAACTATGGTTCCATTCCTATATATTTATCCCCCAGAAATAAAAAATATATGTCCACAAATAAAATTGCACAAAAAGCTTAGAATGTTTTTATTTGTAATATCCCAAGATAGAATGAATTTATAAATCTGTTGAATAGATGAGATTTTCACATCTCATCTATTGTAAATGTTGTAAAATGTTGATTTAAATTAGGCCTTATAATACACAAGAGCATAGATATATTTTTAAAAGACCGCCTGAATGGTTGGGGTTAGTCATAGGTGAGTATCCTCTGGAGTATTCCATTTGTATGATATGATGGTGTGAACGAAGTCTTCAATGAAAGAAGTAGACAATGCTTCTATATTAATATATGGTCACAAGGAAACAAGTAGAAACTTAGGAAAATATATTGGGATTGTTTTATAAACTGACGGGAGGTTATTTGTTGGTATATCTGCTTATATATTTGTCGGAGTTCATCTCCTGCACACTTAAATGTAATATACATTATAGGAATGTTTCCCATTTTATTTTTCAGTGTGAAGGATAAATCCTAAGGTCTTGTGCAAGTTAAGTCAGCCATTCACTACTGAAGTACGTGCCAGAGTCCATTTCCAATGCTGCCAGAACTGTAGAGTTAAAGACTGTAACATTATGACTATAACCTTATGACTCCTCAGAATGATTCTGGATGTGAACAATGTAGTTTCAGGGATAAACTTCTTCTGAGAACTTATCAAAGTACATCTAAAATATGACCTCAAAGATGTTTAATTATAAGGAGAAAGAGAGTCAAAATTTGATTATGAAATGCATAGTGTTTTTCTTATGAATTTTCCTACATCAATATCATTGTTTTCATTGCATAGCTAAAATGGAAGGCAAAGAGCAGGTGTGAATTGACCGCTATCACTGTCTACTTTAGTGACAAAGCTAACGGTAAATCCATGTCTGCCTGACTCCACTATTCATGGGTGTTCCCTAAGGTTTGGAGTAATTTGAATTCGGTATCTTACACCTGGGTGAGATAAAATAGATGTGGTGGAAATGTTCTAGTCCTTTCTGCTCTTCTTCAAATCTTTCCCCCCTATTTGCTTAGAATTTATAAATTATCCTAAATTTCTATATTCAGCGTCAGTCATTTTCATCAAAGAGGTATTAGTTTGGGCAAATGACTGGACAGTACAAATTATATGATGTTCGTGAAGAAATAGAGCTTCATCACTTTGGGCGGAGAATATAACTTGACCTGTCCTAATCATGACCTCCAAAATCAGATCAGAATGATGCCAATTAACATACCAAAGCCCTTGCCAAATCCTGGTGGTTGAAGCTCTGAGGGAAGAGTG
Source organism: Acomys minous (assembly GCF_964271855.1). Lineage (NCBI taxonomy): Eukaryota > Metazoa > Chordata > Mammalia > Rodentia > Muridae > Acomys > Acomys minous. The sequence goes on along the minus strand of NC_140483.1, from coordinate 101,168,195 downwards.
CTTTCATGTGATAATCACTATTTTAAAACTTTATTTGTTTTTCTAAATTAAATATTTTCCTTTTATATCTTGTGCTTTTTAAAAAATCTTTTTTTGAGGGGCAAATGAAAATAATAAAAATCACAGAAAACTACAAATCCCGTAGGAATGATTAATAAAGGTCAAATTGTAAAAAGCATAATTAGAAATGCTTAGCTGTAGCCAAAAAAAAATAAAATGAAATGAAATAAAAAAGATAGGGTTTCATCGTTGAATCAGACAGTTATTAAAATTTTGATATTCTAGAGAGATGCCAAAGGCAGGTATGAAAGTTGGCCTCTTCGAGTTGAAAGAGAATTCATGTGTATGACAAGTTCCAAGAATTCCTGTCGCAAGAAAAAATATTTGCAGTAGGGGACAGAGGAAAGCCTCTTTTATATTAATTTCTTGAGCAGCTGGTAGCCAGAGCCATCCCCTGTGCTGTTCCCTGTCACTTTTGGAGGCCTTTGAGTCAAGCCCAAGCTGCCTGCCTATCCCAATAGTGGTGCTTTTTCATCAAAGAACCATTGCCACAGCCTCTCAGTTCTGTGCAGGAATTGAAAAGCCTTTGAAATCGGGGCAGCCTCCCTGCACAGCCAGTAATAAGCATTAGAGGAAAACACGCAGCTCATTTGTTTAAAAGTTCATTCGCAGCAGTGAGATTTAGACTGATGTGAGGTGGGCTTTGCTTAGTGCTGCTCAGCCCCATGGCAGAGGAGAGCTAGGTCACTTTTCAAAGACTTCCTCTGTCCCTGCCCATCGCTCAGCCACTGCAACAATAGGGCTTTGAAAAGAAGAAGAAAAAAAAATGCAGGAAAGAAAGAGAGAAATGAAGAGAAAAAAGGAAAGAAAGGAAAGGGAAAAGAAAGATGACACCAGTGTGAGAAGCTCACAGCTCAGTCCAAACTCAAACAGCCCCACTACTGTCCAGGACAGAGGGGCACGTCGGAAGGTGGGGTGAGGTCTGGCTTCAGAACAGCCCAAAGAATTAATTTAAAAGAATTTCTCCACCCATTTTCTGTAAAGGCAGCAGCAGCAGCTTTGGTACAATAACTTCCGAGATTGCAGGGCAGCTACCCATGTAGATTGTGCCTTGCTCTTAGAGAGCTCTATTTCAGGAAAATAAATGTGAGAAATGGTGGACTCTAAAGCTGTTTTCTACCAAGAGCAAATAGAAAAAAAGTCACCCATGTTGTTCATTGAATAGAGGATCTGGACAATCAACACATATTACAGATGACAGTTTATTTCCTCCAGAAACAATGCTTCTTGGAGAGAGGTATGTTTATTAGACATGATGCATGCCGAGTACCACTCATTTTGAGGTCTGAAGTACCCAATGCAATCAAGATATGTTTTCCCTAGCTTATGCAGACACATTGATAGTCTTGAAGTATGATACTAATTCCTAAAGCAAATGGATCTATTGTTATAATCCTGCTGAGGCCTTAGAAATTGCTTTTATATTTAAAACCTTATTTTGAGAGCTGTCAGGCTACAGATAATACAAATCCAGTTTAAGTGTGTCAGAGATTCTAGAAATAAATCTGAACAGGTACAAGTGATAAAATATCACGCCTCTAGCAAGAGTAGAAGGTATTTAACAATATACTTTTTGGCCTTGCTTGTAAATTACTCTAAATGTGTGCATACAGTTTGAACAACCAGGTAATTTGACTGCTTGGGAACTACAATAAAGCTTCATAGAAACAAAAAAGATAATTAGAGTAAGGATATGGGAGGACTGATTTAATTAGAAGCTTAATGTCTGTATGTCTATAATGAAGAATTTCTATGATGATAGTATGGTGCTAAATCCAGAGAAAATTTAGCCACCCACCAAAGTGCGTATGAATAGAGTTTGAACATGTTTTAAAGATTGAAAGATATACCCTGAATCAGCTGTGTGGATTAGAAGGGTCTGGGCATTAAAAAAAAAAAAAAAAGAATAAAAAGAAAAAAAGAAAAAGAAGAAGAAGAAAAGAAAAGAAAGAAAAGAGAAGAGAAGAGAAGAAAAGAAGGGCCTGGGCATGGTATGTGCTTGAGAAGAGGATTTGAGTTGCCCAGTCACCTTAATACCTGTCTTCACTACCTAGCAAAATAGCATAGAATAATAAAAAACTGAGACCTTGGGATGGATTACTAAGAAAACTGACAACAAAAGCATAGAGAATTAGAATGTTTGTGAAGGTGTGTCTTTGGGGCTAACAATTTGATGGAGTGTAGTAAGAGGTAAGACATAAAAGGGGAAATAGAGAGAAGTCAGCATTCAATGTCTTATTAAGACCCTGCTGAGCATCCACCTAGCTCCTTGGGTACATCTAGGGAAGGGGGTTAGCTCAGGTGTGGCACTTTTACATGAGAAAGCTCTCCTTTGAGGGGCTCAAGGAAGAAGGTTGTCTGCTGATATAACTCTCAGAAGAGGAAGAATGCGCACTACACAATGAATGCGCACTACGCAATGCCCACCAGATTAACTGAACCGAAACCCATGCAGACACACATGTACACACAAATTTACACCACCTGTGAAATAAAGATGACAAATTCACAGCTCATATGCTTGTCCCATTGAACAAATGATTCCATATATTTTAAATTTCAAAGCAGGTATCATTATTTAAATAAGGATGAGGAAATGCTTTTACAGTTAACTACATAAAATAATATTTTCTTTCAACTATTATTTTAAACTATATAGTATAAGAATTGTTGACAATTAGTGGAAACAGAGGCCATGAATTTGGAGGAGAGTGGGAAAGGGTATATGAGAGGGTTTGAAAGGAGAGAAAGAAAGGAAGAAGTGTACTTAAATTATAATATCAAGATGAAAAACATTAAAATATGTTAAATACAATCTAGATATAAGTGTAGGCTAATCACTAATATTTATTTTTATAAAAGTAGTAAATGAAGTGAGTCATACATTACTAGCATCTTAGGGCATTTTATAGGGGCTTTTATTATTACTAGAAGTACAGTTATGTTCAGGCTCAAGCAGTTTGAATATGTTGTCTAATGCCAGGCTTCTTAAACCTTTTCACATATGACCTCTTTCAACTGCAGAAATTTTTATGTGACCCTAGGACTATTGAATAAGCAGAAAAATTAAACATTTATTGCTAATAAATCATAAAACACTTATATCAGGAACAATTATTAAATATATATTATATAATACCATTAAGTAATGAAATTAAGCATTAGGGACATAACTCAGGTGTGTTATACCAAGTGATGGGTTCTGTTCCCAGCACTGTGTAAAACCCAATATGGTAGTACATGCCAGTTAGTCCAGCACTGGGACAGTTGGGGAAAATAGATTAGAATTTTAGTCATCCAGTAGCTTGAAATATAGGAAATCCTACTCCCCCCAATTAAAAAAAAAAGGAAATGGAAACAAATTTGCAAGCTCAATTGGGTAGTTCAACTAAAATATTATTTAAAGATTTAACTCTTGGCTGATTCGGTACAAAAGGGTATAAAGTATATTCAATATTCTTTCAGGTTTTATTTATAGTTCTGTTTTATAGCTGTCAATGCTAAGAAGATTCACTTCACATAAATACTCAGTACAAAATATGTACAATATGGGAGGACATTTCTGTAATTGTTGGAAATTTTGTTCTAATCCCAAACCAATACTGACTGAGCACTTTTTATAATGACACTCATACAGCAATTTTAAAAATCAAACATTCTACTATAATACAACTTAAGACATACTAATTCGATACTTACAGTTTGAGGAATGACAGTAAGAACATATTCTGTTTTCTTTGATAAAAACAAAATGTTCTTGTCAGATCAGAAAACTTCATATGAGCCATCAAAACCTTGTATTTAACTATACGCAACAGTCAAACATTAGTCATAATATTGCAGGCATCAATTATTTTTATCAATATTGTGCTCTCTCTCTCTCTCTCTCTCTCTTTCTCTCTCTCTCTCTCTCTCTCTCTCTCTCTCTCTCTCTGTGTGTGTGTGTGTGTGTGTGTGTGTGTGTGTGTGTGTGTGTGCATGTTATCATGGACAAAAGAAAATTTGCATGCTGTGTGTTTCGAACCAGGGCTTCAATGAAATCAAGGAATGCAACACAAGGAATCACTGCAAGAAACTTTTTGGATTTGTCATAAATTTGATTTTTAATAAGTTTTTAATCAGTCTGCTTTGAAGAACTATAACCTGTTACCTTTCATTGAATTACATATATACCACAGACAGTCTCAGATGTTTTCCAATGTTTTCATGTTTCAAGTGTTAATACATTTTTCTTTTCATTGATTGTTTAGTAATACGGGGTGTTTCTTCTTTGTTAGTTTAAATGTAATATTAAGACTATATGAGTAGTAATATTATGACCAACTTTATCATTTTTACTTTATTTTATTATTGTTCAGAATTTCATACATACATAAAATATATTTTGATTAAATACCCTCTCATTTCCTTCCCTACACATGGTATTCTATGTACTCCATACACCCTCCCAGCTTTACATGCTCTTTTTTTCTTTTTAACCCACCGAGTTTACTTAATGCTGTTAGTATGCACATGTTAATAGAACAACTCGTGGAGCATGAACAGCCAGTCAGCTCTCTCCTTCATGAAAAGTGATTCACCTTTCCATGACAGCCAACAGGTGCAAATAGCTCCTCAGTTAGGCATGGTACCTCAAATGTCCCTCCCTGGCAATGCTAGTGTTGGAGCTGGCTTACTATATTGTAGATTCTACACATGTTGTCTACCCAAAGACTATTTCTATACATACACTCACTTTGACTCTTTCAATCTTTCTGTACTTTATTCTTAAAATGATTCTTGCAACATTGTGGTATAGGAGTCCTGTTTAGTATGGAGCACTCTACATTCACTTATTCTCTGCACTTTGAATATTTGTGGCTCTCTGTATTAGCAGCCATATATGGAGGGAAAGCACTCTAACATTCTGTTAGAGGCTAAGAGATGCATTTTGTAAGTATAAAAATAAGAACTTAGTGGGCACTTTTCTATTAAGTCCAATCAGCCGAATAATAGTATTAGGTTATCCTCTAGGAACTATGACCTACCCAGTCACAGGCTTTGAAATACATTCTGTCTTGTAGAACAGTCTTAAATCTAACCAGATAGTGGTTGGTTACTCTCTAATTTTGCACTCTTACCACTATTGTATAATAAGCATAGCATCATATGTCATCATTATTTTAGTTGAAAAAGTTCACAAATGGGTAGGACTGATAATGACTTATACCATGAAAATGTGAACTGCCTAAGCCTATGAAAGCTAGCCATCAAGGATAAAGCTCCCAAGTCATTAGCAAATTTATTCTTATATGTCATATGACTTTTATGTCCAACATCTTAGTAATAAGGTTATACTTTCAATTCTGGAGAGCAATTAAGAGCAGAAAACAGCCTGTAATGTTGATAGGTTTATGAGCTATCAAAACAGGTAGCTCATAATTGACATTTTGCCTTCTAAGTATTTAAGACAAACTATTGTTGCTGTTAATTGAAGAGTATGGCCTAATAATGTTTATTATTGGCCTTATAATCATTATGATAATATTACCTAAACTATCACAATCAAATAAGATACAGACATCTGATAGATTTTAGAATAGCTTGATTTCACCTGGGTCATGGTACATATTATCTCCAAAGCTATCTTTATTTTCCAAGTCCCCATACCATAGTATCTGTTCTACTAATTTCTGTCTGGGCTGACTCCCACCCATAATTACATGAATAACTGCTTATTCTGGGATGCTTTCCTCCAGCCATGCCAATCCAGCCATGTGTTTCTCGTCCCACTAACCCATTGCAGACCCTCTGCTTCCTCCTACTCCTCAGTACCTCACTCTTCTTTCCAAGATCCTTCCCTTCTCAAAGCCGGTGAATCTTCTCCATGCCTGCCTTCCTACAGCCCTGCGCAGGTAGTGACTTTTTATTTGTTAAACAAGAATTATTTCTTAGGCAAAGTTTACAAAATAAAGACAAGTATGTGAGAATGTGATTATCTTGACAGCAACTAGATCTCAGCAGCCAGTAATTATCATAAGAATACATATCACCAGACCAACCCCCAACAAACTATCTTTGAAAATTCCTGAAAGTTGTGTTGGTTTGAATAAAAATGGCCACCATAGGCTTGTATGTGTGAATACTTAGTTATCAGGAAGTAGCTCTACTTGGAAGGGATTAGGAGTGTAGACTTGTTGGAGTAGGTGTGGCCTTGTAGCAGGAAGTGTGTTGTTGGGCTCTGAGGTTTCAAAGGTCCGAGCCAGGACCAATGGCTAAATGAAATAAAGGTAGTGATGATCTCAGGGAAAGTCCCCATCCAGATAAATGGCTAATTTGTGAAAAGGAATTAAAGAAACATTAAAGTAGTAAAAGAAATCATGGACATCAGAAAGCTGGTACAGAGGTAACTGAAAAAGAAGATCAAGCCCTGGCTCCAGAAAGTAACAGTACTTGACAATTTTGGCTACTTGGTTTAGGCTGTAGAGTCAAGGTTACAAGAAAGGGGGTCTGGAATCTCCCTCTGAGGCTACGGCAAGCTTTTGAGGCCAGGCATGTGTAGGAGTGTCCCTTCATAGAGGTCCACAGAAGACATCCCGTGAAACTGTGAAAATGAATCCTGGATTTCCTTGACAACCTGAAGATGTTGAAAATGAAAGTCACGCAACACCTATCAATGAGAGCTGCTAACAGCTTGTGGAAACAGCCAAAGAGAGGAAAGCATGTTGCAGTCATCAAAGCCGAGTTGGAGTTCTGCACATCACTTTGACAAGATCCAGATTTTGGAGTTTGTCCTGCTGGTTTTCAGTCTCATGCCTGTGAGTGCCAGGGAATGGAATGTGAAGGTTTGCTTAAGAATGGCCCTCAAAAGCTCATGTCTGAATCCTTGGTCACCAGGGAGTAGCACTACTTGGGAAAAATTAGAGGTGTGGCCCTGTTGCAGTATGTATAACCTAGTTAAAGGATGTGTCATCGGGGTAGGTATGAGGTTTCAAAGGCCAAAATCAGGTACAATAGCTCTCTCCCTTCTTGCTGTTTGTGGCTCCAAGTGAAGAAGTGTCAACTATTTTTCCAGCACAATGTCTGTGCATGTGCTGCCATGCTCCATGTCATAACTATAGCATAAATATCTGAATACATAAGCACCCATATTGAAAATGAACAGATTGAAAATCTAGATCACTATATGAGATTTCTGTATATTAACAATCATCCAATGTATAAAATCATTTTAAATGATGATTTTTATTTTTTAACACTAGTTATCATTTTCCATTAAAATAAAGTCATTCCATGTCAACCCAAAAGTTAGTTTATTTTAAGATTTTAATGTCTTTTTTTTTAACCTTTTGGCAATTTTTTATTAATTCATTCATATTACATCTCAACTGTTATCCCATCCCTTGTATCCTTCCATTCCTCCCTCCCTCCCGCTTTTACCTATTCCCCCCCCACCCATAACTGTGACTGAAGGGGACCTCCTCCACTTGTATATGATTCTAGGGTTAAGATTTAACATCTTATAAAAATATTTTGATGTTACCTAAAGAATATGGATACTTTAAATATCCAGTATCTGTTATATCTGTTTCAATTTAATCAAGTTAATTGTTATTCACAAATTATTTCCTTTACCTTTATGTCATAAAATAGAGGTTTAATACAGGACATTTTATATATTTCATTATAATATACAAAAATGGATTCAAACATCAGCTTCAAATCCCTAAAATGATCTTTCTGAGACTGGCCTACAGTAAATATTTGATCCACTCCAGGGCTTCTGGTCAGTGATGGGGAATACTTGACACTTTATCTTTTAAAACTGTATTGATTATATGAAAATATAAAATATACCTTCTCTCTTTAGGGAATACCTCCTTCCAATGAACATACTATTTGACACAAACCGAAACAGGAGGTGAATTTTTATAGAAATAAGAACAAAGCTTATATATTTGATAGCTTTGCAGACAACTAAATATAGTATCATATTACTTTAGATGATAGTCAGTGGTCTAAATCTGTAATAAACCTATAAAAATATTTTGTGAAAAGTGTTTTTATCAGCTAACATTGACTTCTAAATAGCGCAAGTTCAAGAAATATTTCAATTTGATGACTCCGTTAATACAGTATTGTTTTTAATTTTGCAAATAGATCTGTATGGTCCAGAGTACTGAGATATAGTGCTATCATATTCTAAGAGGTCCAGTTCCTACAGTTTTAAATTCTACATTATTACAAGGTATCTACTTATTGTATAATATTCTCTCATCATTGACATTGTTCCTGGAACATTGATGAGTCCTACAATCATAGGTGACATTGCAATCCTTAATAGTTATGGAGGCATTCTGGTCAAAGAAATGGCTGGGAGTCTGAGAACAGGTATTTATCTTCATACCTTGTACAGTGCTTCTTAAGATCTGCCCCTGTAGTCCTGGAACACTTTCCTGGGCCTTTTCATAGTATCAGATTTAGTTCTGGAGAAAGTACTGAAGCTGTCCTATGATACCCACTGTATAAATTCCTTCATATCGATCTTGGCAGAGATCTAGCCCCACTAACCCTTTTAATAGAGTGTTTCCAGAAAAATAATTTCTTGAAGTACATAAGACTAGAAGATCAGGAATAGTAGGTTTTCTTTTGAATACCTTCCCGAAATATTGGCAATAAGGCTCCACAGTCCATCATGTAACTGAAAAGACTTCTCAAAGGTACCTACTTAAGAATTCTAGAAAATTCGGGAAACAACATTAGTAAAGAAATTAGCTCTCAAGATGACCAGATTTTGAATTTTAATGCCCTTTTGATTCTACACAATGCTTCCTGTTAAATCACAAATTGTATTTAACAACTGTTTTATACAATTCAATATCTTAGTACCAATTAGGGCAGATTACAACCTAAATAGAATCAATTCAAGGTATTAAAAGAGGAGCGAGCTTCTGCTTCAGAATGAGTAGATGAGGAAAGTCCCTGGCTGCCTGTCAAGGCTGCATATAATACTAAATATGCAAAGCTAGCTGGGAGGTTCTGCATTTGTGATCTGTAGGCAGCAGCAATTCGAGGATGTTTAGCACTAATGAAGAGCATCAGAACTGTTCAAGTTAATTAGCACTTATCCTTCCTCTTTCACTAAGTCCTCCCATCATGCTTCATTCAACATTAAGTTTAGGCATGTACAATTAGAAATAAAAGAGGGGACTGAATTACCTATCTTTCGGAAAAATTGGCAGCTGAACACCAGCTTTCCACATTCATTTGTCAGCATCATCAACACAGAGGCCCCGCTATTGCTGTTGTTTAAGAAGGTATTTCCTTATTTTAGAAATAAAATTTGTATGATAATGCCTATTCCTGAAATATAATACTAATATTCCAAGGTATGAAGAAGTGAAATAATATTTGTTCTTTCTCTGTTTTACTTTTCATTTAGTAATACTTTAATATGTCATGATTCTAGAAGTACTTCTGAGATGATATTCCTGAAATTGTTGGAGGTGTGTTCTCTTTTTACGTACTTAACACGTCCTGTGTATCACAAAGTATGTTAGTATTTTTATAGTAATTAAAGAATTTTCCTCTAGGTCAGTGGTTCTCAACTTTCCAAATGCTGCAATTCTTTAATCCAGTCCCTCTTGCTATGGTGATCTCCAACCATAAAGTAATCTCATTATTATTTCATAAGTGCAGTACTATAAATAATAACGTAAATATTTGATATGTAAGATATAGGACATATAACTCCTGTGAATGAGATATTTTACCCAAAAGTGGTTGCAACTCATAGCTTAGAACTGAAACTAAGATTTTTTATGTAATTAAATATCTCCATTACTAAACTTTGATTGTTTTATTCTTTTTTGAACAATACTGTGTGTGTGTATGTGTGTGTGTGTGTGTGTGTGTGTGTGTATACACTGAACTCAATCATGCCTCATGAGTACATACTAGGCCAAAACACTGAAAATGAGACATATCCTTGTTCCTAAAATTATCATTTTTAACTAGGATATTTTCTTACTTATAATATATATAAAATTTCCTCCTCCAGGTCTGTTATGCTTTAATATTTACTAGAACCAGTGATTACTAACAAGATATCTAACACATAGATGCAATATGTTTATCATCTGACTAATCATTTACTTGTTCTTTTTTTTGTTTGTTTGTTTGCAATCTTGTTCTGCGTTGCTTTCTGTACAATGTCAGAAAGATATCTACTTTGAAATATATACACTAAAAATTAAAAAATAATCTAAATATACTGCAGGTGTTCTCATTTTATGTTCTATTTTGTTTAGCAGGATTATTCCTCAATTTCTTTATTTGCTTGATGGGTGACAATGAATGAGAAAAATAACTTACACAGCCTCAAGAGTGTTTTTTGGCCAAACAATGAGAGTTTATGTACATTTGCATATGAAAATAGTTTTAAGATCTGAACACTATACATGAAGCCTACCATTTACTGTCAGTATTATTAGTTTTACTCAGTCAATATGCCCAAAAAGAATCAATTCCAAAACTAATACTTCCAGGATGGTATAACCAATTAAATATGTTGTATATCAAAAGTAAACATGTCTGTGAGGTGTTATCAGAATGGGAGAGAGAATGGCAGGCAAGTAACAGTTTCAGAGACAGCATGGACAATTTGTCCTTTGTACATTTTAATGGCATGATACGTAGTCTTCTAGAGTAAACAAAATTATCATAGGCCTTTTGCAATTTAAGTGATGTTATGTCACTCCTGCTTCATACTCAATATGTTTCAGATAATGACAAAATATTCCTTATCCCTCTTTGACCTTGATTTCATTGAATCATAGCCATGTCATGGACACTGCTATCCAGCTTTAGGACAATTGGATTAGATTCTGAACTGAGCACTAGCAGCATACAATTTTAGGAATATTTTGATGTATTTTGGATATGTAGAAGAAAGCAATGTGCACTTATGCAAAAATTTTAAGACATTTTAAAAGTAGAATTTTAGCATTACATATCTATTAATATATTTTGGTTTTCATTGTTTTATTAATTCAATTTCCTCTTGTCCAGAAGACACAATATTCAAACCACATTTATAGTTGAGTTGTCTGAGATGATATGTTCTAACCTATTTAGAACTATGTTATTGTCTAGGCCAGAACATTTCCCCTCATTATCACCTCATAAAACAACTATGAGAGAAAACTAGACTTCTTATCCTAATGCTGTTGTAACAAAGCGAAAGTTTTCTGGTTTGCTTTGGATTCCTCTCAGCATTTTGCAAAACCAAGCCAGAATACACCTTGGCTCAAATATGCATGCACTTTCCTCACAGGAACTAAGAAAGACCAATAAAAACAAGAAATAACTTTTATGAAAAAAATAGTGTGTCATGCCCTGTGAGTTGGACAGAAATCACAAAAACCAATCAATAAGTCCCAAGTAATCTGCATGATGGTCAGACTTGTTTTTGCTGTTTGTTTGTTGGGTTTTGCTTAGTTTGTTTTAAATAAACATGTCATGGTATAACAGAACTTCTTTGATGACTCGAGAATCACAGTCTTCAAATCAGAGGAACTAGTTATGGCCAAAACAAAAATACAAAACTAAACTAAACAAAAAACAAACAAACAAAAAACCCAGAAGAACAGAGACGTAAAGACAGAGGCAGAGAAAAATAAAATGAAGTTTTAAAGAATTGAAATCTAGTATATTGTTAAATTCTACATCTAAGTTATTGTAAGTAATATATTAATTGAAAATCATTACCAGTTTAAATTCCACTAGAGAATTCTCATTGGCTAAAAATAGTGAAGTTGTACTCTATCTTATCCTAGAATTTGACATTAGTATCTATTTTAAAAGTCACATGAAGAGCTAAGTCTTTAGACAGAGACATAAGCAATTCCCAAAAGGAGGTGCAAGTTCCAATTCTAGGCACTAAAGTTCCTATAGTCTGAGTCATAAAATCATTCCCCTTCACCATGCATGGAAAAATCTACTTAACAGCTACCATGGTCTGAGCTGCTGAAATCTTTCTTAAAAGCCAGCCACACAACCACACACTAATGTGGTATGGAAAATACAGTTCCTGGAATTATTGCATAGAACAGCTTGGACAATATTAAAAACATATTTTTCTGATTAGAAAAACTTAAGGACATGGTTCATAATGCACAATACGGATCAGTTTGTCCCTTTACATTTGATTATCATTATTTACATATTCACTTAAGAAACAAACAGAATGTAGAAAATAGCAAAAAGGTGGGATACTTTCGCTTCTCTTTTTATTAGTTTGGGGAAAACTCAGTCTTTCTTCTCATGTATGGAAGCAACTATAACTTTAGGTATCAATTATCAGACCTACATGAACATACACTGTAAATGGTCCTAAGAAAAGTAAAACATACTTTAAATATTCTGTCTTTCAGTGACAAATGCTTAATTAATTGAATTTAAATAAGAACCTGTGTCCGTGAAAACTTCCAAAGATTATGTTTATTTGGGATCTCATCACATAAAGTAAATGAGTTCTTTGTGTCAGACACAATACACTTTCTAATTTAATATTGGGCATAATGCTAGATAATTATTTTTAAAGAGTTAATGGACTTTTTGAAGTTATGTACTAAACAACCTTTATGAGTTCTGAAGGGCCTTAAAAATCAAGGCATAAGATTTGACCGTGCTCTGAAACTCAAACTGTGTTTTAAGAGGAGGGAGCAATGATCTACTAGAGAGTAGGGTGAGTAAACTATACTAATAAGCATATAGGGCAGTTGCTCAACTGTAGAAAATACTCAGTTTTAGAAACTTCTTCAGATTCGATCTAACGATTGTATTTAAAAACTAAAAATACCATTGTAATTGCATCTTACTCTGGTAAAAGAGGATTGTGTAAGAGAATAATTTTGAATACTGTAACAGCAGCTTTTATTTGCCTGATTTAATTATCTCCTAGGTTTACTGCCTTTGTCTGCTAAACTAGGCCTATCCTTAGAGACTTCTCGTCATCTTACAATCTAGTATAGGCCTAGAACGTTTTTAGCCATTGAGTCTTACTATTGAGTAAGCTCACCCTTCCTATTTCTACTCTGGCTGGCTGGTTCAACTCAGCTATTCTAGTTCAAACTCTTCTCTAAGCTGACTGACTCAAATTCGTTTCTCTTAGCTTCTGACTAAACTGCTCTACTGTACATCAAGCTAACTCTAGCAATTTGTTTTAAACTTCTGGCTCCTTCTAATTCTCTGACTCTTTCTGTCTAGTTTGTTCTTTCTATATCCTGTCTCTATAAAACTTTATTATAAAACTGTCCCCCCCCCATTCTCTCTCTCTCTCTCTGTTATTATGTTTCTTTTTTAACATACACATTTATATTATTACACATGAATAAATTAAACCACATTCAGCAGGAAGAACTATGTGACAATCAGGAATTATATAAATGTTATATTTATAGTGATTTAGCTACTTGTATTTGGAAAACTTGAAGTAAAGATCTTTCATATCTTGTTGGGTATAAAATTATGAATGGAAATCAATATATATCATATCTCAACGCTATTAGCTTAAAACATCTATCTTGATCAAAAATATTTTAACACCTAAACAATTAAGCTTAATTGTAATACTAAACTATCTGGTTCTCAACCCCATCACAGACTTGAGCAGGAATAAAATTTACCTGAGTGAACTGAAAGTGCAGGTTAGCAGCTTCGAAAATGAAAAAGTGAGTGACAGAGACAGGTTGCTGCCTGAACAGTCACGCAACATCCTATATAACATTGGAGCATCATCTTTAGCCTTCTAGCCCAATATATCTGACAGACATATTTGTGAGGTAAGAACTATTGAGGACTTGCTTACCCTGTCTTCACAGAGTTTGGCTGTCGACTCTGCCTGCATCTAAACTTGCCCATTTTTTAAGTAAAATTCTGTCTGTGGCAGAATGAGGACATTTTGCCCAGTGGCTTATTTGCCACATTTGAAGCCAACTCCATAAGGAGGTTCTCTGATGTTCATCATCTTCTTTGAAGTCGGCTGGGTGTTTCGGTGCTCTCTCGGAAGCTGCCTCTCTCTCCTCTTGAGAGTTGTGAATACCCTAGCCTGTCAAATCTTTCTCTGATTTGTCACTTCATCTGCCTCTCAATCATATCTGACTTTCAACTAGGATGCTTCCTTGTACAAAGTAACTTTACCTTTATTGTTTGGGATTAAAGGTGTGTACTAAGGGTGTGTCTGCATTCCATCAACATCACACAGACATCTTTGGATGTCAGTAGAGTAGCAGTGTTGCTGGATTAAAATTCCTTTACATTTTCCCTCTTTCTGTTTAAGATAAAAAAAAACTGTACAATCTATTATATTAGAACCAATTTTCACTCCCAAAACTTAACACTATTAATTTCCTTATGAGGATCCATTGATGTAAAGATCCTTCACAACTACAGTTCTCCTCATCTGTCCTCAGCAACAGTCCATTTCAGCATCAAGAACTTCCAATCTGCCTGTCTGATGAGAGGTCTGTCCTCTTCAACCAGTTTGTTGAGCTGTCTCCATGCAGGAGGGATCTGTTTTCTGTGTTGCTGTCTTTCTGTGTCTCTTCTTTATTTGAATTTTACCTCTCATGTGGAAGCTTTTCTTACACTGATAGATCTTTATCAATGTTATGGAACTCATAGCCTTTCATCATATGTAGAAATGTAGGCAAAACCTTTTCCTAAATACAGCACATTCTTAACTTACATTCTGATGTTAAAACATCTTTATAGTATATAGGTTAATCCAATTCAATATAATTTTTGTTTGTTTGGTTTTGTTTATTTTGAAAGAGGATGAAAGCCTACTATCTCAGAGAGGCAGAGAAAGCACTCAGATGACCTTCTTACTCAGCCAATGAGTAAGAAGTTTCTTACTCAGCTAATTATTTAACGTGTCTTACTCAGCCAATGAGTAAGAAGTTTCTTACTCAGCTAATTATTTAACGTGCTTATGGAATGGTGAATTTTTAACATGGATACTCACTTAGCAATTCATTAATTCACTCACCAAGCTTTCTCTGATTTTTCTCTGGTTGCAAGGAACTAAGTTACTACAATTATATTTAAAAATAAGATTATTAATGCTTTTTGCCTTCTAAGTAAACATTTAAATGTGCTAAATATGATTCTTTATGAAGAATGCTAGAACTGCCAAGCTTAAAAAAATCAGAGTCCAAAGGAAGAATATACTATTCAGGACATCCTAAGTTTCCACAGGAAAAGGTAAACTGAGACAAGAGAGTTTGTATGTTTAAAATGGTTGGGAGTGTCAGGGCTCTGGTCATAGCTAACTGCAATGTTCAAGCTGTAGTGCAAGTAGAAAGAAAGCCAGAGTTTTTAAATATTCACAATCTGTATCTTGTAAAACAAACACATTGAAATAAATGTTTGATGAAATAATGTGAATTAGAATATATTGTAACAGTGGTTCTCAACCTTCTTAATACTGCAGCCCTTTAACATAGACCTTCAATGTTCTGGTGATCTCCAACCACAACATTTTCATTACTACTTCATAACTTTAATATTACTACTGTTATGAATCATAATATAAATATTTGATATGCAGATTATCTGATATGTGACTTCCAAAGGGGTCATGACCCACAGGTTAAGAACTGTTGTATTAGAAGGAAGCAGGAAAACAAAAACAAAAAATGCATCGGGTGTCCATTTTAATAAATCACAAATATTTACGGTCTGAGCTTTACCATGACCACTGGGGAAAAAACACAAAAGACTGTGAACGTAACAGAACAGTATGGTCACATAGATTCGATCTCTACTATTTTAGCAATGTAAAAAAGGTTTTAAAACTCCCATATATTTAAAACCTGGAAACTTGATGAAAGAATTCATGCTATTTGTATCTTAGGAAGAAACTATAGAGGACTGCAGCATTTCTTCAATATTAGTGCTCTTTGAGCTGAGTTTCTTCTCAGACACTCTTGGTCTGATGCTGTCCTTCGACCAACACCAACACCTGCCAAAGCCCCTTCCATAACGAGTTTTTACCAAATTATGCTGCTTTCATCCATATTTCATCATTCTACTGGTGTAGTTATATCTGCAAGGATGAAGTCTCATCTCTCGTATGCCAGTATACCATGGAGAACTATATAAGGACAGGCCGATCTCAGCACGGCAGATTTTTCTGTCTTTTGCTCCTTAATAGCAATGAACTCCATATCCTACCATTAGCAGAGAAAACAAAACAAAACACTGATAATTATAAATTGTGATTTTGGTTGGGATTCTATTCATAATTTTCTGTCTTGCTGTTAAACATGTAAAACTAATTCAATTGGAAAGATTATCAATGGAACATTCCATTCAGGTTCAATCTAATGGCTGTACTTATAGACTAACAGTTTCATGTTAATTGAATTTTATTTTGAATAAAAAACAGTGCGAGGGCACTTTTTATCTATTTTCTTTAGTTTTTCAACATTTTATAATGAGAGAGAAAAATAGATGAATTAGAAAATTTGAAATAATAAAAATGGTATGGCATTAAAAGTATTAGTTTGCTTTCCCAAAAAGCATTATTAATATCTTGAGTGATAAAAACATACAGGACCAAATGAATTTAAAACTTGCAGTCAAAAAAAAAAACTAAATACAGTCCAAACTTCTAGAGTGAATTTATAATTTTGAAGAAGACAACTACAGAAATCACCATGAGGTGGATAAGAGGTAATAGGTCACATGATGGGGGTACCTATATTATGTTTTTAGTAGATGTTTATATTTGGCTCTGTAAAGTCTAGCTTAAGATAATCATAGATGACTTTAGAGATCATATGTTATTTGAATCACTATTGTCATACCTGCCCATTTTGATTATTATTTATATGTCTGTGTGATTCTCTAAATTGGTGTCTGTCCAAATGAATGGATAAAATTTCTAAATTTTCAACAAAATGACTCATCTCAACACTACTACAGGAATTCAGGAATTCCAGCAAATGAAAACTCCACTTCCATCAGGTACATGATTATACATGACTTCTATGTGGGCAAAAAGTTGACATTTCTTCTCTCTTTGGAAAGCCAGCCCAGACAGATTTTCTATCATTTCTTTTCCCGGTTCTCATTCCAGATTATTGTGTCCTTGGTTAGAAGTCTGGAGTACAAAGGGTGTGTAGCATGACATCCCTGAACTAAACACTCTAGAAAGAATGTGTCTTAATAATTAGTAAATAATTGGGGTTACAATGATATCCTGGGCATGATTACTTCCTCATGTTAGCCAGCTCTATGGAAGTGGAGACCGAATGGATCTCTGAAACTTAGATTAATGATGATGAGCAGAAAGCTTAGATTAATTTGTGAGCTTGAAGCAAGCAGGGAGACTCTGTATTAAAGGAAGTGAATGGTGTTCCTGAAGATGACATCTGAAGTTATCCTCTGGAGTCCCAAGCATGGCAAAACACACACACACACACACACACACACACACACACACACACACACACACACACATACACATGCACACACACACGCACATGTACACACACAAGCACACACCACAAGTTTCCTTCCACACAAATGCACAGATATGAACACATGTGACTATTATTGCTTTAATTCCTTTATTACTGCCTGGTCCTATTTCCCAACAGTATATTAAACTCAATATAATTCATTGATATTATCTTTCAAAGTCTTGCTTGGCAAACTAAGTAATAAGATTTCAAAATATATTTTTTAATAATTTTGATTAAGATCTGTCTAAAGAAATAATACATACAGTCTTTGGACAGAATTTTGTCCTGGAAATCAGTATTACCTTGAAAAATGTATTTGGATTCCTGAATGCAAAGTCGTCAATTACTAAACTTCATGTGCTAAACTTTGCTTACATCTGACTCTACCTCTTATTCTTTGTTTATATGGAATATAACGTTTTCCTTTCCTTTTCCTTTCCCTTTCCTTTCCAATTTGCTCCCTGATTATCGGCATCATTGTTAGTTTTTTTCAGGCACCTTTTCCACAACTGAGTCCAGCAATCATTCTCTTGGATATGGGCCACAGAGTTGGTTCCTCTCTTTAAACCTTATTTTATTTCCACTTTCTTAGCCACTCAGAATTCTTCGGGATTATCTAACACTTCGAGTTTTAAGCATGAACTTTGCTATATATCATTCCTTTTCATAGAGCTGTAATAGAACATTTTCATTTACAATAATCAATCCGCTGAAACTGCATGTGGGAGGGCCTTCTGGTTGCCCCACCCAATGGGCGAAAGCAGTAGGACATAAGAAGGTGAGAGGAAACCGAACTTGGCTATATATAGTAATGAACCACTCCCATGCATTGGTAAGCTCTCATATTCTAATTTCCTCCTAGAAGTCCTACCTCGCAGTACTATTATAGCGACAGTTAGAGACTGTGTATCTCTTTAGTGCAGACATTTGGGCCATAGGACCATTTTCTCAGGATTCTCTAACAATTCTCTGCTTTAACTGAAATTAGGTCTTTCCTAAATCTAGGCTTTTCCTACAGGTGTGAATGGTTTTGGTCCTTTTTGCCGTTGCCATTGGGTTTTGTTTGTTTGGTTTTCCTCATCCAGAAAATGGCGTTACTGTGATATCTGATTGTTAGTCATATACTTCAGTTTAGGCTGATTCCTTCCAGATGGAGCATACTCTTCACTCTCATTGGTAGTTGCTTATTGTCACCCACTCCAACTTTTGGCTGGAAGGCTTTATTTTATAGGTTTCTCAAGCTTGAAACCTGTTTCGTGTGTCAGTATTCTTGTCACCATTCAGTTCCACCTCGTGAGAGAAGATAGATGGGCTGATGGCTGAGACACTAATGAGAAGAGTCACACAGCATCACAGGGTTCTTAAGTGCTAGACACGGATCTGTGTAAAGCTAAAACGCTAAGCTTAATCAAATTTGATTCACAGTAACATGTTGGTATGGAATGTACTAACGCTCAATGTTAGATTACTATGCAACTAATTTTCCTCCTCCTGATGGCTACCAAGAATTTTATGTCTCTTGCTTCCCACCCTACTTCCCCTTCTCACTTGTCTCCTCAGAGGGTACAACACCACCTTTGCTTATCCACACATCAAGCAGCAGGAGCAGCATTCATTATTACCCTATTACCTCACAGTAGGTGAGCCATTTTTCTCCAGTGGCACTGAAACAGGGGCCTTTATTGCCAGGAACCTTCACACGCTGGATGTGCCAGCCCAAGTCATTAGAGTCAGCCTGCTGGGAAATCATCATATACGTAATACAAATGGTAAGTGCTTTCCTTTTATTTTACTTTTAGGAATGTTTTTTTTTAACCAAGAAATAAATGCTGAAGTTAATGAAGTTGAACACGTAGCATCTCATGACAAAGGCTAAAGACATCTCATTGGTAGATGCTTCATTTAATTATTATGACCACTTAACAGATATGGAAGAACTCCTAGACACATATGCTTTTCCATACTATGCCTACCTCATCAGCACATATTTTTATCCCAACGACGTTTATTCCATTTTCCTCCACAAAAGCATTCAATTTATTTCATTTTTAAAATTTCTTCATCCAAAGCCCTACTTTTCAATCACAACCATTTACCTCTTGGTCTGAACAAAAGATCACCCAGCCTAACAAATCTTTATGCAAAATATTCATGAAACCTCTCGTCTCTCAATGCTTCCACATGACCGTTTCTTTTGTGTCCCTCTTAATCTACATACAGAAAATTTGTCAATAAGTTTATCATAATTGCTCCTATGAAGGCATTCTCAGATCAAGGTGATAGCCACCATGATTTCATGTACACATAATATATGTTAATGTGGGAAGCATTTTAACCACTCTATGCTATACATAAGGCTCGTCTTCAGGAGATGGTTGCTTCCTTTTTGGTTTTCTTCATGGTAGCCTAAGAGTGGTGTGCATCTACTGGGTTTCTTTCCTTACTTTTCATTTCACGTACTAAAAAGTGAAATGACTTTGAAAAGACTTGTGGCTGTGCAGCCTTTGGCAGAATTGGCAACTACCGTCATGTTCCTGAGGCTCTATCCATGTGTTTCTATCCTAGCTGACTGGGGAGGAGTTGTGCGTCTCTCCATCATGTCTTCACTGTCTGTGTGTGTCTTTTAGATGAAGTTTTGGAAGCTTCTAAATTGACCTTTTAGAATTCATATATATATGAATGTATGTATGTATGTATGTATATATATGAACTTGGTTATAAAAATAATTATTTTAATTGTACATTAGAAGCAAATATTTGAAAATTTACTGAATTCAATCTGAAATCTCATAAGTACTAGTTTCTATGGAATTCAGCATTATGATTTTGGCTATATTGACACTCCTCAGTAGCTTAGTGTGTTAGTCAGGGTTCTAGAGGAGTACAGTACCAGAAGGATAAATGTATTTAAAGGAAATTTATTACATTGACGAAAACGATGTGGTTTTGATAGCCTGTTAATTCTTGTCTTCACAATACACAAGCTAAGAACTTGGTAACTGTTTAGTCTATGAGCCTTTATGAAGTCAGGCTATAAAGATGAAAACTTAAGGGGATTGCTTGAGAGCCCATGGCCATCAGTCTGTGCTGGAAGGCTAAAGAAGCTTGATTCTGATGTCAGGGAAAAATGCAGCAGAAGTTACTGCATTGCCAATAGTTTAGATAGCCTCGCCAGCTAG
This sequence comes from Acomys minous, assembly GCF_964271855.1. Taxonomy (NCBI): domain Eukaryota; kingdom Metazoa; phylum Chordata; class Mammalia; order Rodentia; family Muridae; genus Acomys; species Acomys minous. Next base: position 101,147,443 of record NC_140483.1, on the reverse strand, counting down.
ATGCAAGATGTAACCACCAGGGTTTGAAGGCAAGCAGGAAAAAAGCAAAAGACTTTTTCCTCTGACACTCTTATGTGTGAACCACTGCTGGAATGTGCCGTCCAAATTAAGATTTCTGGGTCATTTAACACAGTGTGCTCAAAGGCTTGTCTCTTTGGTGATTAAGGATCTGATCAAGTCACCACTAGATGACACACCATAGCACCAGAAACATTACTGCTTGCCTTAAACCACCCATATTCTATTTGTTTTTCTGCCCCAACTTGCTCTTTCTCTGTGTGGACTGTGTTGCTCATATTGTTCTTATCCATATCTTTTTATAAGTAATTATGGAGACAAATCAAGTGTACAAAATAGTTGCTGCCAATGAATGATAGTCTCTCAGTTGGGAACCAAAACTGGAAAATTTTACTCATTCTGATTTTCTTTATTTATTTATTTTAAATTTATATGCACAAATATGGGTATGTCTCCATAAGTTTCTGAGCAGCATATGTTTGTGAGGTCTATTTTGGTCCGAAGATGTGTTGGATCATTTAATATGAGAGTCACAGGCAGGTGTGATTCACCTTATATGGATTCTGGGTTCCAAACCCTAGTTTTTTAAAAAACCAGTGAATGTTCTGATGCTGATTTATCTCTCCAGCCCTCAATATCATTGTTGTATGTCAAGCATCATAATAGTTCCTGCCTCACATATACGTCTGTCAGGTATATTGGGCCAGAAAGCTGAAGAAGATGCTGCAAAGTTACATAGTTTTGGGTGACTGTTCAGTCAGCTAACTGTCTTTGTCATCTTCTCATTTGGAAAGCTACTAACCTGCACTCACAGCAAACTCAGGTAATTAAGTTTATTCCTTCTCAAGTCTCTGGTGGAGTAGAATAGGAATCTCAGTTTTACAGTGAAGCTTAATTGTTTAGGGGTTAAGATGTTTTTAGGTCAACAGCTTTTCTTAGTGTTTTGAAACCCTGTTCTTTCTGGGTTCTCTGCTTCCTGCATGGGCTTTTCCACGTCTTTCCACATATCTCACTGTAATTATCTCTCCTTATTTGTTGTGTTTGCAAGGTTAAACATTGGCTAACATCAAATTTCACTTCCGTGTAAAAATTTTTGTGTCTTTGCATAGGGCTCTTAATTCCCGGGCCAGTGCCCTAATTGAATTCCAACACTGATTTTCTGGGAGGCCCTTACAGCCTCCAGTTCAACAAGGCCTCCCTTCCGATCTCTGTTCCTGGCCTTTAGTCTCATGGTTGAGAAGACCAGTGTGGTCATCTCATACTTGTTGGAAATAATCAGTTTTACCTTTAAGGTATCAACTTCTGTATCTCAGTTATTCCATAGCATAGATTAGGGATTAGGCTTCTATTGTTACTTAATAAGGCATTTCTTTAATAAGAGCTTTTAGTGATTTCTAAATGTGAGTAAAATTAGACTTTTAAAATGGCGAAATGTAACGCTAATTCATTCAAGAATACTGCTTTGATCATTTCTTCAACCTTAATTGTTTCACTATAATTCTATCCTCAAACTGTTGACTATTGTTTCAGGGAAAAATAAAAACAAATAAATTATGAAGAAAGTGACTATGTAATTCCATATGTAGTTTATTATTTATCATTCCATATATAGTTTATTAGAAAAAATAAACTTATTTAAATGTTACAAGTCTCACAAAATATTCTGAGTAAAAATATTCTTGTTTTTTTTAATTTTTTATTATTAATTTATTCTTGTTACATCTCAATGGTTATCCCATCCCTTGTATCCTCCCATTCTTCTCTCCCCACCATTTTCCCCTTAATCCCCTCCCCTATGACTGTTCCTGAGGGGGATTACCTCCCCCTGTATATGTTCATAGGGTATCAAGTCTCTTCTTGGTAACCTGCTGTCCTTCCTCTGAGTGCCACCAGGTCACCCCCTCCAGGGGACATAGCCAAATATGAGGCACCAGAGTACATGAGAAAGTCATATCCCACTCTCCACTCAACTGTGGAGAATGTTCTGACCATTGGCTAGATCTGGGTAGGGGTTTGAAGTTTCGGCCTGTATTGTCCTTGGCTGGTGCCATAGTTTGAGCGGGACCCCTGGGCCCAAATCTGCCTATCACAATGTTCTACTTGTAGGCTTCTAGGACCCTCTGGATCCTTCTACTTTGCTATTCTCCCATGTTTCTCTCTTCTAGAGTTCCAATAGGATGCCCTCCCCTCTGTCCCAGTTTCCTGGGGCTTTGTGGAACATGCCCCTTGGGCTAGTATGCAGAAAATATTCTTGTTTTTAAAGAATGTTCTAAGGTAGCTGTGTTAGCAATATTGATGCCTGTTGATATAGCCAGAGCATGGACCAAGGAAGCTTTGGTTGAGAAAGATGAGATGTCCTGGTTTGCTTCCTAGAACCTTGATGGAATGGATGGAAAGAAGAGGAGTCATCCATGGAGAATCTAGAAAACAGATAAAGGTAATCAGTGCCAGGGATGCCGCAGCCTTTTCTATCTAGATGCAGAAGACTTCTAGAGCTGCACTGACTGCCATCTCTGTTTTCCAAATTAAAAAATGCTTTGAATTTATCATTCAATATTTACTACATTCCCTACGATGTTGTTGTTATATTTGTATGTTCTTAATTCTTTTCAGTGTTTATAAAGAAACATTTAAATCAAGTTAGATGGTCCTTTACAGAATGTTTTTAAAGATATTGGCTTAAGATTGAGCAACAGAAATCCCTTATCAGCATACATGATGTCATTGTGGAGAACCAAGAGGCCCTCTAATACCAATACTACTGATTCTGATACTTTGAAATAAAAGTGCAATGTTTATTTAAAAAATATTGTCTTTCAATGAAACTGGCTTCTTTTGCTTGTGTACCTGACAAAAAGAACTGTGTCTCACTCTTATTTTCTTCTTCTTTGTTTTTTATGTCTTTAAGGGAAAGTATTGTTTGGGGTAAATTGTGATTTTTCCTAAGAGCTGAAAGATTGAGACTGAGTTGAGAAAGATGAAGCGTGTTTCCAAAAAACAGGCTAGAATGTATTGCTAAAAGATCCTCTCCATCCTCTGCCTTCGCATCTGTGTCCTGCTGCAGCTCGAGCACTTCTCAAAGTGTAGACCTGTCAGAGAGACGTCACTGCTGCGCATCTACTCAAGGGGTCTCAGACCCTTAATCTAAGAGGAAGAAGTGATGGTAGAAGCCTAAGAAGAGCCAGACAAGGAGAGCAAAATCATCACCTCTCACAGAAAAGACAGCCCACACATGGCCCAGCATAAGCAGAAGGGAGGAAGCAATCTTAGTGAAGAGTCTCTATGGTGACTGGGTGTACCAGCTGCCTCCTGAGGTCACAGGACACCTGAGCTACCTGACTACACAAGATTGAAACACAACAGTGAGTCGCATTTCAAGTGTCTCTGTCTGATCAATGTTTTGAAATGCTACTAACCTTAAGAGAGTTTGTTAACGAAGACATTTCTTAGCTGTTCATTTTTCAGAACATGTTTTACCCAGAGTTTATCCAGCCAGCACAATTATTTCAAAACTGTAGCTATGTGGTCATTCTCTATTAATAGAGTGTCTCATACCTGATGTGACCCATCACATTCTACTTTTGATGAATGATGTTGTGAAATGTCAATCCAAGTGATGCCTGTGTTACTGTATACACCTCTCCCGTGGGATGGTGACATGCTCAAAAGCACAGAGGATTGCTGATTTACTTTAGTGTGGCACCTATAGTCTGTCACAAAAGCTTGTCCAACAAATGTATGTATACCAAGGTTTTTATTCCAATAAGTGATGTTTTCAAACTTAAACACATGAGTTGTATTCACAGTGAGTACTGAATAAGTAAGACTATAATGAGGGCATCTAACACTATTGCCAAATATCTTCAGAATCTCCGCTCCTAAGCTATTGTTTAACTCCATTCCTGAGTGTGAGACTGAATTTCTATAAGCAACCCAGTTTGGCAAATTTTCTCGGGAATTTATTACTGTTGTGCTGAAGGAAAAAAATCTGTTTTTCAACTTTGGTATTTTCAGCAATTTATTTTAGTGCACAAGTTAGATTATTCATAAATCCACAGTTCTTCTTACTTCATGTCTGGTTCACATGGCTAACTGGGTGATTTAGTCATCAAACATCGTCCAATATATGTGAAGTTCTGGTTGCTTTATACTGTCTGCTTCATTTGTAACATACATTTAACCCTTCCATTTATTTATTTATTTTTTAATTTTAGAGAAAGAGGCTTACTTATTAGCCCAGGCTATCCTCCACCCTCTGTTTCTGCCTCTGCCTGGATTCCAGAATTTTACTACCACATTTGCCTCTGACGAATTGTTTTTACTAAATATTTGGCATACAGTATATTCTGATTATGGTTCTCCTCCTCAGCTGGTCCCAGATGCTGCCCACTTCCCTACCCACCTAAATTAATATCCTTTCTTTCTCTATCTCTTATTAGAACACAAATACAACAACTACTACTGCTACTGCTGCTGCTGCTGTTACTACTACTACTAATAATAATAATAACAATAATAAACATAAACATTTCATAATAGGACAAAGCAAATGTAAAAAAATAAGCCAGAGAAAAGGCATAAGAAACATGAAAAGACTCTAAGACAAAAACATTCATGTACACAAAAAGCTCATAAATACAAACCTAGAAAAGTCCAGACAAAGCATTGTGAGCCAAAAACTCCAAAAATACCATTGAGTTTGTTGCGTGTTGTCAGTTTACTTCTGGGTGAGAAGCTTGCCCTTAGGAGTGGTTTGTACACTCAGCAAAACTATGTTGAAGAAAGCTAATATTTCTTATGTGAGCTTTTGCCAATTTAATATAGCTTTTGGGTTCAGGATGGAGATGTGCATCCACTTCACTTGCCTTTACTGGGACCACGTTTGCTTAGAAATGTGCAAGCCCTGAGTATGCCACCAGCTTTAGTGACTTCATATGTACACTTGTCCTGTTGTTTCTAGAAGCGCTTGTTTCTTTGGTGAACTCCGTCCCCTCTGGCTCTAACAATCTTTCTACCTTCTCTTCTACATAATTTCCATATGGAACTTAATAAAGACATCTCATTTAGAATTTATTATTCCAAGTTCCCTCAGTCTGTACATTGTATTTATTTTCAATTAAAAAAAAACAATAGAATTTTAGTATGCCTAATATTAGACAACCCAGTGTTATTTAGCATATTTTACTTCTTATAGCCTTATTGGTTTCATTTGCTATACAATTTGTTAAGTTCTTCAATAAAGTTTAACTTGTGTTTGTATGAAGCTTTGTGCATAAAGTGTAAGGTTTCTAAAGCTGAAAAAACACATTCCTGTTCCTACATGCCATTATTTAGGCTTGAGTCAAATGGTAAAATGTCTATACTGCAATGTCAACTTTGCAATGCATTATACAGAACATATGCTAAAACAGAGCTCTATTTCCAAGCTCCTCAAGGCCTGAAATTACATTGAAATCCACTGGTGAATTGGTGTCAACATGATGAGTAGGAGTCTTATTTTTATTCTGGACAACCTATGGCAGGGAAAAACTGTGCAGATTGCATATAGAAGCCTCAACCAAAGTTAAGGTGTCGGTGGGGGGGGGGCAATTGAGATGGAAATGTGGTTTTAAGTCCATTTGCAAAGCCATCCTCATTAAAAAAAAAAAAAGCTGGTCCAAAACAATTTAGAATCTATCATCCTAGTCCATTCAGTCAGAGAAAATGTATTGCTGTAACCCACTGTCCAGGCAGGAATGCATGCAAGATGATATTAGAAAGCAGAGCAAACTTTGTACGAGAATACGTAGGGATATGTGGGACTAAAGATAATGTCTTAGGGTCCAAAACATGGGATAACTGAGCGAAGAAATGTGAGATATGACCAGGTTTTAAAACATTTTCCATATTTAAAATAGGCACTTAATTTGGAAACTGGCTAATTATTGACACAAGTAATAAGCGTGAGTATCTTAGTACAGTTGTGAGGATTAAATGTCATTGTAACCGAGAAGGAGAGTCTGGTGGCTGCGAGACACTAAGTGGCAGTGAATGTGGAAGGAGGAAGGAAAGAGGAGGAAGAAGGAGGGAAGAGACTAAGCTGCAGGAGACAGGTTCCCCAGGTCAGCACAGGACCCCCTTTTCCTCCCTGTGCCTAACTCCTTTTGTATAAGCTAATCGCTAACCTGATTTCTATCATAACAGATGGCATTTATTCTTTATTTAACATTATAGGAGCCTCAGCTAGAGTCACCTCCATATTCTCCCAGGGGCCTATCCTGTTGCAGGTCTCCAGCTTGTTTCAGAGATGTGCCCTCACCGCATTTCCCTTCTCTCTCCCATCTCTCTCAGCTCTCACCCTACTCCTCACCTGCTCTCCCCATATTTGCTCCCCACACCCTCTTCCATCCAGTTCCTACATTTCATCCACTTCTGATGTCTATTCTCTTCCCCCTTTTGAGTGGGATTCAACATCCTCCCTTTGATTGGCCTTATTACTTAGCTTCTTTGGGTCTGTGCTTTTTGTAAGATTATTAGGTAGTATACGGCTAATAACCACTTATAAATGAGTACATATCATTATGTAGTTATTTTCTGAGTCTGGGTTACCTCACCCAGAATGATCTTTTCCAGTTCCGTTTCCTGCAAATGTCATGATTTCATTGTTTTTAATAGCTGAGTAGTATTCTATTGTGTAAATGTACCACAGTTTCTTTGTCCATTCTTTGGTCGAGGGTCGTCTAGGTTATTTCCAGTTTCTGGCTATTATGAATAAAGCTGCTATGAACATAGCTGAGCAAATGTCTTTGCCATAAAGTGTAGCATCTCTCGGGTATATGCCCAGGAGTGGTACAACTGGGTCTTGAGGTAGAGCTATTCCCAATTTTCTGAGATACTGCAGGATGGATTTATAAAATGGTTGTAAAAGTCTGAACTCCCACCAGCAATGGAGGAGTGTTCTCCTTTCTCCACAACCTCACTAGCATGTGTGTTCACTGAGTTTTTGAGGAGTCTTTTTCTGAACGTACCATCTTTTACTGACCCCCAAGTCCACCAGTTAGGCTACTATATACAGCTGGCCAGGATTCTCCAGGGATTCCTCCATCCTTGAGCCCACAGCTCTTGTTTTGCAGATACTTAATACTTATCACACCAGAGTTTTACATGGATGCCCTGGAGTCAACTTTCTTCATCGTTCTGCTGCAGCTGGCATTCTACTGACAGACTGAGCCCCCTTTCTGTCTCTACCATCAAAGTTTTAGTCACTATAGATGAAGGATTTGAGACCGTGTTTACTACCAGGTCTAGGTTACTGCAATTAGTGCTGTCTTCCACATTGTTTTATATGTTTCGGAGCTACACATCCATTTATCTTACATACATACCTAAGAAAGAAATCAGAAAGTGGATATAAATGAAAAATTTCCACCATAGTCACATTGACTTATTCCCTACCAGTTTGTGTTATAGTCGCTCTGTATCTTTACGAACATTTGTACTTTATTTTCATTTGTACCTATGGAAGTTGTGTGCTTTACTTCATTAAGATTTTTAACTGGTATCACTCTGAGGCCAATGTGAGCATTCTTTGGAAATGTGCTTTTGAATATTTTGAATTTTCTATTGTTTTATTTTCTACTTCTTTTAATTTATGAGATATGTGTGTTTGGTATAAATTCAGAACATGTTCATTTTGCAAATAAGAATTACAGATATGTCCTCCTACATCGTGACTCTCCTTTCCTGCTCCTAGCAGTGCTTAAGAATGAAAACTTCCTAATATCAATAATTACCTATTTACTAAATTATTTTCTTGCTCAAAGTTACATCACATACCTATATTTTAATTTAGAAAAATTATTGTCCTAATTTTTATACTACATTCTACAATTTATGTATGGTTTAATTTTATTTCATGATCTGATTCATATGCTAAGTTTGTTTTTCATATAAAAATTCATGGAAGCAATATTACCTACAGGAACCCAATCTCTTTACCATTGTTCAACAGTTATTTCTGTGGTAAAGCAGGAGGTAATACATGAATGAATGCATTTCTGCATCATCAATATTGACTTCTTTGTCTACTTCTCTATTCTTGAACCAAATCCTTTACAATTAATTTCAATTTATTTATCATATGTATAATACTACAGCTTTATAATTTAAAGTAATTTCTTAAGTCAAGTAGCATAGGTCCTTCTTCATGGTTATCTCTTAAGACATTGCATTATTTGCATCAGTCCTTTACTATACTTGGATCAGCACTATTGGTGGCTTAGACTGTATACATAACTCAAATTCTTGTTTGAGTTTCCTGAGTGGGTTGCAGTGATGATATTTTAACAGTACTGCAATTTCCTATCTATAAAAACAATTGACATTTTGGTACATGTAATTTTTATATTTCTGTATAAGGCATTTTAAAAAGCTTATAATTTGCATTTCTTGATTTTTTATGTTACTTACATTTGACATATTAAAGCACCTTTATTCTATTTTTCTTCTTTAATATGTAGAACCCGCTTTCTCTCAGGTGTCATTGGGCACTGGCCCATGAGAACAAAGGGAAGAGAAGCAAAGAATCAGATTAGAACAGCCAGGAATGTTATCGACCAGACTTTCAGGAGTCAGCTTCACAGAGGAAGCTCATTTTATTGTTTTATGGGTGGGATATACTAAGGACTCTTAGGATGGCTATTGTGGCAGGTGGGAAGGAAGGACTAATGATTGATTATAATGTAGTACCTAATTTTCATACATGCAGGGGCAAGGAGCAGAACTCTTGTGCCAAGTCAGTAGCATATTCAGGAGACTCTGTGTAGGATCATATCCAAGCAAGAATAGGAGTCTAGGCCTAGAGATGCTCTCAAGAAAAGGTAAGGCAGAGAAGAGGAAAGGGAATCTTCCATTTTGCACTGAGATCAGAGACCTACCTGCTATCCAGTCATAGTATACTTTGACCTTAATAGCAGGATCTTCCAACATTATTGGTTGTGATACATTCGGTTACCACCTCTTAGTAGACACAGCTAACTCAGTTATATCTTATAATACAATTGTTCACCATTTTGTTTAAAGATTTTTATACATTAAGATATTTGTCTTTGCCTTTGCTTTTCTTATTAATGAGGTAAATGTTTTAATTGATTTTTCTAATGTTAAAACAACTTGAATTTTATGATATAAAATTATGTTTCCAAGATACATATTTGCAGTAGTGGTTCAGTATCTATTAGAGATTGGTGGCAAAACTCCACCAGATGCCAAAATATTTAGATACTAAAGTCCTATGAATAAGTAGCCTATTATTTAAATATAATCCTTGTGGCTTTTCCTGGATACATTACCAATCCATTGATAATTCATGCCTAACATAAATATAATTTAAATGTTATTAGGTGATACTGTTTAGGATATGGTAACAAAAACATATCTACATACTCAATAGAGTCACAATATTTACTTCGGGAATATTTTGGGTCAGCACTTCTTTGAATCTCTCAATATGCAGCTCAGGGACACAGTGAGCTAACTATACATATCTGTAATTTCTCTATTCTTCTACAAGTCTATTAGCATTCGGTTTATCTTAATATTCTTTATGTATCTTTAATTTCAATTAAGGATCTGAAGTTAGGCATTATTTATGTTTCACTCTTTTTTATTATTATATTATATTACATTATATTATATACTTATGGCATTTAAGGACACATTAAGGTTTCATTATGATACTTGGTTCATATACAATATTATTTGATTAGATTTACTCCAAAATCTCCATCTTTTTTCTCCTTTCTTCTCTTACTAGTCTCCTTCCTTTTACCCATCAGTGTGCCTTCTAATTTCGCATCATTTTGTTCCTTTTTATTCTAAATACACATACCACTTATTAGGAAATCCATGTAATATCTGTCTTTTTTCTTGGACTTTTATCCTACTACATAATATTTAGTTCTCTCCAGTTTCTAAAAATGACATAATTTCAATCTCTTCATAGGGGGGTTATACTCCATTGTGTGTATATATCGCAATTTCTTTTTTAAAATATTGAAAATATATTTTTAAGTGTTCATTTTATATTTTGAAGTAATAATGTTATTATATCATTTATCTCTTCTCTTTCTTCCAAACCCTTCTATATACTTTCTTGTTCTCTTTGAAAGTTATGACTTCTTTTATTTATTACATATAGTTACATATACATGCATATTACTAAATACATCAATATAGCCTTCTCTATCTCTATGATCTCACTTTTGTGTATATTTTCTGCATTGAACAATAGGTAAATAATAAATGATTGGAGTGCTCTTCCATGGGGAAAACTATCCTATTCTCAGCATTCTGTAGTTGCCTGTAGTTCTTTGTGTAGGATTGAGGCTTTGGAAGATTTCCTTGTCCACTGTGGCAATTCTACCGCTATTGCTCTTGTTCAGTTCCCCTTTATGCAGTCATGTCGGTGAGACTTTAGCAGTGAGATTCTCACATTCCTAGGAAACACAATCTCACAGCAAACTTTTTATTTTTCTGCTTCTTGAAATCGTTCTACTCCCTCATCTGTGATGATTCCATCAATGAAGCTTCTATTTACTACAGATAGATACGACTATAGAAAACCACAGTCAATCAAACTGGAGTTGTGGATCTCAGTTCTAATGGATACATGTACAATACAACTTCCACACTTCCTTATACACTTTACGCTGAAGGGTAGTGAGGCTGAGTCCATAAATTGACAATTTTTAAATTCTGTACCTTTTCTTGATCATTCTAATTGTCAATTAAAATTACTAATCTTGACAAATATCAAATTGTGTTTTTAAGTCTTGTATTGCATTTGTTGTATTTCACAATTTTCCTAAATTTTAGTAAATCTCTTGCTTAGTTCTGTTTTTGTTATGTAAAATTAGCTAATAAAACATTTTGTGATAATGAGAAGATTTTATAATTCAGCAGCTACTTGCCACGTGTCATTGAGCACTTGAAATGTTCTCATGACTCAGCACTTAGGAACTTAAAGTAGAATTAACAAAAGAACTGAAAATTCAATTCTTCATTTATACCAACTGTATTTCAGCAAGTGTTTGACAACCACTCTGTTTCTTAATGTTGAAATAGACTTAGAATTCTAAATCTTCTAATATACCTATCTGGTGATATGAATTTAATTGCAAGATCTGTTTGAGCTACAACAAGGTTGCAATATTCCTGACTCTCATTCAGTTCCTTTAGATGGTTGCAGTACTTTTCATTGTCCAACATTTATGTAGAAATATGCTATTTGCGATCACAAGTAACACTTAGTATTTAATATTTTATTGTAGACATTGGTTTCATGCATTTGAAACTAAAGAATATATCTCATAAAATATTAAAGTTCAGTGTGTGATTTACTTTAATAAACTCCTCATGTGTTTTTGGAAGGATTGGTATCTCATATAGTAAGAATATAGTATTTCATATTTTACAGTTTAATCTGATTGTATGTGTTTAAATCACAGTTTGCTTCGTAAAGTCTTTTTCTTCTATACTCTTAATTTTGAAACTAGCATGCATCTAAATAAGATAACTTTGTCTTAGCCTCTTTTGTTTCTCTGTATTTCAGTTGTATATATCCTTTATCACTGTTGTACTTGCATGTACATTTAGTATTACCATTACATGATATGTTTTTAAACATTTCAAAGTTGTAGATAACTCACTCTGGTTGTTCTTCATCCTACCCAGTTTCCATTCCATCCCTGTAATCCCTTACTTTTCCTTCCTGCATATTCCTTTCCTTATTTGTTTCATTTTATGACTGAGTATGATCAGGCTTGGAACTATATAGTGGATTATCCTGAAGACTACCCATAGGTACACAAGCAAATGTGGTGAATCTCTCCATAGCCAATAGTGTCTCATGGTGTTCTATTGTTCCAAATGATCTTCCTCCATCTACTTATGCACTGTTGACAGCACATTTTTATGCCCATCCATGCCAGGGCATCATATCTGTTGAGATTTCTTTATTGTAATGTTTATATTATGAACAGAAAGTGACATTTCACTGTCCTTATCTTTACCTCTGGTTCTTTCATTTTTTATATCACTTATTTTATGACGTTTCTTGGTGAATAGAGGTGGTGGTGTAAATATTCTGGGAAGAGAAGCTTCTCAGATTAAGACCTAGACTACATTTTCCCATGGATATAAACACAAATATCTAGAAGGCAGTTTCATGAAGCTACAGTTTAGTAAAATAACAATAATAGTGTCCATCTAGGTTATAACTTTCCACATCACAGATTTCTTACCACTTTATAGTATCAGACATGAGGTCTTCATGAAATGGAGAGCAAATCTGAACAAAGGTTATTTCATTCAACATAACATTTTTACTGAGTCTATGGCAGTTTCATAACACACATCCTGATCATACTCACTTCCCACATGTCTCCCCTCCAAAAAAAAAATACGAATAAAAAGTTGTTTTAAAATTCCAAAAGTTATTATCTAAATACTCACTGGAACATGGTTAAATTCTCAGTGATCTTCCCCTTAAATAGAACTGAGACTTCACTGTTGATGAATATTAATAATTAAAATTCTTATATTTATTAAAACATTATTTATTGATTAATATATTGATAATAGTTTTGCCAAATAACCCCACATTGAGACTTATTCACTCAAATTTAAGCACAGAGGTGAATGTAATATATAATCTATTATCCCACTATTAATTTATCTTCCTTCCATCCCAGGCACTTGTGTTGTTAACTTCAGGAATCCCTCCATTCTCCTCTTCAGCACCTCCTTCTGTGTCCCCCAGACCTCCAACCTCATAACCTCAAAACTCCACCCCTTTCTCTTCTGCAAAATCCAAAGCCTCAGCATTTTTATTAACAAATCAACTTCAAACTAGGTGGAGCAGGGTTTGCACAACAAGGGCAGTCATGTGTAAGAATGTGCTTCTCTGAGCAGGCACTAGATCTTGGGGGGGGGGGGGAGGCAGTAATTACCATTAAAAACCATAGCACCAGATGCACCTCCACCTCAGAAGCCAAGAACTGTGCAAAGCTACACTTCAGCATTCCATCACAAGTTTCAAGTGTTCTCTGTGGCTTCCAGTCTAGGCTATTGCATTGTGGGGGTGGTAGGGAGGGTGACAGGAGAGTTGGGGTATGGGTTGTTATAGACGTCTTCTATGTCTATCCTTCTCAACTGTAGCCTCCATGCTCTTCATGGGTGGCAAAAGCACAAATCATGGGCTAGTATACAGTTTCTGGCAAAAGCATAGACCACAAACATGCCCTCCCATTTCAGTAGGGCCATGGACCTAGGCAAGACCCTCAGCAGCATCACAGACCTTCACATCTCCATGGCATAAGGTGACAGGGCAGGTAATTCACATCAATATGAGTCCTGGAGCCAGCATGGCCCACAGATATCAGACCTGAAGACCAGACCTTGGACATCCTCAAGGCCCTTGGCAGTAACATGGGGCCATAGACATCAACATAGCCCCTGGGCTACAACACCAACCACCAGATAACACCTGTATACTTATGTAACAGTGGCACAATAGTTATGGGATGTAAAACAAACAAACAAACAAACAAACAAAAAAACCTTTGGCCACAGCTGCTTCACAATGCAGGTGTACAGAAGCCAGCCATAGGCTAAAGAACATTTCTCCTGTCTAGAAATGTGTTAGTGGAACTTAACAGATAATTCTCAACAGGAATATCAAATGGCCGAGTAACACTTAAAGAAATGCTCATCCTCGTTAGTCATCAGAGAAATGCAAATCAAAACGACACTGAGATTCCATCTTACATCCATCAGAATGGCTAAGATCAAAAACTCAAATGACACCACATGTTGGAGAGGATGTGGAAAGACAGGAACACTCCTTCATTGCTGGCGGGAATGCAAACTAGTACAACCACTTTGGAAAGCTATCTGGCGCATTCTCAGAAAAATGGGAATAGAGCTTCCTCAAGACCCAGCTATCCCACTCCTGGGAATATACCCAGAAAATGCCCTACCACACAACAGGGACAATTGCCCAACCATGTTCATAGCTGCTTATACATAATAGCCAGAACATGGAAACAGCCTAAGTGTCCCTCAGTAGAAGAATGGACCTAAAAATTGTGGTACCTTTACACTATGGAATACTACTCAGCTATTAAAAACAAGGAATTCCCAATATTTGTGGACAAATGGATTGATCTAGAAATTATCATAATGAGTGAGTTCACCCAGAAGCAAAAAGAGACAAACTGTATATACTCACTTATATCAAAACACTAGTCCAAGGGATACGTACCATGAAAAACTTTACTTACCAGGAAAGTGGGTCAGAGGAGAGGAAATCCTACTGAGACTTTAGGCGAGAGTAGCATGGAAGAATGGGGAAATAACAGGACCCACAGGGTCCTGGAAACCTACAAGAAGAACTTTATGACAAGGAGATCTGGGTCCTGGGGTCCTCCTCAAACTAAGGCACCAGCCAAGGAGAATATAGGCAATAAACTTCGAACCCCTACCAAGACCTAGCCGACGAACATGATATTCTCCACCATTGAGTGGAGAGTGAGATATGACTCTCACACAAACTCTGGTACCCCTTTTCTGACCACGTCCCCTGGATGGAGAGGCCTGACAGCACACAGAGGAAGGATAGCAAGTTACCAAGAAGAGACTAGATATCCTAAGAGCATATATAGGGGGAGGAGGTCTCCCTCAATCACAGACATAGGGGAGGGGAGAAGGGGGTAAGTGTGAGGGAGGGAAGAATGGGAGGAAACAGGGGAAGGGCTAACAATCTAGATGTAATACAAATAAATTAATAAAAATAAAATAAAATAAAATAAAAAGAAATGTGTTAGTAAGGCTTATACTGTTTTATATTTTTTTAAAAAAATATTTCTTGTGTATACCAAATTTCTTGGTCTTGATATATTCTTTCCTAACTCTTTCCTAACATATTTCCATCTCTTATCCAACTACATGTCTTCTGTTTTTTAATAACTCTAAAGCAAATTAATGTTGGTCAGATGTATCTGCATGTGATGTGTGGGCAACCTACCAATATCTGCAGTCCACAAAGAAAAATGAGTCCCCTGCCCCACCTTCAACAGTCATCTCAGTCATTAACTTCTCTGACAGTGATAAGACGTTGAGAGCCGATCCCTCCACAGATACTGAGAGTTTTAACTCTTTTTAATCTGTGGAAGTCTTGGGTAGGTAACCACAACTGTTGTAAGTTCATATATGCAAGAGCAACGTCATGTCCAAAGGCCAGATTTTCACACTTCCTATCCTCTGGCTAGTACTTTTTTCTATCCCTAATTTCATCATGTGATGTGAGCCTTAGAGAAATGTATATGTGTGTGTATGAGGGTGGGCTGTTGAGGTAAATGTTCCATCAAAGCTGGGACTTCACTGTAGCTTAATCTAAAAATACTGGAAAGTTACGATTCTTTGTATTAACTATAATATCTGCAATAAAAAGCCTTTTATGTATAAGGCTAAAAGTAAGACAAGTCTATGGATATAAATATAGTTATTAAGAAAGAATTTCACACCATGACAACTTAGAAAGACATGCATAGTTTCTCACATAGGACCTATGGCTTATCACACCATGCTTTTTTGCCAACTTGGTTGTAACAGGCATAAATTCCCTTCTGTACAAAAGGCCTCAAACCCAGTTATGAGAACAGTCTTGCTATCATTTCTGGAGTGGGCAACTCTTATGAAAGAAAACATTTAATTGGGGCTGGCTTACATTTCCAGAGGGTTATTCCATTATCTTTATGACTGGAAGCAGGGAGCAGTGTGCAGGCAGACATGGTGCTTCAGAAGGAGCTGGGAGTTCTACATGTGAATCAGGAGGCAGCAGAAAATGAACTGGCCAGTAACAAAATGTTGCAGGTCTTTGAGGTCCCAGAAGCCCTCCCCTTATTGAAATACCTCCTGTAACAAAGCCACGTCTACTCCAACAAGATCAAACCTCCTAATAGTAACACTCTATATGAGCCTATGGGGCTATTTCTATTCAAATGAGCACAGATAGATATTTATGTTGATGTTCAATGACATTTCAAATGTTTCTGTGCTTGTACAAAAATCAAGGTTATTTATCAGTGTAGAGTGTTATGAACTCTAACAGCAAACCTCTTGACATGTCATGACTTTGGTAGTCTTTACTGTATCCTTCTGCATTTTAAAAAATCTTTACTATGCTCTATATTTTGCCTTTGCAAGTTGAGTGTCATAAAATATCTCAAGGGGAGATGGGAAGATGGGTCTGGATTTACTTTTTTGCAACTTCCTCTCCTTTAGGACCCACCTAACTAACACCTTGATCTCTCAAACAGATACCCAGTTACTTGTGTCTCTAATTTGAAGTATAGAGAAAGAATAAAATGTGTAGAGAACTGTAGAAGAAATTCTGAGAACTTTCTCACTGCTTCAGATGTTTATTTTTGCAGTAAATCTGTTGTTTTATAGAATGAAGTATTTTTCATTGCTGGAGGTTAGCAGTTAATTTTTTCTTTCTACAAGTCTGGTGATAAAGCTGTATAGAGATATTCAAAGAATATGCTAAGTTGGTAATATTATCATGTTATTAAATAATGGGGTCAGAGTAATATGAAAGGTCAAAAAAGCAAGAGTTAACTAAAATAATTAACAGAAGTATAAGAAAAACTCAACAGAATGAGTTCTTGAAATGAAAAAGAATGCTAACAGGTATACACATAGAAGGGTAAAACGATGTGGTTCGAACTTTATAATTCTATTTCCTATGTTATATAAAAATAAAAACCATTGCTCGATCAAAGAAGAAAGCAGAATAGAAGTGAATCTCAAGACAGTAGTGAAAACTTGTGGGCTGGGATAATTTCAGAAATTAGTCAGAGATATTTAATATGGTTTTCAAGCTTTATTGAAGGTAATTCAAACATCATGTCACAAATTGAAACAACAGAGCTTTACACTAGAGAGGTAGAACACAGTTACAAGGCATCTATGCTTCTATTTTTTCTTTTTGTTTTTCTGTTTTGGTGTCTCCATATTTAGTTTATTTATGCATATATATACATATGTGCATATATATGCATATATATATATATATATATATATATATATATATATATATATACATACATACTTGGAGGAATGGTATGTCTTAGCTTTAATTCTTGAGTGTCAGTATTGAATTTTTGAGAAAGCTTGATTGTGTACTTAGATAATATTGAGGACGGTAAGTAGGATGTGGGTCTTTTGACAGTATATTTTCACAATATTTGTGTCTTATAAAGGGAACTTATTTGATTTAGTCACAATGTATCATTCTTATAGGATGTTGAATATTAAACTAATCTATTGGAGTGCCTCTTTCTCCTCACATATATTTCTTTGCTAGGAGACCAAACAGTTTGACTTGGCTTTCAAATTCAATTGGTGGATTAAATCTCACTAGAAAGTATGTTTCTAAGAAACACAAAGTATAGTTTTGATTATCTCAGTAAAAGTCAGAAATATTAGGAATCAAAACATTCTAACAAAAATGTTATTGGTTAGTGATGTATTTTTTTTTAATTTTTTTGATTTTTTTTTAACATTTTTTCTCCTTTATTAATTTATTCTTGTTACATCTCAATGGTTATCCCATCTTTTGTATCCTCCCCTTCTTCCCTCCCTCCCATTTTCCCCTTATTCCCCTCCCCTATGACTGTTCCTGAGGGGGATTACCTCCCCCTGTATATGTTCACTATTAACTCAATGTGATTCTTTCTTGGCACACAATAAGTTAGTCTCAAATATCATTGCACATCAATGTTACTACACTCAGTGACTCAGAGTAATTGTCATGTATAACCGTTTGTATGTCTAATGGCCAACTCTAGGTTGCAGTTGCCATGGATTTTGAGAAGACTTACCACATTGCTCTTCATTCGGCTGATACCAACAAGTGATTCAAGACATGTGCAGAAGTGCAGGACAGCAAGCACTCATTACCACTCGTTTTCAACTTGACAAACTGTCTAACAAAGTGTCCGTTTATTATTAGGCAAAACAACTAAATATAAAATATTTAAAGTTAAAGAAACAAAAACAATGGAAAAGACACAATTTAACTAGGGTGAAAATTGGAGTTGCTAGTGCAAGGCCCTTAAAAAATGTTATTGACTCAGGGCATCCAAAAAACGGCAACGTGAAACAAAATGTTTCAAGTTTCAAATTTATATATGCAAACTGTTCATGTAACATTTTTTATTATGCAATGTACAAAGGCATACTTAGGAATTAGAAGTTTCTAGTTTCTTTGAAGACTTAGTTGTATCATGAGGTGTTTCCCTGAACGCTGTCTTGTGAGAGGTCACATGATGTTTTTCGGGAAGATGTCTTGTGAGAGGTCACGTGATGTTTTGCTGGATCAGAAACTTGAGAAGATGCATGACCATGGGAAGGAGTATAAAAAGAACTACCAATGATGGGACAAGGTTTTGGCATTTTTTAAGATTTTAAAAAATTTACTCACTTTACATCCTGATTGTAGGTCCCTCTCTCATCTCCTCCAGGTCCCATCCTTCATCCTTCATCCCTCTTCCCCTTCTCCTAGTCCTCAGAAAAAGGTAGCTCTCCTCACCTATCATCTGATGCCAACCTATCCAGTGTTATCAGGACTGCTTGAGTCCTCCGTCTCCAGGTCCAGGTAAAACTGTCTTGTCAGAGGGAAGTAATCAACAAGTGGGCACCAGAGTCCATGTCAGAGGTAGTCTCTGCTCCCTACATTATGGGATCCACAAGGAGACTGTGATGCCTGTCCACCACATCTGAGCAAGGGGTCTTTTGGCATTTCAAAGCCATGCAACACGTTGATGGTGTTTGTTGTTCTTTGCTGGTCTTTCCTTTGCAGAGAGAAAAGTTCCAGAGAGCTTCTCATGGTACTATAGCTGATTTTGGGCACTTCCATGGACTTGAGCCAACTCCACAGAGCCTCGAGGTTTCTGCTGGATTGTGCTAACTCTATGGATTTGTGTGCTCTTTTGTTTTGGCTATTGGACTGAACTGCTGGTACCCTGTAAACAAAGAGTGGTATTGACCCAAGGAACTATACCTAAACGGGTCAACAACCCTCTTTTCCTATTAACATTCTTTCTCCCCTTTTTCTGCTTCGTGAGTTAAAAGTGAGATTGAAGTGCTCAGGAACCCTAAATAATGTAGGTTTTGAAAAAAAAATCTAAGCCTACAAATCCGCAAGTTACTTTTTTTTGGTTCTATCTTTTCTCCAGATGAATCTTCTTCACCACTCTTGCGCCTCTACTTGTGGATGAATGCCCAACTTCCTCTTCTAATTCCTCCTCCTCTGTCTGACAAGAAGTCCAGCCCTGTTCGCTCCACTGATCATGGAATGAGTATACACTGCTTTGATGGCATATAAGGGGACAATTGTGTAGCAGAATTTATACAATATTGAGACAGAGATTTTCATAAAAAGGCCTGCAACCAGATATAGAGGATACTGAAATCAGAATTTGAATTACACAATAGCCTTATGCCAACATACTTGTCTTCTCAAATATTTATCGTTTAATCCACTTTTTACCAGTATCTTCCAATTTAAGGATGTTATTTGAAAACAACTTACACAAAGTGCAGGACAAATTAGTCCATACAGTATTGATTTATTATTAATGGAAAATCAGGAGTATAAAGTTGTCTCTCACATAGAATAGTGTGCATAGTTGAGGCTGCACTCACATTATACCTATCTATTTTCTTGCCCATGACTGAAGTGCTAAACAGCATAGCAGAATGATGAAAGTGAACAGATTTTACATTAAAGACCACATTTAGATGTTCATTGCTTCTTAGGCTCATTGTGAAGTGATAAATGCAGTGACCTTTGCACATGGAAGATACTTTATTTCAAATTTTACAATGAAATTGATTAATTCTAATTTTTGTCCAGTTACTGTAGCTGAATAAAAAACATTCAATAGCTATTTTATATAGACTACATTTTTAGTGTATACCCCACATTTGATGCTTTCTATTTCTTTTTTCTTTTTTTTCTTTTTTTTTATTAATTTATTCTTGTTACATCTCAATGGTTATCCCATCCCTTGTATCCTCCCATTCTTCCCTCCTCCCATTTTCCCCTTATTCCCCTCCTCTATGACTGTTCCTGAGGGGGATTTCCTCCCCCTGTATATGCTTTCTAATAATATCAAAGTAGAGATCAAAATCCTAAAATACTTTGTATACACACATTCAAACGCATATAGGCATATCACATATATGCATATGTATTATAAATGTATTCCGGATACTGTCCTCAGCATAGTTGTTGTTCCATCAAGGGCAAAGCAGACACTATCATATTGTAATGTTGTAGTTTATTTTCTTACCATTAAATCTGTGATACCAAATATTGCTTATTTATGTATAGGCAAGAGATATATTTGAATGCTTTTGAAAATAAAAATGCCAAGCAATGGTAACTCACACCTTTAATCTGAGAACTTGGGAGGCTGATGGCGACAGATCTCTCAGTTGGAGACCAGTGTGATCTACAGAGCTAGTTCCGGGACAGCCAGGGTTATACAGAGAAACCATGTTTCAAAAAATATGTACAGAGAGATATATTAAATAATAAATAAATAAATAAATAAATAAATAAATAAATAAATAAATAAAGCCAGGTGTTTTGGTGCACACCTTTAATCTTAGCACTCAGGAGGCAGAGGCAGGCAGATTTCTGTGAGTTCAAGGCCAGCCTGGTCTACAAAGTGAGTCTGGGATAGCCAAACTACACAGAAAAACCCTGTATCAAATCACCTCCGAACAAAATTAAATGAATAAGACATTAAAATGAATATGAAAATACAAACGTTTTTTCTAAGTGATTATTTTATTAAAGCCATTGAGGCATCTTAAAAACATAATAAGCAGCATAAGTACTGTTCAAAGGATTAGAACTTAGGTTGCTTTCATTATAGCATTTTATCTTGGAGATTTTTTTTCTTACAATGAAGTTAATAAAATTCCATGTTTATAAGTGTGTGAAAGCAGTCATAGGGAAGGGGAATAGGGTGAAAGTGGGAGGGAGGGAGGAATGGGAGGATACAAGGGATGGGATAGCAATTGAGATGTAATACGAATATTATCAATAAAAAAAAGTGTGAGAAAGAATTCCTCACATTTAAAAGCCTAAGTTAATGTTCATTTTAAGTACATTTTTATTATCATTTTATTATGATTTATTCAGATTACATCTCGATGATTATCCCCTCACTGTTGTCTTTCATTTTGGGACCCTTTGCTTTCATGGATTACTGTGTATTGTATAAAATGTCAATATATTCACAATTTACTGTTTCATATATGATGGCTGAGGCCTTGTCACATATGCCATTTTTTCACAAAATGAATATGCAAATCATTTGAAGTTGTGTTCTATCCCATGAGTATCCGTAACCACACAGTGAGAGAATTCTCATACAGATGGTCGCTATCAGGCACAAACAGCTCCCAGGCTTATAGCCAAGATCTACCCTAATTGGTAATGAACACTTGTTCATGGTCACCTTTGAAGTGGCGCCAACATTAGCAGGAGTTGTGGTTTCCTCGGCCTTCACTTGCGGGTACTGACCAGCAACGAAACGAGAATCAATCTCTGTCAGGCTTGTAATTGAGCACTTCCCTAATTTATGAGACAGTTTTCCCATTAACAACAAAATCTTGAGAATTAAATAAAAACAGACCTTCACAAGTGCTGCAGCGTAGGTGCGTGCGGAGTAAACATTGATGAATGCGCGTGTCTTGTGGACGCCTGACTTTGAAAAATTCTGTGTCAGAGTTTTAGGTCACATTCTGACAACAATTAGGAACACTGAAAGAAATAGCTGGCAATTCTTCTTGGTTATGACAGGTGATGTAAAGCCATCTTTCCAGAGGAAAGGCCTGTTTGTGAGGATGAAGTTCAGACTCCAGGCATCTTGCTGGGACTGAGAATATGAAGGTACTTCCACTACACATCAGGGTAGAAAGCTTTTGAAGATTTTAACACTCGGCTAAGCTGTTTCCACTTCATCATTTGTGAATTCCTCTGCCACTGCGATTCCATGCTTCACACAGAACCCATGAAATGGTTAAAAGAGTGAAATGTCCAGTTAGATTTTATTTTTAGTATAAAATATGTAACCATGATATTGTTTGAAGTGTTTTGGCAAAATCTAAATGACTGCACATTGGCTGAAATGCTAAGCTTCTATGGTTTATTTGAATTTAAGGGAGTTTATGAAGTTCAAAGCTTCAACTCTTGGTAGACTAATCATGAGTTAATTTTTAAAACTTATACTAAATTATGAGTATGCATATTTACATTAACCTAGAAGCTATATTAATGAAGCTATATTAATTAATGCTTCTTGAGTATACTGACTATATTCACATAAAAGTTCTAGCTAACAAGTTAAAAAAAAACACAAAACTACCTGTCTGAAGCCACTAACACTTGAACTAAATTTATAAAGTTATTTTAAAAAATAACTAGACACACTTCACCACACATTATACCTATATTTGTCAATTACCCTTTAAAGATTTAAAGATTAAAGAATTAATTAATTCTTTAAAGAGTAAAGCACAAAGTTAAAAACAAAACCAAACTGGACAAAGGACAGTTTATCTTTAGAGATATGCACATAGGAATATAATTTTAATTACAGAAAGATCTAAAAATTAAAATGTGATATACAAAAATTTAACAAGTGAGCAATAACAAGTCTCACCAATGTCTATGCATGTATTTCTATATAAATAGCTCCAAATGGCTGTTCCTGGAGGAACTTCAGTCCTCTCCACAGGTCAATACTTCATAAACCATTTTCCGTGGTTTTTCTGCTTACTAGGCCACGTCCAGGCATCACCCAGAAAGGCACCTATCTCCCAGTTGCATTTTGTTGATTACAAATAATTTAAGGATGATGTATGTTGTCCACTAAAAGGAGAAAGGCACTTATGTGTTTTCCTATACACGTGCACTGAACAGTAATTTAAGGATGCACTCATCTACTTTTAGATAAACTCTATATCAGTTTCTTATGCCTAGACTACAGCAATTATGGAAATATTCCTGAGCAGGTAACCTGGATATTTTAAAGTGCTAACATGGATGAATTACAAGACCTACACTTTGAACATTATAAACGCATTAAAATCGCAACCCTGAGTCTAGTTACAACGTTGTCCTTCGCTTCTACAGTTCTAAACTGTTTCTTTATTTCTGAATAAATCTTAAATTTAGAAAGTCAAATAAGAAAGTTATTGCAATAGATGAGTATTGGACATAGAAGGCTCATATGTAGAACTACAATTCGACCAAGAGAATTTCAATCTTAGCAAATGGTTAAAGTCATTTCTTATCCTTGGAATCATCATTCCAGCAACACGTCCTCTGCGAAGCTTTCCTGGACTTCCTCATCAGACTTACTTCTCCCTCCACTGTGCATTGCACTGCCCTTGTAACGTCACTTTACTTTCTAAGCCAGGCGCTTCTGTGCGTAGGAAAAATAACTCATGTCTTAGATTTTTAGCCCTGATCTCAAAGTTTGCCATAAAAATAAGTGGAACTTTAAATAAATCAAAACCCATTCCAAAATGTTAGATAAAATCCACTATGATGACAGAGACAGAGACTGGAGGTTATTATGCTCCAAGTAGTTTGTTTCTCTTTTTGTGTATAAAGGTAGGAAAGACATATTTCAATTTAAAAATGAATGTCTGTTTATACCAGGTTTTCCTGAAAGAAGCAGATGTGTTTAACTAAGAGTTCCTCTTATCTACTAATTGTAGATAATAATTGTATCTATATTAAATTTCATAAGCACAACTATGCGTACCATTAATTTCATACTATTATATAGCACAAATATAAAGATGGATTTTTATCTACGGGTCATGGTGACAGTAACATAAATTTTGTTTCCCATAGAGTGATTAGAGCTTTTGGATAATAAATGTAGACATAGAAGAGTTTATAGGTCTTATAGGGCTTGAGTCAAGTACTTTGTACATTTCATTCTGGCCATTTATTCCATCTTCTATCACTGCTAAGAGAATTCTTGGTCTGGAATTCATCTTGGATTCTGAGATCCTAGGACACAAAGGTTCAGTGGAACGTGCATCTGTAGACTACCCTTGTTCAACATTGCAAGAGTTCATCTGTGAGTCATCACTTTCCATCTCACTCAAATCTGAGACATGATATTGACCACATTTATTCTGAGACAAGACTAGTTTTGTATTTTTATACACCCAACCCAATTTCCTACTTTTTAATTGCTTAACATCTCCAGCACATCTTAACTTTTTCTGTGTAAACGATGATGCATATTGTAACATACTTTTCCTGCATTAAATATTGTATCTTGCTGAGGAAGAGAACTGACTAGTAATGTTTCAATAAAAGATAATTTTTTTTCTATTTCAAGACACTCTGCTTCTTCTCAAATATCTGTTAGGGGCATAAACACATACCCTCAATCTTTGGAGTCTTGGAGTATCAGCTTTTGTTGATGAAAGTATATTAACATATGCTGTTCCTAATTAGGGTCTAGCAATTTTACATGTACTGATACCAAAAGTGAACTGTCTGTCAAATTATTTGCTAAGTCAAAGATCCCAGAATAACTGAAAGTGGTTTTATTTTAGGAAATGTCAAACTTTAGGGAACATAGAGACTTCAGTTTAAAATACTTTAAAGATAGAAATCTGCAGGTCTTAAAGACAGGAAGATCGGATTCTCTTTCTTTAAACAAATTAAGACTATACACACCCTGAAAAATGAGGTTTATAATAGAAATAGAAACTGCCCATTAACTGTAGTGGTGCTCCCAGATAGTGTTATAGTCAGCTTCCCTAGATGCCATGGTGTAAATGTATTAGCAGTATTAAGAAACCCACTCCTGCTGTAATTATGTTAGGAACCAATAAGACAGCTCAGAAATCAATATGTTAAGACAGATAGAGGAAAGGACCATGGCCAGCTGACTTGGAATAGATTAGTGTGGCAGGTCCCTAGCTGAGCCATGAAGAAGAGGATATTTTTGTTGTTGTAGAAACCCATTAATTGTAAATTTTCCAGAACAAGGAAGTTGAAGGGCAAACTTAGACAGTGTTGTTATCACCACTCAATGAAAACTATACTTCTTATTGACCTGTTAATTTTTATTTCAAAATTTATTAATTTTGAACTCTAGAGCATCAGAGGGGATCTTCTATCATTAGCCAACAGAAACCTTTCTTTGGTTTTTAATTTATGCTAATATTTGTGCAGTTTTTAGATCAATGAAATCATACTTAAGTAATAGCCCTACATAATGACAAGCTCACTGATTTGACATCAATTATCACATTGATTGATAGTCATATGTCCCAGAATATGACATTCTTCTCACTTCTTTCTAAGATCAGAATCACCTGATTCTTAAAAATTGTGTGTTAATAATAATGAGGCCTCATAAAGAGGGAGGACTTTAAAAACTAATTCTATTTCTAATTGAGTTTCTGTGCATTGTAAGCCTTTCCTTAATAATTTGCTTAATAGGAAAGAAGCAGGAAAATTTAGCAGTTTTGCATAGAAAAGAAATAGAGATGAGAGAAAAAGAGAGAGAGAATGGAGAATAAAAAAGAATTGGGAGAAAACAAAGACCAACCTTTTGTGGTTACAGTTTGGCACATCTGCTCATACCCAATCAGGCTTTCAAACAGAGACCCATAAACAAAAGGAGCCATCAAGCAAGGACAAAGTCAGAGACATAAGTGGTTTGAATGAGTGTGCAATTTCTGCCATATGACCATCCTGACACAATTGCTCTAATTTTCTTTCCAGAAATGACTGATAAAAGATTTAGGTAATTGCTATGGAGACAGACTTCCTTCCATCACTAGGTACCCTGAATAATACAGCCTCGGGGTCAGAAGATGGAGTGTCAGTTTCTGCAGAGTCCTAAATTAATACTTGTCCCTGCTTTGGCTACAGTTCCTGTACGTCTAATGAAGTGAATGTAATTCACTTTGACAATGTATTGAAAATCACTTGATCAAATGACTAATCTTTAATGAACACAATACGCAGTATAAGCTTAAAAACTACAAACTCAAAAAACTACATATAAATTTCAAAATAACCTATGTATGTATATATATACATATATATATATATTATATACATGTAGTTCCCTTGAAACATCATGTATGTGAAAAACTATAAATGTGAAACTGCAGCTCCTATAAGCATGGTCATGTGTATATACAATTTTTTTCGCTGTCATGACTGTGGTTGACCCATTTCCATCCAGCCCATGACCTTGTCCCCTCTAATCAACCTTAATTTGTCTGGGTGATCTCTGCATTTCTGGCATTAAGTAGCATGAGGAAGAAAAACAGAGACATTTGCATGGCAATGCTTAGGAAAAAATTCTAACACTATATAGACATAGTTAGAAATTATACTTACCCCTAGGAAGAATCAACACATCTACAAAATGAGGCATAACTTCTGTGTCTCCTGAATGTTACAATAGCTAATGAAATTAGCGGTGCTGGTAAAAACTCCTTATGCTGACAACAGAAATGATTAGACTACACAGTGAATTCAAAGTCCCATATTCCTAACCAATTTACAGAAAAATTATTTCTTTTCAGCGTGAAAACCTATCTTGGATTTTTAATAGAGTTGATATTTTTATCCATATTGAAAGACAATACTTAAGATTTTAAAATATTCAAACAATTGAATTATGCAAAATCAAATATACCAACAACAAACTCTCATACTTTCATTTCTTTAGAGAGCTGGGAGAACACTTTTGGAGCCAGCAAAGAGGACTAAATGAGATATTGAGTTTGTACTAAAAGGAAATGTGCTTGGAGCTATCTTGGCAAGAGGGCCAAGGCAGAACAAGTATTTGTACAGTGGCCTTGTGAAAATGCAGCATAGTGTTTAAATACAGCTAGGCAGAAGCCAGTGGATAATGCGCAGTAATGGGTTAATCAATACTTATTATGGTTTTATTGGTTCACTAAAGAGAGAACAGAACCTAGTGAGCACAGAGTCGAAAAAATCACTGCATCTGATCTAGATAACATCTACTCTCCCTAAGGGATTTCCCTATTCAAGAATCCAATTTACTATGCCTGATTGACAAGGATTGGATCCTAGGGAATCACATAACTCTTTTTAGGACCCAATAAAATCCTAATGGATTTGTTGGGCTGGCCAGGAGACTTCTAGTTTTACTGAACTGAGGTGGTGAGTTGCAATTAGCCTTTATTCCACTTGCACTTGAAAAACTAGGCTATTAGGAATCATCCCATCTTTATAAATTCTGGAGTCATGCTGGGATGGACTCACTGGAAGTAGGTACTGTGCCTGATGGTAAATTGGGAATAGTTATGATAAATTGTAAACACTTGAAAGTGTCTGAAAAATTGTAACCCAAGCAGGATTCAGATAAAAAAAGATCAGAAGTCCAACATAACGAAACTTTACAAATCCATTTTTTGGTCAAAAATCCTTTACAATGCAGTTCTCATGCAGGTTAATTATAACAGAAAGGACTTCTTTCTTTGAATGAAGCTTTGCAGTCCACATGTCCTATTCCTTAGCTCCCCTTTAATGCCTGACAGTTGGAAAAAAAATACTATCCTATAGCTGCCCACAGCAGTGCCTTCTTTTCCTGGCAATGATGTTTTAACTAAACAGTCAACATCATCAACAGCATTTTTGCTTGGGCATGCCACGCTATTTTGGTGGTTATTGAGAAATCAAAAAAACAGTAGCAGGGAAAAGTTGAACTGAATACTGAAATAATTTAAAGTATATTGAGAGAAATTGTATTTTTCAACAGAGATGTGTTTGATATGAAGATGCCTGATGTGATGCTTTTCCCATAGAATTGTGTCCACTCTTTCGGGAAGTGTAAATGACACTTTGAGAGTGTTGATATTGAATTTTCCTTATAATTAGGTGTACATTCACTTAAATACGAACTTGAAATAGATATTGGTATCTACTTTTTCCTTTCCCAAACAAGGCATGGACAAAATAGTATTCTAATAGTTTATGAACTTATTACGGGCGTACCAGACTACCTTCTTGAACTCCAGAAACCCTAGCCAAAAGCCATTCCAATGAAGAGTTCAAAAACATGCTTAAAATAAAAGGTTTATTACTATCTATGTTAACACAAGTGAACATATGAAGTTTATGTGTTTAAACATACAGATTACTTACAAATGATAGAGATAGTATTATCATTTACTTCTATTTAAGCATTTTTTAATTTTATAACTAGATGTTTGTTAGAATGATATGTATAACAAGTATAAGAGAAACCTTAAATTCTATAAAAAAAATAGGGAGAAACATAGAATGAGTAGGCAATTGAACAAAATAGAAATGGATGGACCTCATATGATAGCTCTTACAAGTAAGAAAACAACACTTTTAACTTATTGTGATTTCTTCTTTTAAATACACACTGGCAAATCAGAAAAATATTCATTTCATTGACTGATAGAAAAATGCTTATATCGTCACATGTGATATCACAGCAAGTTACAAATGGAAATATCATAACTCAACAGGAACTGTCGGCACCCAACAGGACGTCAGAGAGATTCTAGAAGAGGAGCAGAACTGGGCTATGTTGGGACAGATTTATAAGCATTATCTTACAATGCTTATAATGTATGGTAGCTTTATGGATTGTTTTATGTGCTCATATAACTTTAAAAAGGGAAATACTTTATTGGACCCTAATGCATCTACATCAGCCATCACTGAAGTTTTCCAAAGACTAATGAAAAATATAAAATATCAATAAAAGTTCATTTAAATCAGAATATATAAAAAGCCTTACTAAGACTCAAGATGGTATGAGGCAGTAGATATTTCAGATGTTCTGCCTTAGGAGTTTTGTACTTGTCTGTGAATCTGTTCATGATGCTATTTTAGAGCCTTTAAATTATTTAATGTTGTTGGTTGAAGTTTTTTTAAAGCATTTGAATATATTTTTATCCAAAGGAAAAATATTAATCTGCATCAAGAGTTGGGGAAAAATTTCTCTATTTAATTCCATACCTGGAAAATTCAATTCCAGCCACATCAGGATCTCACATTGATAACACAAACTTTCAGCCAAGTAACAGTAACACCTTATACTCTCAGGCCTATGATCTCCCAGCCATAGCTTTTTGCCAAGATTTTAATACTCAGCATGAAATTCCTTTTTTTGTAGAGCATGCATCAAAAGCAATAAAAAAATCTGTTACCCGGTAATACTTGTGTCATTATTGTATCTTGCTGTGCAGTTCAGTATTGGAGCTTACAGGGTACAACCCTGGGTAAGACCATTGATTTTTCCTTCCCCATCTACATGCACAGCAAAACCCCACATCTGATGACCATCCAGCAAGGATAGTTTCTAGCTGGGTTGAGATTCACTTCTGTATATCCTCCCACCAAAGAATATGCTGTTTTCAGCAATCGGGTGCTATCATGCAGTAATGATGGGCACCCAAGGCTGATGGCAATGGCAAGGGTGGTTCTGGAGGCCCCCGAGAAAGAATGTCCTGGTCATTAACTTATAGAGAAGGAGCCCATGTATTCCACTTCGATTTCTCAGTTAATAAGACATTATTTATTGGAGCAACATAGCAATTTTTTTCAAGTGCTTTGTCTTAAGTTTTATTTTTAAATTAGCTTACTGATTGGTGAACTTGAAAACGTTGTCCCATACAACTTTTGATTTTGGTTAATCCACTCACTACCCCTCTCCTTTTTCACCCTACATGCCTTGCCCTGATTAAGCATTTCCAATCATGGTTTTTCAGCTCTCTATTGTTATTTCACCTCTAAACTCCCAAGCTCCTTCCTTAGCATGCCTTCCATTTCTTTATAGTTTCCTGGCTTCCTCCTGTGCTCCAAGTTAAAGATAGAAAACAGAATATTTGAAATTAGCATCCTCATATTACATAGTATATATATTTCAGATCAATTATTTACCTGAAAATTTCATAATTTATTTCTCTTTAAAGCTAAATAGCATTTCATTTCTTAGATGTATTACCATATCTTACCTATCAATTAATCTGTTGGCAAAGATCTAGACTGAACTCATTTCTAGCTATTGTGAAAACAGTAGAATTTAACATGGTTATTCTGTTATCTCTGTAGTAAAATATTAAGCCTTTGGGGTATATATCCAGAATTGTTATAACTGGGTCACAGGGCATTTCCATATATTAAATTTTAGAAATTTCCATACAGATTTCCAAAGTACTTACACCTCTTTACATTCATAGGCCTGGATTGATTTCAGAATTGGCCAGAGAAACTTCTTTTTACAGTAAGCAATAGTCAAGGGAGCAATGCATCCTAGACAAAATACCAAGAATAGGAGACTAGGTATTCACTATTTAATGGGACATCGCAGTCTTCTAACACCACTGCGATCAAGGCTTAGAGATCATTGAAGAAGAGATGGCAGAAAGAAAAAATAAGAGCCAGAAGATGAGGAGGAGAGCTATAAAATTCTGACACTCATGAGCTCTACATCTAGGGTTACCTATACAAAATGTACACAAGACCAAACCAGCCAAAACACGGGCATAAATTGATTGTGTAATTTCCAAGCCTCTTTTATTGATCTGCTATTGGCAACAGCCAGTTACTGAGGGAGATGGGTAACCATTTGTTTCTCCACTATTCACAATAGTTAAAAATATGGAACAAGCATAGATGCCTATCAATGAATGGAAACTTAAAACATCAATAAATTCATAATACAAAATGGGATGTTACTCATTTACAAAATTATTCAGTTACTCAACTGTAAAATAAATCAAATTAGAAGCCATCACATTGAGTCTGAGGCAGAAAAATAAATGTCTTTCATATATGAATGTTAACAAATATTGATAGGGATAATTATTATCGTAATACTAATTAATAAAATTACGCATAATGATCATTAGAAGCTAAGAAGTGGTAGAGAAAACAAGGAGTAGGAAAATAAGTACAAAATAGATAGGAAATATTACTGTGTAGTGCACTACAACAGTGATTATCTATCATTATTACATATGTACTTTAGGATTCTCTATTCATGAGGAACTTAGTCTTTATTTTTTATTTTTATTTTAAATTTTTTAAATTTTTAAAATTTTATTAATTTATTCATATTACATCTAAATGGTTATCCCATCCCTTGTATCCTCCCATTCCTCCCTTCCTCCCATTTTCCCCTTACACCCCTCCCCTATGACTGTGACTGAGGGGGACTTCCTCCCCCTTTATATGCTCATAGGGTATCAAGTCTGTTCTTGGTAGCCTGCTAGCCTTCCTCTGAGTGCCACCAGGTCTCCCCATCCAGGGGACATGGTCAAATATGGGGCACCAGAGTACATGTGAAAGTCAGACCCCACTCTCCACTCAACTGTGGAGAATGTCCTGTCCATTGGCTAGATCTAGGTAAGGGTTTGAAGTTTACGGCCTGAACATTATAATAGGCAGATTTGGGCCCAGGGGTCCCGCTCAAATTATGGCACCAGCCAAGGAACTCAGTCTTTAAATTCTAAGTCTCTGACAAATAATCAGTAAATGAAATACAGTAAGGACCTTAATTTTATCAAATTATAATGTATTAAGAAAACAGAAATGTATAATAGTTTATGAATGATATGTGTACATCGAAGTATGATTGACAAATTGAAAAATTAAAGCAAATTAAAACAAAACAAAGCAAAAAAAAAAATCACCTGAGTTATAATTTGCCTATCTTATCTCATGGGTCACAACTGCAGCAAAAAAAATAGAAGAATGCAGTAGTATCGTGCTTAAAATTCACATCCATGAAAAGAAAAATAATTTTGCATGTGTGAAGGTACAAAATCAAATGAAATTCTAAACTATAGAGCTGATCAGAATAAAGTATGTCTAGGGATAAACCAATGTTGGGTCACACTGGATTTTCCAAAGGTGGTCGTAACCGTAACAATGTTTCTGAGACTATATTTTAGTCTTTGACTTTGTTATCTTCTTCTGACAAAATGGAGCTATTTTTCTCCTTTTGGAACTATGTGGAATCATTTCTTACTCTGGAAATATGCACCTTGGAAATGATGATAACTGGTTGTAGAGATCAGATTATAAAGAATCCCAAGCCACATGCACAGCTCATATTGGGGAAGGTCCTCTAACCAGAGTCAAGGCTTTAACTGATAGCAATTTGCAATTGAAGCCTCCAAGATGAATTTGTGTTCAGAATAGTTCATTGTCTGATTTGTTTCCACCTGCTTCTGAATAACGCAGTCAAACTAGCCCCCGAGCACTTCCCAAAGGTACTAGTCCAAGTCAAATGAATTTATTTTTTTAAGGTAGCTCAATTTTCACACACACACACACACACACACACACACACACACACACACACACACACATTGACAGCTAATTTTATTATTCGTTGGGCATTATAAAAATATGCATCATGTTGTTTGGAGGCTAGGTAGATGGAAGATTTTTAAGATGATGCTAGGATGATTTCCTACATTCACATCAAGCAAAATTCTTTATTTCATTTGTGGAAGTGTTTTTTAAGCATGACACTGCTGTATTCTTTTATTGGTGATGCATTTGTGGCCCATGAGCAAACACAGGCAAATCCATTCCTCATGTGATTTTATTTTGTTTTAATGTGTTTGATTGCAAATGTTTGTTAGGAAGATGATAGAACAAAATAAAGATAATTGAAGGAATTTTAAATTTTAAACTTTAAATTTTACAATTTTAATATTCATATGTGAGGATGTGTCTGTGGATGAAGACTGTGAAACTAAAAAGGGCACAGAAAAGAAAAAGAAATGTTAACGAAAAGGATGGGCTATGGAAATTCAATATGAAAGTGAAAAAGATTGGAATTGCCACCTTCTTCTTTTCACTGACTTTGATGATAAGGCTGAAAAGAAATAGGTCAGCCCCTGAGTCTTTATTGAGCCTTCAAGTGAAATTTAAATGTAACGTAATGCAGCCAAGTTTTAGTTTAAAAGTACAAGTACTTCCCATTGTTGGCTGAGACTCTATAAAAAGAAAAAAATAACATTAGGATAAACAGAATTTCAAGGTTAAGAGAACAAAATACGGCACCATTTTTCAGAAGGTATAAAACCTCAGTCAGCTTAATTCCTATAACCTAGCAGCTTGCCATAAAAAGTAAGGCTAAAAATTAAGGAGCTATGATTAGAAAGCTAAGAAGTCTCCACATGGGAGAATTAATTCAAAAATCTTTGTGGGGTTGCCATGCCTAGATAAGCAACATCCAAAAAAATCCATCGTATTTTAAGGAAATTGTGAGGCTTGGAGTAAACTTGCTGGCACTGTTATTCAAAAAACAAAACAAAATGACCAACACAACAAACAAACAAAAATCCCCAAGGTCTTTGTTAAAGAGAACATGATCTATGGATCTATGAACCAGTATAAATATACAAGAAATTGATGAATGTTTCTGTTGCACTGTGGTTTGGCCATGGAATGTCCCCCACAGGTTTTTTTTTTTTTAATGTTTGATAATAAATAACTTGGAGACACTCCTTTGGAAGGTTCTGGAGACTTTGAGACATAGCAGATGCCTGAAACAGATAGGGAACAGTCTGGTTCCTGGTGTGTCTTGTTTCTGACCCTTTCTATTTCTCTTTGCTTCCTGGATGTAACATAATGGAGAGTATCCTCAGACTTTTGACATTCTCTCAAAGATGTAATGGGTGGAGTAGATCATTGTATTCTCATGTAGGACTCCAGCTGGACCCTCCCAGCCATCTGCTTTAGGGAGATGCTGGAGTATGTAGGCTGGGAAAGGTTTTAGGAAGAAGAGTTCCATCCATGTGGATATGGTAAAACATCATCCATGTTGGGAGTAGACATTGCAGTGTGACAGCATTAATGTCACCCATCCTGTGGCCAATAAGCCCTCAGCATGTGCTGTAAGTCATTCCAATAAACCCACTGCCTCCTTTAGGGAAATCATACTTTAGTTGTTGTCAGGAACCATATGAGGAGGAGTAGATTTCGTTTATGCCTCCCCAGGGAAGGAATTCTCACAATGCATGGTGTTCTGTCCAAACAATAAAGGTAACCCACTATGGGCTAAGCCTTCTGTAACCCTAAGCCAAATGAAATCTCTCTTCTCTTAGGAAATTGAAATGATGTTTATTGTTGCAACAACATAAGCAATCATCATTCTTCAGGAAACTCAAAGGGTAACTCAGGAAAAAATTCTAGCACCAGAGAACAGAGAAACAAACTTGTGGCTAGTCATATTCAAGGAGTAATGCGAAGCTCTAATCAACAAAATTGAAGATGCATGCTTTCAGAATTATGCAACCCTGTAGACTATATTCTTTTCATACATTCATCATTAGAATATCTAGTGGTTACTTTGCACGTGGCTAATGATTGTGTAACGAGCATGTATTAAAAGCAGATGATTTGTCTCTAATTTATCTAATAAGAATGAGATTTTTAAAAAACTGAAAGCTTTTATTTGAGAAAATATGATACAGTTTATTCAGTCCTAGTTTGATAGTGTAGCATGATTTAAAAACTTAAATCCAAATCCAATATTATTGCTACAAAGGAGATTTTTCTATTTTTCCAGATAAAGTTGTGATTGTGTTTTACACATGGAGAGAAACTGTTCCTTAGAAAGTATTTGAGTAGATGGAGCTTTCCAACAGTGATTGATACCATATTTCTCATTTCCCAGTCCTGTGTATCTGTGACCTCAACAAAAATTGTCACTCATCGTCCTTCCGTTTAATTTGCATAGAACTCTGCAGCTATGTACAGAAGAAAAATGAAGTAGTTGTAACTTGTGTTGCTTTGAAAGCTGGGCCAGTGAAAGGGACATGGCCTCTATCAAGCTTTCTGGATGAGTCCCCTTTAAATATAATTACAATATAGTGAAGAATCTCAGGTCAAATGAAGAGGTACAGTTCCAACCAACAACCCCAAAGGCCTTTAACACCAGACACAAAGAAAATGGGGGATTATTATATGGTTACTAGATTTCAAGATGCACCAGCTTATATTTGGAGAAGTAGAGAGATGCTGTCACAACTGAGCCATTCCCCAAAAAATATTTAGCAAGAAAAATTACCGTTACTGCTGCCTTGAACCATGGCTACTGGATAGTTTGTCACACACTAACAATAGAGTAAGATAGATTTGAATTTAATTGATAGTACCTTTAGAAGTGGTTATCAAATGTGTGCCACAACAGCTGGCATGTGATAAGGACAAATCCTTGAATTTGTCCAGACAAACTGAGACTAAACACTCTAGAATTTATGTGTAACTGTACACTATCATAGCCTCAAGGTAATCATCATTAGAGTTAAATATACCTGTAA
Source organism: Acomys minous (assembly GCF_964271855.1). Classification (NCBI taxonomy): domain Eukaryota; kingdom Metazoa; phylum Chordata; class Mammalia; order Rodentia; family Muridae; genus Acomys; species Acomys minous. Next base: position 101,111,959 of record NC_140483.1, on the reverse strand, counting down.
ATTTTCTCTGGAACATTGCTAGCAATTAATTCACATATTCTGCCAAAACTTACATAAGTGTATCATCTGACAAAACAAGAATACTGCTAACCTCTGTTCTCCACTGTGCTTCTGACACACTGTCTCTAAAATGCCTTCATTATCTCAGGAAAGAAAAAAACTTACTAGAAATAGCCAACTTATATATACAGTGTTAGAGAGAGTCCACATTAATTGCCAGGAAGAATCAGTTAAACGTTGAACCCTATAATGACAAATGGTAGAGAAAGATAGGAGAAGTGCAGCAGTTTATACCAGAGAATCACCGATAACTGAGGATGGCAGGAAATGTATAGAAACTATATCTATATAGAGCTTGAAATTATGAAAAATATATATGTAGTTATGGTCTTCCACCTGTTACTATTTCTTTTTTTCTTTTAAAAGAACTTTTGTCATATATATCCATTTTGTGTATATTTTATTAATTTCATACTGAATTTCTAATATTGACTTTTTGGCATTTATTTTCTTAAATTTCAAAGATCTCTGAAATGTCTTATTTGTCAACTTTTGAGACATTTAGCGATTCTGGGATATAAGTTAGTATTTTCAGTGATTTCAAATATATATGTTAACATACTTCTAACAATTTTCACATTCTAGAATTTGAATAGCTGAAATTCTTATATGAATACTCTCAAACTCAAGAAGCTTTCTAATGCTTACAAAGAACTACATCTTACAGGAATATTCACTGAAAAACATAATTTAAAATTCAAAACTCCCAGTTACAGCCCGTCATGAAATCACACTTGAACACCGCCCATTTAAAGATTTATTTAACATTAAGAATCTTTTGTAAGCTGGGAGCAGTGACACACACCTGTAATCCCATCTCTTGGGGAAGCAGAAGCAGGTGGATCTCTGTGAATTTGAGGCTGGTCTGTTCTACCAAGTGACTCCAGGACAGCCAAGGTACAGAGAAACCCAGTCTCAAGAAGGTGCCTCATATTTGACCATGTCCCCTGGAGGGGGAGGCCTGGTGGCACTCAGAGGAAGAACAGCAGGTTACCAAGAAGAGACTTGATACCCTATGAACATATACAGGGGGAAGTAATCCCCCTCAGGAACAGTAATAGGGGAGGGGAATAAGGGGAAAATGGGAGGGAGAGAAGAATGGGAGGATACAAGGAATGGGATAACCATTGAGATATAACAAGAATAAATTAATAAAAAAAAAAAGAAACTGAAAAACCAAGCCAAAACAAAACAAAATCTCTTGTAGTTTAGAGAACATTCAAAGGACTTACACAAAGCTTACTACATATGTGAACTCATTACTAAGCTCTTGTCTTTTTAAAAATTACCTTTTCTGTGTCTGTTTCATAAATATTATTCTGTACACACACATACATTTGTTTACTTTTATACATGTACACATTATAAACTAGGATTCTCATATGTGAAAGAATGTGCTTGTATGAAAAAAGTGCTTATGAAGAAGTCCAGACTCTAGCTTTTCCCTTAGCCCTTGTCCACCCACATCATGAGCATCAGCTCCTGGGAGCTGAAATTTACTTACATTTGTTAAAGCATTCTGTAACAAATGAACCTGAGCTCTATTTGTTAGCTTATCATATTAGAAAGCAGCCATTCATGACACACTCTCTAAATATAAGTGTCTGTACAAATAAGGGGGATCTTTTGCTGCTGCTACTGATGCTGATGATGGCAGTAGTGGTGGAGGTAGTTTTGTGTGTGTGCGTGTATGTTTGTGTGTGTGTGTGTGTGTGTGTGTGTGTGTGTGTGTGTGTAACAGAGAGAGACAGAGATGAGAGACAAAGACAGAGAGACAGAGACAGAGACAGAGACAGAGAGGAGAGAGAATGATTCTTGTTCTGACTGGAGAACTTCCTACAAATGGCCATATAGCTCCACTGATTTTGGGCCATTATGAAGCAAGCTATCATGGCTGAAGTGCAGAGGCAAACGCTATTCACACTAGACCTGACAAGAAGAAGAGATTAAACAGGGGCACGGAAAACCTTTAACTGCATATAACTCATTTATATTATTACTCAATTTCTTCTTCACTAGACTATTCTCTCATCAAATTCCAATTCAAACATTGCTTTGAATTAACTCATTCCTAAGTAAGAACTTTCATGATCTAATCACCTCTCAGGAGTCCAGCATCAGCTGGGCCCCAAGCCACGTATGAACCTCAGGAGCAACATGGAACACTTCCCGTCTAAAATGAAACATATATACATAAATACATATGCAATAAGAGGGGGACACTGAGAACATGACATTTATTATTCCTATATGATATTATAGACTACAGTATATTAATACCTTTGACTATTGATGGAGTAAGGTTTAGTTGATAAAATAATACTTTTAGAATTTAGTAAATTCTTACTTTAATTTTCATAAATGTATAAAATTATAGTGAACTCAATAGTATACTTAAAATACAATTTCCATCACTTCATAATTATATGAATTTCCTTTCTTAATGGAAACTAAAGTTACAACACATTGCCTATGCTCAAATAAGTTGTTGTTTTTAACACATTTGAGAGGTATTTGTCTTTGGCTTTTTGTGGCTACAGACTTCTCAGAGATGTCCTGTGCTCTTTTTAGTATTTTTATTAAAAAAAAAAAACCTCAGTGCGCTGTTACAATGAATTATATAAAAATAAAATAGCATTTTGTAACACTTGTAGCACATGATATAAAAATAATATATTAAACAGGAAAATGGTGGTTATAGCATCAGAAGGCTATAAAATGGGCTGTAGATATTCTCTTCTTAGCCACAGTGCATTTGGTCACAGGTGATGCAGGACAGCATTCCTAGCAATGTTTCAGAAATATAGTTGGTTTCAAGCTTCACTGTTTGAAAACCAAAGCATAGCTGCCTCAGCCACATCTCATTAAAGCAGCAATTAAAGTTCTTGTCTTACCTGTGTAATCAAGGACACAAGGGCTTCTAATGGAGCAAATACAGACAAAAATGCCTGCTGTCAATTAGCCCTGATAACCTGATAAAATAATGAACAAGCACGTGGATCAGGTTACAACTCTGAGCGATAACAAATACGGTTATTCAGCATATCCTTCTTTTCTTGGGTCCAACACAAGAGTTTGAGAGAAGAAAGACAAGAAAATTGTCTGGGAAACTTAATCTTCTGATTACCAACGGATAATGGTGTACTCCATCAATTTGGCCGAGTGCTTCACAAAAGATGAGACTGCCTCAGAGCCCTGCACTTCAATCCTGGGACAGCACAGCTCTTGTGGTCGTAGATTCCGAATCAGAATGGAAGTCAAACATGGAGAAAAGGGACATAACTGTGGAGAGAAGTGCATTCTGCTTCACCTTGTCTGAGTAACACCGTCTTTCCTGACAAACTTGCCATTACATGTATGAGGTTTACAAAACATTTTTGTGCATTTTACAACATTTGTCATCAGATCAATAAAAAATCTATTATATTATGCCATGAAAGCTAAATGTATGCACCTTAATTGCTAAAAGCACATAAGCCAATACTGAAATATCTTTATTCATGGACTCTCCCAACTGTAGTTTCCATGCTAAGAAACAGATCAGTGTATTATTGAAATGTCTGCTTTTGATGCCTTCCTATTAACATTTTATGCTTAAAGAAATTTACAAGTGTGTATTCTAAAGTCCTGATCAAGGTGGTGAACAAATTTGTGAAAGTTGTCAAAGCCATGTAATATGCTTCCCAAATTATCCAAATAAGCTAGGTTCACACACAGCTAAAACACTTGACAATAAACAACTGTCATTACTTCTGTAGGAAGTGAACACTACTAACTTGTTAGTCCTTTCTACTAAAACTAAAAATGAATGCTTTTCATGCCCATTTTGTTGTTGATGTGCCTATTTTCCTGCTCTGCTGATACAAGGTAAACGAATTTCCCAATCAGCTGTAAAGTATTGCTATAGAAACCCATTTGACTAACATTCATATACATAAACCAAAAAATAAATATTAGAAAAATGTATATGGGGAGACTGAGGGAGATTACTTATACACATTTGAAACATGCATCATAATTAAAGTTATGCTTGAGAGTTTACTGAAAGAAATAATAACTAAACTGGGGACTCCAAGCAAGACAGCTTCTTAGTGAATATTTTTAATTAATTTTTAAGATTCTCCTATTTTCCTTAATTACTTTTTAAAGAGAATTGTGTACGATCATGGTACTTGTAGATTTATTTTACTGGTATTTATAAACATCTGTTAATTATACACACTAATGGATTTCATGCCATTTTTATGTGTATACCTAATGTACTATTATATTATTTAAATCTCACCTATGGGACGCCTTTTTTGCCTCACTCCCACCCCTGGTAATCACTTTCCACTTTCCAACTAGCCCCACTTCTGCCACTTCTTTCAATCTCTCTCTCCTTCCCCCCCCCTCTCTCTCTCCCTCTCTCTCTCTCTCGTGTGTGTGTGTGTGTGTGTGTGTGTGTGTGTGTGTGTGTGTGTGTGTGTTAGAGAAAGCATGGTATATGTATTCAGGACTCAATGAGTTTTCTTAGTATTGTTTACGGGAATATAATGACTTCCAAATATAACTTCCAAATGTTTCAAAGTAATCAACCTGGCAATACACATCACAGCTTTAAGAGTGCTAGAATCTTGTTGAGTGGGACGTAAGCCAATTAGACTGTTAGTTAGTGTCAAGATATGCTTGACAGTTGTACATTCTTAGGGTTCTCATGGTCACTGTTGTGATTCAAATGTAGCATAACTGAGCAGGACTACGGGTTGCAGGATGTTACCAGAAATATATGGATTGAGTAAGGTATGTGTGTATGTTTTTGTTATACATAATATACATAAAATAACAATTGATTAAAGATGTCACGGATTTAAAGACAAGGATAATGCAGAGAATAACCTCTCTTCTCTAATTCACCAGGACAAACCAGAATACCAATCCAAGAGATTAGTAGTTGCTTTGGGGATATATTTTTTCCTGATTCAGAGCCAGTGCAGAGGAGATCTTGAGCCATTCCAGGAAGGGCTGTAGTTTCCCCTTCTCCTGCAGAGGAACTCAACAAGGAAAGAGGCTGTGAAACCACAGAAGACTTTAAGTAAAGCTCTCATAGACAGAGTGTTTGCTTTTCTTCCTCATTTAGAGATGGACTTTAAGCATCTCATCTAAATTTGCTAAAAATTCATTGTCACTGTGTGTAATTGTCTCTTTTGTCTGTGAAGAGGTCTTATTACAGAGCTTCCCAAAGTGTTCCCCGTTGTCCTTAGGCAGATATTTCAATCTCAGTTTCTAGCAATTCTATTATGTTCCTACTTGCTTAAACAGTCTTTATAAATTTATTTACACAAAAGATAGAGGCTGGTGAATTTTATGTGTAATTTCAGCAATAAGGAGGCTGAGACAGGAAGACAGTTTCAAGCTCCATGGAAGGTTGGGATACAGAGTGAGTTCCAAGCCTCCGTAAGAAAACATGGAATGGAAAATCAGAGGAAAAAAAGAAAAGAAAAGCTTAGTTTATTATAAAATTTTCTGGATTCTAAGATGGTGTATGGACTCCCAGCACCACTGCACTTCCTTGATCATCCATCTGCTCACTCATGACATTATTTCCTGTGGTTTGACTTTGTCTTGTGACTTTCACTTTTGTCTATTTCAAGCCATACTCAACTCTATTAAATGATATAGTGTACCCTATTTACCAACCCAACTTTCAATGTTTTGTTATTGATGCTTACCAGTCTAATATCCTCATTTATATACACAAAATTTTCCTGTAATTACTTTGACTTTTATTCTCAAACTAGGGTTATACTCCATTGCTTTACCACGTACAAGGCCCTGAGTTCAATCTCCAACATGAGCAGAACAGCGAGAAATACAAATGATAGGAGGAAGGGAGAAAAGAATTCTGTTTGTATTCTGGCCATTTTATTCATAGTTATTTTTTCAAGAGTCATAGGGACTCAATAGCATTGTTCCAAGTAGCGTTACATTTTCAAGTATCAGTTCTGTCCACTTTTTTCTGTCTGAGATTTCTCTTGCAGGTACATAAGGGACTCTCATATGTCTTCTCTCTCTTACTTGAATTTTTTTTAATTCATTTTATTTCAATTTTTCTTATGGATACTTTTTCTGTATGTAATATTTAATTGACACTGCCTATAGATATGTGTAGCATAGTTGTAAACAGAAGTTTAAACTTGGTTCACTGAAAATTGTAGCTCACAAATTTGACTTAGTCCTATTTGTATATGACATATCGCTTTCAAAAATCCCAACCATATCCTGGAAGCCTTAAATACATTATATTCAGCCACTTTAAATCTTATGGTCGTGAATCTTTTTTCTGAAGGACAGGAGGCTTTATTTCTATTGTTTTGTTAGTTTTATATCATATAGTCTTCTTATGTAGTTCATTTCTCTGATAAAGTTCCAGGGTATGTAATATTGAAAAAAAAAATTTAATACTTCAAAGACTCTGTTTTCTTTCAGTGATAATATACTTCTGTAATTGGTGAGAGCTTTGGGACTTTGGATTTTATATCATGCTGTATAGTTCCAAGGAGATGTCCCCAGAATGTGTGTTGTCACTGCAGTGGTACAACCATTTCTGTTTAAGCCTTCCTCTTGTCTTGCTGAGCACTGTGGCTTAACATCAAGCCTGAGGGCCTTGGCTTCTATGCTTTGTCCTCCGGTTCCACAGGCTGTCAAAAGTATGTCCACCTTTTCTCCACTTCAGACCTCATATAGTGATCAGAACTGTCCCCAAAGTAAAAAAGCTTACAAGTCTATAAGGATGGCCTTGACTCTCTAGGTTTCTTTCTTTTTTGGCTTCCTTATATCTTGATAAATTATTTTCTTCTTAGGTTCTTAATTTGCATAGATCATACAGGTTTAGTCTCCCCAATTTTACCTAAGTGTTTTCAGTGTGAGAGTTGTTCTGCATTTCTTAGTCAACTATTTCTGGAAATAACACCCACAAAGAACATATGCAAGTAATATAATCATATATGTACAGCAATGTATTTATGTCAGATACATTGATATGTAAGCTACAAATGTGTCATGATCTTCTCAAATCCACCACCCAGCAAAAGACTCACCCAGGTTGATCATTGTAATCCAACTGAAGACCAAAAAATAAGCCAACACACTTACATACACTTGATTTTTGACAAAGGAGTCAAAACTAAACAATGGGGAAAAAAAGAAAGCATCTTTAACAAATGGTGTTGTTCTAAGTGCAATGTCTGGATGCAGAAGAATGCAAATAGATACATATTTATAGCTCTGCAGAAAACCCAAGTCCATGCCGATTAAAGATCTCAACATAAAACCAGACATACTAAATCATTTAGAACAAAAAGTGGAGGAGAGCTTTGAGCTCGTTGGCACAGCAGACAACCTTCTGTACAGAACACCAATAGCTCAAACTCTAAGATCAACAATTAATAAACAGTACTTCACAAAATTTTAAAGCTTCTGTAATGCAAAGGACACTGTCATCTGAACAAAATGGCAACCTCCAGATTGGGAAAAGATCTTCACAAATCCTACATCTGTCAGACGGCTAGTATCCAAAATATATAGGAACTCAAGAAATTGAATTGAAAAATATGACTAATCCAACAAGATAAGGTACAGACTATAACAGAGAATTCTTAACAGAGAAATCTCAAATAGCTGAGAAATACTTAAGAAATGTGCCATGTCCTTTTCCCTTAGATTTTCAAGAATAAATTAATAAAAAATTAAAAAAAAAGAAATGTGCTATGTCCTTAGTGATTAGGAAATGCAAATCAAAACACTCTGACATTCCATCTTACACACATCAGAATGGCTAGTATCAAAAACGAAAGTGACAACACATGCTGGTAAGGATATGGAGAAAGGACAATACTCCTCCATTGCTGCTGGGAGTGCACACTTGTAGAAACATTTTAGAAATTCATCTGTCTGTATCTCAGAAAATTTGGATTAGCTCTACCTCAAGACCAAGTTATACCACTCCTAGACATATACCCAAATGATGCTCTACCATACAAGGCGGACATTTGCTGAACCATGTTCAAAGTAGCTTTATACACAATAGCCATAAACATAAACCCAGATGTGCATCAAGGAAAGAGTGGATAAGGAAAATGTGGTATGCTCACACAATGGAATGCTACTTAGCTATTAAAAACAAGAAAATCATGAAATGTGCAGGCAAATGGATGTAACTAGAAAAGATCATTCAGAGTGAGGTAACCCAGTGGTATCTACTCACTTACAAGTGGATATTAGCTATATAATATAGAATAACTATACTACATTCACTGACACAAAGAAGATAAATAACAAAGGGTTACCAAGGGAAGATTCAGAAAAAAAAAAAAAAAAACAGAATGGACAGTGGAAGCAGTTGAAGAGAAGGAACTAGGTCGGAGAGCAAGTGTGGATAGAAATGAGGGTGGGGATCAGACATCAGAAGAGAGTGCAGGAGGACAGAGGGCTTGGACAGAGAAGAGAAAACAAATGTGGCCCAGGGACATCTCTGAGACAAGCTGGAGACTTAGAAGAGGGCATGCTCCTGAGAGGATATGGGGGTGACTCTAGCTGAGACTCCTCTCCTCTCATTTTCTCTTCTCTTTCTTCTATCATCTGCCTTTCCATCCATGATTCTTCACTTCCTCTCTGGCCCTCTTCTTATTCTTCTCTCTTCTTTGTTACTACCATATTGGAAGCCACTCTGCTCCATGATGTATGCCCTAGCCATTGTGATGCACTTCCTCATAAGTGTGCCCTAGCCATCGTGATGCACTTCCCCATATGTGTGCCCTAGCAATTGTGATGCACTTCCCAATATGTGTGCTCTATCCATTGTGATGCTCTTCCCCATATGTGTGCCCTAGCCATTGTGATGCCCTTCCCCATATGTGTGCCCTAGCCATCGTGATGCACTTCCCCATATGTGTGCCCTAGCCATCGTGATACTCTTCCCCATATATGTGCCCTAGCCATTGTGATGCTCTTCCCCATATGTGTGCCCTAGCCATCGTGATGCTCTTCCCCATACATGTGCCCTAGCCATCGTGATACACTTCCCCATATGTGTGCCCTAGCCATCGTGATGCTCTTCCCCAAACATGTGCCCTAGCCATCGTGATACACTTCCCCATATGTGTGCCCTAGCCATTGTGATGCTCTTCCCCATATGTGTGCCCTAGCCATTGTGATGCTCTTCCCCATACATGTGCCCTAGCCATCGTGATGCACTTCCCCATATGTGTGCCCTAGCCATCGTGATGCACTTCCCCATATGTGTGCCCTAGCCATTGTGATGCTCTTCCCCATACATGTGCCCTAGCCATTGTGATGCTCTTCCCCATACATGTGCCCTAGCCATTGTGATGCTCTTCCCCATACATGTGCCCTAGCCATTGTGATGCACTTCCCCATACATGTGCCCTAGCCATCGTGATGCACTTCCCCATATGTGTGCCCTAGCCATTGTGATGCACTTCCCCATACATGTGCCCCAGCCATTGTGATGCCCTTCCCCATATGTGTGCCCTAGCCATCGTGATGCTCTTCCCCATATGTGTGCCCTAGCCATTGTGATGCCCTTCCCCATATGTGTGCCCTAGCCATCGTGATGCTCTTCCCCATACGTGTGCCCTAGCCATTGTGATGCTCTTCCCCATACATGTGCCCCAGCCATCGTGATGCCCTTCCCCATATGTGTGCCCTAGCCATTGTGATGCTCTTCCCCATATGTGTGCCCTAGCCATTGTGATGCCCTTCCCCATATGTGTGCCCTAGCAATCGTGATACACTTCCCCATATGTGTGCCCTAGCCATCGTGATGCCCTTCCCGATACGTGTGCCCTAGCCATCGTGATGCTCTTCCCCATATGTGTGCCCTAGCCATCGTGATGCTCTTCCCCATACATGTGCCCCAGCCATTGTGATGCTCTTCCCCATACGTGTGCCCTAGCCATTGTGATGCTCTTCCCCATATGTGTGCTCTATCCATTGTGATGCCCTTCCCCATATGTGTGCCCTAGCCATTGTGATGCTCTTCCCCATATGTGTGCACTAGCCATTGTGATGCTCTTCCCCATACGTGTGCCCTAGCCATTGTGATGCACTTCCCCATACGTGTGCCATAGCCATCGTGATGCTCTTCCCCATACGGGTGCCCTAGCCATTGTGATGCTCTTCCCCATATGTGTGCCCTAGCCATTGTGATGCCCTTCCCCATATGTGTGCCCTAGCCATTGTGATGCCCTTCCCCATATGTGTGCCCTAGCCATTGTGATGCCCTTCCCCATATGTGTGCCCTAGCCATTGTGATGCTCTTCCCCATACATGTGCCCTAGCCATCGTGATGCTCTTCCCCATACGTGTGCCCTAGCCATTGTGATGCTCTTCCCCATACGTGTGCCCTAGCCATCGTGATGCTCTTCCCCATACGTGTGCCCTAGCCATGGTGATGCCCTTCCCCATATGTGTGCCCTGGCCATCATGATGCTCTTCCCCATATGTGTGCCCTAGCCATCGTGATGCTCTTCCCCATACGTGTGCCCTAGCCATCGTGATGCCCTTCCCCATATGTGTGCCCTAGCCATTGTGATGCCCTTCCCCATATGTGTGCCCTGGCCATCGTGATGCCCTTCCCCATATGTGTGCCCTAGCCATGGTGATGCCCTTCCCCATATGTGTGCCCTAGCCATTGTGATGCCCTTCCCCATATGTGTGCCCTGGCCATCGTGATGCCCTTCCCCATATGTGTGCCCTAGCCATTGTGATGCCCTTCCCCATATGTGTGCCCTGGCCATCGTGATGCCCTTCCCCATATGTGTGCCCTATCCATCGTGATGCTCTTCCCCATATGTGTGCCCTAGCCATCGTGATGCCCTTCCCCATATGTGTGCCCTAGCCATTGTGATGCCCTTCCCCATATGTGTGCCCTAGCCATCGTGATGCTCTTCCCCATCCTGACCCACATGTTCTCATTCCTCCTTTGAGCTGATTTCCACCGAGATATCATGTCAGTGAAGAAAAGCTGGAAAATATTCACAGAAGTCACCATAATAAAAACAAATCTCAAACAGAGTATGTTATTAACAATGAAGCAAGGATAGTATGTAATAATGTTCGGAAAATATTCAACAATCATAAATATACATGTACCCAACATGAGAACTTCTACATGTAATGTGCAAAATCCAATAGAACAAAAGAGATAAATAGATAACTCTACATTTATCGCTAAATATTCCTAAAATTTAGGCATCTAAATACCTGTGTTATTCCTCAAAACATCTATTCATCTCTTAAGCTTCCACTTTTCCGTAGATGCCAGCAAAACTCAGAGCCTTTTGCTCCTCTGTCTCACCACTTTCCACTCTTGTGGTACATCATGCCACTCTGAAATATTCTTTGGGCTTGTATAGCTGTTTTTCTCTCTATCTCTTATACAATAATACATACTTTCATTTAAAATGATTTTTAACTGTATTTATACTATTTCTCATTAAATAATCATAATATAACATAATTGGTGGATAAATGAGTCAAAGCTGAATTTTTATCTAGTATATAAGCAACAAGACATAATCCTCTGGTAATTAGATTAAGTTTGCCAAATCAGTAAGGCATTCATTTCTTCAGCTACACAACATAAATTAAACTATTTTTCTAAATTCTTATGAATATTAATTACACTCTTAAATATTTTAATTTAAAACATTTTACTGAAGCAAGGTGTCATTAAAATTAGGTGATCTATAAAACACACAGATACACACAAAACTATTATATAAAATTTACAAAACTAGATACAATATTATAAGACTAATAAAATTTCACCTAAATTTAAAAAGTGATAGTTTTCAAAATAAAGTAACTGGCTATTATAAGAATTCATTATCATAAAAGTTCTTTTTTTTTAATTTTGAGGAGTAAGCTTCAAACATTCACTGTATACATTTAATCATTTTGTATTTTAAAGTAACAGATATTCAATTATTTTTGGTACAATGTGATTTATCATTTATTACTGATTGAAGTAAATTTGTATGTGAGTGAAATGGATTGCTTATTTGCTAACAGAATGCAATACAAACATACTAATTTAATACTTGCAAGCTGAGGAATGATTAGAGAAAAATATGAGAAGTCTTTGCTTTCCATAATTAAATCATTATACTTTTATGAGAAGAGAAAATTTTGTATACACAGTAAAAACACGGTAGTTCATACTATACAGCAGATTGAAATCTCAGCTGTTTCAGTCATCATTTGTTGGCTTCCTCTTTCTTTCTTTCTTTCTTTCTTTCTTTCTTTCTTTCTTTCTTTCTCTCTCTCTCTCTCTTTCTCTCTTTCTCTCTTTCTTTCTTTCTTTTTTTCTTTCTTTCTTTCTTTCCTTCTTTTACATTTTGACCACAGTTTCCCATCCCTCTTCTCCTCACAATTCCCCCTCCCCTGTCTCTCCAAGTTCTCTGTTTCTCTCCAGTAAGGACAGGCCTCCCATGGACATCAACCAAACATGGCATGTCAAGGTGTAGTAAGAATAGGCCCTCCCGCTACTATTAAGGCTATGTGAAGCAACTCAGGAGAAGGAAACAGTCTCTAAAACAAACAACAGAGTCAGAGACAACTCTTGTCCCAGCTATTAGGAGTCTTACACAAATACCAAGCTACACAACTGTAACGTGTGCAGAGGGCTTAGGTCTGTCTCTTGCATACTCTCTGGTTGGCCATTTGGCATTGGTGTCCCCCTATGAGCCCAGGTTAGTTGGTTCTGTAGGTTTTCTTATGGTGGCCTTGACCCCTCTAGCTCCTGAAATCATTCCCACTCCTCTTACAAAGGATTCCATGACCTTTGCCTAATGTCTAGTTGTGTGTCTGCATGTATTTCTATCACTTTTTGGATGTAGATTCTCTGATGACAATTGAGCTAGGCACTGCTATATGATTATAGCAGAATATCATTAGCAATTATTTCAGTGACTTTTTCCCCTAATAATGTCTAGCTCTGCCCTATGTCCCTGGGCCAATGTGCATCTGCTTCTTGGCCCTCCACACAGTGTTAGTGGTGGGCATGGGTCTCAATCAGGACCAATCAGGTGGCCATTCCCACAATGTCCCATTCTGTAAGCCGCCATTTTGTCCTATTGACAGTGTCCTTTGCTTTACAGAAGCTTTTACATTTTTGTGAGGTACTGTTTATTACTTGTTTTTCTTAGTGCCTGAGTTGTTGTTTTTCTGTTCAGGAAGTTGTCTCCTGTGCCAATGTGTTCAATTCTATTCCTTGGTTTCTCTTTGTTCAGGTTTAATATAACTCATTTTATGTTGAGGTCTTTGATCCACAAGGACCTGAGTTTTGTGCAGGGTGATAAATATGGATCGACCTGCATCTCTCTGCATGCTGACATCCAGTTAGACCAGGACCATTTGCTGAAGATGCTTTCTTTTTCCCATATAATTTTGGATTCTTTGTCAAAAATCAAATATCTGTAGGTATGTGGATTTATTTATAGGTCTTCAATTCAATTCCATTGATCAAACTGTCTGCTTTTATGCCAAGACAATGCATCCTTTATTATTATTTCTCTGTAGTACAGCATGAAATGGGGTTGGTGATACTTCTGGATGGATCTTGGTTTTTTTGTTTTGTTTTGGGTTTTTTTTTTATATATGAAGTACAGTATTGTTACATCAAAGTCTATAAAATTATGTTTAAATTTTGATAGCATTGAGTTGAATCTCTAGATTGCTTGTGGTAAGATGGTCATTTTTACTATGTTAATCCTACCAATCCAGGAGCATAGAAGATCTTTCAATTTTCTAACGTCTTCCTTAATTTCTTAATTCAACGACTTGAAGTTCTTGACATACAGGTCTTTAATTTGGTTTGTTAGAGTTACACCATAATATTTTGTATTATCTCTGGCCATTTGAAGGGTGTTGATTTCCTGATTTCATTCTCAGCCTGCTTAACATTTTAAAAAATATTTATTTATTTACTCTACATTTTGGTTGTAGCCCTATCCTTCCCAGTCCAACCCATGTTCCCTTTCCTCCTCACACTCCTACTCCTCAGAAATGGAGAGCTCCCCTTTCTCATCCATGCCAGATCATCAACTTGCATCAAGGTTGAGCATGTCCTCTTCTCCTGTGTCCTGGCAAGGCAGCTTAGACAGGAAAAAATAATAACAACAACAAAAAAAAAGCTAGCAACAGAATCCATGTCAGACACAGCCCCCAATCCCATTATTAGAGGACCTACAGTTCCTAGGCCCAGTCCATACATGGATCTTGCCTGATGCTTCAGTGTCAGCAATCCTCTCTGGGTTCTGATTAGTTGGTACTGTTAGAATTCTTGTTGAGCTCCAGCCACCTCCAGATATTTTTCTCCAACCCCTCAACCACTTTTGTACAGGATTCCATGTGCGTTCCCCAATTTTTAGATGTGAGTCTTAGCATGTGTTTCGAAACACTACTGGATGGAGTCATTCAGAGGAAAACTATGTTAGGCTCCTGTGTGTGAGCATAGCAGGGTATCATTAATAGTGTCTGAGGTGGGCTACCTCCCACAGGGTAAGTCTTGGGTTGGATCCAGCATTGATTGGATATTCCCTTAATCTCTGCTTTATTGGCTTTCTTTATCCCTACGCATCCTGTAGGCAGGAGGTTAAGTTAAAGTTTTTGTAGTTTCCTGGTGTTCCCCCTCCTTCCACTGGGAGTCTTATCTAGTTGGAGCAAGTCTTCTTCAGGTTCTATGGCCCCTGCTCTTAGGAGTCTCTGCTAGAGCTCCTCTCATACGTTCCCTGGAGCCTACCCTGACTTAGGTCTCTAGCTCATCACAGAGATGCCCCTGCCCACGGTTTTTCTTTTCTCTACCGGCCTCCTGTCTCCCTATCCCTATTCGGCCAAGGTCTGATCTCCACCCTCATGTCTCTCCTTGCTCCTTCACTTATCGTGTTCCTTCTCTTCAAAGCATTACTTCTGTCTATTCTATTTCTCCTTCTGAGTGATATTTAAGCCACCTTGCTTGAATCCTCCTTGTTACTTATCTTCTTTAGATCTGTGCACTGTAGTATGTTAATCTTGTAGTATATGACTAAAGTTCACTTATAAGTGAGGACATATAATGTGCATTTTTTCCTGGGACTGGGTTACCTCACTAAGGATGATCTTTTCTAGTCCCATCCATTTGCCTGCAAATTTCATGACTTCTTTGTTTTTAATAGCTGAGTAGTTTTTCATTTTGTATATGTACCACAGTGTCTTTATCCATTCTTTGGTTGAGGGACATCTAGGTTGTTTCCAGGTTCTGGCTATTACAAATAAAGGTGCTATTAACATCGTTGAGTAAGTATCTTTGTTGTATGGTAGTAGATCTTTTGGATATATACCCAGGAGTGGGGTAGAGCTATTTCTAATTTTCTGAGATTTCACCAGATTTAGTTCCAAAATAAATGTGTAAGTTTGCACTCCTACAAGCAATGGGTGAGTGTTCCTTTTTCTCCACATCCTCACCAACATGTGCTGTCTCTTAACTTTTGATCTTACCCACTCTGACAGGTGTAAGATGGAATACCATAGCTGTTTTTACTTGCAATTTGCTGATGACCTGGGAAGCTGACCTTTAACTGCTTCTAGACTGTTCAATATTCTTCTGCTGTGAATTCTCTGTTTAGATCTGTGTCTCATTTTTTAATTGGGTTATTTTTGTTGGTCTTTAATTTTTTTTTTTAGTTCTTTATATATATTGGATATCATCCCTTTGTCAGATGCAAGACTGGTGAAAATCTTTTCTGATTTGTAGACTACTATATCATTCTACTAAGAATGTGTTTATAAAAGCTTTTAAATTTAAAGAGGTCCCATTTATTAATTATTGATTTTAGGGACTAAGCCATTGGTATTGTCTTCAGTAAATTGTCTCCTGTACCAATGAGTTCAAGACTCTTCCTCACTTTCTCATCTCTCATTTTTAGTGTATCACACATTTTGTTGAAGGCTTTGATACATATAGACTTTGTTTTGTTCAGGGTAATAACTATGGATCTTTTTGCATTTTTTTTCTATGGAGACATCCAGTTAGACTAGCACCATTTGTTGAATATGCTATCTTTTTTCCAATGTGTGGTTTTGGCTACACTGTCAAAAATTAAGTATCCATAGCTGAGTAGGACTAGAAAGGATCGTAATGAGTGAGTTAACGCAGAAACAGAAAGACTTAAATGGTATATACTCACTTATAATTGGACAATAGCCTCGTAAAGTCTTCACTTACTAGGAAATTGGGATAGATGTGAGGACATGCTATTGGGACTCTAGGTGAGAGAAATATGGGAGAATGGGGAAATAGAAGGATCCAGAGGGTCCTAGAAACCTACAACAAGAATATTATGATGGGAGAATCTGGGTCCAATGGGTTCCGCTCAAACTGTGGCACCGACCAAAGACAATACATGCAGTAAATATTGAACCCCTACTCAGATCTAGCCAATGGATATGAAATTCTCCACAGTTGAGTGAAGAGTGGGGACTGACTTTCACACAAATGGTGCTGCCACATATTTGACCACGTCTCCTTCATGGAGAGGCCCAGTGGCACTCAGAGGAAGGATAACAGGCTACCAAGAAGAGACTTGATACCTTATGATCATATGGAGGGGAAGCAGGTCCCCCTCAGTCACAGAGAAAGGGGAATAAGGTGAAAGTGGGAGGGAGAGAGGGAGGAGTAGGAGAATGCAAAGGACGGGATAACAATTGAGATGTATTATGAATAAATTAATAAAACAAAAAGTATTAAAAATTAAGTGTCCATATGTGAGTGGGTTTATTTCTGGGTCTTTATTTAGATTCCATTGATCTACCAATCTATTTCTATGAGAGTACCATGCAGCTTTTATAACTATTGCTCTGTAGTATACCTTGAAGTCAGGGATGGAGATGCCTCCAGAAGTCCTTTCATTGTACAGGATTATTTTAGCTATTCTGAATTTTTTTTTGCTTTTCATGTGAAGTTTAGAATTATTATTTCAAGGTATATAAAACATTGTGTTTGTATTTCAATGGAGATTGCATTGAGTCTGTCAATTGCTTTTGGTAAGATGGCTATGTTAATCCTTCCAATCCATGAGAATTGGATTGGAGAACATTTTCTGATATGTTCAGTTTCTTTCTTCCCTAATTTCTTTTTTTTAGCCCACTTGGCATTTGTGTACAGGGGGGCTTCTGATTTTTTTAAATTACTCTTGTAGCCAGTCACTTTGCTGAAGATGTTTATCAACTTGAGGAGTTCTGTGGTGGAAATTTTAGTGTTGCTTATGTACACTATCATTTCATTTGAGAACAATGACAGATTTACTTCTTACTTTCTGACTTGTATCCCCTGGATCTCCTTTAGTTCTCTTATTGCTCTAGCTAGAAATTCTAGTACTATATTGAAGAGATATGGAGAGAGTGGACAGCCTTGTCTTGTCTCTAATTTTAGTGGACTGTTTTGAGTTTTAATTTAATGATGGCTATTGGCTTACTGTATATAGTCTTCATTATGTTTAGGTATGTGCCTTGTAGCACTGATCTTCCAAAGACTTTTATCATAAAGGAGTGTTGGATTTTTATCAAAGGATCTTCCTGCATCTAATGAGATGATTATGTGATGTTTTGCTTTCAATTTGTTTATATAGTGGATGACATTGATGGATTTTGTTATTTTTACACATCCCTCATCAATAGTATGAAGCCTATTTGGTCATGGTGGATGATGAATTTGATGTATTCTTTGATTTTGTTTACAAATATTTTATTGAGTATTTTTGTGTCAGTGTTTATAAATGAAAATGGTCTGAAATTCTTCTTCTTTATTGAGTCATTGTGTGGTTTAGGTATCAGAATGACTGTAGCTTCATAGAATGGATTGGCAATTTTCCTTTTGTTTCTATTTTGAGGAATAGCTGGAGAAATATTATTTTGTGTTTGTGTTTTAATTTCTCTGTAGTTATTTGTTAGACCCATTTAGTTCTGCTATGTCTAATATTTCTCTGTGTAGTTTCTGTCTGAATGACATGCTCATTTGTGAAAGTAAAGTATTGAAGTATCCCACTATTAGTGTGTGTGGTTCAATACATGATTTAGCATTTGTAATATATTTTTTAAACACTGGTGCTCTTGCTTTGGGGGCATGGATGTTCAGATTTAAGATGTCCTCTTGGGAGATTTTTCCTTTGATTAGTATGAAGTATCCTTCCCCATGTTGTTTGATCAATTTTGAGCAGAAATTTATTTTGGTAGATATAAGTATCACTACACAAGCTTGCTTATTAAGTTCATTTGCTTGGTAATCTTTTTCTAATCCTTTATTCTACAGTAATGTCTACACTTACTGTTGATGCGTATATTGTTTGCAGTGGAAGGATGAGTCCTGATTTTGCATCCATTCTGTCAGTCTGTGTCTTTTTATTGGAGAAATGAATCCATTGATCATGAGAGATAATAATGACCAATAATTGTTAATTCCTGGGTTTTTATTTGTTTGTTTGTTCTGTTTTGTTGTTATGTTGTTTTTGCTACTGGTTGTGTGTGTGTGTGTGTATGTGTGTGTGTGTGTGTTTCGCTTTTTATTTTCATAGTTTGAGATTATTATTTCTTTTGTTTTCTTTGATGCAATTAACATTTTTAAGTTGTTTTCTTTTTTTTCCTAGTACTTTCTGTAGGGCTGTATTTATGGGTCAATACCATTTATAATTGACTTTGACTTGTTTTCTTTATATACGGTAATGAAATGACAGAGTGATATGCTTACATCTGCTTAGCATTTCTTTTACTGTAAAGAGTAAATGTCATAACAGTATAAAAATTCTGAGATGTATGACATTAAGTTAACACGGTACATTACAGGGTAATTTTAATTCAGAATCCTGGTTGCTCCAGCAAGGGATAATTTTTAAAGACATTCTAGGTGTATATGATCTGGATGGAATGCAGGCACACACTTAATAAACATTTTAACCTCTAGCAATGAATGTAGCATTAGTTTACAGCAGGAAATAGCTATGTTTGAGTAAGGTTTAACTGAAGAGTAGACAAAGAGATGAATCAGAGAAAGATTTGACAAAATTAGTCAGAGATAAGATACTCCCAACTCTTGTGAGAACAGATAATAAAGAGAGGCTATTAAGAGTAAGACAGAGAGAGAGAGAAAGAGAGAGAGAGAGAGAAAGAGAGAGAGAGAGAGAGAGAGAGAGAGAGAGAGAGACAGAGACAGAGACAGAGACAGAGACAGAGACAGAGACAGAGACAGAGACAGAGACAGAAAGAGAGAGGAGACAGTTCAGTTGATTTCAACATAGGCCCACTGAATTCATTCTGTTCTGTTCAATTTGGTTCAGTTTGCGCAGTTAGTGCAGTTCAGGTCACGGAATTCAGAGACACTTTTTCCAAGCAGAGAAATTCAGTGAGAAGCTGAGAGATTCTGGTTTGAATCAGTTATCTCAGAGGTGAGGTTTGAGCCAGAATAGCTGAATTGACCCAACCAGTCCAAGTTCAGTAGGAATTAGAAAGAATGAGCTTATTCAACAATAAGTCTCAGAGTTCAGAGGCTGAAAACATTCTAAGCCTAGGTTAAGAGAAGGAGGCAGGAAGCTGAAATCTGCAAGGTCTGGGCTTATAGAAGATTAAAGTGTAAGGGAGCTGGAAGTTTGCTGATCTTGGCTTATGGACAGATAGAACAGAAATAAAAACACGCTGGACTCGCCCTAAGCCCTGCATTTGGACAGTTTGGATATGATTATCATCTCATTTCCTAAATCTGAGGAAATAAAAGCAACATATACAACATATAAATGAATTTTAAAATGATTATTAACCCTAGCACATTTATAATTATGACTATCTAAGATACAATAAAAACATAGCTAATAACAGCTATATTTTTCTACTACAAATTATCATGATAAAAATGCAGAGATTTCTCTGTTATGAACAGCTCAGTATACCTTTACCTAGATTCTTAAGGGTTACATTGAACAGTTCAATAGAAAATATTCATTACATGCCGTTTCTATGAAGTATGTTACCAGGTTACTATCAACTTTTACATCAAATAAAGTATTTATCTTTAAACACATAATTTCTATGAAAATATCACCTTATTTTTTCATTTTTGATTCTAATTTTCAGAAAATAAAACCTGATCTTTACTGTTTTCTGCAACTTGTAGCATGAACAAGCATTAAAATCTAATTAGTCAACAGTCATCTTGCATGTATAACAATTATCATCTTATTTAAATAAATAAAAGTGTTCATAATAATGTGTTCAGGATTACTTACCAGAATAAAGTGAGGTTCATCCTATCTGATTCTGAAGCAACCTCTTATTTGTCTAGAGATTACACCCAATATATTTAGCCACTTTAGGAATGTTGGCATACATAGACACAAACTTCAAGTACTGAAATGTACTACCACACAAAGACTGATTAGTGATAGTGGGAGCAGATTTTCAACTAACTCTTTGGCTAGAACAGCATATATCACTGAATTGTAAGAGTGTAGTCATGTTCATCATAAGCTGTGGGATGCTAGAAATAAAGACAACCTTACTTGCTTTATAAAACCTTACCTACTGTTTATTAGTGGTATTCCAAGATAGTTTCTACTGAATTTTTAAAAACACAATTTTTATACTTTCTACTTTAAAAATAATCTGGATAGTCTCTTAGTCTTAACAACTCATTTTCAGAAGTGAATAAATTGTTCTATAGGACAGTTCACCAGCATAATTTATTCATCACTAGGCTAATATATCTTTTAATCATGGCCAGTGGCTTTCACAATTTTACTTCTGAATCATCTTCTACAGGGAAACAGATTAGGATGTTACACACTTGTCCCACAGAGGACTTAGAAACACGATATAAACCAGAATATCTCTCAGGAGTTCCTGACAAGAGCTGAGAAGTGTCAAGGTCACCAAAACCAAGAAAGAATTGCTGCAAATGAGACATATTTTTTTGTGTACATTTTCACACTCTTCACATGAACAGTGATGTAACTTTAAGAAAGCACCCAGACAAGATCACTTCCCTTAAAACAGAGGAGACATTTTCTGGCATTCTGAAATTTTTCAAAGAGGACTGATTTGATTAACTCACAGCACTGCTGGGTTGATGAACAGAATTTGGAGGGCAGAGAAATAGGGTTGAGAACAAAGACCAGAAGAACATGAGTACAAGATATGTTAGGACATTTTTAAAACTCTAGCTAACTTAGTAGAAGTTTACCCCCTCTGAATTCCAGCGGGTAAATAATGGAAGATAGTGTTTGATCATAAGCCAAATATAAGCAAAGTTCATAGGATAAAAGTAATGGAGAAATATGACATGAGACACGAAATACAACTCTACAAAATGTCCCCAAAGGAAAAACAGTTGCAATATGCTTGAAAAAATATGAAAAGTAAACCTAGCAAAATGAATCAGATGTCAAAGCACAGATATGCAAGTCTGACTTCCATACTTCAATTCCTAGAGGTGACGAAAGAAAGAAAGAAAGAAGAAAAGAAAGAAATCATATAAGTGAAAAATAGTTGCCCTCAGATAGTCTAAGAACTGAAAGAACACATAAAGTGATAATGCACGGTGATAGGAAAATGACTAACAAATGAAATGAGGTATCAACCAAAGGATTAAAAACTGGAAATGATAATAAACTTTGGAATGTATAAAAGTAAAACAAATTGAAAATGCATATAAAAATCCTTCAACAGACTTAGTGATTCAAAAGAAAAATAATTGAAGAAAATAATTTAAAGACATTATGTCAGGGGATCAAGAGGAAAAAATGAATGAGAACCTTATGAGACACAATGTATGAAACAGTCTTTACCCTTATTTTGCTCCAAGTGTAAGTTTAATAAATTTTTCCAAGGACATACGTTCACTGAATTGATTACAAAAGCTGGATTCAATATACATATATTCTTTACAAGGCTAAAAGTTTAGATCTTAAGACAAATGTTAGAAAGTAATATCCCACTCTCCACTCTACTGTGGAGAGTGTTCTGTCCATTGGCTAGATCTGGGTAGGGGTTTAAGGTTCACCTTTGACCATGTCCCCTGGAGGGGGAGACCTGGTGGCACTCAGAGGAAGGACAGCAGGTTACCAAGAAGAGACTTGATACCCTATGAGCATATACAGGGGGAGGTATTCCCCCTCAGGAACTGTCATAGGGGAGGGGAATAAGGGAAAAATGGGAGGGAAGGAAGAATGGGAGGATACAAGGGATGGGATAACCATTGAGATGTAACAAGAATAAATTAATAAAGGAGAAAAAAATAAAAAATAAAAATTAAAAAAAGACAAATGTTTGTGAATGAATATTTAAGGATATTAGAAATGAAGAATCAAGAAATTACAGAGATAGCTATAATAGCATCATGGAAAAAGTTCATTTTAATAAAAAACTGAGAAAACAAGAAAAAATATTAACAAAATTATAAAAAATCATTTTACCAAGAAAAAAACACAATAAGGTAGGAACTACAAAAGTTAAGTACTATACCCAAAGCACATATTTTGAATCACAACAAAATAGGAGGAGGGAGATTGACATTTCCTGCGTTCCATAGGAGATACAAAAACCAGGCTAACATCAGTCATTAAGGAGAGTACTTGAGGTCTGGTGTGTTGGCTAAGAGGTTAAAAGCACTGACTTCTTTCCCAAAAGATCCTGGTTCAATTTCTACTACCCACATCACAGCCCACAGCTGTCCTTAACTCCACGGCATCTAAAGTCCTCTTCTGGCCTCTGCCCTCACTGCACACATGTGGCGTACATACTTAGATGCAGGAAAATAACCATATACATGAGATATGAAATTAGTACATTTTAAAGAGAGCACGTGAAGGAGAGCGCTTGAAAGATATGGCAGAAAAATCAAAACTAATCATGTGCAGAAACTAAAGGACATGCAAAACAGTCTCCTAACCACAAGAGAATATGTTCTCATGAGGACATGGAAGTTAACCGACACTAGGATACGACTCCAACAAACAGTACACCAAGAGAAAATGAACATAAGGATAAGAAAATAAAGATTTAAGTATACAAAGAAAACAAAACAGGAAACAGAGGCTGGTTCTTGCTAGTTGTGACACCTAGTGTTCAGAATACTTTCTGTAGTGAAATGTCCTAGAAGCAACAGTTAGGATTGCTCTGCTGTGTCACATACTATAAGAGTCTATGAACTATTTCTATTACCACACAAGTACATTAAAGAGGGTCTGCATTCTCAAGAGAACCCCACCATTTTATATTGTTGTTTTCATTGTTAATGTTGGCCACACTCTTCCTCGTGGACTTTACTAGAGAATCATGGGGAGAATTACTGTAAAAGAAAAATCTGACTAAGGAGAAGAAAATGGGCACCCTACCCCAGAAGCCACAAACCTAATAAATATGCTTAAGATTGTTTCAAAATCCCAGCAGACAGTGCTCAATGGGTTGACATTTTGTCTACATATTTCACTCTAATCTCTTCTAAGACTGTGCTGTCATTTGCTTTGCTAAATAAATTTCTGAATACATTCTCTGAGTCTTAAGTCTTTTCATTCTGCAGAACAAAGGAGTGGAAAGCTTTGACCAGATATAGAACTGGGAATGGTAAGAAGAGGAAAAGAGAAAAATGAATGAAAATAAACACGTAGAAATTAACCCACACACTAGCAAATTATTTGTGAAACTGAAAATAAGTCACAATAGAAATAAAATGCAAATTTAAAATAATTTGTGAAAATAAAAATAAAAATAAAGCATACTGAAATTTATGGAAGACAAGAAAAACCATAGAAGCAGGATTTTTAAAGTTATTTTAGAGTCATTAAACAAGAATATAAAAAATAAGACAAACCTCAAATCATCAAATTAAATTTACAACAAAAATATTAAACATAAAGAATAAACTAAGCTTAAAACTAGCAGAAGAGGAGAAATAATAAAAATTTTATCCATTACAAACATTGAGCCCAAAAGGAAAAGACATGATTCCAGTATTTAATATTATTTTTAATTTTCACATTCTCAGATATCTAAGAGAAAGATATAAAGTAATTGCTTAAAATAGTGATTTAGTATTAGTGATTATAAACAATATCATAGAAATAAAACGGTTTCAGAGAACATTTTGGAAAAAAAAAGCATACACATAAAAAAATTAGAAACCTGAAATAAACTGATCACTCACAGAACAGAAAGCTTACATGAAGTGAAATATAATGAAAAAGCCTGAAGAGAGTGAAGCAGCCAGTTGTGCTGGTGCCTGCCAGTATGATTTGCTAAAGGAGGTGGAGACAGGAGGATAATGAGTTCGAGGCCAGCCTGGGCTACACATTTTGGGCTGGAGAGATAGATCAGCTGTTAAAGGCTAGGCTCACAATAAAAAATATAGGAGAGTGAAACAGTGTTCATATATAGCCTTCAAAGAAGCCCATTTCCAGAAAAATCTGCTAAACTTTCAGGAAGAATTGATATAAATATTCCTGAAACTTACTAAAAATTGTAGCAAGAGAACAGTCACAGCCTCTTTCATGGAGGCCAGCATTGATTGACAAAAATATGTCAAGCAAAGAAACTTAACTCCTATTCACTATATTTGGCTGCAAAACTGTTTCATTTCATCCATGCATTGAAAAGTTATAGAAAATATTCAAATAGAGTTTATACCTGACATTCAAAGAGAGTTCAATAAATAAAAGAAAGCCAAAGAGGCACAATATATTAGTAAGACAAATTATAAAATTTATTTTAAGCTAATTAATGAAGAAAATAGCAATTTTAAAATATGTTCATGATTAAAAATTACCAGACACATTGAAATTAAGGAGAATAATCTTTAAAACATGTAGTCTATTTATGAAGGCTATAAAATATCTCAGTATAAAAGTATAAGGTTGGGTCAAGCCAAGTGTGCCACTGTATCCTCTCCTAATCTGCATACTGATAGGATAAGCAAGCAAGGAAAGAGTCAGGAACTCACAAAAGTATGTATTTGGAAATAATAGCTCTGCAGAACACACATGGACACACACACACACATACACACACAGATATGCGTACATACATAGGAGACACACATAGACATGTACATTGAAACACAGACACACACAAATACATACATACACATGTACATGTACACATACATACACTCACACAAGAGATACACACATACACAGATGTACACACCCAAGAGATACACACATACACACACACTTACAAAATCTTTTAATTGAAAAATATAAAAGAAAGCCTAAACAGTTTTAGGATACAAAGTTAAACCACAAGGTCAGATACACTTGTGCTTCTTAACAATAAGAATTCAGAAAGACGAAATTAAGAACACAATTACATTTTTAATAGCTTTGGGCACAAGATGCTTAGATATTAACTTAACCAAAGAAGAAATAGACACATACAATGAAAACTATAAAACATTGCTAAAGAAATTTGAAAAGACTTGAACAAATCAAATTAGATTAAACTGTTGAAGTTATAAATGCCCTAGGAGAAAACATGGAGGAAAGCATCATGATTGTGCACTTGTTAATGAGTTCTTGGATATGGCATTAAAACCACTGGAAACAAAAGAACAAAACTGACAAATGAGAATATATAAAACTCAGAAACAAATTTCTGGGTATCAAAGCAAATAATAAACACAGGACTACTTAGGGAAATTTTAAGAATACAATTCCAGGAATTTATTAAATGAATAATTATAATACTCCAACAAAAAATTTTTCAAACTAGTTCACTTATGGATGTGAAAAACTAGGTGGTTTGAATTTCGTCCTGCATTCATAGGGATTAGGTTGAGTACCGAGCATCTCCTGGAAACCTTTCTCTCAATGCATTACACACAATGCTGATCTTTGCTACCACCATGGTGTTCTGCTCAGCACAGTATCAGAAGTTCTGGACTCAGCCAACCACGCACTGAGCCCTGTAAAACCATGAGCTCAAACTTTTCCTCTTTTATTGGCCTTAGATAATTTGGCACAGCAACTACACACACACACACACACACACACACACACACACACACACACACACACACACACACTTAGACTCTATATATTCAATTATATTACATATAATATATAATATAGTTTTCCAAAGGCCAATGAACACTTAAAAGATCCTGAGTACCCTCAGTAAGCAGAGATGAGGAAGTCAAATCCACAATGAACGCTCACCTCATGTTCAGGTGACTTCTAGTTAAAAAAAGAGAGAAGAATAAATAGAAAAAAAAGATTTGAAGAAATGAGGTGATCTTTTGCTGTTTGGCACCATTTGGAGGGAGGTTTGTAAAATCAGACAGTTTCAGTTCTTCTTAATTCATCTTTAAATTTTCTTTAGGTTTTTTGAGAAAAGGTTTCTCTGTAGCTTTGGCTGCCCTAGACTTGATTAGTAGACCATGCTAGCTTTGAACTCACAGAGACCTATCTGCCTCTGCTTCCTAAATTCTGGCATTAAAGGTGTGCTCCATCATGCCCAGCCAGAGAGTTCTTATGGATACAGGTAAAGAGTTTATTAAAAAAAAAAACCTTACTTGAATAGAGAAGTGGTGTATGCATTTCTCCCCAAGATGGCATATTTTAGTGCTTAATATTTAATAAGTAAAATTATTCAATTAGTTATGAATATGTCTATTGCTATCACTATTCAGTTCACACATTTCAGTCCTCTGCTAAGGAACATGACAATGCCTTCTGGTCCCAATAAGCTATTTATATGAATCCCTTGGAATAGCAACTTAGTCATTATGTCAAAAACTAAAACAGCAAGCGGAGACAATTCACTGAGCTTTGTTCCTGGGGAGTACAGAGCGACTGCTGCTAATTGTGACCTTTCTCGGTACTCAGGAACCATCCATCCATTCAGAGTGCCTTTCAAATACTTTACTGAGCATAAATGTCAAGATCCTTGGCCTATAGTTATAAGACTCTGTGTAACCTTTGCAGAAGCTTGGGACATTTGCTTTTCTGTCCTCTCCCGGTAGCTCTGCTATTGTAAACAATTCCTTCAAGATTACAGGCACTGAGTTTGTTTTCAACATCACTTGTGTACGTGGTTAGGAAAGTCCCAGCCAAGATGCAAGTCACATTCAGATTTTGTTTTGTTGTTTTGTCATTCCTATTCACTTCAGTGTGGTAATTTTCTTCACCTTAGGTTTGACTTTTCAGTGTAAATAAGATTCTCCTTGACATAAAAAGCATGAAAACAAAGTTGAAATTAAAAGGGATAATCTTTGTATATTTTTATATTCATTTTTCTGGTATTTAGCATAAAAAAGAACTTTCACATCTTTGTCCAGAACATAAGTAAAATCTTTTGTTGTCTTTAGTGTGTTCGAAATTAGGAATGTATTTTCGAATCAGTAGTTTTATCGCTGTGTTAAAATACACCTACTAATATCCTCTCACATATTTAATTTGTCTCTGTTTTGTAATTTTGTATATTTTAATTTTTACTCACAGTTTTTCAAAATACTATATTTCACTGAAATCAATCATGATTTTGTGCTTATACAACTGATAAAGACCCTTCCAGAAGACCATTTCTCTATGCAGCTTTCTAAGCATGAGTACTGATGTTTGGAGCAAAGTCGGCTACTGGTGATTTGTGCTAATATTTGGCTAAGTCTATTGTTCTCTTTTCCTTATATGTGGAAGAGGCAGGTGGGAAGGATGTAAAGGTTACTGTATTAGATGAAGTCACTCCCTTAGCATCATATTACTGTCAAAAAGAATGATCTTGGTTGTACATTTAAATCTGTGGCCCAGTTGGGTTGCTAGCTTCTTTACCGCCCAAGATACAAAACTGGCAGCAAGGACAAAAACACTCAGTACTAGTCTCCTGTGCCAATGTGTTCCAGGCTCCTCCCCAACCAAGGACAATATGTGCAGTCATCATTAAACCCCTACCCAGATCTAGCCAAGGGACAGAATATTCTCCACAGTTAAGTGGAGACTGGGGACTGACTTTCACAGAAACTCTGGTGCCCCTTACTTGACCATGTCTCCTTGAGGGGGAGGCCCAATGGCACTTGGAGGAAAGCTATCAGACTACCAAGAAGAAACTTGATACCCTAGCATCATATTCAAGGGGTGGAGGCCCCCCTCAGCCACAGTCATAGGGAAGGGGAATGGGGTGAAAGCGGGAAGGGAGGGAGGAATGGGAGGATGCACGGGATGGGGTAGCAGTTGAGATGTAATAGGAACGATTTTATTTTTCTATTTTAAAAAAAGTGCATGAGAAAAAAATAAATATTAGCATGTGAAAAAAAAACACTCAGTACTTCTTGTCAGTGCTTTATTTTGGTGTCCACACTCTCAGCCTTTCTATACCTCACACGGGACACCTGGACCAACAGATGTGGGAGTTTCCATTCACAATGACCTACTCTGATATCAGCTCTTTGCTGCACATTTGATTCATATCTGATTTCTGCCTTCACGGTGCACCAGATCTTCTTCACAGAACTCAGAAACATTTTACTTATACGCCCTGGCTTAGTACAAATGTCGTACTCAGAAAGAGCAAACTAGAAGAGAAGCAAGGGGAAAAGAATATATGGTGGGATGTGAATACACATGAGATCTCTGGACTCCATACTCTACCAGTACCTTTGGACCTAGAAGCCCTGAAAATCTTTTGCAGCAGTTGTTGTTAGGAAAGAGAATTTATTATGTATGGACACATTGGATTTAGTTTGGTTTTGGGTTTTGGTTTTTTTTCCACCTGCTACTGTGCTCCTAAATCATTCTAGGTCCTGTCATCTGTACTTCCTCTCAACTTTATCTCTTTTCCTTAAAATAATATATGTGTATGTGTTGTATATATACATATATGTATATGTATTAGTGTTCACTATAGGCAAAAATCAGATATGAATCAAATATGAAGCAAAGAGCTAATACCAGAGAATTAGTCACTGTTACTGGCAACTCCCACATCTGTTGGTCAAGGTGTCCAGTATGGAGTATAAAAAGGGCTGAGAGTACGGGTACCAAAATAAAGTACTGAAGGAAGTGCTAAAGTATGAGAGAGAGAGAGAGAGAGAGAGAGAGAGAGAGAGAGAGAGAGAGAGAGAGAGGGAGGGAGAGAGGGAGAGAGACAGAGAGACAGAGACAGAAAGAGACAGAGACA
Source organism: Acomys minous (assembly GCF_964271855.1). NCBI lineage: Eukaryota > Metazoa > Chordata > Mammalia > Rodentia > Muridae > Acomys > Acomys minous. Next base: position 101,082,709 of record NC_140483.1, on the reverse strand, counting down.
GAGAATATAAGTGTGGGGCTATGCTCAGTACAATGGCAACCTAACAGGGAAACCACCTCTGATGAAAACTGACTTTCTTTCTCGCAGAAGCCATTGACTGCCTATAATTTTTCAATTCAAAGGTGGTGTATTTTGAACTCCTCCCTCCCTCGCATCAACCCATGTTATAATATTGAATAGCTTGATCTCATTCAAGTCTTACATACCTAACCACAGTTGTTGAATGTTCATGATTTCAACTGCCTTTCATCCCCAAATGACACACTTCCTTTGGAGTCCTTCCTGAGGTCTGTCTCCTACAATCACCTTTCTCTTCTCTATGTTCCCTGGACTTTGTGAATAGAGGTATGATATAAATGTCTCATTTGGTGACTAAAATTCCACAGTCACTTACGTCACTTATTCTCTATACTTTGATTATTAGTGATTCCCCTGCTAACTACACCCATGGCAAATAAACCTATGTATATAGGATAAGTATTTAGAAGGCAGTTAGATAACTATGAACATTAGCAAAATGATTAAAGTAGGCTCTGCATTATGGTCTATGATCTCACTATAAAGCCCCAAAATCTTGACCAGGTTTACAATACAGTACAAGCCACAGTTCCTTTTTTTTTAGCAGATCCGAAATCAATCAGAGAGCCATTGTTTACCATCAAGATACTCATGCCACTATTGCATCATCAATGGGCCTTTCATAAAGCACGAGTTGCTATTGCCATTTGCAATGACCACAGGTAGGTAAGAACTATTGGCATTTTCCTCTCCTGGAACCTAAATAAAACCTTGCAGCATAGCTGCATAGTAAGAAGGATCCAGAGGGTCCTAGAAACCTACAAGAAGAACATTATGACAGGTGGATCTGGGTCCAGGGGTCCTACTCGAACTATGGCACCAGCCAAGGACAATATAGGAAGCAAACTTTGAGCCCCTACCCAGATCTAGCCGATGGACAGGACATTCTCCACTATTGAGTGGAGAGTGGGGTCTGACTTTCATGTGAACTCCCCATTTTTTACCACATTCCCTTGATGGGGAGACCTGGTGGCACTCAGAGGAAGGACAGCAGGTTACCAAGAAGAGACTTGATACCCTATGAGCATATACAGGGGGAGGAAATCCCCCTCAGTCACAGTCATAGGGGAGGGGAGTAAGGGGAAAAATGGGAGGGAGGAAGGAATGGGAGGATACAAGGAATAGGCTAACAATTGAGATGTAATATTAATAAATTAATAAAATAAAAATTTAAAAACCTTGCAGCATTATAAAGCTAGCCATCAAAGAGGAGGCTTCTAGCTCAATAACAATTTAATTTCTACCAGTCCTCTGACTGAAGTGTATTGTGTTTTCAGCAATAAGGTTTTGCCATCGAGTTCTAATTGGCAATCACATACAGTGCAAAAGCCTGTATTGCTTTGAGGTTGGCTTGGATATTCTTGTCAATGGTTTCAGAGTTGTATGCCATGCATGGGATGTGTCATTTTCTTTGATAGCTTATGTTTGTTGTGAAGAGCATATCCTCCCTCCAGTAATTTCATATATATATATATATATATATATATATATATATGTGTGTGTGTGTGTGTGTGTGTGTGTGTGTGTGTGTGTGTGTGTGTATGAGTTTGTGTATGTGTGTTTCCTACATAATAAGAGATTTACATGCCTTTTCAAGCACCTTTATTTCTTTATCCTCCCTGAACGCCTGCTCTACTTTGTCTCCCCATCTTTTCCCTACTAAGGCTCTTCCCTTCAGCCTTGGTATTCCTTACTTCCCCTTTATATCACCCTGTGTCCTGTTATTGCTGTTCCTTAACCTTTTTCTCTCCTTCTTCTCCAATATTTCCCTTTTATTTTACTGGCTTCCACAGGTACTTTGAGTTATACACACAAATCTAAAGATTGCAAGTATAGGGCTTAATTTTCAACTTTCTTTCTTCACGGTTATTGTCAGGTGGACCAAAAGGTCCAAGTATCTAATCTTTTAATCTTGTGGTTTTTTTAGTGAATGACCCATTTTGAGATTATCTAAAAGTTCCACTTTAAATCACCTCATAAACTCTTACGTGGCAAAAGAGGCTCCTTGTGAACAGCAAAAGATAGTGTACCACCCAACAATTTCTAAGAGTTTTAACTGCCCTGTGCCATGAATCAGTGACAAAGAACAAGTGTTTCTTACTATGCCTTAAACCTTTACTGATATTTAAATTTTCTCATGGCCTCTTTCTTTCCTGTAGATTTTAGACATCTGTATCTAAATATTTATAGTAAAACTACTCCTCTGCCCATCTTCACACAGCATTAAATTTTTCTAAAACCAAAATCTGTCAATTCTAAGACAATTTTTACAAATATTTGAGTGTAACTTCAAAGTAGGGCTTTGCAAGACCTTTTAAATACCTGCTGAGATAAACCTGAAGACAGGCCATGTGTGGGCAACATTCATTTAGGACAGGTACTCATAGTTACTTTCATTCTGTTAAACAATTTGTATTTATATATTTTCTTCCAGAATTTCACTTTAGAAATTTCCACTATAACTGATAGTACCATATCTCTTACTCATAATTATATAATTCAGTTTTCCTTTCTATTTGTGGATCAAACCTTAAGGAATATACCATATTTATTTTTATCTTCTGAAAATTTTTGCACATTATTTTTTTCTGAAGAAATATATTTATTTAAATATTTAATTAAATTCTCCTAGTTGTATTGTTTTCACTGTTATAAAAAATTAAAAGTTTTGAAGCCACCATGGCATCTCACACTGCAGTGCTAGCACTCCAGAGGCCATGGCACGAGAGTTTCAAGGAGTTCAAGGCCATTCCAAGAATGCATTAACTTACAAAGAGGAAAATCTCTCAATCTCATGAAACCCACTGTGTAGTTAGAGATTTCAACAAACTATTTGCATCAGGAAGTGTGTATTTGGATATGTGAAGTAGCAGCTTAATTGAGATGTTGGAAAGGTGGCTCATCAGTTAATATTTTTTGCAACTTTTTTTGGATATCTCAGTTTGGTTACAATGATCCATGTTGGCTGCCTCACAATCTGGAGCGCTCCCTCCAGGGGACTTAGGCTTGGGTGGGTACCTGCACTGGAGTTTATATGTTCTACTATACATGCACATAAAGTAAATATTTAATAAAATGAAACAACCCTGTTCACAAAAGAAAAAACTGTCTATGAAAATACGTCAATCAGGCAATGGAAAATTATCAGGTCATAACAATTCTCTGAGAAAGGCCTTCCTGCCCACTTTCTTTGTCTTAACTGAATCTGTTGTTAAACTAAATGAAAGGCAGACTGCAACAGTATAACGTTAAGAAAGTGAAGACATCATTAAGTTGTAATTGAGAAGTTTACCTTTTATAAACTCTTAATATATTCTTTTTACAAGAGAATATTGATAAGGAAACCATTAGGTATGCCCTAATGTGATGCAAGTGACACCAGGTATAACCTTATGTTAGCCTAGCCTAAATGATAGGTAAAAGTAATAATGGGATATATCTAAAATACTTTTAATTTTATAATATAATTACATTATCTCTCCCTTTTTTTTTTTTTTTAAAGTCTCTCTGTGTTAGCCTTGCCTGTCCTGGAGTCACTCTGTAGACCAGGCTGGCCTCAAACTCACAGCGATCCGCCTGCCTCCGCCTCCTGAGTGCTGGGATTACAGGCATGTGCCACCACGCCTGGCTGCATCTCTCCCTTTTTTTATTTCCTCTGAACATCCCTCTACCCCATACCCTTCCTTGATGTCTTTCAAATTCATGACCTAAGTAAGTAAATACAATTCCTTAGGTCTGTATAATGTTATTTGTATGTCTGTTTTCAGGGTTGAACCACTTGGAAATGGATAACTAGTTGGTATTCTCCTCCCTTGATAGGACAATTTTTATCCAATTATCAGTATTTGTTCCTTGCTTGTAGGGTTGTCTTTAACGTGATTCAGTCCTTCTGGGCTTTTCTCATCTGCCTAGCATGTTTATTGATTACATCCTTGTCAGCTCATTTTTAAAATATTTGTTATTAATTTATTCATATTACATCTCAATTCTTATCCCATCCCTTCTATCCTGCCATTCCTCCCTCCCTCCCATTTCCCCTTACTCCCCTCCCTTATGACTGTGACTGAGGGGCACCTCCTCCCCCTGTATATGCTCATAGGGTATTAAGTTTCCTCTTGGTAGCCTGCTATCCTTCCTCTGAGTGCCACCAGGCCTCCCCATCCACGGGTCGTGGTCAAATATGGGGCACCAGAGTTCATGTGAAAGTCAGACCCCACTCTCCACTCAACTGTGAAGAGTGTCCAGTCCAAGCAAGCCTCACCAGATACAAGAGTTTTGAAATAGTACCTTGTATCATATCAGATCACCATGGTCTTAGGCTACACTTCAACAATAACAGGAATAACAAAAAGCCTATACATACATGGAAACTAAACAACTCTCTACTTAATGACCCCTGGGTCAGGGAAGAAATAAAGAGAGAAATAAAGGACTTCCTAAAATTCAGTGAAAATGAAGGTACAACATACCCAAATTTGTGGGGTAGATTGAAAGCAGTGCTAAGAGGATAATGTCAGCTCATTTTCGGAAAGTCATGTTGGTGCAACGTTATGGGTGTAGCTTTTTGCATTTCAAGGAAATACAATAGCACATCAAACTCCCTGTTCCTTTGCCTCCTAAAATCTTCCCATGTCTTTTGTGTGTGTGTGTGTGTGTGTGTGTGTGTGTGTGTGTGTGTGTGTTATTCATATTACATCCCAACTGTTATCCCCCTTGCTTGTATCTTCCCCTTCCCACCCTCCTTGCCTCTTGTGCCTTATTTCCCTCCCTCAGACATCTGACAGGGGATGCATGCTCCCCTCACACTCACACACAGCCTATCAGTTCTCATCAGATCCCCTTCTTCTGTGTGCCCCCCAAGACTGCCACTCTGAGGGGAAGTGATAACCTCTCAGCCACCTGAGTTCATATCACAGGCAGTCCAACCCACCCCACCACCACCATGTGGAAAATGAGCTGTCCATCTGCTACATCTGGAAAGGGGATTTAAGTTCTCTGCCTGCATTGTCCCTGGTTGGCGCATCAGTTTGTGAAGGCCCCGATGGGTCCAGATCCCAGGGCCTTGATGATCTCTCTGTGGAGCTCCTGATCCCTCCTTGTCTTTCCATTCCCCCAACCCTTCCATACAACTCTCAGCACTCCACCCAGAATCCTGCAGTGAGTCTTAGAGTCTATCCCTATCAGACTAGGTGGACTCTCTCAGAGGACATCTATACTAGACCAATATCCACTTATGAGTGAATGTATACCTTGTGTGTCTTTCTGAGTCTGGATTATTTCAATCAGGATGAATTTTTCCAAGAATTCTTTGATTTTAATAGCTGAGAGGTATTCTATTATGTACTTGTACTAGAGTTTCTTTATCCATTCTTCGGTTGAGAGACATCTCAGTTGTTTCCAGATTCTGGCTATTATGAATTTTAAAAAAAGCTGCTATGAACATATTTCAGCAAATTTCCCTGTTATATGCCCAAGAGTGATATAGCTAAGTCTTGACATGTCACTAGTCCCAATTTTCTGAGACAGTGTCAGATTGATTTCCAAAGTGGTTGTACAAGTTTGCACTTCTACTGGCAATGGAAGAGTGTTGCCCTTTCTCCACATCCTTGCCAGCATGTCCAGACACTTGAATTTTTTATCTTAGCCATTCAGATAGGTGTAAGATGGAATCTCAGAGTCATTTTGATTTATTTGTGTTTCCCGGATGACTAAGGATGTTGACCATTTCTTCAACTGTTTTTCAGCCATTCAATATTCAGCCATGAAAGGCTAGGGTCATAACAAAAACCTGCCCATGTCTTAATTGATACCTGAACCTAAGGTGTAGGAGTTGTATTGCAGATATACTGCTTGGGGCAGGTTCTACCACTATGTAATTTTATGAGTTTAAACAACGTATTAATTAGTTCTTTTAAAGGTTCGTTTACAAGATGTATTCTGCATTGAATGTATATTGTTAAAAAGTTGCAATGGCTCAGGAGTGTGAGAATGAAAAACACTGAATGAAGGAGAGATAATTTACTAAGATATTAAAAGATAAATATTGGGTTGACACGAAGGCTTAGTGGGTAAAGGCACTTAACAACAAACCTGAGAAACTGAGCTCTATTTCCTGAACTAAAATGATAGAAAGAGAAAGATGACTCTCTCGTCATTCTCTGTCCTTTACACCTGGCACACTTACATATCCTTTTCCCAGCACACACCTGTACACAAAATAAGTAAATAAAATGTCACTTACCAGGAAAATGGGGTAGTGGTGAGGATATCCTAAGGTGAGAAATATAGGAGATAGGGAAATAGATGGATCCAGAGGGTCCTAGAAACCTACAAGAAGAACACTATGATGGGCAGATCTGGACCCAAGAGTACTGCTCAATCTATGGCACCAACCAAGGACAATTTGGTCAGTCGTCATTAAACCCCTACCGAGACCTAGCCAAGGAACAGAATATTCTCCACAGTTAAGTGGAGACTGGGGACTGACTTTCACATGAACTCTAGTGCCCCATATTTGACCGTGTCCCCTTGGTGAGGAGGCCCGATGGCACTTGGAGGAAGGATAGCAGACTACCAAGAAGAAACTTGGTACCCTAGCATCATATTCAAGGGGAGGAAGTCCCCATTAGTCACAGTCATAGGGAAGGGGAATGGAATGAAAGCGGGAGGGAGGGAGGAATGGGAGGATGCACAGGATGGGATAGCAATTGAGATGTAATATGAATGATTTTATTTTTGAATAAAAAAATAAAGAAAAAAATTTAAATAAAATGTGAATATAGTACTCCTAATGAAATTGTGTATGTTGAGGATATCATTAAAGCATGTGTGCTAAAATTAACATTACTGAGTTGTTAGGCTATCATAGTTTTATATTTAAGACACTGACCTTAAGTAAAAGATAAATTCAACAGTTTCTGGGTTAAAAGTTTTATATGTAATTTTATCTAGTCCAATTAGCTTTATCACCAAACTTCAGTTTCCAGGTTTGGATCAGTGAGATGGTATCTGTCACTTATCATTTTATTTAAGAACTCCTTATAGATTACTGCAATACTTTATTACAAACTATACAAAGTAAATAATGTAAAGTGGTACTGGTGGATGGCTCAGGCTGTCAGGGTATTTACTGGAAAAGTCTGAAATCCTGAGTTCAATCTGTGGATCGTAGAGAAGTTGAAGAAAAGAACTGACTCTATAATCTTTTCTTCTGACCTCCGCATATGTGCTGTATCATATGTGCTCAAGTACAGGCATCATCGATACACAGAATGATAATAAAATTAATGTAAATGATGCAAATTATAATTACCCCTTTATTATTTATTCTTTGATCAAACGCTGGTGTTACATATTGGATCACGTCCATGTTAGTTGAGTGATATTCACAAAACTACCAAGATGCATATAGCTGTTCAGGCCTGAATCTTAACCCATATTGATGTTTCTTAACTATCTGATATTGTATCCATTACAGCACTTTAATTCATAATACAAGCACCACTGATTGTCTCTCCACTTGACTACCCTTGTTTGTCTTTAAAATAAACAAGCTCAAAGATATTAGTTTTGTTAACATTTGTTTTCAATGTAAATGTAATCAAAAAGAGATGAATAACAATGGTCCCAGTTATTATAAAAATTAATATACAAGTAATCATGCCACTAGGAAGAACTATTTAAGTGAAGAAGAGCATGATTTCTCAATATTCATGCAATGAATATCTCCCCATGTTCCTCTAGAGGAATATCCTTTAGAGATGATATTTTTCTTCCTTGATTAGAGATAAAGTATGTAACCACACAGGATTTGAGTCACTACTTCTCATTTAATGTGGTATTTCTGAAAGTTAACTTGTGTGTGATGACATTTTATTCAAAATATATAGATATTCTGTTTTGGCTTATCAAAACAAGGAAATTGATTAAAGAATCTACTAGTTACCAAACAATCAATAAATGTCCGAGTGTGGTGTGTGTGTGTGTGTGTGTGTGTGTGTGTGTGTGTGTGTGTGTTAGCAAGGACCCAATTAGTTTCCCTGTAAATGTAGATTGTTTCTCCCTATCAGAAGAGGATATGATAATTTTAATTATTCAGAAAATTCATGGAGAGAAAACTTATTTTCCAAAACTAGTTAAAAAAGAAGTGATATCTTCTTCAATTTCTTTCTTTAGAGGATTGAAGTTTTTTCATACAGGTCTTCATCTTGTTTGGTTACAGTTCCACCGGATTCTACCAGAATTCTACAAAATAATCTTTATATTATTTGAGGCTATTGTGAGGGGGTTGCTTCTGTAATTTCTGTTTCTGCTCATTTGTTATTTTTATACAGGAGGGCTACTGATTTTTTAAATTAATCCTGTATCCTGCCACTGTGCTAAAGGTGTTTATCAGCTGCAGGAATTCTCTGGTGGAATTTTGGGAGTCACTTATGTCTATACTATCATATCATCTGAGAATAGTGATATTTTTACTTACTTATTCCTTTCCAATATGTATCCTCTTGATCTGCTTTTGTTGTCTTATTTTTCTAGCTAGAATTTGAAGTATTTTTTTAAATTTTTTATTAATGTATTCTTGTTACATCTCAATGGTTATCCTATCCCTTGTATCCACCCATTCTTCCCTCTCTCCCATTTTCCCCTTATTCCCCTCCCATATGACTGTGACTGAGGGGGATTTCCTCCCCCTGTATTTGCTCATAGGGTATCAAGTCTCTTCTTGGTAACCTGCCATCCTTCCTCTGAGTGCCACCAGGTCTCCCCCTCCTGGAGACGTGGTCAAATATGAGGCATCAGAGTTCGTGTGAAAGTCATGCCCCACTTTCCACTCAACTGTGGAGAATGTTCTGTCCATTGGCTAGATCTGGGTAGGGGTTCCTCAAGACCCAGCTATTCCACTCCTTGGGATATACCCAGAATATGTTCCAGCACACAACAAGAAAATTTGGTCAACCATGTTCATAGCAGCCTTATTCATAATAGCCAGAACATGGAAAAAGCCTAAGTGTCCCTCAAAAGAAGAATGGATAAAGAAACTGTGGTACATATACACTATGGAATACTACTCAGCTATTAAAACCAAGAAATTCCTGAAATTTGTGGACAATTGGATTGAGCTAGAAATGATCATAATGAGTGAGTTAACCCAGAAGCAGAAAGACTCAAATGGTATATACTCACTTATATCCGCATACTAGCCCAAGGGGCATGTCCCATGAAAGCCTTGACTTACCAGGAAACTGGGACAGAGGGGAGGACATCCTACTGGGACTCTAGATGAGAGAAGCATGGGAGAATAGCAAAGTAGAAGGATCCAGAGGGTCCTAGAAACCTATAAGTAGAACATTATGATAGGCAGATTTGGGCCCAAGGATCCTGCTCAAACTAAGGCACCAGTCAAGGACAATACAGGCGGTAAACTTTAAAACCCTACCTAGAATTTGAAGCATTATATTGAAAAGATATTGAGAGAGTTGGAAGCCTGAAAGATTGCCCATACTCATGGATCTGGAAGATCAACATAATAAAAATGGCCATCTTACTAAAAGGAGTCTACATTTTGCATGCATTTGACATCAAAATAGCTATATGATTCATTACAAATCTGGAAAGATCAATTCTCAACTCCATATGGAAAAACAAAAAACCCAGAATAGGTAAAACAATCCTCTACAATAAAAGATCACCTGAAGGAATCTCCATCCTGGACCTCAAGCTGTAGTAGAGTAACAATAATAAAAAACAGCATGACACTGACATAGAAATAGGCTGGTTGATCAATGGAATTGTATCAAAGACTAAGAAATAAACCCAAACACTTATGGACACTTGATTTTTGACCAAGAAGCCAGAACCATACAGTGAAAACAAGATGGCATCTTCAACAAATGGTGCTAGTCTAACTGGATGTCTACATGTAGAAAACTTCAAATACATCCGTATTTATCACCCAGCACAAAACTAAAGTCCAAGTGGTGAAGACTGGGTTTACATTGACATAAACACAGACACATTAAATCTGTTTGAAGAAAAAGTAGGGAATATCCTTGAACTCATTAACACAGGGAACAACTTCCTGAACAGCACATCAACAGTGCATGCTCTAAGATTAACAATTAATAAATGGGACATCATGAAACTGAAAAACTTCTGTAAGGCAAATGGCACAGTCAACAGAACAGCCTACAGACTGGGAAAAGATCTTCACTAACCCTACATCTGACAAAAGACTAATATCCAAAATATATAAAGAATTCAAGAAATTAAACACAACCAAACCAAATAACCGAATTGAGAAATGGGGCTTGGAACTAAACAGAGAATTCTCAACAGAGGAATATCAAATGGCTGAGAAACACTTAAAGAAATGTTCAACCTCCTTAATCATCAGGGAAATGCAAATCAAAACAACTCTGAGATTCCATCTTACACCCATCAGAATGGCTAAGATCAAAAATTCAAGTGACACCACATGCTGGCGAGGATGTGGGGAGAGAGGAACACTCCTTCATTGCTGGTGGGAATGCAAACTAGTACAACCACTTTGGAAATCTATCTGGTGCTATCTCAGAAAAATGGGAATAGGGTTTCCTCAAAACCCAGCTATTCCACTCCTTGGAATATACCCAGAAGATGCTCCAGCACACAGCAAGAAAATTTGCTCAACCATGTTCATAGCAGCCTTATTCATAATAGCCAGAACATGGAAACAGCCTAAGTGTCCCTCAATAGAAGAATGGATAAAGAAACTGTAGTACATATACACTATGGAATACTATTCAGCTATTAAAAGCAAGGAATTCCCGAAATTTGTGGATAAATGGATTGAGATAGAAATGACCATAATGAGTGAGTTAACCCAGAAGCAGAAAGACTCAAATGGTATGTACTCACTTATATCTGCATATTAGCCCAAGGGGCATGTCCCACGAAAGCCTTCACTTACCAGGAAACTGAGACAGAGGGGAGGACATCCTATTGGGACTCTAGATGAGAGAATCATGGGAGAATGACAAAGTAGAAGGATCCAGAGGGTCCTAGAAGCCTACAAGTAGAACATTATGATAGGCAGATTTGGGCACAGGGGTCTCGCTCAAACTAAGGCACCAGCCAAGGACAATACAGGTGGTAAACCTTAAACCCCTACCCAGATCTAGACAATGGACAGAACACTCTCCACAGTAGAGTAGAGAGTGGGATATTACTTTCTCACATACTCTGGTGCCTCACCTTTGACCATGTCCCCTGGAGGGGGAGACCTGGTGACACTCAGAGGAAGGACAGCAGGTTACCAAGAAGAGACTTGATACCCTATGAACATATACAGGGGGAGGTAATCCCCCTCAGGAACAGTCATAGGGGAGGGGAATAAGGGGAAAATGGGAGGGAGAGAAGAATGGGAGGATACAAGGGATGGGATAACCATTGAGATGTAACAAGAATAAATTAATAAAGGAGAAAAAAATGGGGTACAAAGCTAAACAGAATTCTCAAAGGAGAATATCAAATGGCCTGTAAACACTATGTAAATGCTCAAAGTCCCTAGTTATCCAGGAAATGTAAATCAAAATGACTCTAAGAATCCATTATACACCTATCAGAAAGGCCAAGATCAAAACCTCAAGTGACAGCACATGCTTGCAAGCATGTGAAGAAAGGGGAACATGCCTCCATAGCTGGTGGGAGTGCAAACTTATACAACCTCTTCGGTTATCAATCTGGTGCTTTCTCAGAAAACTGGAAATAGTGAGACCTCAAGACCTCAAGACTCCTAGGCATATACCTGAAATATGCTCCACTGTATAACAAGGACATTTGCTCAATTATGTTTTTAGTAACTCTATTTGTAATAGCCAGAATCTGAAAACAACCTGGATGTTCCTCAACCAAAGAATGGATAAAGATACTGTGGTACATTTCAATGGGATATTATTCAGCCATTAAAAACAAAGAAATCTTGAATTTTGCAGGCAAATTGGACTAGAAAAGATCATTCTGAGTGAGGTAGCCCAGACTCAGAAAGACACAAGTGGTATACAGTTATAAGTATATATTTAACCCAACACAGATTTCCTCTGAGAGACTCCACCCAGCAGGGAATGAGGGCACATAATAGAACTCACATCCAGACACTGACTGAACTCTGAGGGTTGTATGGAATAGTGGAAGAACAAGGAGGGGTCAGGAGCCCCAGGGGGAGACCACCAAGGCTGGTGGATCTGGACGGCCTGCATAAGCTGAAGGACAATACACACAAAGACCCTAGACCTCATGTTCAGATGTACATAAGGGACAGCTCATTCTTCACTGTTAGTAGGGGAGCAGGGACTACATCTGACCTTAACTCCGGTGTCAGAGAGTTGATCACTTCCCCTGGCAGGGAGGTCCTGTGGGCACACAGAGGAAGGGGGTGCAGGCTATCCTCATGAGCCCTGATAGGTTCTAGAGTAGGGAAATAGGCCAGGAGAGGAAGGGAGGATGGGAACAGGAAGATACGAGTGAAGGGATAATAAGCAAGATGAAAGGTGAATAAATTATAATACAAAGTTAGAAGTGAGCTAATAAGCATGATGTGCACACTCACAGGTGTGGAGGTCAACAATTTCCATTCAGTGTTATCACATACTACACGAGGCCAAATTTAAACAAGCAGTGTGTTTAAGGCATACAAGAACATGCGCAGATATTAAGTGTATGAGCTTCTTTAGGTTTTATGTAACATGCCTGTTCATATATGCAAGTAGTGAATGAGAAATTATAGTACTCATAAGTATTCATTGTTTTAAATTCCATCTTTTATCCTTCTCAAGAAAAACCTGTGGTTAACTAAGACAAAAATTGGTTTTTATCTAGAAAAATAAAACAAAGATGAAAATTTAATTAGATCACATAGTTTCAAAATTTAGAAAAATTATACCATATGCAAGCCATTCCAAAATTATTTATGCTTTAATTTCATTTGAAATGATTTATTTCTTGAGTTCTTTATATATTTTGGATGTTAGCCCTTTCTTGGATGTGGGTTGGTGAAGATTTTTTCCAAGTCTGTAGGCTGTCATTTTGTCTGTTGACAGTGTTTTTGCCTTACAGAAGCTTTTCAGTTTCATAAGGTCCCATTTATTAATTGTAGATCTCAGAGCCTGAGCTGTTGGTGTTCTGTTCATAAAATTGTCTTTTGTGACATTTTAGTTTTTTTGCAGGGTGATAAATATGAATCTATTTGAATTTTTCTTCGTGTAGACATCCAGTGAGACCAGCACAATTTGTTAAAGATGCTATCATTTTGTCATTGTATGGTTTTGGCTTCTTTGTTGAAAATCAAGCATGCATACGTGTGTGGATTTATTTCTGCATCTTCAATTAGATTCCATCGATCAATCAGTCTATCTTTACGCCATTACCATGCAGTTTTTATTACTGTTGCTCTATAGTACAGCTTGATATCCCAGATGGAAATTCCTCCAAAAGGTCTTTTATTGTAAGCACTGTTTTAGCTATTCTGTTTTTTGTTTTGTTTTGTTTTTCCATATGAATTTGAGAATTGATCTTTCTAGATTTGTAAAGAAATGTGTATGTATTTTGATGGTAAATGCATACAATCTGTACAGTGCTTTTGGTAAAAGGACCACTTTTCCACTCACCAGTTTCCTGGTGGCACAGGAACCATTTCTTTTTTTCTGAAGAAAATGATGAGTAGGTGGCAAATATGTCACTTTTTGAGTTTGAAACATTGGTTACTAATGAGCTACAGATGAAAGGTTTTGGAACCCAATTACAGCTTCTTCCACTATCCAAATATTTTATGCATAACTTTTTAAATAATAAAGCTTATTTTCATATACATATTACTGAATCACGGTGGGCATGTAAAATGTACAAGACATCTTTCCCAAGCTTCTTATATATTTTATGAGATTATTCATTGCTTTTGAATGGATTTGTCATATAGTTCTCAGACATTCATAAAATCATAATCTCAAACAAGAAATGGGACAAATATCAAATATAAAATAAGAAAATAATCCCCTCTTAAAGGATCTCAGCTTGTAGCCCAGATTTTATATCTTCCTCTCTTCAATCATTGAGACCAGAATCTCCAATATTTAAGCAACAAATATATTGAGATCAGAGTGTTATGTTGGAATGGCACATGAAAGATCTTGGAGAAAATCTGGTCAAAGAGTTTTAATGCAATTGACATGCCACCCCACACACACTCTTTAAAATCTGATCTCTGTTGCTGATGTAATTTTTAAAGCACATGAAAAATTTATAGCTGATAGAAAAGAATCATGCTTAGTATTATCATTAATGGATTTTTCTTATCCTCAGTTTATAGAAAATTATTTCATTGGTTAACATGCAGCATTGTTCTATGTGTTAAGTACTCAGATTTTCCTTCTTGGTAAAAAGTTTCTGTTTTTGACACCTTTTAAAATATTTTTACATTTATTTATTTATTTATTTATTTTTACATTCTGACTGCAGCCTCCCCTTCACCCTCTTTTCCCAGTCCTCCCTGCCCTATGCACTCTTCCTCCCATTCCCTTGAGAAAAAGCACAGACCTCCCATGGATATCAACCAGACTTGACATACAAAGTTTCAGTAAGACTGGGAACATCTTCTCCTGAGGCTGGAAGAGGCAGCCCAGTTAAGGGAAAAGGTCCCAAAGGCAGGCAACAGAGTCAGAGACCGCCACTGCCTTTGCTGTTAGGAGTCACACATGAAACCCAAGCTACACAGCTCTTACATATGTGCTGAGGGCCTAGGTCCTTGCTGTGTATGCTCGCTATTTGGTGGGTCAGTCTCTGTGAGTTTCTGAATCCTGGTTAGTTGATTCTGTATGTTTCCTTGTGGTATCCTTGACCTCTCTGGCTCCTTCAATCCTTCCTCTTTGTCTTCCACAGGATTCTCCAACCTCCACCTAATGTTTGGTTGTGGGTCTCTGCATGGGTTTCCATCGGTTCCTGAGGGAAGCCTCTCTGATGACAGCTATGCTAGGCTTCTGTCTGCAAGTCTAGAAGAATACCGTTAACAATGTCAGGGGTGAACACCCTCTCATGGCATGGATCTCAAGCTGGACCAGTCATTCTTTGGCCGTTCCCTCATATTCTGCTCCATCTTTACCCCCAGCATATCTTCTTCTTTAAATATACTCAGCTATTTATGGATGGCAAATTATGAGTGGGCAATATTTGCATAGAATATGAAATAAGAGGACAGCACACACAATGTCTTCTTCATAGGCACATAACAGAGTGCAAAGTTAATTATATTTGGTGGCAGAACTTCTTAATAGTTTAAAGTGTCATTATGTTCCTCGCGTGAGGAGAAGTAATTACGTGGATATAACTTTTAATCCATTTTATTTTTGTTATTTTGCAGTATTGAGTTTTACTTGACAAGAATTTGTACCCAGGAATAATTTTACATTTTTGTCTTCAAACAGTCATTGTGTATTTTTGTAATGACTTGCCAGTTAAGGCAAAAATCCTGTCACCCTTCAATAAAATATTAGGAAGAAACATCTATTTCTGAGAGCAGTTTGACATTGTAGGAGCAACAGTAACAGAGATTTTAAAGAATGGATCTCATTTTCCCTTTCAGTTCTAAGAGGATGACACTGTACCTTTATACTGGTCTCCACCCAATTTCACTTCCTGAGTACAGGGGCATGTCTGCCCAATTAAACGATTCTGCTAGGAAATACAATTTGGTACATTCATTTAATCAAAATTATCCCACCCCTTTTTTCTTTTGAGTAAACATCTTATTAAATATATTTCTAAGTGTGTATGCAATTAGAAATAGTAACATCCTATTCTCCAACTATTTAGTATTCTGTCCTTCTACAATTATAAATAAACGAATTTTTAATTTTTATATTTCCCTCTTGGGTTATTCTGAGTAAATTTCAAAACACATATAATGTGATACATAAACATATCTGTGTACATCCTTAAAACAGAATTGATAAATTTAATTTTAAAACAAAATATATAATTTACCATATGCAATCACATGCTTGAATAAAACATGTACTTTATCACATCTAAAATATTTCAGTTTTTTAGTATGAACTTTCAACACTGCCATAATAATGTAAATACATGGTGTGAAAGTAGGTCCAATACCCTTATATTTCACATGTTTACAGTGCTAAAAGCCTATAACTTGATATGGTTTCACTTTTAGAAGTATTTCATGAGGTGCATCATTGGAGGATTTTAACAGAAAGTGTAAAATATCCAGTAACCAGATGCACTTATTAATTAAATTTTGAAAACTTATTTTTTCAATCAGGTAAATTTTTTTTTATTTAAAATACTTCTACTTATGTACTTAAAGCACAGTTTTAATCAGAACCTGGTTTATTCCCTCCATAATTACTTCCTTCTTTCCTTCTTCTTAAAACATTTATTTCTTCTTTCTTAACAGTTTCACTATGTTATCTAGCTGATCTTGAACATATAGGTTTAAATGACTCTCCTATCTCAGCCACCCAAGTCTGGGGAATATAGGTACACACCACCATTATCTTCTAGGACAATAGAATATGCCAGACTGTGAACAGGGGTAGTTATTAATTTGTATGAATGGTGTTTTAGTGTTGACTTCATTTGCTGTTCAAATTATCGTTATAAACTCATTAAAATTATGTGGAGTATTTCAATACTTGCAATGCTTATATATTAACAAAATAAATAAGGATATCTAAAAATACATGCTGATTTTTATATACAGTTTATGGTGGAATCCACTGTCATTGATCCTATAAATGCCCATAATCTTCTCTTCTTTCTGCTATGACTTTCCCCAGGATCCATTATACACTTCAGGGCCATCTAGAATTAGCCACTTCCACAGACTGCCTTATACTCTCATATGGAAACCAAAAGTTACCCACAAGGTTATTTTTGTTGTGTCTTAGTTGTCATGTTGACTAAGACTCAATAAATGTAAACACTTATTTCTGTATTCAAATAAATCACACCACCATATCTACCTTTAAAAAATGTATATAACAGTATCCAAATTTAAAAAATCAACTCTATCACTGAAAACTACTGCTGACAAAAGTTTTAAACTTTCATTTTGTGCTTTTACTTGTGGCTATTTTTAAGTGTAAACATATTCTGGGTGTGTATGTGAAGGTTATCTTGAGATCTATCTTGAATATTGCCAGTACTGCTCTTTGGATGAGCTCTTAGACTGAATAAAAATGAAAACACAAGCTGGTACCAGCACTTGTTTGTTTTTTATTTTGGACAGATGGTTCAATGTGGTCAGTTAGCAGCTTCACCCTACGGCTGCTCTGTCTTTTTTCTCTGTGAACCCTAATAAGTATGTTTTGTTGTTAATTTGGTCATATACCTTCTACAGCAAGGAGAAAAGTAAGTAGATGCACATGAACACAGATTTTTTTAATATCTCATGAACAATATTATTTGAATATTATGCTTCCCACATCACCTTTTTATTTGACATGGATGAACAGTTATAGGATTCTTACCTCTGCCAACTTTTCTTAGGAAACCATAAAGTACCAGATGCAGTTTCCCCTTTTAGCATCATTTTAAGAACAATGTGCTATAAAATTACTCCAGAAGCGAATATACCTGGTTTAAAAATATATGGAGAAACTAATTTTCCATTGTATGTAATTCTGTTTATACTGTTCTACTATGGAAGGGAAGCTGGGCTGATTCCATTTTCTAGCCATCAATAAAGAAGCAATGAACATAGACCCTAACACCTCCTCAGGAGAACACAATCCTTTGGCAATGTGGCCAACAGTGGAATAGATAACTCAAGTAGTAATAACAGTTTAACCTTTCTGAGAAAACTCCATATTTCTTTGCATACTGGCTGTTCCAGTTCACACCACTACAAACATTATTCAGAAGTTACCCTTTTCAACATCCTTACAAATTGTGCTGTCATTTGTTATCTTGAGGATAGCCATTCTGACTAGGATGTGATGGTACCGAATGTAGCTGAATACTGAATACAATATTTATAAGTCATTTGTATTTCTTCTCTACAGAAACCTTTGTTAAGTTCTATAGGTTTATGGGGTGAATGTTCTCTTTTGCTCCATTGGTTTGCATGCCTTAGCTTGTGTCAGAACTACATTGCCTGTGTAATCATGGCCTTGTCCCATGACGTGAAGTCGTATTGTGACACTCGAAGCATTGCTCTTTATATAGGATCATGAAAGACCTCTTCTTTATCTATTGTCATCAATTCTTTTCTCCAGTGTCCTCAATTTTTAATTGTAGAGACATTTACACAGTAGAGTGGGGAGTGGGATATGACTTTTTCATATACTCTGGTGCCTCACATTTGACCATGTCCCCTGGAGGGGGAGATCTGGTGGCACTCAGAGGAAGGACAGCAGGTTACCAAGAGGAGACTTGGTACCCTATGAGCATATACAGGGGGAGGTAATCCCCCTCAGGAACAGTCATATGGGAGGGGAACAAGGGAAAAATGGGAGGGAGGGAAGAATGGGAGGATACAAGGGATGGGATAACCATTGTGATGTAACAAGAATAAATTAATAAAAAAAATAAAATTCTGTTTTTTCTAAATTAATACAACTTTATTATACTTATTTATTTGTGGATGTGTTTATTATATTTCTTTTTAACATATACATTAATATTATTACACATAAATGAAATAAACTACATACAGCAGGAAGAAACATGAAACAAACAGGAATTATATAAATTCTTAGAGTTTTGGCTGTTTGTATTTGACAAACTTGAAGTAAACATCTTTCCTATATTGGTCAGTCTAACATGCTGATTGAAAATCAGTATCTATCATATATCATCTCCGTTAACTTAAAACATCTATCTAGATCTAAAAACATCTCTACCCCTGAACAACTAAGTTTAATTGTAAGACTAAACTCTCTGGTTTTCAACCCCATCAGACACTTGAGACTTTATTATATTTAGAGACCATACATACATTCTTAATGTTCTTAGAACTTTTTATAATGAGTGCATGTGGAACTTTGTCAATTGACTTTACTGCATCCGTTGAGATTATTGTGTGATTACTGTATCTCTGTTTATTGCCTGTTAATGTTGACCTGTGTGTGTGTGTGTTGAACAAATCAAAATAGGATGAAAGCAGTGTTATTATTATTATGGTTTATCATTCCTTTTACTGTGCTCTAGATTTTGATTTGCAAATTTTCGTGACTGCTTTGATATGTATCTTCACTTGAGTAATTTCTCTGCAGCTTTTTCAAAGAGATTTTACTATTGCCCTGGATGACACAGTAGCAGGGTGATTCTGACTTCGTGGCATTAGTTTGTTGGTGACACTTCTCTTACTATTGTGGAACAGTTTGAGAAACTTTTGTGTTAGAGATTCCTTAAAATTCAGGTAAAAGTCCGCAATCTGCTATGGTGAGGAGCTTTTCTTTTGGGGAAACTTTTGGTTGCTGCTTTCACCTCATTACTTGCTATGATCTGCTTGATTTTGATAGGCTGTGATGATTAACTGGGAGAGTCAACTTGAAAGAAAGAAGAAAAAGGAAGAGACAGAGAAGGAGGCAGAGAGAGAGGGAAGAAGAGAATATAAATCCAAATAATCTGGATTGGCAAGCATAAAGAGCTCTAGTGTTGGGACAAATGACTTGTACTGGGATTGCAGTGCCCATTCTAAAAGATTACAGGATGATTAACTATCCCTTGAAAGTGATAAAATGTAAAATGATTAAGTGGCTTATAGTAAAATTTATATTGGGAGCTACCCCAATATTTAATTTTTCCTCATACTACTAACAAATTACTTGAAGTACAAATTAGTATTAGTGTCTTTAAAGTACCTGAATGGAACGTTGCTGTCAATAGGATTAGCAAGTAGTAAGAAAAATACATGTTTAAGGTGTTTGGATGGCATAATAAAAGTTTTATTGACACAATGTTTATTTGTGTTGTCCAAAGGCTTCTGATGACTTATTACAGGGGTGTGGGAATTGGTGCTTAGACATTGACTTTTCATATGTAATAGGCCACTTTTGTGATTATGAATGCTTTTAGAAGATCTGTTCCTTTAAAAAGTGCCTCCTGTGTTAGAGTCCTCTGCATGGAAGACTTGCAGTTTTATTCTTTAAACACACACACACACACACACACACACACACACACGGTTGTCACTTTGTGTGACATGTAATCCACAGGCTAAACTGAAAATAGATCATTTTCTCACCATTTAAAACATTGTGAGGAATATTGGTGAAAAGCAGTTTGACAATAATGACTAATTTTAATGCTTGAACTAATTTCCTTAAAATATTTATACAACATTTCTCTCAACACATCCAACAGCATTGGAAGAGTGATGAAATAGGAAGATTCTATAGAATATTCAGCATCGTCTTCGATGTGTTTAATTTCCTCTGTTGCCTTGTCCTCAGGTCTGGCCTCATTCTCTGCATGCCTCTCCTGGTGAATTGAGAGGACGTTACATGGTCGCCTCCCTATGATTAATCACAGCCTCTATTGTGAAATGCTATTTCCAGATATTTTATCTCATTCTAGCTAAAAATTATCCTGATGTATTTATGGTTTGCTCCTCTTTGTGCTGTAATTTGGTACATGAAAATGACATTCTACAAATCAGGGAATACTGAAAGTAATAATTTGCCCTCACATACTAGGCTGCGACGTACCCTTGCTCTCTAGTGTCTTTCATATTCGACTCTGCATCGCCAACCAATGGAGAATTTTTTTATATGGGCGAGGAAAATTGAAGCTATTTAAAATAACCTAGAAAGGGAGAATGATAGGCAATATCCTAACTACGTGAGCCCTTTACATTTCAGCAGCCTTGTTGCCAAGGAAACCACTAGGGACTTTAGGGAAATTTGTGGATATTTAAAATGGATTGGGCCAGCACATAGATACTTGCACAATTCACATAGCAGAAATCAAAGCATCCAGCTCTGCGATATTCAGCAGGGATTTTTTGAAGAGTTGAAAACAGGAACTGATAGGATGCAAAGGTTGTTATTCACTTATATGCAGATGCTTGTGCTTCATATACTGTTGTAGACTAGTATTAGCCTAAGTTGATAAAAGTAAATGAAGGCAATCTATCTGTAAAAAGAGACTGAGCTATAAATCTTTTAAGCATCATGTTTTATTTGTACTTGTGACTTGTGATCATAAAGTAGCACAGCCATTTTGACAATTAATCCGCCATATCTAATTTAGTTTTAGAAATATTAAGGAAAACAGATGAATTTCTTGCTGCAACTTTATTTGAGATCTTCATATTCTACTTAAGTTCTGACATGAATCTTGACTCATAATACTCTAAGTAGAATGCAGATTTTAGGAGGAAAGGAAGAAAAGGTAGCACATCAGAGGCCATGAGCAAGGTTTGCACTTTCTGCTTATTGGTGCATGTTTATTTTTGTCCCATTATAAACTTCTGTGTAAAGTGGGATGTTCTTAATATGACAACTGGAGACAGAATAGAAAGCCATTACTCATGTTACTTTGTAAATAGTATTTTCACATGTATTTGTGGTAGCTAATTAGTGGCCCTGTGCTTACTTAGTCTTACTCTCTATGAACATTCAGATTGAATATTGATATTCCCATGTTCTCTGTGCTCTCACTTCTCTCAAATGGCAGATTCATGTCACCCTGGGAACACAGGATACTCAAGGCTCTCACAAGCTCAGTGTTAGTAGACCCCCAGAACTTTCGTGCCAAACGTTTCAAATGTCTACCTGCTATCAACACAGTGCCCATGCTTTGACTTAAAGATCTGACTGGAAAAAGGTACAGTCAGTTACTTCCACAGTTAAGAGTATGAATGTGGACTCTTCCTAATCTCAGAAGTAAAAGCAGGTGTAACAATTAATCATCAACAATTCATTCATCAAATTGCCTGGCTGCATTGTAGTGAGATGCACGGGTGAATATTATCTTTGTGCTTCACAGATGAGCAGGATTTTAATAGTAGGCCTCGTACAGTGGGAAACAGATTTATTTCTCATTTGAGGATACCCCTATTCATTTGAAAGACTAAGTAAAATGAAAAGTTTGGTGAGAGATATTACTAAATTCTGACTCTCTTCAGAAGACATACTGGCGGCCGTCTCCATTTTTAGACACTTGGACAAAAAAAAAATTATTCCAACAGCTTTTCTGCTCTTCACATGATGACTTTAGACCATGGAACATGTGTTCTCAATGAAAGATAAATATGTCCATCGATATACTATGCACATATCAGGTGAAGATTCATAAGTCTGCAAGTCGATAAGTTATTCTTCCCTAAACTCTTTCTTAAAGCATTAAGGTTATTAAAACAGAAATAAAATAGTATATTCCCATGCCTGAAGTTAACTTATTGTATATCTTAAAATAACAACAAAGACTTTGGGTTAGATTTTTTTTTCAGATATAGTTGAGTTGGGAAGTGTGAAACAACAGCAAATAAAAGCAAAATCAAATATTAATGAACACAGAAATTCAAAAGAGAAATGATTAGAACCAGAAAATAAATCTCATTGGTGAGTGCGAGCCCTAGACGAGAGTGGCTTACCAAAATTCATGAAACACTAACCAAGAACTCCTATCTCCAATAATAATAACATCAAAAATAGTACCACTGAAGAATCAAATTTTGCTCCAAGTAAAATACCCATGTACATCAGCAGCCAGCTTTCCATATCCCAACATGCCTTGGCTTTATCCTGCATCAGTAACCCTGTCACCACATACAGGGGCACTGATATCAAATGAACTAGCAGGAAAGAAATCTGACTAACAGACTACAGCGATGTGGTTATTGATAAGCATCTCATCATTCTGAGAGTGAGTAGACAGGAAAAAAATCATAATGTGTGGTACGGCCTACAAAAAGGGTACACAGTCACATCAGCTGAGCACCACATCTTATAGCCAAATGAGCAAGCCACTTTAAAAAATTCAAAGAAAACATACAGGATAAAGTAATAGAGTTTAGAAAGTGCTTGCTTTGTCTTGCAGCAAAAAAGCAAAAGAAATGAACACCATGAAACAAGAGATGAAAGATGAGAGGATAAGACAACAGACTGAGATATAAAGAGGAACGAGGCAGGAAGGAGCCAGACAGCAGGGCAGAGGGGACTGAACGAGATAAGGAAAATGAAAGGAAACCAAGGACACAGTAACTAACGTTAAAACTGCCTTGAAAGCAGTAAAGGGGAGAACCCAACCATACAAACTAAGTCAATGTTGTAAATGCTGAACTCTCAAGGTTCTTAAATTGTCCTTTGGTGAAGCAATAATAAATTTCCAAAACTTAAGCTAAATTGTGGGAAAACTCCACAACCTACATATGTAATAGCAACCAGAGATAGAAAACAAATGAAAGGCATGGCAGTAATTGATATGCTTTCAAAGAATCAAATAAGTTTAAAATGACTACCTCTTTAAAGCAATAAGGGAATCCAATATGATTTAAATCTCTCTAAATAGAACTAACCAATATCAGTAAATGAAATAATAAATTAGCAAAATATAAAGAAAAGGCATACACTTTGTACTTAAACAATGTGTATTACCAGAACAAACCACATTAATTTGTTAAGTCTAAAAATAGAATGGAAGGTAAATATTAGAAAAATCTCAGTGCTTATAATCTAAAAAAAAGCATCCTGAAATACAGTTCCATAACACACAAATTGGCAAAAATTACCTACCTGAGTTCAATTACATAAAACTGTAATTATCTTTACAAAACATTCAATAACATATACTATATTTCCCAAATGTGTGAGAGTTACAATGGACATAATAATATCTTCCAAATATAGGAATCAAGCAAGTTTTCTTGAAATGATGATATGGCAAGGGACAGAAAAAATATTAATTTCTTCACAAAGATTATCTGTTGGCTAAAACGCACAGAGACTAAACTTAGAACTCATTTAAGAACATTCTGAAGGAAATACTAGCAATGAAAATGAAAGAATATCTTAAATCAAGAAAGGAAAATGGAAGCAAGAGAGTTTGTTCTAGTAAGATTTTTGAAGAATCAGAATCAGAAAGCCACATCAATGTTTGAGAAACAAGGGATATTAGTCACACAGTCTTCAGAGAACTTAAGGAAGCATTTATTTGATCTTAGTTAGCATTCTTATCTGATAAAAGTGACATTATATAGGAGAAAAACAGAATCTCTTTTGATATCATAAAAAATTACTTACAATCCAGAATATTATAGAGTATTGATCCTCCTTGTCCTGGTCACCCAAATATATACATTTCCCTTAGGGCCAAAATCATATCAGCCTAGAAAGATGTTTGGGAATGAATCCTGGCTAAAGAATAAAGATTTGAACTTGGGAGGAACAAAGCATTGGGTGTCTATTATATAGCCAAACTGACCTGTAAAATAACAAACCAAGGACCTTAATCTGGAAGTCTGGAAGTGTAAATAGAGATATTCTTTAGTGTATATTGGTCTCTATTCACACAGAATAGCTTCTTTGCTGGGGAATAAGAAATATACACCCTTAGCCTTGAATTCTTACTTGGGAGTAGTAACCAATTTCTCCTTAGAAAAGGAGAACTTGACATTGGCCTTGGTTTGAAGGTCTGTAGGTCTCTACTGACTGACAAATGCATAGGAAAAATGGTGAATCCAAAAGACTGATTTTACTGGGATAAAGGGAGTAGCAGGTTTGAGTATAAATGTGATTCTTGAAAATGAAAAATGTAGTTAAAAATAAAGAATTATAGAATGGAATTATTTTGGGTAAGTTAAAAGATATAGAGAAAGAATTTTGTAAAACTGGTGACTTGTAAAAAGCACATATGGTAGTTGTATTTTATTGTGGGAATTTTTAATGCAAATGATGGAATCTAGAAAGTCATGCTCTCTAGTAATAGTGCTGGAATTTTGGTTTCTTTAAAAACACAAAACTACTATAAGAATATATTTTCATTTTGATCCCAGGTGTAGGAATATAGAGCTGCTTTGGAGTGTCCCCAGCAGCTGACTGTGACTTGCTTCATGCTCTAGCAGAGGCATGGTTTTGCCAGCTGCAGACAGTTTCTGGGATTTGGTGACATTTAGAATTCTGGGAATTTTTCAAAGAATGTATAAATGCTAGGGCCCTACTGGGCATCATGGTACATGCCTTTAATCTCAGCATTTAAGAGGCACTTATGTGGGTCTCGGTGAGTTTGAGGCCAGCTTTGTCTACAAAGTAAGTCCAGGATAGCCAAGGATACACAGAGAAACCCTGTCTTGAAAAAAAAAAAACCACATTAAATGCTAGAGCCCCAATTGATGGAGTTGGTGGTTGTTGGCCAATCAGGAGTGTTGGTTGCAGTTTTTTATTAGTCATGCTGAGAGAAGAAACAAGAAGAAAGAAGTTAGATTTCGGGTATCTCGATTTCTTTCTCCTGCTTCTAACCTCTCTCTCTTATCTAATGATTGATAGAGGGTGAAACAGGGGAACAAAGGGTGGGAAAAGAAAAACATCAAGTAGCAAAGACTGGCTACAATTTGGTCTTTCTACTTCTAAGCTAAAGACTCGTGCAAGTTTGCAGTATGACTCATTCTGTCAGAAAGCCTCAAGACAGAGAAAACCCAGGTCACCAATCCTGGTTCTTTGCATGGGTTCAAATGCCTAGGTTAAGCAGTGAGAGAACGAAAAAGGTGTCAGGATTTTGCTTACTCCATCTGTTGTTTTATTCAGAATCGAAAAGAATTGGATTGTACCCACCTACACTAGGAAAAGGCAGTCAACAGTGCCCATCAATTAAAACACACACACACACACACACACACACACACACACACACACACACACCCTTATGCTTGACATAGGCACCTCATGGTCCACTCCAATTTACACATGAAATTAATCATCAAATGGACCTTTACAGAAAAAAAAAAGTAAAGCTTTTCTACTTCAGACATGACAACATCATGTGCCTAAAATATTTCAAATTAGCATACTATAAAATGTAAGATAAACCCACACTTGGATTTTCTTGAGAAACAGACTAATGTAAGTGTTAGAGGGAAAGATAGTACTGAGATAGCATATAAGGTGGTGACATTTTTAAACTTGATCTTGACCAAGGGAAGATTACAAAAAGAAAATATCTACTTGATCATCTTCTGTGATATGCAAAGATAACAGAATTTTTCAAAAGCTAAACCAATAAGATGAATAGAAAGCGGAAATTTTCCAGTACCATAAATGTTTATATGCAGCAGCTCTTAACTCATTAGAATTACAAAAAGAAAGAAACATATTTATTAATTCATTCATCAGTTCATGAACATGCAATTCACTGAATCCCGTGTGGCTAGCATTGCTTTAATACCCTATACATACTGGCTTTCTTTCTTTCTTTCTTTCTTTCTTTCTTTCTTTTTTTCTTTCCTTCTTTCTTTCTTTCTTTCTTTCTGTTTTTTTTTCAAGACTTGACTTCTCTGTGTAGCTTTGGATATTCTGAACTTGCTTTGTAGACCAAGATGGTCTTGAACTCACAGAGAATCTGGAATAACAGGCATATGCCACCATGTCTGGATCCTATACTTTCTTAGAACTTGCAGTCCAGTGATATTGTGCTCATCACCCAACACCTATGTGAGACTGAGCAGTAAAGAATAAAGAAAGAAAGAAAAAAGCAAAAAGCAAAAGAAAACTGTGAGCATGCTCAAAGACTAAATGTGCTGTCCATAATATTATCTTAATGAAAGAATTTTCATGAACACATGGGCTAAGACTGGGAATGAACTTGTCATGTTTAAAGGACAGAAAATGGCTTTATGACTAGACAGGTCAAGAGAAGTCAAAACAAACAAGTTGATTACATCAGAAAAACAAATGATAGTATTAAAATGTATATTTAATGTTTGGATTAAGATCAAGGGTCTACTAAATATACTGAAAGTCTATTAATAAGAATATGATATGATCTGGGCTTTTGTTGTTGTTGCTGCATTTACTAAAATGATAGTGTTAAGAAAAGATATGATGTAAAATGTCTGAATTGTATCTACAGTTCAAAAAAAAGGTGATGACTTTTTAGTTAGAATTGAAGGTATGCAAGAGAATCCAGAATAAAAAAAAAAAAGTTGAGTCTGGTTTGGGACCAAACAATTAAAACACAATTATGTTGTTTAATGAGAATAAAAATAAATTCAAATTACTAACTATATTTGAGGAAAAACTTCAACACTTCTATTTTTGATAGACTACTGAGAACGCAATCTTTTTCTAGCAACAGAAACACACAAGCAATTAGAATGCAGAGCTCTGGAACCCAGTCCCAATGGATGCATCTACAATATACTCCCACACCTAAGGCTCGGGGTACATTGCCTAAGGAGGGGAAGATAGGTTGTAAAAAACAAAGGGCAGGGGACTCTGCAGTGAGACTGTGTTTTCTAGTAACATCAATACCTGTACCTGTTAATGTTATTTTTGTAAAACGGAGTTTGTTTCTCAGTTACCCCAGCTATCTCATGAGTTATTGAGACTCATATTATTAACTAATTACCTTCACAGCACAAGAACTAAGCAGCTAATACTCTAATATTAACCCTCTAGCTAATTTGTCTTCCCTCCAATGCACATCTCAGCAATACTTGTACTTTGTAGATGTTTGGCTCCAGCTCATCTCACCCGATATTTCCTGGACCTGTGTCTTTGGCTGTTCTCCTTGCTGGAAGGAAGTTAAGCCCTGTTCTCTTCCCTGCTCAGTGATTGGCTGTAAGTTGCTCTATTGACATACAAGGGGACATGTGGGAAGTATTGTTTACCCAACATTGAGACAGGAGACTCTTCAAACAAGGATTGTAACAGATATGGCGGATACAGAAATCATCGTTTGATTTACACAACATCCTTATGCCTACAGGTAACCATGGAGTTTCAGCACCATGACTTTCCAAGCATGACTTGAATAAAATTGGAACCAATGAACTTGCAAACTTGACATGGGAAAGCCCACTAGGCCTCAACTATACAGGAAGAACTTCATGCAAATGAGCAAAGCTGCAGCTCCCTGAGGAAGAGTAAACTAATTGGTTGTTCAGTGTCAAACAGTCAGCCCTCAAAACATAAACACGAATACATGAACTCTGCAGGTTATATTTAGGAGTGTATGTGCACATAAAAACAAAAATATTTGTGCGTTCATCCTTCGTGAAAAAAAAAAGTAGACTATGAGTTTGAAAGAATGTGATGAGGTAGGAAGAAGAGGAGAAATAAGGAATTTGCATGTATTTTTTCTATTTTGATTAATTTTACTGAAAAAGTTTTGTGAAGCCTAACATTAAAATGACTCTAAAATGTAAAAAGCATCTTTCAAATATAATTTGTTAGTGTATATTAGTTATAAACAATGGTGAGTTTCATGATATTTTTCATTCAAGAATATCAAGGAAAGTCAACCTTGTAGCTCCCACTCTGAAATTCCATCTGATTTAGACCAGTCCCCATAGGTTCCTTCCTTCCTCTAAACTCATTTTGGTCTTTGTTTTTCATAATTATAATAAATATTTCAACATGTATTATATACTATTTTATTTATTATATACTGTTTTATGTATCTATATGATATAGAATCCACAATGAGAGAGATTTTATATTTGTCTGAGTTATGTCATTTGGTACTCTGGTCTATATTTATATCCATTTTTTGAAGATGATGTAATATTCTTCTTTAGTGGTAAAATACTGTTCTTATATATATGTATATATAATATTTTCTGTATCTAGAATATATAAAGGATTCAAATAATACATTAAAAACTTAAACAACACAAGCATTAAATTGCATATTGCAATGACCAGAACAAGGCATCTGTTTTTAAGCACAACCAGTTTGTTAGTAAGGTGGATCAAAGGGAGGAGCAATATTGATTGCAAACAGGTATGACTTGAGGTCTCAGCACCACCCTAGAAGCCTAAGTCCGAATTTGAGCACCAAGAAACATTAAAAACAAAAGACCTATTTGACCTGAACAAGATGAAAGGAAGTTTAGAGACCCAGGAAGAAATCAGGATGTTGTCCATGGGATAAATGAAAAGTTATACTGAATATCTTGGACAACAAAAAAAAGAGATAGCAGATTGTGGAGGAAGCAGTCCTATGAGTCCCTAAGCAAAAGTCAACATTCAGGAGGCCCACACAACTGTAGGCATAACATATAAGGGATTGATTCCAGACTATGTGTGCTATCAGCTCTTTGCAAAGGAAAAAGTAAAATTCTCACTGGCATTTTAATATCTAGCATTCAAGAATTCTAAGATAAGATTGTATCGTTAGCATCAATGTTCTCTCTCTCTCTCTCTCTCTCTCTCTCTCTCTCTCTCTCTCAATGTGTGTGTGTGTGTGTGTGTGTGTGTGTGTGTGCAGTCTGTGTATGTGTGTGTCCTCTTTCCCGCTCTATCACTTCTCCTCTGTCTCTCTCCATAAGGAATCTACAAACACTAAGACCATAAAACTTGAGTATTGTATATCATAGATCAGATTTATATTAAAAACAAGTGTTATTTAACTAAGTATATAACATAATAAAATAAAATAATTTTTTAAAAGAAGGGATTTCAACTGATGAAAATTATATTGTCAATAGAAAATTGTGTATGTTAGTAAAATAACCAGCTCAAGACTGAAAATATTATAAATTTGAGTATAAACATTAGACTAAAATCAACTGAGCACAAGGAAACAAATTAGTTATCTTTTAGCAGATATCTAACTGTCTAACTATCCTATAGCAAGTTTCCAGTTTGATTCTAACTAAGCTATAGTCACCAATTATTGAATCAAGGAGCTTTTGTAAAGGCATTGTAGAGAGATAATACAAGTCTAGAATCATATTATCCCATGCCATATCTTGCTTTCTATTGCTCAAGTAAGATACTGTCTAAATCAAGTTGGAGGAGGAAAGGGTTTACTTGGCATTTTTCATGCCACCATCCATCACTGAAGGAAGCTGGACAGGAACTTAAGGCAGAAACAGGGAAGCAAGAACTGAAGTAAAAACAAAACAAAACAAAACAAAAAAACATGGAAGAACACTGTTTACTGATTCATTCCCTAAGACCTATTAAATGTTGTTATACAACTCAGGCCACGTGGGCAAGAGTGTTGCTACCCACAGTGGCCTGAGCTCTCTCACATCAATCATCAATCACAAAATTGTCCCACAGACATGTTCCTGTGACAATCGTATGGAGACATTTCTTTTTCACAATGATTTCCTAGTCCAAGCTATATCTCGATTGTTTTAAAATGACAAAATACTGACCTATACATCCAGTAATATATAACACAAAGAGTATTTCTCAGATCACCCTGAAGCAACTGAGTCAGTGATGAGTGAGAATTCAGCTTTCCTTTTAGCTAAACCACAACCTTGTGGCAGAGCAACACCACCGCACAACCAAGGGTGATAGCCCTACCTATACTCTGTCTGTGTGTGCACATGCTCCCTTCCATCCCTCACTCTACTCACAAAGCACTGAGTACCTCTCCTACCTGCTGCCTCTGTGGCTGGAACATGAATAACACAGAGATGAATAATGAACTGAAGATGGATGGGAAACTACCCAATGAAACACAATTATAAAGATGTGGAAAGGGACATGTAGAGATATGAAAGACAACATAAACAACTTAAATTTATTGTGTTTTTTGGAAAGCCTATAGAGGGAAAGGGGATAATATATAGGAAGGAGTATTATTTCAAGTAGGCTGAGAGTAAGGAAAGGTCTATGAAGGCTACTTTTATGTATCAGTGGGGCTAGGTCATGACATTGAGCTGTTCCCTCAAATGTCAACCCAGACATCACTGAGGGTGTGTTTTAGATATCCTCAGCATTTCATTCCTTGTACTTCAAATAAAGCAATTGCTCTTATTCAACATTTGTAACCTTCCTTCAATGAGTTGAGGCAGGTGAATGAAAAGAGAGTAATTCCAAAGAACAAGAGTTTTACTTCTCATAGGAGGCTAGAGCAGGATTATTTCCTGGCCCTGCAGAGTCAGACATGGTGGTGTTCAAATTGCATAAACCTCTCTCTGTCTCTGTGTCTCTAGACAGACAAACAGTGACACAGTCATATGGACATATGGTGTAGTTAGAGATATATAGAGATGTGTCTCCATGCCCACATGCCCACATATTTTAGTTACGTACTAGAGAAAACCTAGACAAATATACATGAGAAAAATTGATTAAAGATATTAAAAGTCCCAAGATAACCACATTTGGTGAAGCTCAAATCAACAAACATTTTAAAAGCTTAAAAACCATTATTAAAACATTACTGACAAATGAAAAACTACTAGCATGACCACTAACTTCTCAAAGGTAAAACTACACAAAACTAAAGCAAATGGGATTTTTAAATAAATTATTAGTTTGATAAA
This sequence comes from Acomys minous, assembly GCF_964271855.1. NCBI lineage: Eukaryota > Metazoa > Chordata > Mammalia > Rodentia > Muridae > Acomys > Acomys minous. The sequence goes on along the minus strand of NC_140483.1, from coordinate 101,051,193 downwards.
ACAATAATTTTGCATATCCTGTCAAATAGCAGTAAGAATAGCTTTCAATATTTTAAAAATAAGAAAAGGAAATGACCACCAGACACTCACAAAACTTCAAATCGCTGTTCCATCTATCCCTATTCTCAATATGCAGAGCACAGGGAGTCAGAGGTACTGAGAGATTGTCAGAGTGAGCACCTTTGTCACATGGGCAGCAAACGAATGTGAACCTAGGACAGAGGTAACAACAGTACATCACTCTCCGGATGTAATGCTCTACTTAAATTAGAGATGTTTCATTACACCTCATCCAGTTTAAGCATCACAATTTCTTTACCTATCACAGAGTTGGTTTTTCCATGTGACAGCATCTTTTCCCCCTGAGTCATGTCTTAAATATCTTCTGATTCTTCAGCATGTTGACAGGAATAACTGCTAACGACAAGAATGACACTGTTATATGCTTTATTCTTGCTAAATTCATGTTGTAAGATCTTTTAGATCATACTAGGCTTCATATCCCAATATTTAATCCTGATATCTTTATCTGTTTATTGGTTTGTCTTTTTCTTTCTTTTTAATTTTATCCCATTCTGCTTTGCATACCCTTGTAATTTTGTTTATATACATGTATACATATGCACTTTAATCCCTTCTATCTATTAAAACACTTCATAAGGCAGCTCATAACATTTGCTGATGAGGAAACTCTCACTAGAGCAGTGTTTTCACAAGAATTATTTCAGTCTTCAGCATCTGAGTTATGTCTCCAAAGCATTCAAAACAGAAAACACATCACAGGTGGCCTTGTAAAGCATGTGAGGTAGATCTGACAGCATTATCAAAGGTGAATATATTCTGTCGTTTTTGCCCCTCTGTGGGAGAGGCATCTATAGCATGTGTTCTTGAAAATGACTGGGGCAGTGACTAAGTATTTCATAGCTCTCTGCACCAGCTGCATATTTTTTATTGTACTCATTTTCTCTAACTCTGGCTAACCTATGAACTTACCAAATGACTTTTTTTCTATATAATAAATGGAAACAACAGTACCCTGATACTGCCATGCATTTTCAAAAGAACAGATATTTATTACCTTCTTAATAACTCTTAGTGTAAAGCCCAAATTAATTAAACTTTGTTCACTTAATTTGCATTTTCTTATGTTCAGGTAGATTTAATTCTGAATTTAACCTTTTTTAATGAGATAAGTGGAACAATAAAAGTGGCAACCCAGTTGTTGAGTACCTAATTGTTAAATGCCAAAAGATGCACTACATGGTTTGCTTATGTTAGCTTGAATCTGTCAAGATTTTGCTTTATTCATTTAATTACAGATAAAGCCACATGAATAGAGGATACAATATCTTGTACCTCAATGAGCCATAGTGTCTTGCTTTCATTTTTCCTTAGTCTCTCCATCAGTCTTCAATTGTCCCCTATACTTAATTTTTTTTTTTTTACTTTTGGGTAAAATATATAAAAACCTGAAAATTTTGTCATAATTCTTGCTCAGATATATATTTCTCATCTTATTGATTTTATTATTAAATTCAACACAATTAAAATCTTTTGCATAACTGATTGTCCTTTTAAAAACCAACACCTAATTTTTCATTATAAGATGTACTATATTTTAATTCAAAGCATGTATACAAGGTTAGTAATGAAATCCACTTAATTAATGTTTTCTCTCATAAAACATTTATCAGTTCTTTGTGTTGTGAAATTTTAATTCTTCATAAAGTACACAATGAATTGTGAATAATTACCACCTAGTGAACAGTTTGCTTGGTACTTGTTATGTTATCTTTATCTCCTCCCCCACTTGTAGTCTCTACAAACCATTTTTCTAACATTTATTTCTATGGAATAGAACATATGTTTATCTTCTGTACCTCATGTATTTCACTTACCAATGGTTATCAGTTGCACTTATTTTGCACAGGGGTCATCCAGGGGTGCTACTTACTATCAGGGATACTGGCTTAATACCCATGACTTTCTCTGCTGTCTTTCTTATAGAAGGCACCAGGACCACAAGCTCAAGGATGCCACCAGCTGCAATGGGTTTGGCCCTCCCCCATTGATTACTAATTGAAAAATATGCCTTACAACTGAATCTCATGGAGGCATTTTCTCAGCTGTGGCTCCTTTCTCTCTCAGAATTCTAAATTATATCAAGTTGACACACAAAACTTGCCAGTACAATGTTACTGAGAATAATAGCATGTCTTCCTTCAGGAATTGTGTGTATCACGTGGCTATATACACTTTGACAGGGTAGCTTAAGTGAATAGGATTCGTAAGAAGGTTCTACTATTGCTACCAATAACATTGTGAACTCCTTTAGCTGAGTGGCTTGCATTCATTCTCTCTGAACCTAGTTGGATTCATTATCCATCAATGATGGCAGGTGAACTGAAGACCCTAGGATGCATTTTGACAGCAGAGTTATGTCTGTTTTATGTTTCCCTCATTGACCAAGAAGAGTTGTTTGTATTATAATCACAAATGGTGGTTTAGGTGAACTTGATGTATCCTTGAAAAACCTCTTGGTTCTGTGTATGTAGATGGAGCCAGGAAAAGAAGAAACTAAAAACTGACAGTGACAGGGGACATTTTATGGCTCTCTATCTTAGCATGGCATGCAGGATATAGAGAAGGTACATTTTTATTGCCATCTGGAGCCAAGCTGTGTTTGTGCTCACATTGGTGCATTTGAAATTCTCTTAACATTTAGTCCAAAAGTGACCTGTTCTATTTCATATGAAAGCCTTACATTAAAAGAATATGAGGTATCAAATCTCACTGCAGAAGCACTGTTGGCAGCTGAAATCACTGACAACTTCCTGGCTGTGATTCATAATCTATACCAGTGCCTTTGAGACAGCAAGCTATTGATTTTTCCTTGTCCATATCCAAGACCATACACTGAGCTTGTTAGACATCTGTGGGAATATAAACTGAGTTTTGTTTCAAATTAGTAAGGTTCTTTTAACAGGACATTTGGCATGGACTTAGAAAAAAAATTCTATACAATCTGTACTCTTGATGAATTTACAGTGTGAGTCTTATTAGAAACTTTGAGCAGGAGAATAATGTTAGTTCTTTTCCCCCAGAATGAAATGATTTCCTCTGCTGGTTAATAGACTATCTTTTAAGTAATATTTGATGTATTTTTGCTTTAATATATAGTTTAAATTTGATAAGACTAATTAGGATAGATTTCAAATATTGAAGGAGAAAAAGCTAAGGGCATGGAGTTAAATAAACCTTCCAAGTCACATGGGATTTATTTCTTAAATTATATTTATTAACTTTACATTCCTATCCCAGGGCCCTCCATGCTCTCCTCCTGGTGCCACCCTCCAACCTTTTCCCCTTCCCTTTGTCTTCAGAAAAAAGGGACTCCCCTACCCACCTTACCCAGCATAACAACTCCCACCAGGAATAATCTCATCCTCTTCCCCTGAAGCCAGACAAGGCAGTCCAGCTAGGGGAAGGTGATATCCAAGTCCATATCATAGATGGGCCCCACTCTAATTGCTAGGGAACCCTCATGAAAACTGAACTGCCCATCAGCTACATAAGTGTAGGTGACGTAGATCTATTACACACATGCTCTTCGGTTGGGAGTTCAGTCTCTGTGAACCCTCTTGCTTCGTCCTCAGTTAGTTGACTCTGTTGGTCTTCTTGTGAAGTTCATGTCGCCTCTGAGTCCTTCTACCCTTCGACAGACTCTTCCACAAATCACTCCAACCTCTGCCTAATGTTTGCCTGTGGGTCTCTGCATCTCTTTGGATCAGCTTCTGGGTGGAGCCTCTCAGAGGACAGTTAATCTAGTCTCATGTCTGCAAGCATAGCAGACTATTGTTAATAGCGTCAGAATTTGGCTATGTCACATGCTAGTGGGTCTCAAGTTGGACCAGGCATTGATTGGACATTGCCTCAATCTCTGCTTCATTTTTTGTCCCTGTGCACCTTGTAGGTAGGGTAAATTTTGGATCCAAGGTTTTCTGGTGTCTTCATGCCTCCACTGGAAGTCCTGACTGGCTTTAGGAGATGGCCAGTTCAGTCTCTGTATCCCATGCTGCTAAGAGTCTCACCTAGAGCCACTCATATACCCTCCCAAGAAGCCACCCTGTCTTGGGTCTCAAGCTTGTCCTAAAGATGCCCCCTATATGTTTCCCTTCTCTTTGCCAGACTCTAACCTTCCACCCCTGCTCTTTCCTCACCTGATCCCTACCTTCATTCCCCTTCATTCCCCGTCCCACTCAATTCTTGCTCTTCATTTACTTTTGATGTCTATTTTATTTCTCCTTCTAAGAGAAATTCATCTGGCACATGGGCTTTATTACAACACTGTGAAGAAACTGGTAGCCCATGCAGACAAGAGTTTCAAAAGCTGTTGTTTTAAAATATTGTTTAAAATTCTGAACAGGAAATGCAAATGGTTGCTTTTCCTTTGTTCTCTCTCTCCCTCCCTCTCTCTTTTCTCTGCCTCCTGCCCTCCATCTCTCTCTCTTTTTATTTCTTTCTTTTAAATAGATACTTCATAGACATCAAAGGAAAAAAGGATTTGCCTTGAGAAAGTTAATCTTTTTCTAAATAAAAATGCAGATATGCTCATAAATAATTAGTTACAAAATATGTAACTCCCATGCCCACTCCAAACCCACCTTACCCTTACCTACCTAAAACACTTTCATTTTAGTGTTGGACCCTTGCATTGTTATTTAAATTAAATTTATTTTTGATTATTTTAGTCATACATATAATTGTTGTTTGACAATATCTGTGGGAGACATGAACAAACATTTACTCACACCATGGAACCAAAGACAGAGAAAGTATAGATGTTGCCAAAGTTTACCTTGAGGAAGAAAAGGTTTCATTTGTAAAGCTTAGAGGAGTGTTCATGGGAGGCTGCTTACAGGAACAGGAATGATTCAAAGTACAAAGACTGGAGATCCAGAGTACAGTCTGCAGGCACCTCAACCAGCTGGGGCTGCTCTTTATGTGTAGCTAGGGTGACTTCAGTCATTTCTAGGAAACTTTGGTGGTTTCTGCTTTTTCCATGTGGCTCAGTTTGTCCAACAGTGTCTTTCAACTGTCCCTACTGCTTATATATACTTTGGGAGGGAAGAATTTAGTAAATTTGGGTGATATTCAAAGCTACTTTGGGTTATTTGTTTTATAAACCTAAAACACTGCATTGTAGAATGGAATGGCTCATACCCATTAGATCATCCTTTTGCTTTCCTCCTTGTAAACATTATCTTGTAGGAAAGGATTAATGGATATAGTAGGTGAAGGCCACTATTAGCAACACCATTACTTGGGTAGGTGGTCCTCACTTGATAAGAAAGTTAGCTGCGTATAGGAGTATGAGCAACCAAGTACAGTTCCTCTATGTTTTTTTATCAAGTTCTTGCTTAATTTTTGCCCTGAGTTCCCTTAGTGATATAATATAAAATGTAAGTAGAAATAAAGTCTTTTATTTCCCTAATTTTCTTTTGGTTAAAAAGGTGTTTTATCAGAATAGAGGTAAAAACCACAACAGAAATTGGTACCAAGAGTGGGATGTTGCTGTGATGGGTTTGTCCACCTGTGTTTTTCTGTCTCATTGGAGTATTTTGGGGGCGGGAGGGATTTTAGAGCTTTGAGATGGAAATCCTCAAGTTCTTAGAGATTATTGGCCTATTCTACAGCAAGCTTGGAGAAGGATGTGGAGAAAAATGCAGTGAGTCTGGCTTGGGAGGATTCAGTGGGAACCAAACACTCAAACTTAAGAAAGGGGCTGTTTGTGTGACAGCTTGCCTAAGAACCAGTGTATGATGATGAGCTGGACCTGAAGCATTGGCTGTGATTAACAAACAATTTGAGCCATTGATGTGAATCTTCAATGCCTAGTTAGGACAAGAGGAAGTGATTTCTTCAGGGTCAGGTGATGGAAGCTGTGGTCCATGGGAGAAAAGCTATATCTCAAGCTTGGAACTGAATATGACAATGTGTAAGAGTAGTCCACCTGGTCCTGGTTCTGGTGTCCTGAACCTTGAAGGACTGAAGGGGTCATGGAAAGAAGCTGAAGTTTGACAATACAAGGTCATGCCAGAGACCTTGTGAAGAGGCCAGGTGGTTTTCATTTACTAGCTCTTGTGAACAGAATGACAATGAAAAAGACTGAACAAATACCTGTGGATTAGGATGTTGAGTCCTGTGGGCTGATGACAAGGAAAACTAGATGTCTATATCAAATAAATTGAATTTGACATATATTTCATTCATATATATTATATGTTTAGTTAATATTAAAATAGTTTTATCTAAATCATTATTAGATCATCCTCAATGAAAAAATTTGTCTTAAGAAAAGAACGTTTTTTTCTTCAACCCAAGATTACCCAGCCTACAAGGAGTGAAGGAATAAAAATGGAGCAAAATTGATGGAAGGGTCAAAGAATGACTGACCCAACTTGAGATACACCCCATAGGAAAGAAGCAATCCTTGACACTATTAACAATATCCATTATGCTTTCAGGCAGAAGATTAGCATAACAGTCCTATAAGAGACTTTGCCCAGCAGCAAATGGAAACAGATGCAGAGACTCACAGCCAAACATTAAGAGGAGCATGGAGAGTCTTGTGGAAGAGTAGAAGGAAGGATTGAGGGACCCAGATGGGACAAGAACTCCATAAGAAGACCAAAGGAGTCAACTAACTTAGACAAATGTGGGCTTATAGAGCCTAAACCACAAATCAAAGAGCATGCATGGACTGGACCTAGGCCCCCTACACAGATGTAGCTGATAGGCAGGTTGGTCTTCATGACCACCCACTAGCAAGTAGATCAGGGGCTGTCACTGACATGTACTCAGGTCCCTGTTCTTGGATCATTTTTCTCTTGCTGGGCTGCCTTGCCAGGCCTCAGTAGAATAGGATATATCTTGATTAGTCAGGATGGTTTGGCCATCGGTGTGGGGAGGGCTATCCTTTTCTGAGGGGGAAAAGAGTAAAGAAGGTTGGAGGGTGGGAATAGGACAAGAGGAGGCAGGGGGCTGCAATAGGAGTGTAAAGTGAATAATAAAGAAAGAAGGAAAGAAAGAAAGAGAGAGAGAAAGAAAGAAAGAAGGAAGGAAAGAAAGAGAAAGAAGGGTTTTTTGGTTAAATAATCACACCTTAAGGTTTATGTTATTAAGAAAAAGAAAACAAAACAATATCCATTGTAAAATTATTTAAGAAATAAAATCATTTAAGGAACTCTTTCACAACAGATGCATCATCGTAAAATGAGCTACCCAGATACTGAGAAATAATGTTACCTTGCATATGGGTAGAAAGTATTTGTTCCTAAAAAAGGAGGAAAAATAAAGTCTCAAACATACATAAGTGTCAGTAAGTACATAGGGGGAATGATGATGGTTCTGTAGTAAGTAACTATCAATCTATTCTTGGCAGAAATCCTAGCAATCCCCTCTTTTTAGAGAAAGCTTCAAGTGCGATGGAATCAGAAGTTTGGACTAATTACATCCATTGCTTTGGCTCTCTGGGGGATTGCCTTCATTTTACACAAACTTTTCAATGGTGTCACCATTTGGTATCTAATGTATGTAGATGTAATGGAAATTTTAAAATTTCTTTTATTCAGAAATATACAGAAATTATTGTCAAAAAAAATGCACTTCATCAAGAATAGAATTAATTTTTAAGAATAGGGCAATTCAATTATGAGAACATTTCATATGAGAACATATAGATTCATGAGGGGAATACATAGAAATTTTAGTTTAAATGCTCTCCACCAAAGCTGATTTCTATTAAAATTATGTAAGAATCTGAAAAATGTTTAAACTTGCAGTTCTTAATAAAAACATGTCCACTTACCTAAAGATACAAAAATGAAGTTAAATTAATTCTCATTGTAAAATAATTACTATTGGTTGTCTTTTTAGCTTAGTGGTGTACTTACTACCATGACTAATGAGACTTTTCATACTATTAACAGTGAATTAATTTTTGGTGAGCTGATGAGTTTTAAATACCTTTTAAACTAAAACAAAATCATGTAGGATCCATAGTCATTTTGTGGTACTAATTATAAGAACAAATTGTAGGCTATTTCCTAAGATCACAGAGTTCTTCAGCAGTCACCATGAAACAGTGTAATTCTCAGTCTGGTTGTACATGTTTGTAGTTCTGAATATGTTTGCTTCATTTGGCATGAATGGGAAAAGCCTAGTAATTCAACAAGGCCTCTCTGCTCTCAGAGACTAAACAAGCATGTTATTCTTTCTCTAGTTTGGCTTAAAAAGTTAACTCTTTTTTTTCTTATACTCTTTTCACTTTTGTTATTACTAAAGATAAATAATTTGGCCGTTAAGATTTTGTTAAAATTGAAAATTTAAGATATTTTAATCAGTGCCTTCTCATTAATATATGTTTATGCACATACACACACACACACACACACACACACACACACACACACATATAATGTAAATATGATCAAGTCACAGACATATAGAAGAAAAAGAAGAGACTTTTGGAGGCATGATAATTGCTCATTGAAAATTAACATGACTGGAATGCAGCTTTGTCCAAGCCCATGTTCTCATATCACATGATGAGTGAGACACATTATCAACATTCTGTCAATATAAGAAAATACCTTAGAATACCTGTTGAATTGTTTTGTTTATTTTTGAAAGAGGTTTTAACTGTATTGTTCAGATAGGTCTTGAGTCAGTTCTCCTACCTGAGTCTTCTGAACAGCTGGGATTACACACAAACATTATCAGTTTGAAGGAACAGAGGTTTCTTTTGGCTTACTAGTTCAGATGTTTCCATCTATACTGACCGGGCCTCAGTGCCATCATCTCTGTCAAGGCAAGACTTTATATAAGACTGCAGAAGGGAGGAACCTATTCACCTCTTGGCATGTGGGATAAAAATGGACAACTGAGGACCCTATCCTAACATTTTCCCCATGGCTTGCACATCCTCTCCACATCACAGGTTTTACCACCTCCAGAGAGAGCCAAAGCTAGTGACCACACCTGTGGTTTGGGTGCTATTGAGGATCAAACCTAGAGAACTTTTTCACAAGCAGGAGCCTGTAATATTATGGAAGATATAAAGCTACGTAGAAATACTGACTTGGATAGCATATATATAATTATGAGTGATATATGAAGCTTCTATTGTGCCCTGCTCTACTACCACTCCAGGAAACCATGCTTCTTCTTTTTGTTTCCTCCTATTTCTCTTCACTTGGTATGTATTTAAGTTCTATCAGTACAATTTTTTTTCTGAAGTTAATTAATCAATTTAAAAACTTATTTGCAAGCTCTCTACACACTCCTCTCTGGCCTGGCACATCTGGGACACAGAGAGTGAACCAGCAGAGGTGAGTTGGGCAAGCTCCACAATTCACATTAGTGGTCATCCCAAGAAGGGTAGACACTGATTTACCAACTTAGGACCATGCATGATGAGTAAAGTCTACCTCTGACATGGACTCTGATGCCCACTCATTGATTATTTTCCCTGGTGGTCAGCCTTGCCAGGCCACAGAGGAGGAGGATATAGGCATTCCAGATAAGATTTGATAGATTGAGGTCAGATAATAGGTGAGGAGAAATCCCCATTTCTGAGCACTAGCGGGTTAAGGGGAATGAGTGGGAGGGTGAGAAAGGGAAGCAATGAAGGAGGGGGCTAAAATTGGGATGTTATTAGACAAATTAAAAAGAAAAATAGTTTTCGAAAACACACTTTCTATTGTGGTCATTTTAGCAGTAGGCCTAATAATGTTTATTATCAGGCCTATAATTATTATTACAGTGGTATTTTCTAACTCACCATCAATCAATCACGACACAAATACCTGTTATATTTTAAAATAACCTTGGATAACCTGGGACAGGACAGATATTAATCCCCTAAACTACCTCCCATATTGGGGCAGATATCCCATACCCTGCCCAAATTCCATGCCATCTGCTTCTAATCATTTCTATCAAGGCTCTTCCCATTCATAGTCCCAAATATTGGCAAATTATCATGATCTGGGCCAAACTTCCATCCATGTAAGCCACGTGCTCACTCATGGCACAGGCCTCCTTCCTCTGGTTCTTCTCCTCTGCTCTCTTTTCCTTCCAAAGATTCTCTATTTCCTACAAAGCCCAGGAATCGTCACCATGTCTATCCCATTTGCCTTCCCCAGGTATGATGGATTTTTATTGGTCAAACAGGAATAAGCTCTTAGGCAAGGTACAAATTGTAGCACAAAGGTAGCAAGGAGTAATTAGCATCAAAATACATCAGATCAACCTACAACAATTCACCTTTTCTAAAAAATAATATACACTAAGAACAGTTGTGAAAAATTATAAAAGCCAATAGGTAAGACTTACATACATAATGTGTAATCAAAAGGTATTTGTCAACCTTGAAAATATTATCCATTTTATCTTGGTGAATCTAAAGTTTTTAACTTAAGTCAATCTCTATCATATCTCATATCTATCAACCTAAAAACATCAACATATTGGCGTCCAGCTAAATTCAAATATCCACACCCTTAAAAGTCACACTTTGTCATTGGTTGGTGGGGTGAATATCTCCCAGAGAAATAACCTAAGCTTAGAATCTACTGAAAGCAGATGGGAGACAAACTGAACAGAGTTGGCAAAGCACAGCTGACTTCCGCTAACTGTACTACAATACTTGTCTGGGACACACAAGCCATTTCCCAAACCTTAGCTGTTGAAAAGGCAGAAGGGAGGATTGTTTTTCTAGCAATGGTGGTTTGTTTTGTTCTTGTTGTTTTTGTTTTGTTTTATTTGTTTGTTCGTTTTTGGTTTGGTTTTGTGTTTTGTTTTCCAAACCATTCAAGGTTCAAAAGGCATGCACACTAGCTTAACATACATGTGTCCATGGGCCAAAGCATTTCACAGGCGATACTCCTAGCTGCCTGTGGGCTCAACACTCACAGAGCAAGAGATGGATGGCTACAGAAACATGGCAGGTTGGGGAGAAAGAACTAAGAGACTGGCAGTCTTCTAAACTGACCGGGGAAATGGAGTTAACTGCCTAGAAAAATAATAAAACAGAGACTGCTATGGTCCTTCTCCAGGTGGCCACGGTAGAAGAGTCCTGGATGTTTTTTGGCTTTGTTTTGGGTTTATTTGCAGTGTACTAGGAGGTGATCATATTTCTTCATACTCTAAGAAAGTTTTGATTTTGGTTAGATAATGATTGTATGTTCTTTGGTCGTGGCAATGTTACACTTCTTTGAAAGAGGTCAAAGTGAAACAGACATAGATGAAAGACAGGCTGCTTACCTTTTTTCTTTTTTATTAATTTATTCAGATTACAACTCAAGTGTCCTCCCATTCCTCCTACCCTCCCACCCCCACCCTATTACCCTCCCTTAGGTCCATGTCTGAGGGGAATCTCCACCCCCACTTTCTGGTCACAGGCTAATAAGTCTCATCTTGATCTGCCTATTCCTTCTTTGAGTGCCACCAGGGCTCCCCACCAAGGAGAGGTCATTAAATATGGGGCAACGTGAATTCAAACTGAAGAACAAGCATTGGTAGATTCCAGAGAGTTTCCAGTGCACTAGGTTTGCACACTGACCCCCTCCCCAGCTCTCCCGTTCCTGCCGTCTTTCCCAGTACTCTCGCTCCATCCCCCGACAACCTGATACAGCCTATTCTCATTCCCACCTACCCCAAGTCCACCCATGAAATATATTTATATTTTTCTCTTTCCAGAGAGAAAGTTCCGACTAGTACAACCACTACAGAAATCCATTTGATGGTTCCTGAGGAAACTGGGAAACTATCTACCTCAAAATCCAGATATACCACTCTGAGGCACACATCCAAAGGATGCTCCATCCTACCACAAAGACAATATTCAGCTGTGTCCATAGAAGCTTTATTCATAATAGCTAGGAATGAGAAACAACCTAGATGTTCCTCAACTAAAGAATGGATAAAGAAAATGGGTATATTTACACAATGAAGTTTTATTTAGTTGCTTAAAAAGTTGACATCCTGAAATTTGTAGGCAAATGGATGAAACTAAAAAAAAAAAAAAAAAAAAAAATCATCCCGGGTGAGGCATCTCAGACCCAAAGAGACAAACATGCTCTGTATTTACTTACAAGTGGATATTATCTATTAAGAAAAGGATAATCATCCTACATTGCACAGATCCAGAGAGGCTAAGTAACAAGGACTGCTGGGGGTGGTGAATACCCTCTATTTTTTTCTTAATTTAATTATTCCTTTTTGTGTCAGATTCAGATACATTCTCAGGATGACTTTCATTCTTTTCATTAATTGTGATTCAAGTTGGTCTGGTATTTTACTCTTTCAAAGTGCAGATGTTTCCAGGTGGTCTTCCTCATGGTTTGTGTACACATTTGACTCAATGTGAGTACTTTTAAAAAATTGTTGCCATTCATGAACTTTATGAACTCAAGACTTTTGTCTCTGGTTCACTGCATTAACTTCAGTTCATAGAGCAATTTTTGCTACAGAGAAAATGTATATACCACATAGTCTTAAAGTCATGAAACAATTATTATGCTGATAGCAACTGATAAGAAAACTATTATAAATTGTTCTTCAAACTACAAAATTATATTCATGATTATGTATGATTTTGCTATTTTCTTCTTTACTATTAAACAATGAAACTAGTTCCATAGTAAATGAACAAATAGTCCCTTTGTTCCAATATTAAGGAAGTTGCTCATTATGACTTTTGCCACACACGTTCATTATTTGGGGGAAAAAAATGTGATTGTTAAAATTGTAAACTACAACCTGATTCTTATTATTTGATTTTTTTCTTTGAAACTGTGGTTTAAAACAGTTCTGTTCCATTTTAAGGATAGATTAAGGAATGATATGGGAAATAATTGATAGAGTAATGTGGCTGCAGATTAGAACTAACAGTCTCTAAATCAAGATAGCAGGCTGTCAGTGACAAGGTACACTCATTAGCATAACAGGCACCTGATAAGCAACCTCCAATGAATTGGCAATGAGTCATAACCTGTCACTCTGCCTAGTGTCTACTCTCTGGAGCCCCATTTCCTTTGTTATAGTTCATTCTCCTGTCTTCATTTTCTGAATGCCATGCCTCAGCTACAATTTTTTGCTCTTTTTTTTTCTTCTGCTATTTCTGGCTCAGGCTTACATCAACTAACAGACCTGAAATAGACAGGACCCTTTCTTTCCTTGCTACCTGGACTCTGCACTGATGTCCTGCCAATTCCGTTGCTAATTCAACCCTTGTGATTCTTAAGACGATGATAGATATATAAGTATAAATTCATTATTTTATCACACACTACAGGATTCACACAATAGTAAGAGTACATGTGTGTCTTCATTGTGGGTTGTCACCACATAGAACATTTAATTTTTATTTAACTTATTCATCAAGACTATTGTGTTTATTATATATATGCATATATACATATACTATACAAATTATACATTTGATGGTGTAAAATCTAACAAAGTTGCTGTTCTATTTTAATGGATGATTCTTATGTGTATGTGACAGAAAAATGAGCTTTAGAATGTGGAAGGAACTGTATGTAGCCTGAGTAATAGCACTCTTCCCACAAGCTTTAGGGCAGAGGAGGGGCCATTTAATTCCTTTATATCTCTTCACAGCATCTAAGCTAAGATGCACAAAACTAAGTTAAGAACTCACTGCCCCAATGGATGCAGAGACCTACAGCCAGACATTATGCAGAGAGAGATTCTCAATGGGATGTCTTCATCAAATCCTGTCCCTCAGAATTTGGGGAATGCCATGGAAGAGGAAGGGGAAACATTATAAAGAACCAGAGATGATGGAGGACACCAGGAGAATGAGGCCCTCTCAATCAACTAAGCAAGGAGAAAATAAGCTCACGGAGATGGAACAGCAAGCACAGGACCACTGCATATATATATATATATATATATATATATATATATATATATATATATATATATATATATATATATGTTATAGCTTCCAGTTAAGTCGGTGTGTGAAGGAGTGGGTCTCTGTTTCTTGTGTCTGCTTTTTTTAGGCTCTTTTCCTTCTATTTGTTTCCTTTTTCTAGTCTCAGTGTGATGACTTTTGCCTATTCTTATTATTTTGTATTTTGTCATGTTTGATTGTTGTCTCGGAAGTCTGTTCTTTTCTAATGAGAGACAGAGAAAGTGAGTGGATGTGCAGGGGAGGGAAGATGCGGAGGAGCTTGGAAGATTAGAGGGAGGAGACACTATAATCAGGATATACTGTATGAGAAAAAAATCTTATTTTCAGTTTAAAAAAGAAAGAAAGAAAGAAAAAAGCAAATGAAAGAACTTCTTACCCAAGTGTTTCACTACCCATATTGCTGGGTCTTCTACATAGGATGGACACTGTCACACAGTCTGGCTACCATCTTCTCTCTCTTTTTTCTTAGAAGACTGAGTTTTCTGTAGAGATGTACTTAATTAGGCACTGCTTTTTCAGTTCTTTATAAGTAGAGTTAACATTTGATGTCTTAGGCAAATGAACCTTTTAAAAATTGTAATTGTTCTGTCTTAGATAATTTACATGGGCACGTATTCTTTTTTTAACATTTTTCATTAATTTTTAATTATAACTTATTCAGACTATATCCCGATTGTTGTCTCCTTGCTTGTGACTTCCCATTCCCACCTTTCCTCCCTCTTTCACCCTATTCCCCACTTTTAGACCTCTGACAGAAGGGGATCCAGAAGGCTCAGCAGCCTCACAAGGAGACCATCAAGTCTGGGGATCAGGCCCAAGGGAGGCTTGAGAAACTGTTGTACCAACCAAGGACAATGCATGCAGTAAACCTAGGCCCACTGTTCAGATATAGCCAAAGGCACACTTTCATAAAAAGAAAAAAAAAGTATATCAAAGTATTGATTTTATACAAACTCTTATTTAAATTAAGACAAAATATATTTAAAATTAAAAGTCAGTGAATAAAAACTAATTGCCATATAAGTGTATAGTAGGCATTTAATCCAGATGATAACTTATAGCAAGTACTAGTGACAGTAATTGTAAAACACCTGAAGACTAGGAAATGTGAGTCTCATTCAGATTGTAAAGCTAACATGGGACTCTGACCTGTTGACATTGGGATGTTGGTTGTTTTTTTGTTTTTGTTTTTGTTTTTCTCTCACATTCCTGTAATGCTGCTTTCTAAAGTTTCAGAGATTATATTTGCTCTTTGTGCAGTCTAATATTTCACCAAGAGGCAGAAGAAGTAATTGATGATGCTTGCTCTGACTATTTGCACATTTGGATTTATCATTATTATAATCCCTGCTAGATTTGCTTCATTGGAGAATATAACATACATAGACCCTTCAACATTAATGGGTTTTCTACACTACTGAATTTTACTGTGACTTTGCCCTATCTCTAAAAATTGATCTGACAGCACCGGCAACTCCACCGCTCAGGAACTGACAGGCAGTGACAGTCACTAGGAGGAAAGAGGGCTATGGAAAGTACCATTAAGTAGAAATCATTTTCAGAAATTGCTCTGCAAGGCCACAAAAAGGTCTAGTTTTAGAAAACATGGGTTCATTGATGAACTGTAGTTTTAAAGATGAGTTTGTCAATATTTTGAAATTCTGATATTTCAAATTCTCTTCATTAAATTATTTGTATCTAAATTGAAAATAATTTTAAAAGCCCATTTCATGGCATCTTTTGCAGCTAGAGTCACGGAAATTCATTATCTCCTCTGCCCTATTCCCAGAGTAACTTTAATCAAAGAGAGTTTCAGACTGAAGACATACAATTCTTATTTAATTAGATGGGCCAGGGCATATAGATGAGCTAATATTTCTAGAGGCATCTCTAAGGCTTTTTAAAAGGGCCATTATGTTTTACAGTGTCACAGGAAAAAGGGGGAAGTTAAATCATGATTTTTACTAGAGCTGTAGGAAAAAAAAAAAGCAATTGCCTTGCACTGTAAACAGGATTATTCAGACTACTTCTGCCTTAAGCTAGGTATGTGGGGCAGCTTCTGATGAGGTTAATGCATGAAGATTTATTTGGTATTTTCTCAGATATTAGAACAAGTGCACTGAGCAGGTAAGCTTTGGGACTATACATAGATAGTGAAGGAGAATCGTGAAAGGGAAGTAGACAGCTGATTTTTGGCTTTGAAATTCATTTAGATTATACAGTGTGGCTTTCTCAGTTTTTCAGCAGCAGCTACCTATTTACTCAGCTCAGCTGAAAATTCATTTTTATGTACACTGTACAGCTAACTTTTAAAATAAATATTGAGTAGAATTGACAAATAATTCTAATTGTGTCCCAGTCTTTACTAGTCCACTCAAAGAGCAGGCTGATGTTTCTAGAAATGTGCCACTGTATTGTAAGGAGAGACCTTCATAACCAGTGACACACCCCTACTTCCATGCCCTGCTCAATAGGATTTAGTGAAGCCATCGTTTGCGTCATAGGTGTGTCCGCCATTCTTAAGGCAGTTAATCTGCTTTTCTGTTGGAAAATACATTAAAATATAACGAGAGGCATTTATATTATTCCTAAACAATTTGTTAAAATATCAGATTATCAGATCAAAATGTCAGAAGTTACTGATGATGTGAGTTTTGAAATTAGAAGTTAAGGGCAGGAGAGACATACTACAGGAAGAGGGAAGAGAGAGTGGCCCTCTCATTAAAGGAAACAGACATAAGGTAGACACATCTCAGATGTGTACCTTCATCACTGGAAATAAATGAATAAATGCAAATTAGTTCTATGTTTCCAAAACTATAGAACTACTATGAGATAACCACAGAAAGTTGACTTTACTGCCACTTGATTGCACTA
Organism: Acomys minous; assembly: GCF_964271855.1. Classification (NCBI taxonomy): domain Eukaryota; kingdom Metazoa; phylum Chordata; class Mammalia; order Rodentia; family Muridae; genus Acomys; species Acomys minous. The sequence continues at coordinate 101,034,311 of NC_140483.1, read as the reverse complement.
TTTTGTTAGACAAGATTAGACCCTCTGGTCAATAGGTTACATTTTAGAAATAAACAGTCCAATATTAATTTAATTAGTCAATAAAGATTGTTAATGATGTCTTAGAAAAGTTTTTAAATATGTGTGACTTACATAAAAAAAAAAATAACCTCCTCTAAGGCAATGGGCAAAAAAAGACATTGTTTGTATGCTTAGATTTTTTTCGATAACTACTCTATTTAGGATTCTTAAACACTTCTACCTCATTTCTAACCCCACCCACCAGGGAAGAGGAGAAAGAATGGTATTAGGAAAGAGGGCTTATGGACCTGTTTAGACAAAGTTCCTTGAGCCAATTCCACTCTGTGTTGTCAGGATACCAGCAATCCAGTCCAATAGTCAACACCAAGAGTAACGCGAATCTACATCTGTAGCTGTGGCACAATCCAGCAGACACAGTAAGACTCCACTGAAACAGCACGAGCCAGTGAAAGTGGTCATAATCAGCTGCAGTACCCCGAGAAGTTCTCTGGAACATTCCTCTCTGCAAAAGCAAAGAGCAATGAGGGCCAGAAAAGACAAGTGAATGGTTCCACAGCGTAGCAATGGAAAAAGCCTGATCTCACTGTCCATGTTTCTCTTTATATTCTTTCAAACCTTGCAAAGCTTCCCACTTGACTACTCCCATACTCCCAGCAAAGCATCACACGCCTTCTCAAAAGACACATCTGAGTCTTCGAAGAAACCAGAGACTTCACTTTACTTGTTGGTGGTTTTGTTCTTAGATCTGTCAAGGCAGAGCAAATGGCACTCCTTTGTTCATCCTAGCTTGATACCTGGCTTGATGGCCAAAGTTCTTTTAAGTCTAGGACTCAAAAAATCAAATAGAATTGAATCAAATGCAGGAAGTGCAATGCAGGAGGAGGAAGACAGAGACCTGCCTAGCTGCCACACCACACAGTAGATGGAGCATTCCTTCCATCCTTCCTCTAGTTTCTCCCTTTAGCTCCAGAAGCACTATTATTGTCTTCTTTTTTTTCACAACAGAGAAATTATACCATATTTTTTAAATTAACTTTACAACCTGATCTCAGCCCCCTCCCTTCTTCTCCTCTCAGTCTCACACTAACAATCACTCCCCCTTAAACCATCTTTTTATCCTCAGAGAAGGGGAGGCCCCCATGGGTACCTACCAACCCTGGTACATCAAGTCATGGAAAGATTATGTGAATCCTCTCCTACTGAGGCCAGTCAAGGTAGCCCATCTATGTGAAAAGGATACAAAGGCAGGCAACAGTATCAGGGACATCCCCCACTCTATTTATTAGGGAACCCACATGAGGAACCATGAAGAACATGCTGCTCATCTGCTATATTTGTGTAAAGAAAAGAGTTTTTGATTTCCTTAGAAAATCAACCTTCCTAACTCCATTTCCTTTAAACATGGAAAGAGCACTGTTGTATGTCTCATAGAAAAATGGAGTTGTGTTTGAAGGTAGAGGTAGTATGGATTGAACCATCCAGAGCTTTGTAGATGCCATACAAGTGAGCACTTACAATTGAGCTGCATCCTAGCCCCAAAATACAGTTTCAAAAAGCCTGTAGTTGCTAGTAGCATTGCCCCAGATTCATTTAGCTTACCATTTTTGATCAAAGGTAATTTTAATTCTTGCTTATATTTTTCCTTCTACTCCAAACACACATGTTCATATTTTAAATCTTGAAAATATAAAAAGAGTGAAGGAAAAGAAATATCATAATTTGTTGTTTATTGATTTACTTCCCAAATACTTAACTGTTGCTGTTGGATAAGCAGTAAGGGCACTTCAACATTGAGTCAGAACTGGGGCTGGCCTCAGGCTCCCAGAGTCACCAAGGAAGACAAATATGCCAGCTGGACCTCAAAGCAGGCAAGCTTGGGTAACAGGAAGCACAAGGAGCTCTGTGAGGTACACAAAGGGCAGACAACAAATGAGCAGAAATATAGAACTTTTTTCTTTGTCTTCTTTTCCCATCTTCATTTTTGGGGAGAAATCACATGTGTGCCTACTGGAAGTCAGAGGAGGAGAGATATGTAAAGAAAGGACATGTGGGAATGTGTATAATCCCTATCCTGGTGAGGCACAGGTAGCAATGCTGTATATCTGAAACAAGCTGCATAATGAGTTCTAGACCAGCCTGGGAAAGAATGAAGCAGCTACACATCAAAATAAAACAAAACAAAATTAAAAGTTCTGGTAGATAGATGGTATGCCTGACTTATTTTTTTTATTACTGTGATGAGAACCCATGAGCATGTCAATAAAAAAAGCAGTTTATTTGAGACTTGTAATTTTAGAATCCATTACCATCATGGCAAGAAACATTTGAGCATTAAGAGAGACACAAAGTAGTAACTGAGAGCTTATGTCTTGATGTATGAGCCTGAGAAAGAGAGTGAGACTCTATGAAAAGCATAGAGTTTTGAAACTAGAGCCAGCCCTTGCTGACATACATACTCCAACTAGGCCACACCTCCTAATTCTTTCCAACAGTTCCATCAACTAAGTAGCAAGTATTCAAACATCCAAACCATCAGTGCCAACTAGCCTGGGTCCAGAGGAACCTGTGGAGTCTGAAGCACCAAGCAAGAACCATGCATGGACTGGACCTAGGTCTTCTACATGGATGTAGCTGATGGGCAGCTCAGGCTGCATGTGGGTTCACTAGTAAGGAGAGTACGGGCTATCTCTGACATTGACTCTGTTGCCTGATTTTTTTTTATCACTTCCTCCTGATGGAAATGCCTTGCCAGGCCACAGAGAGGAGGACAAACTGAGTCTTGATGGGACATGATGAGCTGGGGTAATTGAGTAGGATGGCTCCGTTTTGTGTTGTTGTTGTTGTTGTTGTTCGCTTGTTTTGTTTTGTTTTTGTGGTTGGTCTTGGGGTTTTTTTAAGGAATTGGGGAGAAGGAGGGAGGGAAAAGGGAGGGTGGCACAGGGGGGAGAGGAGGGGGCTATCACTGGGATCTAATATATAGGAAGTGTACTCAACAAAGAGACTTTTAAAGGACACAAAAATAGGCTGCCAGTGGACACTTTAACTGACTAGGCAAAGCTGAAAACATGCTCTGTCCTCATTGAATAGATTTATGTAAAGGTGAAAAGAAGTATCCTTTTTGTTCTTGTTCACATCTTAAGCGTAAAATAACTTATCTCATAATTTCATGCAAGACCTTGCCAGTCAGGTTTGATCCATACATTTCCAGTTCGACGTTTTTCTTGACATGTACAGTGTACTGAAATTGGTATTTCATATCAAATTAAAATAGTTGGGTTAACAGACACATTTTAACTTCACAAAAAAAAAAGCTCTAAGAAAAATTTTATGGAGTTTATTGGAAAAAAGTTGAAGTGGGTTTTAGTTAAGGCTTGTGAAAAACAAGAACAAAACAAAACAAAACGAAAACAGACAAACACTACAGCTGAATTTGAAAACCGTTTCATGTTCTCATTAAAACAAATTTCTTTTTCAGTTTATCTTCCTTTTTTCCCCCCCCTCTGGATTGTAATTTTGATCCCAAAAGCGAAAGAGTGTAAAAATCTTTGTTTTTCTGGCTCATTCTCATACCCACAGCCTACGCTTCCCACGTGTCAGTTACATATGTTAGATTAGAATAGGCAAACTGTTGAAAACAATAAGATGGTTCGGACACCACAGAGTATTGAAAGATTTGTTTGGGTAAATTGGCACAGTGTTCACCAGTTCTGTTTATATTATTCGCCTGCTGATTTTGTTACTGTATTTCTTATTGTTTAATATACAGCAACCAGCACAGGCACCCGCCGAGCTGTTTAAAAGCAAACAGCTCCCAACGACAGAAAAGCACTTTCTTAATTCAAATAAAAATTTATTTTCTCCGGTTTTTCAAAGTGTACAGCACAGCATGCCCAATTTAAACAAAATTTCATCCAAATAGTGTAGTGATGGCGATGTTGATTTTTCAAGCAAGACTGACTAAGGGTGAGGGAGGGCAGCATTTTCAGTGGGAGCTGCCTAGCAAACACAAACGTCTTTCCGTAGACCATTCCAGGTGAGCTAGTTTCCTTTGCAGAGGATCCGCAGCATAACCTAGTGGAGAGACCCCACCCTCAGGATGGTGGTTCGGGTTCCCAAGTCTGGTGAATAAAAATGCCTATCACGGAGTCAGGCCTGACTCTGGGACAAGATAAACAACCGGCCAGAGTCACTGAGAGAAGAGCACAAAAGTGGGAGACGTCACTAGGTAGTCATTATATATATATATATATATATATAAAGCTTTTAAAAGTCACAGTCAAGTGGAATAGTACATGTAACCATGTGTTACATATGCACTTTTAGCTCAAACAGACAATTAAGTGTGGACTGACGGTACCTTAGGAAGAATTTGTTTCTGCAGCTCATGAGAAATGTTGGATTTTGATACTTTCCATTTTGTATATTTAAAAATATGATTTATTTGGGTTTGTGTGTCTCTGTATAGGTGTGGCCTATATATGTACGGGTATGGGTTTATATACACATAAATAAATGATATATGCTTTATGAAGTCTTTACATTTATTTAGGGATCACATATGGGTTGTATTTAATTTTTCTTTTTATTAGTTTCTATAAATAAAACACTGTTATACCAGAAAATGTGTAAGACAAATAAAGGACAAGATAATTTTTAAATCTTTTTCTCTCACTGGTAAATGTATTAGCTTTATTTTGATTTGTATATCATTCAGTTTTTGTTAACATATGATTAAAACACAAAGACTTGAGGGTGCAAAGAAACCTATAAAGTTACACATCCCGAATCCCGTTGCTATAATTAGAAATAAAATATTACTATGTTAGCATTCCATTCTTTAATCTTTGGATTTAAATATGATAATAATATATATTGAATATCTCATTTCTGGGTGCATAAATTAAGACATGGTATCCATGAATAAGCACATAGAATCAGAAAAAGGTGGCTTTAAATGACAGCGCCCGCCCCTGTCACTTCTACCACTTACGGATACATCTTTAGTCGGCTGTTCATAATTTCATTGGGATTAATTTTCCCACATTCTGAAGACACTTATCTCATTTTCTGGATTCAGAATGGGATCAGCCTGCACACAATCTATTTCACTTATCTTTAGGAACAGCAGCACATGATGGAAGGAGATTCGTGCCGAATGGATGTATTTGTCATTGTCTGTGGTGCCTAGATTATAGGAATATGACCCACGTGATTTTTTTTCTCTGAGCGGAATGGGGAATCGTTATGCATAAGTCATATGCAATTTAGTGATTCTCGCACATGCTAATTCCCATTTTAACCACAATTAATCAACTTGGTCATAATTTATTTACTTAGTAGGAAAATATTTTCTTTGTCATGAAACGAAAAAATAGTTTTCTTCAGACATTTGTACAATAAAGCTATCGAGTGATTCATTTGATCTTGCTTATTGTTTGAAACATCTTTAGCTGCATCATGTCTTGCTAGAACAGCATGGCTGTTGATGTCAAACTGTGTGTTCACACTGCTTTGCTGTTCTCTGGCTGTACATACACATAAACACACAATCTAAGGTAAGATAAATATTTCTAAACATCCCTGTCCTCTTTATACAAACAACCCGGTTTCTTTGAATTTTCCTCATTTGATAGATGAAAAGGAAGGGAGAAGGCAAAAGACAGGCAGACTCAATAAAACATAAATCAAAGTGCTAAACTTGTGAAATCTTGATAGGTGCAACTTCTCCAGTAGTGACAATATAGGAGGCACATTTCACTTTTAAACTTTTTTCCATTAGTTTTTTTGACAGCAGTACACTAGTTCAGCTTTAATGAGATCCCAATGTAAAAACTTCAGGGCTAAATGAAAGAAACAAATCAAAAGAACCGAATGATTGCCATTTAATGTGAAAGAATGAAAGTGCAAACAATCACTGTATGACACGTAGCCAGGCTAGTCACCAAAGAGTGACAGGTAGAACAATTCAAAGTTACTGATCTAAGGATGGAATAACAGCTTCTATGTTTGAAGGGCTCAGAAGATGAAGAAATAAAACAGACTTGGAGATGAGACATGGTTAAACCTTTTAAATTGTGTGCCCCAGTGTCAGTATCATTTGAATGGCCTTGTACAGCACATTTTCTTTCTGAAATCATGATTGAGAGAAATAATTTTTCTGCACATTCTGTGGGTCTCATGGCTTACTGGTCTGATATTTTGAAATCAAGCAAAGATATCACACAATGCATTCACATATGAAAATGTGCATTGGTGGCTCTTAGTCTGTAGCATAGAGAAATCATATTAGAAAGTGTATTGGCTCTGTTTGATTTGACGTATTGATTAGTTTCATACTTAAAAATAACGTAAATTTCATATTTTCCTCTTACTCTTTTATCTCTAAAATCTAAAGAAAAAAATCATCAGTTTGTTGTTTCCACAAGCTTTTATTTATCAGTGAAATAACCTATTGTAGTTACCCCTGGAAACAATAATCCGTAATTGCTGCTTTCAGTCCTAATTTCGCCTGTCCCTACTTTTTCATCTCAATCTAATCTAAACCTATTTGAGCAAATAAAATGATATTTACCTCATCCTCTGTTACAAGCTTTCAAGATTACAGGCTTCAGGAAAAATCAATACAAAATACCAGCTTAGCATCAGGTTGTGCTCAGGAAGAATGCTAACTTCTCTTCCCAGGATTCCTGGCTCTCAGCTATCCTGGATGGAAACAGAACTCAGGCCATTAAAATGAAAGAAGGAAGAAAGAAACAAAGACAAAAACCCTCCAGTGATGTTCTGGGTGCTGAATTAGAAGCCACTTTCAGCTTACAAGCCAAAGCCGAGTGTGGTCAATCCCAACCTTTAACTCTTGTTTCTGTGTGACACATCTTACGGAGTTCACAAAAAAGAGGTTCTTGACCTCCAAGATGATTTTTTTCAGACTCAAATACCATCTCCATTCATTATTTATTTGCCTCAAGCAGTTGCGACTCTAGGTATCATTCTACTTGGCGGACTGATTCAAGGAAGAGGCCACCTCTCTGAGGGAAATCTCTTGAGAGAAAAAAAGAATCCTATTACTTTCCAAAAAGATTACTTCATTTACTTCCCAGAATAAGCTTTTGAAAAAAACACTGGAATGTTGAGTTTGTGAACACCAAGAATTCTCAGAAGCTTTGCCTTTCTTTTGATGTTTGAAACGGAAGCTTGTTTTGGGTGTTTTGTTGTTGTTTTGTTATGTTATGTCATGTTTGGAGGGATGATGGTGATTCCTTTTTGTCCTTAGGTCTTTCTGAAAAGAAAGGAGTTGGAATGGCAGAACTCTTTCATTGTCTAAACTAGTGGTCTTCAACACTACTAATGTTATGGCCCTTTAATACTTCACGTTGTGGTGTCCTCCAACCATATAATTATTTTCATTGCAATTTCATAACTGTAATTTTGTTACTGATATTAATCACAAGGTAGATATCTCTGCTTTTCAATGCTCTTTTTTCCCTGCGGTGCCTGTATCAGTCAAACTCTTTATACTTTGAACAAATATCCTTTGTTTTGAAAGTTTGCTGAAGCAGATCAGGTTGTTTCTATAGAGTATGTAGTTGGACAATTAAAATAAATCCCATTTCGAAAATCAGGTTGGAAATAAACATTTGAAAAGAGTGACTTCATTCTTTTTTCTGTTTTTTTCCCCAATAAGAAACAAAAGGGCAAAAGACCTGGAAATTATATTTTAAAGTACTGCCAAAGAAATATAAACAGAATTCACTATATTTTTCTTTCTTTTTTTATTTGTTAATTAATTACTTTTATTTTTACATATGCATGTATATTATTACATGTATATACAATAAACTACCTATAGCAAGAAGAATCATGACACAATCAGGAATTATATAAGTGTTATATAAGAATTCACTGTATTTAAATAAGGAATGTATAAGTTTATTCCATGTTTAATTTGCACAAATACACACATATAATATTATCTTTTATAAAAATCAAATAAATTGCTACATTAAGAAAGGTGACCATATTTCCCTTTAGAATGTGGTCAGATCCCATGGAACCCAGGAGCATTGTCTGATGGACCCTGATTCTACAATGCTTGCTGGTAGAAATCCCATTTTTGAGATACTATTTATTAAAGATTGCTGCTGCTCTTAGAATGTTTTTTAGGCCTTTTAAATAACAGAAGTCACCATTTCATTAAATCATATGTATCTCAATCAATTGTCCTGTTTACTGTTTGTCATAAAATTAAGGCATTTCATACACAATTTTTTATCTGTGATTTCTGTGATCTTGATTCAATATAGTAAATTTGAAATTATCTGTGTTTATAGGGTATGCTGTTTCTAACAGATAAATTCAAATAATGGGAGTATGTGACAGCTATTTTTAGTGTTATTTTTCTTATTTTTTAGAATGTCATACTATAAGCTTCAACCTTGTTACTTCCTCACTCCATCTTTTCCAAGAACCACCCCCACATCCCTATCCAAACAACTTTGTCCTTTTTTCCTAAAATTTATATATTTACTTCATTTTCTAAATATATTTTAAAAAGTATTAGTTTGGAAAACAGCAGAAGGGGAAGATAAGCCATCTGTAGATGGTTTGGTCAATGTGATTTCAATAGTACTTCGTTTTAATTATCTTTTGCCTTATGAACATTATGGAGAAGAACACAAATACCATATGTAATCAGACATCTATATGTACACATGGTACATGTATATTAAAGTGCTCTAAAGTTCACATGTTGTGTTCTGTAGCTACCCCTGTCTGAATTCCCTAGCATCTGTCACAAAAAGAAAATTATTTTCATAATAAGGAGAGGACATCCTACTGGGACTCTAGATGAGAAATGCAAGGGAGAATAGCAAAGTAGAAGGATCCAGAGGGTCCTAGAAACCTACAAGTAGAACATTATCATAGGCAGATTTGGGCCCAGGGGTCCCGCTCAAACTATGGCTCCAGCCAAGGACAATACAGGCCGTAAACTTCAAACCCCTACCCAGATCAAGCCAATGGACAGGACATTCTCCACAGTTGAGTGGAGAGTGGGGTCTGACTTTCACATGTATTCTGGTGCCCCATATTTGACCATGTCCCCTGGAGGGGGGGAGATCTGGTGGCACTCAGAGGAAGGATAGCAGGCTACCAAGAAGAGAATTGATACCCTATGAGCATATACAGGGGGAGGAAATCCCCCTCAGGAACTGTCATAGGGGAGGGGAATAAGGGGAAAATGGGAGGGAGTGAAGAATGGGAGGATACAAGGGATGGGATAACCACTGAGATGTAATAAGAATAAATTAATAAAATTAAATAAAAAAAGAGCAATTCACTTACGTATGTTTATTAAACTTTTACCTCATTGCCAGATAAAAGATTTTAATATGTTTATTTTTTTCCTCCTTTATTAATTATGGCTTTACATCTTTATCTAACTGGACAATCTTCTCATATATGATCATTAGTCACATCTCTTTGGGTCTTGATATATTTGTGTAATTGGTAGGTTCTTATAAGTAACCATTTATGGCTGCAATGTCCTGGTCACTAAAATTTTTCTTTTGCTTATATTTTCTATAGTTTTAAAATAAAATTTGATTCATCATTTTAGAATTTCTGTTTTTATGTGGCATTGTGTTCTTTGACCTTTCACTATTAATATCTGGATGGATTCAATTAAGTATCCATCACCTTCAAAAAAGAATAACTAAAAGGTTTCATTAGTTCCTTCCTGTGACATCATATCATGCACCTAAGCTCAGCAGTGGCTTATTAATACAGTAATGATGTTAAGAAACTGAAATCCTGAAGGCCACAGTGGCATTTAACAGTGAATATTTATCTTTGGCAATGTACCTCTTGGTTATATCCCAGCAAATTTGTGCATCCAAATTATGATTTAAATAAGGTTCTAAGGACCAGGTGAGAAATGCATCCTGTGTACCACATCTACCTTGAAACACCAAGCTCTTATTCGTCAGGAGTAGTGGAGGCACAGAAGAATAAATATGAATCCAGAAGTGTTCAAAGCACAGGCTTGGCTATGGTAAATTATTTTCAGCAGCACCCTTTCATCCAAGAGTAGGTCATAGGGCTAAGCAAAGTCCACCCGACCTGTCACAAAGAGGGCCCAGGAATGGATATCATTCATTCAACCTCCTAACTCTTCTAACTAAATCTTAATCCTAAGTATTTCACTGTGTAGCTTTACCATTAATGAATACTGGTTAGATGTCTTTAAACTTTACCTCTGAGGGGTTGCAAGAAGAGAATAATAACTAGTTTCATCTTATCTGTCATTAGTAAGTCAGAGTTCTTTTTGCAAAAATAAATACATAAATAAATTTCTCAGACTAAATTAAAAAACAACAAAAAGCATTTCTTTCATACTCAATGCTTCCCCCTGCTGAAATTCATGTGTTGAAATCTTCATTCTGAAAGTGTTATTAGAGCAGGAACATTCAGGAAATAATTAAGATGGGAACGAGAATGGGCCCTTAGGATAACATTAGTAACCTTATAGGAAATGCAATGAGTATGAACAAAGGTGACCGTTGGAACGCCAGTGAGAGAGCTCTCATCACAGACAAAAGTTAAAAAACAAAACAAAACAAAACAAATGATTAGCCAATTTAAAAAAATTAGTTGGTTAAAAACAGTTATGAGAAATAAATATTCCTATATTTCTCTAAAAAAAAAAAAAAGTAAGTCCAACTATCTGATCTTAGGTTTCCAGACCACTGGACCTATGAAAAATAAATTTTCATTATTTAAGACACAAATCCTATGGTTTTTGTTTTTTGGGTTGTTTGTTTGTTTTTCTTGTAGTCCTGGCTATCCTGGACTCAGTTTGTAGACGAGGCTGCCTCTGCCTCCTGAGTGCTGGGATTAAGTGCATGCACCACCACACTCAGTGAATTCTATGCTTTTTTTCAAGACATTCTATTTGACTAATATATGCTTCAACTAATTTGTTAAATTAATCTACAAACCAAGACACATATCTGATAATTTCCTTCAATTTACCAGCTTTCATAATAAGTAGCTGATTTCTAGTATCGGATTGTTACAGAAAATATTTTATACTTGAAATAAAGTTTCATATTCTTAAAATTATTTCTGTAAAACAGAAAATTATATTAATTACTATATTACTACACACATTGGGTTATAAATCCTGTTTACCAATTTAGTTTTATATGAATTCACCTTTATTTGGTTTTATTTCACATCATTGTATTTACTTTTGTGACAAAGTAAGATATCCTAACGCCGTCTTCCGTGATCCTTACACTATGTCTGAATCCATATATGGAATTGCCTACCTGTCAATATTTCTGAGTCCTCTTGAACACAAAGTGTTGTTGAAAAATCATGTGGAATGTTAGCAGTAGAAAAAAGTAGATTCAAACATAGATTTTATTATGCTGATTTGTAAGCATATGGCTTTTTGAAATTACATACAAGAATGATGCCACTGACGTTTACTGACACACTATTGGCAGAGTGCCACATAACATCATGCTTACCTCTTCATTGATTCTTCCATGCTTTCTTGCTGTTTCCTTTGAGGCTAGTGGCACACTAGATCAAGACAAACTTTCCTGGATTGTGGATAAGGCTTATTGCTGTAACTAAGAAAGAAAATAGTGGTCCATAGAGTAATCAAACTTACCCCCAAAGACTTTAATCACATCAATCCTATGATTTGGAAATTACTAAGAGTTCTGCTCAAATTTCACTATTCAGTTAAGAAAAATAAGAGCTATGTAGGAAGCAAGATTACTGTACATGATGAGTCAAAAATAGAGGACCAATATCAAGTACTCATGAGTAAATTTGAAGAGCAAAGAAAATTCTGTATATTTAGTTTACAGATGTGTATGTTTATCAACTTATCAAGTACATTTGGTATATAATATAAAACATTATATTACTATTAATAATATAATATGGTACATTGATATGTAACGTAGTTCTAGGATGTTATATGTGATTTAAACCTCAGTAAAACTGATTTTTAAAGGAAATTTTCATGAAAGGCTTTTGTTGTACATTACCTTTTCTGATATATAAATCTCTCTGAAGGGCTCCCCAGTTATTTTATTTCCCAAAGTTAAGTAAGGGCAAGATCAAGTAGTTAGGTGAACATAGTTGTGTTAGTTTTAGTGAGGAATGTCCCTCATAAACTTGGGTGTTTGAGCACTTGGTTGCCAGTAGCTGGAACTGTTTGGTTGGTTTAGGGGCAAGTACATCACTTACTGGAGCAAGTACATCACTGGGGGTGGGCTCTGGGAATGTACAAACTCACCCTATATATGTGATCTCTCAGCTGTGTGCTTGCAAGTCAGGATGTGAGCTCTCAGCTTCTTCTTCTGGTGCCATACCTTCTGCTTGCACCAATGCCTCTGCTTCATTGTTGGGAACAGTTAGGCTTGGGCCCCCTGGGGCCATGCCCTGGCTGGTGTGCAATTGTTATTCTGTCCTGGCAGCTTCCTGTTGTGAACGTTGTGCCTCATTGAGATGACCGCAAGTTCCTGTTTTGCACCCTGGTTACCTTGGTTACATGGTTCCTCTTGTCCTGGGGACTTCTCATCTACATCATCTTGTATTTTTCCACCTGCCTCTGTACTGTATAAAAGGCCTTGGCCCCTCCTCATTAAATGGCATGCTCTTAGCAGGGATGACTTGCTGTCTGAAGTATTCTTCAACCCGTAGTCCCTCGCCCGATACATCGGGGTAATTGCAGCAAGGGTGCTACACTTCATCACAATGGATTATTATCCTAGAATCATATCCCAAAGTAAACTCTATCTCCTATAAGTTGCGATAGCCATAGATGTTTTATCACAGCAGTAGAAAAGCAAGTACTACAACAGCAACAAAGACAGAAGCTGAGACAAAAATGATTCGTCTGATTCTAACTTGACAGTAGCAACAAACTAAAATCACTGGCAATACAATTTGAAAATGGAGGTTTTTTATGAGTCATATGATATATTTCCAAACTATTGAAAATTACAAGAAGTCAAAGTGAAGCTATTGTCAAAAGAAAATCAGTTGATAAAATAATTGGAATGTAAACAGGATGATCTAATATGTGTTTCCAGAATGACTGACAACAAAACAAAATAAATAAACAATCACCAACAACAACAAAATAAAGTGGTGGCATATGTTTATAATCCCAGTTTTGGGGAGGTATAAACAGGGAGATCCCTATGGCTCACAGTGAATTAGTCCTGTCTCATTGATGAGTGAGATGCTTTGTCTAAAAAAGAAGGACTTCATGATAGGTAAGATAATTTTGTGGCTAAAGACTCTTAGAATCAAACCTGACTTCCATCTCCTTGATCTACATAGCAGGAGAGGAGAGTCTCCCCAAATTTGCCTTACTTCCAGAGCCACATTATGGCATGTGTGCTGGCTCCTCTACAATAAATAAACACATGTAAAAAGAAAAGAATAATTTAATGTATGGCACAAGAAAAATGAAACCCACAATTAACCTCTGGTAGCCCTAAACACACACACAAGCATGAACACACATGAAAAAGTACATGCATATTACATTTATAATTCAATTTGAAGAAAGTGGTGGATAAGATTTTTTTCATTTCTATTATTTGTAAAGATTTTATGATTATCAAATTATTTTTACACATTTTGGGACCTGACTTCATGAAGGAGTTATCTTTTGTGACGACAGTATGATTTAAAGGAGATTCTTCCATGGAGAAGAATACAATGCTGCAGTCATGAATTCGTGTCCTAGTTTGCTTTATGTTGGCTTGAACAAACCCTATGACCAAACGGAATTTAGGGAGGACAAATCTATTGTCTCTTGCGTGTTACAGTCCAATATCAGGGGAAGCTATGGCAGAAATTTAAGCATATGGGTGAAGCAGAAACCAGAGGAGAAAGGCTGCATACTGACTTGCTCCCCTGAGGCTCACAGCTACCTGTCTTTTATTTATTTATTTATTTATTTATTTATTTATTTATTTATTTATAATTTATTGATTGATTCACTTTACATCTCAGCCTGTCTTCCTGGTTCCACCCTCCCTTCCTATTCCTCCTCTCCCCTCCCTTATTCCTCAGAAAAAGGGATCTCCCACCCACCCACCTACCCCAGCTCATGAAGTGGCATTAGTCCTATTCTCCTGAGTCCTGGCACACAGTCCTGCCAGGGGAAAGTAATCATAAAACAGGCAACAGAGTCCATGTCAGAGACAGCCCCTGTTCCCCTCACTAGTGGACCCACATGAAACCTGAGCTGCCCATCAGCTACACCTATGTAGAGGACTTAGGTCAAGTCCATGCATGGTCCTTGGTTGGTGCTTCCCACTCCACAGGCCCCTCTGGTACATGTTTAGTTGGCTCTGTTGGTATTCTTGTAGAGATACTGTCACCTCTAGGTCCTTTTATCCTTTCTGAACTTTTCCACAATACTCCCTACCTTAACCCAGCGTTTAGTTTTGAGTCTCAGCATCTGTTTCAAACTGCTGCTGGGTACCTTTCTTATACATGCCAGGCCCTCTTGCCTAGGATTGGTGCTGCCCACAAAAGATAGACCCTTCATCACTTAGAAATCAAGAAAATGCTCCCATCATCAACCCACAGGCTCCTCTGATCAAGGCAATCCCCAAGTGAAACACCATCCAATAACTATGTGCTGTGTCAATTTGACAGTGACAACTAGCTTAAGAGAGGACACATGGGAGAAGTAAAGTCCAATGAATGTATAAGCAGAATATCAAGGTGTTTAGAATTTGGATGGATACAACTTTTAAAAAAAAAGAGAGAGAGAGATGTTTAGGAAAATTAGAATTTTATAATGTTGGAAACAAAAAGTATGGTTAATTATTATATATGCATTTAATTGCCACTTATCTTTAATCCTCTTGGTGTTTGGATGCAAACTATATCACCACAAAAAATGTTTGGTCAAACTTTAGTCTCTGTTAATCTTTGTATCTTGGGGTCAAGTGCCTTCAGTTTACTTCAGGTTCTACTACATGACACTCCGGCACCTTTAGGAGTAGAAATTACTTTCCTGAATCTCTGGGAGCCTAGGGGGAAAAAAAAGCAACCCTCCCTCAAATTATCATTTTCACAAGGGGTGGCAATTTATATCCGTAGAAATAATTAGTGACCTCATATTTTTGTGTCCCCCCACACACACTTTGACTGTCTTTGTTCTTTAAACAATCCCTTAGAGCATTTAGCTTTAGTTGGGAGCAACTTCTTGCCACATTCTTAAATATTGAGTAGTTTCCATCCTATTAAATAAGTTAGATCATGATAATTAATTCTTTCATGACAGTTAATTCTTAGCAACTATAACAAAAATATTATCTATGATAAATTTCTAGGAATCATTATAAATATATGCATCATCAACTATAAAAAAAGGAATGGTTATTTTCTATCCCATGCTTTAATATGCTTATTGTAAATCTCACTGAAATGTTTCTTATTACTTCTCCTAAGTATCAGTCTATCTCTGGATCTCATGATTCTACAGGTTTTTCAGAAAAAAAATGACTGACATGTCTGCTCTTAGAGTTAAGACAATAAAAATTTAAAATATATCATCTATCAACAGTAAAGGAACAGTTTCAAGTGAATTTTATTTCTTCTCTGATACTCTTTTTCAAGTCTTTTACAAATTCCAATATATAAGTTCAAATAATATTGTACAAAATGTACTGAGGAAACACAAACCAGACTGCCTTAAAAAAATCATGATCTATTGATTACCATTTAAGGAATTTGTGCAAAATATGTGTAGTATGCACAATTTGTGCATTCTTCTGTTGTCAGTACTATACCTGCAATTCACCATTTAAACATGGAAAGAAAAAATTTATTTAACACTCTGTGGTTAATTTAAGCTAGTGAGATAATTTCCCACCATATCAAAATCAGTATACTAAGTAATAAGAACAGCTACATAATTACTCAAAAACAAAATATAGTTAATGACATAAAAATGGCATGGTCTGTGTCACCAGATACAGCTGACTCTATCCAGTCTCGTTAGTTGTCTCACAGAGTGACTGTTTGCATCAGAAAGCTGTTCAGAAGAGCATGCCAAGGAAGACTAAGCTCTGGTTGAAATACACTTTTTCTATTTTAAGTTCTGTGCATACAAGCCTCCAAAAATACATGATATATCATGGTAATTTTAGAAAAAGAAAAGGTAGACAACCTTGTAATTTACCGAACTATTCAAGTGAAAATTTCGCATTAGTATGTTGGAATTACTTCAGCAATGTTTCATACGATATTATGATTGCATTTTAATTGAAAAGATGTGTAATTTGGGTTTATTCTGGAGAGTAAGCCAGGACATTTTTTGTAAGATTATAGCATTCATGAAGCTGTATACATTATGTACAATGTTATAAAATTAGGAAAATCTATGTATTCCTAAAATTAGCATTAAGTATAACTTTCTCTCTACTTACTTTACCTACAAACATTTTGTGATTTATTTTTATGCAGTGAATTCACAAGCTTAACCTTTTGGTTTCATTTTTCCTTTTCACAGGGTGGTTTTAAAATTGATTCATTCACAGTACTAGTCAAATAAAGTGCATCTTACTGAAAAGAAGGAAAATTAATCAGTATGAATTCGTTGAGAAGTTTTATGAGAATGATAGACATGAGATAGCTAATGGTAGCAGATCTTTTAACCAAGGCAGAGAAAGTCCAGATGTTTCACATATTTATAAGTGAATTGCACAAGTGAGAATCATATTTTCCTTTTTTCCAATGATCGTTATGATTTTGACTTTCCATTTTAAAAAATTCTTTAAAGTAAGCAGTGTTGGTAAAAGAAAGTCAGAAAACGAACCTAATAACTAGAACATATTCATTTATTTTTTCTTAACTATTTGTCTACAATTTCATGGTTAATTCAAGGGTATATATAATCATACTCTGGAAATAAATATTTTAAAATGTTAATGCAAATGATATATAATGAAAGAAAAATAAGTCTGACATATATTAGAATTAGGATAGCCTAGTGAGTCATTCACTGAAGTTTAATCATTGCTGCACAACTAGATAAAAAAAAATGGGAATGATTTTCAAAAAATCATGTCCCACTAGAAAAACAGCCAAAGCAAAAGTGTACACATAAGAACTTATGATTGTAACAAAAAGAAAGAACAAGTGCTGGCTGATGTAGAACGTGATCAACAGATTTAAGGGAAATAAATGTATGAACAAATTAAATTATTTGATCATTTTATTTTATATCTAGAATATTTATGTGAATACAAGGTTCACATTATCTCCTTACAATGAAAAATAAAATATGGTGACATTTTAGCTTTCTCAACCCACATAATTTTTTAGGAAATTGTTGAATATAGTTCATGGTGATGTTAATTCTCAGAAAATATTTAAATGTTTAATATAACCAAGGAAAAGAGAGAAAAGGACGATGTAATGATTTATTTTATAATAAAATATGTACTAATAAATGCATTTATTCATGCAGTTAAAGTCAAACTTACTTAAATGAACTCAATAAAATGATGTTGAATTAAATTGTATGTTTTTACTTTAATAAATTGTATTCCAAGATGATTTTTAAAGTTTTTTTTTATTTAGGAACGCTAGCTGTTCTTATACATGATTTTTCAAAGCTTTTCAAGCCTTTGGAAGGGAAGATGAAAATTGCTATTGCACGCGCTTCAGGTTTTCTTTGTTTCATAAAGGGCTAATATAGCATTTTTGTCATTTTTCTTTCAGCTCTTGTCTTTCATCATAAATATCAAAGCTTGCAATTATGTCTTCTCAGATTCTACCTATTCTGCCTCACTTACAATCCACTCTGATAGTGTGTTCTCATCTTCATTTTACCAGACTGCTTGTTTTGTTTATGAAACTCTGGAGATAATTTCATAATTGTTGAATAAAATTAATGCAGGAAACACAAGTAAAGGTGAGAACAATGATAACTGAAAATAATAATAAAAATAATGATACTTTTCATCAAAAGCATCATGAGCCGCTGGGACATTCCCCTGCTGTGTTGAATGTAACTTAGGGTCATCCCTGTACTGTGTGATATGATCTAGAGGTGGGGTTTTACTTTGAGAAAACAACATTCTTGACTCCATGTAGTTTCTTTCCCACCTTACTGTTTCTTGCCTTGATGCACTATTTCCTGAGTCCATTTTATTATCCTTTCTCAACATGAATTCCAAACATTATACAACAGATGCATTGTATCTTGGTATTTAATTGCTGTAGTTAAATTATAAAGAGTAAATACAAATTATAAGACAACTATTTGATCCTGGAGACCTTTGGCTAAAATAATGTGCAAAATAAGTTAAAGAGGCAGTCATGGATCTTACTGTAGAGCAGGTTCTCTTTCTCTAAGTATTGGATGAAGACTTGAAAAGCCTTAAGGCAGATGGATATAGGTATTACAATACATATCCATATTTGTTTCCATTATTTTGAAAAATATTTGGGCTTTCCATATAGTCAAAGTCTTATGGATGCCTCTGATTTTTCTCCTGAAGAAGGACTGAGTACAGCTGGTCCCAAGAGCCTGGGAAATGAGTCTCTATTTCCTCTCTGATCATTACGCATTTTGAGAAGTTCTTAGAGCTCTATAAGAGTCAGTTTTTAATTGTGAGATATACCCAACAATTAATCAGCCATCAAAAAAGAAGTTTGATGAAATGAGAAAATAAGTGTTAAAAAACTTGACCAAGTGTTACTTGGGAATGTCATAGTCATTTCATTTTATTGATTTTTATTTCAGTCTTTTTCAGGTTATGCATGCATGGAAAAAAGCCAGCATATAATTTATAAAAATAAAAATAAAAAACAAGAATTATTATAAAGAATAATGTCTCCTACTTTTGTCCACAGTAAGAAAAGGTGACCTTAATAATGAGCAAAATATGTAGTAAAGTAGATGAACTTAGTGGCCATCATATTAAGCAATATAAGTCAGATTCCTAAAAATTCTCTCATATGGAAAATCCAGAATGTATATTGCAATAGAGATGTATATATGTGTGTGCATGCACATGAATGTGTGTATGTGTGTGTTGTGTTCTGTTGTGTGTAGGCATGGAAATGGGAGAAGGAACCTTTAGAAAGAGAAATGGGTCTTGTGGAAAGCAGAGAGGAACAGTAGAAGGTGACTATGGAAGGCAATACAAAGCCAGTATGGTACATAAATAAATAAATAAATAAATAAATAAATAAATAAATAAATAAATAAATAAAACCATAATACATTTGACCAAGGATCTCTATGAAGTCCATTGCTTCATGCAATGAATATGAGCATTTGAAAAGAAGCTTGAGAAACACGCACCAACGCCAGAATGTAGTCTTTTGTCTTTATGTAAGTCAGAGAAACACTTCGGATTTGGAAATAAACAAATTGCAGAGGGATCAGATAAAGCAGGTCATAAAACAGAGGAGTTAAGGAATAAAACAAACCAAATTTGTGTGCTGAGTTTGGAAAACCAGAACAAGTCAACACAGAGAACAAGAGCTCATCACAAGAGAGAATTGGACAACAGCTGAGAAAAGAAAATAAAAGCACTAAGATCTGAGTTATCCCTCAGTGCCCAAATGCTGCAGAAACAGTGTTAGGGAGGTCTGTCTCTGTGCTTAAAGGTGCTGAGGACAAGCTTGAAACCTTAACAGTTCTGTTTCTGGACAGGGGCCTGCAAGTACGCAGAGTACCTCTACACCAATGGTGTCTGTGTTAAAAAGCTAATGGTCCCTATTTTTCTGTTTCTGTTTAAGAAACATATATCTGAGATTATGATGAGAAGAGAACAAGCCATTACAAGAAAAAAGGTGGCTACAAGGCCATACGCAGTGTCTACCAAACACCTTAAGAACTAATGCATGCAGCCATAAAAACTGTGTGTTCATGTGTGTCCATCTCTGCTTTACATTAGTCACCTTTTAAAAAATATGTAGTTATTGACATAACAATTTAACAATTGTTTATTTAATACTTTCAGTACTAAAGTCATCTCTGAAAACATAGAAAAAAGTATCAAACAGATGGCACAGGTTGTACTAATATGCTTAGGATCATATATGTGTATACATGTACACTTATGTATATAACAACAATCAATGAACAGAGAGGCCATAATTTGAAATAGAGGAAGAGAATATAAAAACATTTGGATGAAAGAAAAGAATGGAGGAAATAATGTAATTATAGTATTAATAATAGAAATAATTTAAAATAAATAAATGAATAGGCCTAAAATATAGCTTTTGAAAGCGGATAGTTATACCTTCCTATCTCAAAAAACAATCTTTACACTGGGGGGAAAACAGAATTATGTGTACAAGGATCCATTGATATTTGAGTCAAAGGTTTAAATCAACTGTATGCTAAAATATTGATAAGATTCAACCTTGCAACCCTTAAAGTTCATATGTACAACCCTCCTTAGACTTTCAAAGCTTTAAAGTTTTACACACAGCTTTACAATTTAATGTGATGGTCTGAACAGACAGTGAAACCTCACACCTTACCACTGGGTTTAAGTGTACTCCTAGTCACCCTTAAACTACCAAGAAGTACATTCTTGGAAGGAACATTTTTCTAACTTCAACTTCATAATCTCCACAGGTGTAGACTCAGCAAACAAAAGCCCACAACAATACTAAGAAAACAGAATGAAAATAGACATCAGGATCAAGAGTCAGCAAAGCAGGAGAAAAATTAGACTCCTAAGAACTATAGATAGTCACATTTTTATCTATAGAATTTAACATAAAATGTTTTAGATTTATTTTTCACAAAAGTGCTCCCAAATAAATCAAGCTTTATAGAGAAATTTAAAATAATGGAGATGATTATAAAACACTCTCACAGAATTTTTAGTGGTATTAAGCAATGCAATTGGTTTTTCACCGTGGACAGGTCACACCACTGATGAAAGCAAATTGTAACCTAGAAAAGGAAGACAGATGCCAAGCATTGCCCAAAGGGTTGTCCAGACAGACAAAGCAAGAAACATGTGAAATAAAGATTATCAGACCTCAAGGACAGAATGGAAAGCTATTTGGAATCAGAAGAGGAGACTAGAAAGAATATGAGAGAAACAATATTCAAGTGGCAGACAGTTTCCAGTTTAATGAAAGATATAAATCCTCAGAATCATGAAGTCTTAGAAAAATCTGTCATAATAAATAAAAACAAATTTGCTTTCTGATAAATTATAATGAAACTCTAAACCATCAATAACCATAAAAAGCATGCAAGCAATCTCAGCTCACTGTTTGAAAAGGTGATGGAGGGTGGCTGCCTTCCCTGCTGATGTTGAATAAATATTCCTGTTTTTGCATTCCAGTGTTTCTGTGTTCCCTTTTCCTTTCCCTAAAAAAAAATCTTATAGAGAGCACAGCATCTGAGGGGAAGGTGACACAGCTAGGAATTTGCTTAATATATTTTTATGCAGAGATTAAGAATAAGATCTTATTAAATGAAAGTAGTACAAAATTTAATGGCAGATTGTTCCCTATTGTTGGATTTGCCTTTCCCCCTATAAGATTTACTTGGAATTCCAACATTTTATTTTCCTTGGAAATTTAATAATTTCCAAGTTATCACTGTAATCATTAAATTATATCGGGGGCAAACCCAGAGTGGACCATAAAGCCTAGTTTTGTATCTTTATTCACTCACATAATTTCTAATCTAAAGACTATTCTCAAACGCAAACAATAGGAAAACTGCACTGAAAGCAATAAGACCCTATTTGGGGAAGTACAGTCTCTATTAAGTATTATATGACAAACATTGTGTCATACTTTGAGTCCTAACAGCAACTTCAGGAACTACAGGCCACTTTTACCTAGTGTCCTATTAAGATAATAAAGCCTTAATTAAGAATTGTGGAGACAAGCAGCTACTAAGTAAACAATTTTGGCAAGAGTATCTGATTTTAGAAGACAAACATGCAAACTCACCACAGTATAAGGTATGCCAGTTTGACATTATTCTTGGTCAGCTTACAAGGTTTTCTTGCTTCGTAGTTTAAAAGGAAATGATATTTTCTCTTACAATCTATATAAATATGTATAATTTTGGTTTTGACATTTTGCACATATTCTAATAGAAAAAATTTTAACAGGTGTTCTAATTTAGAGTCTCAACTTATACTATAAATTAAATTTGATAATTCACCTTCATTTGTTGATGAGGAACAATAATAACTCCATGTGTCCATACTTATGCCTTAAATAAATGATACTCCGTGCGAGCATAAAACTGAATTTCTACCATCACCATAGTTACTGTTAACATCCCCATTGCAGCTACTTTCCCTGAACCTAGAAGCACTCAGAAATTTTGAAGGAACAAAATATTGTACCATGTTCATAGCAGCCTTATTCATAATAGCCAGAACATGGAAACAGCCTAAGTGTCCCTCAGTAGAAGAATGGATAAAGAAAATGTGGTACATTTACACTACGGAAAAAATAGTATTCTGAATAATTTGTTTGCAATTAGCATTGTAATTCTTTTTAACAGAACACAACTGGACTTAGTAAATTCATAAAACTATTATTTAACAATATGTTGACAAGCTTCTCTTGTAACTTACTTTTTAGCACTTAAGGCTGAGATTCAGATTTACTGGACTCTTTAGGATTGAATACCCCAATTAGCTGTGAATAGGAAAATCACCTGGCTTGATTTTATGCTTCTAAAATTGCTCATCATTTTATAGGACTTTCCCTTTGTACCCTGCTTTGGAAATATTTTGTGAGTAAATAGCAAACATCACTGCCCTTAGTTATCCAAAAAGCACTTTTTTCTTATGAATCCCAATAAAGTCAAACAAATGATCCAGCATAAACTGCAGAAAATCTCTCCACATAACCAGGACTATCCTGCCAATCTTACTATCCTAATCCAAAGGAAGGAGTTCATTTATCCATAAGATTTCTTAATGAAGGTAGATAGAATTGTATCCCACTGTAAAATAAAAATAAAATGGAGATGTTAAAGGTGTTCCAGTAGAAAAAGAATCAGAATGCAAGACCTCAGCTTATTATGGTACACAACACAGCTCTGACTAAGTCAAGAGGCTGATAGATGAGCTTTGCCTATTTGGGTCTTAAGGGCCTTGAAGTCAGGAGGATGGATGACTACTTAACGAGAACAGCATCACATTTTTGTACAAGACAAGAAATCTAGCTTGGCGCCAATTGACTGTGATGCTTGCCTAAACTCAATATTCAGATCATGACTATTTAATTTACCTGTCAATGATTTACTCCTGATTTACATAACACCTGCTTGGCATTTCTATGCAGTGCAGTGCAGCTGTTTTGTTTTCAATGTGCTATGAAGGAGTTCTCTGAGCGGTTAAGAAACAGTCTTTTTTTCTTTCTAATCGTTTTTATTTCATTGAGACACCCATGCTTTAATTGCTGTGGCTAGAAAGCAAGCAGAGTGACATGTGAAATGAAACCCATAAATATTTCAATAACTTGGGCCATTCTCAAGATACTTTATATTAACATGGGATTCCGGTGTTTTACTTGCACATCAAACAAAAGTGGGAAAGAAAGGTATATAATTGCCACACAGATATCCTGCTAATACAGAAGGATGCAATTATAAATTTATATAAGAGCATTTGCAGCTCAATGTTCTTATTGTTTCAAGGACAGTACCAGAAAATCTGGCCTTCCAAAGACTGAGACAACAGCCAGGAAGCATGCATGGACTGGCCTAAGCCCTCGGCATGCATGTTACAGTTGTATGGTTTAGTATTCTTGGGGACTCCTAACATTGGTAGCAGAGGCTGTCTCTGACGCTTATGCTGCCCTTTGGAACACATTTCCTCATACAAGGTTTCCTTGTCCAGACTGTGCCTAGTTTGACCACAACATGATATGCCGTATTTCATTAATATCCATGGAAAGCCTGCCCTTCTGCCCTTTTCTGAAGGAAAATGGAGAAGATGTAGATGAAGGGAATCTGTGCTTAGAATGATGATGATGATGATGATGATGATGATGATGATGATGATGATGATAATAATAATAATAATAATAATAATAATAATAATAATAAAGTAATCAGCTCATAAGCCAGTCTCAGGAGCTCCTGAAATGTACAGGAATCACTAGGACTGTCCCCAATGCTATATAAGAAGTAACCGTTTCTGGGGAGAGGAAAAGAGATTTTTCCGACTGCTGCCTGAAAGTCATGCAGAGAACTCCAGGGACGGGGCTTTCATGAGTTGTCATCTATACTAAGATGCGTTTTTTGGCAATGCAGCTGCATTTAACTTGTCTACATTCATTTAAATGAATCTTCACACTTACTGTATAAGCTATCTCAAACGAGCTCACTGGTACATTAAACTAGGTTTTGGAGGGAAAAAAAGAACAGAAAAAAATTTTTTCACAAATTTGATTTATGTCAAGAGCAAAGTTGCCTCATTCTGAAAGCTGTTTCATGGTTGTGAGCTGCATATGATTTCAGATGACTTCTTATTCAGGAACATACAGAGAGAGAGAGAGAGAGAGAGAGAGAGAGAGAGAGAGAGAGAGAGAGGCAGGAAGGGAGGGAGGGAGGGAAGGAGACAGACAGAGAGATCTCTTTAGCATTCAACTTAAAATATCAGTGTGTGAACAAAGATGAGCCCTCAGAGTCTCATATGATCCTAACCTTCTCCCAAATCCTCTTCTCCAAAAACCATCACCATTGGCAGTATTGTTGGGCAACATAAACATTTAGGAGACAAAAATATCTAACCTGTAACATGTAAAATTGCATTAAGTTGCTCAAACCATATTATTTTAGAATAAACAGCACATCATTATGCCAGTCAATTACTGGCAATGTCATATGTTTCATATGTTTCTGTAAGTCACTTTAAGATAAGCTTAATGTGTTTTTATAGCATAGTCAGGTAGAAAACACATATCTAAAAGCATTTGGTTTTCACGGAGGGTGTCTCAAGTACATGTGGCAATTTGAATGAGAATGCCCTCATAAGCTCATATATTTGCATGCATAGGCCACAGTTGGTAAAGTTTTTGGAATAATTACGATGGATACCCTTATTGGAATATGTGAGTCCTTGTAGGAGGAGGTGTATGGTTGGGAAACGATTTTGAGGTTTCAAAGCTCTTTCTTTCTTTCACTCCCTCTATCTCCCTTTCTCTGTCTCTGTCTCTCATCTCTGTCTCTGTCTCTCTGTCTCTGTCTCTGTCTCTCTCTGTCTCTCTCTGTCTCTCTCTCTCTCTCTCTCTCTCTCTCTCTCTCTCTCTCTCTCTCTCTCTCTCTCTCTCTCTCACTCCCTCTCACTTTTTCTCTCTGCCTGCTGCTTGTGGATAAGATGTATAGCTCTCAGCTACTTCCCCAGCATCATACCTGTGTGTCTCTAAATCCTCACACCGTGATGATAAAGGACTAAGCTTCTGAAATAGAAATCAAGGTATCATTAAATGTTTTCCTTAGTCATAGAGCCTTCTCTCAGTAACTGAACACTAAGTAAGTCACTGCAATTATACAAATAAAAATTATATGTTATCATATCAGAGGATAGCAGAAAATGAGCTAATTAAGAAAGTCAGAAAAGGTTTACTAAAAGCGATGCTATCTCTATGGTCACGTTGTGGTTTTCATCTTCCCTCATAGTTCACCTGTTGTAAATCGATCTCCAGAAGCATGTCTGAATTCTACCCAATGTCAGAGTACTTGCAAAGAATCTAGGATTAGCTACTGAGGACAGGTATGCAATGTAAAGGAAATTTAATCCAGCTCTCACAAGGGATCATGAACAAAGATGTGCTAGGTCTATGTGATCTGGCTGGAAAGCAGACACATCTTAGTACACATCTTTACTCCTAAACAATGAAGGTAGGGATAGTTTTTATTATGAAGCAGCCATGTTTGAAAGTGATGTATAATTGAAGAGCAGACAAAGTGATTAATCAAAGAAAGATTTGCTAGAATGAGTCAAGGATAGGATATGACCAACGCTCAGGGAAACAGGACAAAAAAAGAGAGGCTACTTAAGAACAACACCTAATGAGAGAAGAGGAGTTTTAACTAAGAGTTGATTACTGCAACTGTTTTAAAGAGGCAGGTTGCAGAAAGAACAATTTAAACATGTGAATACAAAATGATACAGAGGGTCCTAGAAACCTACAAGTAGAACATTATGATAGGCAGATTTGGGCCCAGGGGTCCCGCACAAACTAAGGCACCAGCCAAGGACAATACAGACGGTAAACCTTAAACCCCTACCCAGATCTAGACAATGGACAGAACACTCTCCACAGTAGAGTGGAGAGTGGGATATTACTTTCTCACATACTCTGGTGCCTCACCTTTGACCATGTCCCCTGGAGGGGGAGACCTGGTGGCACTCAGAGGAAGGACAGCAGGTTACCAAGAAGAGACTTGATACCCTATGATCATATAGAGGGGGAGGTAATCCCCCTCAGGAACAGTCATAGGGGAGGGGAATAAGGGGAAATTGGGAGGGAGGGAAGAATGGGAGGATACAAGGGATGGGATAACCATTGAGATGTAAAAAGAATAAATTAATAAAGTAAAAAAAATGATACAGAGAATTAAAAGTAGCCAGAAGATATTGTCAGAATTAATTTGAAGCCAGACAGAGCAATTCAGTCAGGAATCAAGGAAAACCAGTTTGACTTGGTCAACTTGGAGAGGAGTTTAGTCCAGAACAATTGAGGTGAACCAGACATTGAGAGTTCAGAAACAGATAGAGAAAGGCTTGTGAATGACTGTTACATCATCCAGTCACCAGAGGAAATAAAGCACCATTTATATATGGCACTTAACACGGTTGGAAGGAACACCCAGCATGGTTGGAGAAGGAGAGAGCCCACCAATGTTGCAGAAAGCAGCAAATATCTAACAGAAATGCCCCAAAGGGCAGGAGACTACTTTTTGTTGTTGTTTTGTTGTGTTGTGTTGTGTTGTATTGTGTTTTGTCTTGTCTTTCGAGACAGTGTTTCTCTGTGTAATAATACTGGCTATCCTTGAACTCACTTTGTAGACCAGGCTGGCCTCTAACTGAGAGATCTGCCTGCTTCTGCCTCTGCCTCCTCAGTTCTGGGGTTGAAGGCATGCACCTGCATGCCTGGCTATGACAGAAGAAATCTGCTTCTGATAGAGAACCATAGAAGAGAAATTCAGAGGAAGCATCAGTTCTTTGAATTCATCTGGAAGCCCAAAAAGACTGGGGAGACTCCAGAGCTCTTGGAGCCTTTGAGAAAGAAAATCATAGTAAGCCTCTCCAAAAGACAATTTTAATTATATAGACAGACTATTCCTCCATGAAAAAAAAATGGGAAAGTCCATTTCATATCCCTTAAGAACAGGGTAACACTTGAGAAGATAGAAATACTACTTTAAAAAGCCACCACAGTATTATTGCAACTGTGCCCACCAAAATAAATCCTCATTACTTTCAATTGTGATCTTTATATATTTCATCTTTAAAAAGATTGAAAAATAACTGTACAACTTCAAAAAAATTAATTATACAACAAGAAAATTAGCTATGATGGTAGAAAGGCTTGACAGAATAGAATAGGAATTGCTTTATTGTGACGCACGGTTCCTAATGAAATTGTGGATGAAGATAGGCAGCCCATTAAAAACCTACCATGCCACCTCTTAATGAAAATGATGAAATGATCCCCAATAACTTTTCCAGTTACCCTGGAACAAATGTCAGAAAATGGTGAAAATTCACAAAATGAACAACTAGCCTTGAATCCTGTTAAAATATAAGATCTCAAAGAATTTAAAGAATCAATAGTAACTTATGAAATGCACTCACCCTATGAGAGACAGATGTTAAGTACGTGTGATACAAAAACAGGATTATTACACAAAACCGGAAAGATTTAGCAGCAGCTATAGTGGGTGCTGGTTCCCAATTGTAGCGGCTGACATATTGGCTAGAAGAATCTGCAATTATAGAAAATTGTACTATGTCTAAAGATCTTAATATCATGAAAGACCAATTATTAGGCAAAGGTCAATTTCCTGACTTAAGACTTGATGCAATTTGATGACTCTATAATTATATAATGCACTTTAATAGCTTTAAGAACCCAGGATAAAGTAGAGGAACAAAGAACAAGATCTATCTCAGTCACAAAGTTTACAAAAAAGCCCCAGAGTGACTTTTATTGATTTCATACATAGATTAATATATGCTATGGAAACGACAATATCAGATAGAGATGCGTATTAATTGAAACTTCAGCTTTCAAAAATG
The DNA here is from genome assembly GCF_964271855.1 of Acomys minous. Taxonomy (NCBI): domain Eukaryota; kingdom Metazoa; phylum Chordata; class Mammalia; order Rodentia; family Muridae; genus Acomys; species Acomys minous. Next base: position 101,005,971 of record NC_140483.1, on the reverse strand, counting down.
CAAATGCACAGTGTAAAAAAATTCTCAGACTTGTAAAAGCTCAATCATCACCCATGGACAAATGGATTATAACTACTTCTAATATTGACTTTAATGACTATGTAATTGCAACCACTAATCCTACATACCAAAATGCCCATTGTTTTAACTGTGGAAGATATGTTACTTAAAAAGGGATTGTAGACAAGGTGTTTCTAGAGAATTCTCTAGAAGACCATAGGCTTCCAGATTTTGTAGGTATGGTAAAGGTAGGCTTTGGACTAATGGATGCAGATCAGCAAGAAATATTCAAGGAAATACCTTACCAATTCAAAACTCCTTAGGGGATAACACTGAAAAATATTGAAAAATCATTATTGGAGTTTGCTTGTACCCTGGCAACAAACTATAGGACCCAAGTACTTCCTGTCAGCTATCTACAGAGCAAGTAGAAAAAATTAAATTAGGTATTACAGACCCAATGCATGTTACAGATGGCAACACTGATCTGATCTTAGCCACAAGTAGCCCATCAAATAAAGGAAGGCAGCTCCACTAAATAGAAGAAGAAATTCTGGAAGTATCAGGAATCCAGCAGCTCCATTTTTAAAATAGTTAACTTACAAGTCTGTGTGAGTAGAGGAATGGCCCTTGAATGAAGAAAGAATATAGGAATTTGAGTAGCTAATATAAGAGTATCTCAAAGCTCAACATATAGAATAGTACACAAGTCCTTGGAATTCTCTTATATTTGTTAAGAGGAAATTGGGAAACTGGAGGATGTTGACTTACCTTGGGGCTGTAAATAAACAGATACAAGCTAGTGGTTCATTAGAGTCTGGAATCCTCTTACTTTCCTCTCCAAAAGTATGGCCTATAATAATAAACAATTTAAAAATACTGCTTCTTTACTACCCCTCAAAGAGCAAGATAGAAAAGATTTTTTCTTTTACAGTTATTATAATGCTCAACATGTGTAAAGATAGCAATGGTAAGTTCTTCCTAAGGAATTACCAACTCTATCCCAATATTTTGTACAACAGCAACTACAAATAATTTGTTAAAAATTTCCTCAATCCATAATTTACCATTATAAAGATGACAGCTTGTTGACAATTTCTGATGCAAATATATTAGCAAGAATGTTTATTAATTAAACATTTTATTATATGTACTCATTTATATTATTATACATATTCAAGCTTGCCCGTTTTTAGGCAGAATTCTGTCTGTGGTAGAAATGAGGACATTTTGCCCAGTGATCGCTTGCCACAATTGGATGTTCTTTGACACTCATCATTTTCTTTGAGGTAAAGATAAGTACATTATACAAGTTAATGGTTAGTTTATCAAATCATGGTCATATCAATTACTAGTCTACTTTTATCACAAGAATATACATGTTAGTTGTGGCAGAGAGATATGATTCTATAGAAAGATGAGTTAAGATAGTTAGATAAGGCCTTCGAAAACCTCAGAGCCATGCAGAATATGACATTTAAAAGTTTTTTTGGTTATTGTAAAGATTCATGGACAATGAGAAAGATTAATTTCTGGCAACACCCAGCCTACCTCAAAGAGAATGGTCTTTTTTAATAAAGCAAAAAGAATTTTACCTAGTTGGAGTTTACAGATTGATCCTGAAGAAAAAAATGAAGAGAAGAGATTCTTTCAAATATGTAGGACTCAAATTAAATCAATGAAAGATTCAACTACAAAAGGTACAGATCCGAAGACATCAGTTACAAACACTTAATGACTTTCAAAATCTACTGGGAGATATGAACTGGTTAAGGCCTACTATAGGATTAACTACTCAAGAGTTGAGTAATGTGTTTCAAAGTATAAAAGGTGGTTAAAACTTAAACTTATTATGCAGAGAAAAGATAATGTTTTATAATGGATCTTCTAACACATAAACAAAGCAAAAACCTAAAATATTACATTGAAAAGTGTTCGGAGGTAATTGTAAAAGGAAGAATAAGAATGGCAATTATCAGAGATAGACTGAAGAGAAATCATAGTACCTTATACTAATGCTAAGAATACTTCATTATATCAATACTTAATGAAGATTGTCAAAGAGCTTATAATAATAATCTGGGAGAAATTAATAACAAATATTTCCAAAGAAAGCAACTCTTGCTCATGAGAAGAACTAATTGAATTCTCCCCCATATAGTAGAAGGTATACCAATTTTTGAAACTCTTGAATTGTATACTGATGCAAATAAATAAGGAATGACAGGTTTTAATTCAGGAAATATAAGTAAAGTAACTCAAGGCCCATATGCTTATTCAAAATTCAGAGCTATAAGCAATTTTTATGATTTTATTAGATTTTTAGTGTTTCTCAGTAGAAGAATGGATAAAGAAACTGTGGTACATTTATACTATGGAATACTACTCAACAGTTGAAAACAAGGAATTACCAAAATTTGTGGACAAATGGATTGAACTAGAAATGATCATTATGAGTGAGTTCATCCAGAAGCAAGAAGACTCAAATGGTATATACTCACTTAGATCTGTGCACTAGCCCAAAGGGAATGTCCTATGAAAGTCTTCACTTACCAGGAAAGTGGGACAGAGAGGAGGACATCCTATTGGGACTCTAGGTGAAAGAAGCATGGGAGAATGGGGAAATAGAAAGATCCAGAGGGTCCTAGAAACCTACAGGAAGGACATTATGACAGGCGGATCTGGGTCCAGGGGTCCTGCTCAACTATGGCACCAGCCAAGATAATACATGCAATAAATGTAAAATCCCTATGCAGATCTAGCCAATGGACATGACATTCTCCACAATTGAGTGGAGAGTGGAAACTGACTTTCACACGAATTCTGTTGCCCCATATTTGACCACATCCCCTGGGTGAGAAGGCCTGGTGGCTCTCAGAGGAAGGATAGCAGGCTACCAAGAAGAGACTTGATACCCTATGAGCATATACAGGGGGAGGAGGTAATTCCCCTCAGTCACAGTCATAGGGGATGGGAGTAAGGGGAAAAATTGGCTGGAGGGAGGAATGGGAGGATACAAGAGATTGGGTAACAATTGAGATGTAATATGAATGAAATAATAAAATATATTTTAAAAATAATAGTAATAATAAAATTCTATATACACCAAATAAAAAATAATTGAGATGTAATATGAATGAATTAATAAAAATTATAATGCAAAAATATCCTACTAGTTCTTTGTATGATCAAGTTCCATTACCTGCTGGAAGTAAGATGAAAAGTACCTAAATAAATCAAATCTGGCAGATGGATGTGTTTCACTTTGCATATTCTGAGAAACTAAAGTTTGTGTATCATAACATTCATGGGCTTCTGCTTTCAGTTCTGAAAAGGCTGATTTTATAATCTCACGTTTGCTGGAAATGATGACTGTCACGGTGATGCCCTTATGAATTAAGACTGATAATGCCTCCACATAAGTCTCCAATAAATTTAATGTTTTTTTTCTTTGCATATTATAGCTTAAAACATATAGCAGGCATACCATATAAGCCAACCATTCAAGCAGTTATAGAACATCTACTCCTACTTTAAACAAGATGCTTAATAAACAGAAAGGGGAAATAAGAACTCCTAGAAACAGAGTGAATAATGTTTTATTAACTTTGATTTTACTGAGTGTCAATGGGGTTAGGACAATAGCTGCTGAAAGGCACTGTATTGTAGAAAAAAGTAGTGAATTAGATCAACCTGTAAACTTTAAAGATGTGTTTACATCCAAATGGAAATAAAAAAATTTGTTACATTGGGGAAAAGGTTTTGTCTACATTCCCACTGGTGACAAAAGAGTATGGGTTCCATCAAAAATCATAAGGATCCTATCTAAATGTTTAAAAACCTTCGACATGAAAGGTAGGACTCAAGAATGGTGCTGAAAACTGATCTGCCCTGCATGAAGACCACTCAACAAACTCTATGAAAGAAATACAGATCATTCATAAAGCTGCCAGACTGGAAAGCCTTGATGTTAAAATGGACATTTGCTAAAAAGATGATCAAGACTGAAGTTATGAAGTATCATTACATCAAGACATCTTCATAAGAACATTTGGACTATTAAATTTCTGGGATTGATAAATGTTTCTTTTGTGTAAAATTTTGTGTAAAATTTTTAGTTTGAACAGAAAAGGGGAAGATGTTGAGGAAATTTAATCTAGAAACATGGCTACTCTAACAAGAAATGGCATCTGGCTGGAATCTAGTTCTGGAACGTAGACCTAGCTGGAATGCAGACTTGCTCTGGATGACATTATGATGTGGCTGGGATACAGATATGTTGTTAGTACACCTCTTTAATTCCAAACAATGAAGGTAAGGTTAATTTATAGAAGGAAAAGGCCATGTTTGAGAGTGACCTCTAATTGAGGGACAAAGTGACAAACCAGAGAAAATTTTGACAGAATTAGTCAGACATAGGATATGTCCAACTCTTAGGACAACAGGATGGGAAAGGGAGGTTACTTAAGAGCATCTTGGGGAGGGGGAAGGGAATCAGGAGTTTTTCCAAAAGTTGGTTACTGGGACAGTTTTACACAGGCAAGTTTCAGAGAGAACAAGCTAGACACAGGTGAAGACACTACGTAGTATAAGATGAGAAAGAGCCAAAAGATTAACCATATTTCCAGAATTAATTAGAGGCCAGGCAGAGAAATTCAGAAGTGAAGAGAATGCAGTTTGAATCGGTCAGTTTAGAACAAAACAGCTGAGTTGAAACAGACACCAAGAGTTCAGAAAGAACTAGAAAAACTTGGAAATGGCTCTTCTATCATCCATCCATCTTAAGAAATAAACAACATACACAGGAATATCCTCAAAATAGAATTAGTGGCATTATAGAAAGAGAAAGGGAAATTTGTTTACTATCTTACAATATAGCAAGGCAGTCCTCAGCAGATGTTTTCACCATGGTCATGGGCATCTCAGCCTCCAAACCTGTGAGCGTATCATACTGTGTCTTTCTAACTTACTCAAAATCTGGCACTTATTCACAGCCATTAAAAAATGCAATATATTTAAATACTGAGTAGACTGCTGTAATATTTTAGCTAAGAGGAGAGTGTACATGATGAGACTAAACACTTTCAAATGAGCAAAACCTATTGTATATAATTACAGTATTAATAAGATATATGTTGCTGATCTGCAGACATATTAGAGGACAGACATAATTATTTTGTGATTGGCTAATGGGCATTACATTATTGTATTTTTATTTTATTCCATCGTATCTTTGAAGTAATTTCATAATTTTATTATAAAATGTTAACTTGTTAAATAATATAAAACTTAATAAGAATTACATGATTATATGCTCAATGGGATATGTGAACATATGCACATGTACATATGTGTGTGTGTGTGTGTGTGTGCTTTTCCAACCACATGGAACACATATTCAACAGAGTGATTCCAAATTATACTAAAGAAACAATATAGAATATTGCTATAAACAAGCATATAATGTAGAAATATAAGTCAATTGCTAAAATATGTTATTATCAGATTATTATTAATACATGATCAAATTAGATAATAAAAAATTAAATTTTATAATCTAAAGAAAGTACTCTCATTACAGAAGACAAATTGTTCTTTAAAATAATACTTATTCATAGTTTTAACTTTTGTAGTTTCAGCACATTTGTAAAAGTATCTTTTAATTGCCTGATGTACTTTTCATCTCAGAGGCTTACTGCCTCTGTTCACATATGCCTAGTCCTGGAAGCTTCTAGGCTCTGTACAATCTAACCTAGGTCTGAAATGTCTTAGTCTCTGAGACTTACTGGTGAATAAGCTCACTCTTTCTAGTTCCCTCTGAGCTCTGGCTGACTAGTTCAACTTAGTCGTTTTGGCTTAAACTCCACTTTTACCTGATTGATCCAATCTGTCTTTTCTGGGCCTCTGAAATTGCTCTACTTGGCCTTATACTAATTTTGGCAATATGTTCTAATCTTCTGACTCGCTCTCATTCTCTGGCTCATTCTGTCTTCACCTGTGTCTATCTTGTTCTCTCTTTAACCTGTCTCTGTAAAACTCTCCCAGTAAAACCTGCCTCGGAATTCCAAGAACTGAACTAACGTGATTTCAACTTCACTGCACTACTTCTCAACTCATTGACTCAACCAAACAGCCTGAACAGAACTGACTAGAACTCAGAGATCTGCATGACTTAGTATGCTGAGTAATGGGATAAAAGGCATGTACAACTAAGCCTGTACCTAAGCTTTTCTTTACATGAAAATTGCTGTATAGAGGTTGGCTTTGAACTCAGAGATCTGCTTGTTTCTGTCTACTGATATTAAAGGTGTGTCCATATTCCAGCCAGATATTACAGACCTTGAAATTCTTTGGGTGTGACTCTTGCCATAGTAGCCATGTTCTGAATTAAAATTCCTCTACATACATTTACTCTGGACACATTGTTATTATGAGGTTAAAGTGTAGTGTGTGTACACATGTTTGTATGTGTATGTATGTGTGTGTCTGTCTGTGTGTGTTTGTGTGTTCATAAAATCAAACTCATTGAACTGTGCAGGTTAAATATATATGACTTTCTTAGTTATGTCTTTTTCTGCTACAGTAACATATACAACAAAGCAACTTCAGGAAGAGAGTTGCCATTTTAGTAACTATTTTAACCCATAGTTTAAGAGTCAAGTTCATCAAACAGTTTTCAAACTTCAGTAAACATCCAGTTTATTTATTTACAAGGTAGAATTAGATGCAGTTGTTATGATGAAGAAGACATTCTTATAAAATTATAGTATAAAATATGAATTGTTACAAACTTGGCAAAATTTTGCTATTGTGTTCACAAAGTATTTTCTAGCAAACCAGAATTCATCTTTGTCCTAACTTTTACTTTACAGAAAAATTTGCTACTGTGGAAAATACATGAATTATGACTGTAGCTCAAGTTAGGACAGACAACTATCATGGCAAATGATACTGTTCTTGGTGTTAGTAAGCCTTTCTAAATCTTGTTGGTTTCTGTATCACAACTTAAAACACTGCATCTATAAAATTAATAAAAGAATGATTACAGAGTACACCTGGGATATGCCTTATTGCCTCCTATAAGAAGCTGTGATTGAACACCTACTAATGAATACAGCATTGTATTTACTTTTTAAAAAGATTTGAAAAAATGTTTACTCTCTTCCAAAGAGAAATCAACAGTATCGGTAGCAGTTGATTGTTCTCAATGGTTCATCCAGGATTGGTCTATTAAGATTCAAGGTGAACAATTAAATAAGCCCCCTTATAGTTCTCGTTGAACAATGATTTAAGTGTCCAAGTCTACCAACCCATTATTTTATGGGGAGGCCTGATGGCACTCAGAGGAAGGATAACAGACTACCAAGAAGAGACTTGATACCCTAGCATCACACTAAGGGGGAGGAGGTCCCCTTCAGTCACAGTCATAGGGAAGGGGAATGGAGTAAAAGCGAGAGGGAGGGAGGAATGGGAAGATGCACGGAATGGGATAGCAATTGAGATGTAATATGAATTATTTTATTTTTCAATTAAAAAATAAAAATAAAATAAGATGCTGAACATTAAAAAAAAGAAAAGGAAAAAAATTTTATAAAAAGCTAAGTAGATTTTAAATAAACTTAAAAACCCTGAAATAAATAGGACAAACATAATTATCAAAAGGACACTAATAATTCTCTTCTTTTTTTTTTTTGAGACAGAGTTTCTCTGTGTAGCCTTGGCTGTCCTGGACTCACTTTGTAGACCAGGCTGGCCTCAAATTCACAGTGATCCACCTGCCACTGCCTCCCGTGTGCTGGGATAAAAGGCATGTACCACCACGCCAGGCAATAATTCTCATTTAGCTAATAAGTTGAAAAATAATTACACTTATAAAACCATGCTTTAGATGTATTTGGAAGGGATTGAATGCCACTTACATTATTGCCACCTCTAGCATGGTTCTTGGTATATGGTTGTCAAGCAAGACATCTGATGGCTTGTTTACTTGTACATTCCATATAGTTCACACAGAAGTAGTAATCAAACACCACTTGGAGAACACTCAAAAGTTTCACACTCAAAAGTTTTACAAAACAGAAACAAAACAAAGCAAAACAATCAAAAATAAAAACTGAATCCAAAATGTCCAACTATGAAAAGCAACACTCGAGGAAAAAAATATCTCATCTAAAGAAATCATTGTGATGCTGGGATGGGGGAAATGAGACAATTTTTACAGGAAAATTTATTTGTGTGTTTTACTAAATATAGAGTAACTATTTTCCTATGGAAAACATCAGACCATGAAGCATTAGAGCAGAGAGTAGAATAAACGCATCCACAGAGAGAGGATGTTTATACAAAGGACAATGGTAATACCTTCGAGGGTGTTTTCCAGCTTTTCTGTTTCCATTCTCATGTCACTTACTGACTCTTCGTTTACAGACAGTCACTATTTTAAATGAGTTAGTTTACTTCATCCAAATGTGTTTATTGTAAATAATTCTGTAATAAGCCATTTTGGGCCAAACCTTGATGTAACTTCTACAGGTTTATTTTAAACTCTCATCATGACTGGATGGCATCACTGCATCATCACAGACATAAAACAGACAGATGAGTTTAATGAAAAACCAAAGTTCAGTATCACCTTAAATATTTAGTAGGTATCTGCAAGGGCCACCAGAGCTCACTAACTGAAGAGGTGAGCCCACTGGCATACAGTCAAATAGGAAGGAATGCTTCTCATGCAGTTACTTTCTCTGCAAAGGTGGGACTAACTAGAGGTCTCTTTGAGGAGATTCTCTCAGGAATGCCTTATGTACCAATATCCTTGAAAAAATAAAACAGAATAGGACAGCAGAAAGGTGAAATTCAATGAGTTCTTGTGGCTTTGTGCCTGCTACATATGGAGTCCTGGAATTGGTAGGGGCTCTAAGAGATGGCAGAAGTCCATGTATGGTAGCTGAGCACATATGAGCACATATGAGCTGAGTTTGTGATTTGATGGTACAGATTTGTGGAGATGTGCCCTGCACCAAGGAAGCTCCCCTAGGAAACTCAAGTACCCCAAGCAGCTGGAAGGATGAGCCTTTCGTTACTGAAGAGCAGGTAAGATGTTCAACATCTACAGTGGACAGAAGGTTCTTCTGACTTCTGCACTCTTATTGCAAACTCTGAAGAGGGTTTCTAAACTCACAATTCATCAATGCAAGCAATGTAAAATAAATTAAACTCAAACAGCATTATTATACAGTGTTCCTCCCTTCTTACTCCTACAGTACATCTCATAGATGGATCTAAAGGGAAAAGGGTGAGATTTATTCTTATTTTATTTTTTGAAGAATCTTAACGCCATTTTCTTTATAAATCTATTGACATAGATGCGTATTCACAGTTATATTTACTGAAATGAGATGATGAAAATTAGATATTATTTGAAGATTTAGTCTCCTAAAATATGTTTAATGTTTTAAACATAACACCAACACTTGGGAATACAATACTATTTGCTAAGTAGTTTCTCCCCAAATACCAAAATCCCACAAATGCTTGAAAGGAAAAGAGCACAGAATCATGGAAGAGCTAAATATAAACATAAATTCACATTAGTATTCTGTTACATATAAATTATCATTTTATAAATCTCTCTAAATGATTATTTTAAAAATTTCTAAATTACAAAGCATCAATAAGCCATGCATTGTTTTAAATATAAGCGTTCTTTCCAAAGCCATGTCAAATTATAGAAGACTAATTTGTATAACAAGAGAAAAATATCATATTACATTCATAACTTTGAACTTTGCACATAAATATTAATGAAAAATCTCCTTCTTCCATTCAGCGAAAGCCAATATTTGCTTTAATGCTACTTACTTAGAAAGCAGGGCCTCATCATGTCACCCTCATCTGCCAAAGTGTTTATTAAGCTCACAGGCAATGCTTTTCTTCTAGGTTGATCAAGTGCCAGCCTCAAAGGTTTGTCACCGTGGCAGAATGTTATATGAGTAAAAGAGATAAAGCAGAGTCTAGTTTGCATATGATAGACACCGTGCAATGCACGGGAATCCGTCTTGTGCTTGTAGTGTCTACACTTCAGAGCCTAGGCCCGGCTAGCCAGTGATGCAGATACTTACATATACAAAATGGATCTTTAAAAATGTGTCTTCTAGGGAAATTACTATCCTATAATTCAGTGAATAGGTGGATGGTTCTGGTGCTCATTTTCAAGCCTGCTGATCCAGTCCCCAAAGCCATGAAGATCTTTGATTCACGGACTATTCCAATTTAACATTACGTCCCAAACTCCTGCAAGTGGCACCATCCTTGTTATCTCACACACATTGATCTATCATTTTCTGTGCTTTATTCAGATGCTCTGAATCTCTTTCTGTTTTTACTTCTGTTGTTTTCTAAGGATCTGGGATAATGTCTACCTTGTGTTCACCACCACTATCTTTGTTATAGAATCACCATGCAATCAACTAACAGACTACTCACTCAGCTCAGGATCTCACACCAACAATGGAGACTCACTGTCTTTTTCTTACTTTGTAAACTTTTTTCTGAAGTCGAATTTCCAGAAAACATTCTAGCTCTATTCCTTAAGTACCTCTATTCTTAAGGCATACATAACCTTAAGAAATAGCAAGAATGGCTTGATGTAAATCTTTTTATTTCCTCAGATGAGGGGATAAGAAGAGAGCCATACCCAGGTTTTATGAATGTGTGGCTTGGGCTGAGCTCAGAGTGTTTCTAACGAGTTCTAGGCCTCCACCTGGAAGCTACTAGCCTCTGTACAATCTAACCCATAAGCCTGAACTTGAAGGCTTTATCCTCCAGCCTTCATCTGGTAGCCTAGGTCTAGAATGTTTTCAGCCTCTAAGACTTACTGCTGAATGAGCTCACTTTTTCTAGTTAATTCTGAATTCTGACTGGCTGGTTCAACTAATGTTTTCTGGAACAAAACTCCTTTCTAAGATTATTGACTCAAACTGGCTTCTCTCTCTCTCCTCACAGAACTGCACTGCTTGGAAAACTTCTTCTAAACTCTGCAATCTGAACTGCATGAACTCAAGTGCACTCAACTGAACTGCACCAAACTGCACCTAACTCTGCTGTAGTCCTGAACTCTTCTATCATGTCTTCATGACCTCTCCTCTTCTCTCACTGCCTGCTGCTGTTCAGTAGCTTCCCTTTCCTGTCTATTTTTATGAGAGTTGGGTGTATCCTATCTCTGACTCATTCTGTCAGATTCCTCTCTGATTCATCACTTTGTCTGCCCCTCAATTAGGTGTCATTGTTTGGGATTAAAGGTGTACACTAAATCCCAGGCAGCAGGATTAAAGGTGTGTACTAAGGGCTTGTCTGCATTCCAACAGAATCACACAGACCTAGGTCTTTGGATGTGGTCCCCTGCCAGCCATGTTGCTCTCATCTGTTTGCATCTTCTTTTGCCTTTCTCCTTTTCTGCTTGACCAGAAGCCATGTGCTATGAGTGTGTGTGTGTGTGTGTGTGTGTGTGTGTGTGTCCCGGGGGAGGGAAGTTCTTTCAGCCTTTTCAAAACCTTTACTGCTCAACTCATAAGGTGGTTTCTCTCCCTCAGAATGTGACTTTTTACTTTCCTCTAATTCATTCTCAATTTTCTGCTTAACATGCCCGAAAGTCATAATATGTCATGTTCATTAATAATTCATCAAGCAAATTTTCTGTTACTTTTTTATTTATCTCTAGCAGAACATCAGTCATGATATCTTTCTAGAGCTGTGCCTTTTTCTTTTTTATTCATAAAATTTCTTAGTTATTATTTCATAGTTTTAATGGATGTTTGTATAAGAACCAGTTACAAATGATATTTTGACTCAAGATAATTTTTTCTAAACTGTATACTAAACCTCAACTACTTATTTAACATTTTTTTTGTTTGTCTTAAGTGAGAAAAAGTTGATCTGTATTTGAGTTTAGAAAAAAAACAATAGTGAACAATCATGTCTAGATTGTTTGAATGTTTTCTTCTGAGCACCTACCAAAGACACCAGTATTGTCTTAGACAGAGTTTGATATATTGAACAATTAAAAGTGCAAAAACTTGTGAAGAATCTGCAGCTTTGCTCTACTCGTGTATTAACAAATGTGCCTTCCAATGCTTCTTCAGGACTATTGCGAGCTGGACACAGTAGTACATAGCTGCAAGTCTAGAACTTCTTACTGGGGTAAGAAGAGCATATCTTTAATTACATTTAAAACACAACCAACAACAACAAAGAAAAAAACTCTATTTCTAAAATTCAAGGGTTGAAGATAAGTGCTGTGTGAGGCTGTTTGTCTGGCAGTGGGCCTCTTTTCCTTCTCCACAACCAGAACAAAAACAAACTAAACACTGGGCATTACATAAAACAAGAGAGTTCATTATCACAGTAATGGCAGTGATGATGATGGCTAGAATATCATTTGCTAAAGTTCTGTGAGGCCCAACTCCCTGAAGAATGACACAAAGAACATAAGGGATGGCTGACATATGAGTCATATCTTACAGACAGGGACCCAAATTCATTGAACCAACAGTAATTTGATCTTTATGCAAAGTGTTTGTCTTCATTGTACATCCCCTTTCTCTTGGGAAATGAATATATATTTGTCTTTTAATGCTATGCAAATATTATTGAAAAAAATAATTCAGAAAAAAAATGATCAGTGCCTACGGTGAGAAATTCAAAATTACAAGAGAACTTCCTGTGAGAAGTTGTCATCCAGCACAGACAACCCAATACAGATGCACAGCATGCATGAGGATTTAATCATTGCTATCAATTATTCAGATCAGGGGAACATTATTGCTAGCCATAGTTCCAAATACATATATTATATATTTATGTATATATATGTATATGTATGTATATATATTTGTTTCATACATATATATATTTTATATATAATATTACATATTATATATAACATAATTAATCTATATGTATATTTATATATTACTTACATATATAAACATGTGCATGCATATATTATATAGATAATATAATAAACATATATGAATTATATATGTATGTATAACACATACATATATTATATATAAGCATATATATATGAAACTTAGACATTACATCAACCTTCACAAATTCTACAGAAAATAGTGTTTTATAGTCTCATAAAAATATACTTTCATTGCCTGTTTACATATGAACAAAAAGAAAATTCATTAAAATATTACATAAAGAACTATACAAATATTCATCAGGGGAATTAGAATATTTAATTATCCATCTAGGAGTTTTCCTAGTAAGTTTATTTGTATGATAAATTTTCTTGATAAAAAAATATTGTCAAAGGTTGTAGGGAAAGCAGGGACTGCTTCTATCATGAACTCATATGCCCCAATTTGATCACTGCCCCATGGTGGGCAAGCCTGGCTGAACACAGAGGAACGAGAAGCAAGCTATTCGGATGAGACCTGATAGGCTGTGGTCATATGGTGGCAGAGGAGGTCCTCTACTTCCAGAGGTCTAGGGGAGGGGAATAGGGAAAAAGATGAAAGGAGGGGGGAACAGGAAGATACAAGTGAGAGGATAACAATTGGATATAATCTGATAAATTATAATAAAAAATTATAATAAAAATTTTTTCTTATTCCAGATTTCTTTATATTTTTGTTATTCTTGGAACACAAATATTTTTCCAACCTTTAAAAAATGCATACTTTAATTATATTTTTATCACTCCTAAGATGTTGTAGGTTATGCATTCTGTTTACAAATATACTGATTAAAACAATTAAATATATAAAAGAAATTTCATGTGCATGCAAGACAATCACACATATTCTAAATTTTCTAAATTTTCTTCAATTGTCAATCAGATTTTCTATTAAAATTGTGCTGGATGGAAGGATTTCTAGTTAATCTTATATGACTTTAATCAAATCAGCAAGTGAATCTAATGTCTCCAATGACAAATATGTTGAGTAGGGAATGTGGGCAAGAAAATTGAAACTTTATCAGTGCAAGTGTGTTTTCTGTGTGTGTGTGTGTGTATGTGTGTGTGTGTGTGTGTGTGTGTGTGTGTGTGTGTGTGTGTGTGTTGTAGAGGAGCAAAAATGAATCTACAATAAGCACAGGAAAAATTTTGTTAAATGGTTAGTGCATTATTGATCTGACTTAAGCAAGGAACCCCGTCTAAGGACTGGGTTTAGAAGCTCTCACAATGGGCAGAATCTCCACATTAGAGGGCCAAGCAAAGCCAAAGGAGATTAGAAATATGGAGATGGAAATTCTACAGGGACTTGAGTGAGGTGACTTCAGAAATTCCAGAGGGAAGGCAATAATAGTGACTAGCTCCAACAATAGCCCTCCCAGGTAATTGATTTGTGCTCTACTTTTGGTCTTTTCATCTTTCACTTTACAATTAGTTTGAAAATGTAATTCCAAAAGACGCCTGGCATCACTAGCTCTTTAAAGGGAAGGATAAAGCAAAAGTGAGAGATGTTGTCTGTAGATACAAACTTTCTGAGGACTATAAAGTGTTCATCATTACTTGACCTTCTGATTTCAAAAGTGAAATATTTGAAATAGTCATTAAAACATTTACTGAAAAATGTGTAGTTAAGATCATTGAAAATTCTGAATATATTCCTTTACAATGTTTATTCTCAATATATTTCTTAAAATATTTTATCCTTGTATGCCAGCAATGCACATTTCAATACCAATGACCATCTGAATGGTACCCACAATTACATCAATGTTCAGTGTAGAAGTAATGCACTGTCAGCCGACTTTGCCCAAGCTCCTTCAAGTAAGCCAGGGTGGGACATCTCCAAGGGCTCTTCTAGTTCTGTGATTTTTGTCGTTTCAACGCTTACTAAAGAAATTATTTCTGAGTAAGTTAAGCCACCAAGGGTAGATCCAGAATGCAAAAGCATCCTACCTGAAATTCAATTCAAACAGGAAAAATACAATACATACATGTCTTTTTGACAATGTTGTCTCTGGCTGCATAAACTGGCTTTTATTAAATATGTGTTCATCTACATTTGGTTCAGTCCTATAAAGTGTTATTTCACAGCCTGGAAAAGTTACAAGACTACCTAGACTCTCCAGAAATAAGCATGTTGATTTGTTTGTTTGTTTGATTTTTGTTTTAAGCTCAGGCTCGTGCCAATTTAATGCTTCATAAAGTAAATGCTGCTGTTCACACATGTCAAATAGACATTTCCCAAAGCTACAGGATCAATGGGACATTCTAGCTAAACAACAGCAGCAACAGCAGCAACAACAACAACCCAAGCTCTCCAGGCTAAAATTGTTTTTTAAAAAAAACCTACCAAGCAAACTTTACCGAGTGCCTCAAATTAAAAAACAAAAAAATCTATTGCTGATAAAAAAAATATTGCAGCTCCAAAATAATAAGCCATGTCTCCTTCTCTCATAATTTTCCATGTTGCTGAGCTCAAGACTGCCCAGCAGAATGTCACAATATAGAACGTAACTAAATGGGATCTCTCGTCATCACCAAAGAGAGGATGGAAAATAAATTCTATGATGTCAAAAAATTAAAAAATTAAAACCACTTGGAATATTTTTTCTTCTGAACTCGACAGAAATCGAAGATATCCAGACCGAAGGACATCAAAGTCAGCTAGCAAAACGAGATAGAGTGAAATGCAGTTAATGTACCTAAAATTGTAAAATTGTTTGTGAGAGTGCTCTTCTTATTATATCAAAATGCAATTTTCAAGGTAGAAGAGTTGCAGCATGGCTCTGTGCACTGCACTGTGTGTACAATAAAGCAAGAAAATTAATCCCTTCCCCAACGACCTCTAGAAATGAAAACCCATTATCCTAATATTTGTACTTTGGTCGTGATGCTTCTCTGCTGAATTTGAATGCCATGGAATGATTATGTAAGTCATTGATGGGGACATATGTATAGATAATTACATAAATAATCCTCTTTATGTAGGTGTAAGGTGACTTCTTACAGCAAGTACAAACGACTGTTACCCTAATAAATCTCATAATGATTTTCTTTGCTTCTGAGACATGCTGAGCCAGAAGGATCATTAGAGATGTTTGGTTTTTCTCAGGGATCAAGTGATTGAATGTGACTAGAACCCTTGTAGCCTTACGACCATTGCTAGAAGCTGATTCTTAAACTACAAGCACCTACTTGGCTCATGAGCATCCAGGACAGTGTGTGTGTGTGTGTGTGTGTGTGTGTGTGTGTGTGTGTGTGTGTGTGTGTGTGTGTGTGAATATTTCCTTCCTACATGCTCTCCAAGTAACCATCATTCAAACTCTTCTCATGTTCCCCACTCTCAAGTTGATAGCCTCTTTTTCTTTGCTTATTATTGTTACCTAGAACTTTAAGTACATCTTTCTTTGGAACAGTGAAGATAGTCTGCAAACTTTATAAATACTGGCTTCAGGAAATTGTATAAAAACAGTATATATATATATTCTTAGAAACAAGACAGATTTCCGGAACCCCAATATTAAACTAGCTTGCTGACTTGTTCAAGTAACCATTTCATTTCTCCATAGCCACAAGAACTGTTCCTAAAATAAAAGTCCTGTAGGTTATTCATACACTGTCAACAATATTTTAGCCTGTTCTCTTTCTTCTCTATGCCTTTTCAAGTTTAATGAAAATATAACTGTATCATTCCTTCTTCTCCTCCTTCCTCCTATCCCTCCCATGCTCACTCCTTTCTGTCCCAAATTCACAGCCTCTTCTTTAAGTACTGTGGTTACATATACATAAAGATGTGTAAACATATAAATGTAATGTATTGAGTCCCTTTTGTCTTGCCTGCATGCATATGTTTCTAATGGTAACCACTTTCTTAACTTCTGCTTTCACTTTTAATGTTTCAAATTAGCTTTTATACTGTCAATTGTCTGTAATATCTGTCTTAAAAGCAGCCAATTATTTCCTAATAAAGCTCAATGTCATTCCTAGCTCTCATGTCCTTGGCACCTATTTAGCATTTTCCATCTAATTCTTGTGGTTTTGTAAAACTCTCTCATTCTCTGCTTTTGGGGTCACTCAGTTGGTTTTGTTGTGTTTTGATCATGGGGTGAATGTGTTTCTTTTATTCATAGTACGGTGGACAGGACATTTGTTAGAGAAACAACCTACCCCTGAGCTATACCACCACTGCTGAACGTTTTTTTCGGTGAGGTGTTGTTGTTGTTGTTATTGCAATTTATACTAGTCTTGAACCCGTTATGTAACCCTAGATACCCTTAAACTCACATGCTACCTGCCCCAGCCTCTTGAATGTAGTTCTGTGTAAACAGGCCAGTGTTGACAGTTATTAGTTGGATAATGAATGAATGAATGAATTGTTGGATGAATGAATGAATTAATTAATTAATATTCTAGTTTCTTCTACTACATCGTGATCCATGGCCACTTGATGCACACTTACATTTTAAACCTCCACTTTATAGATGATGAGTAAATCTCTTACTGTGTTCTATGTAGTAAGAAAATACTCTTATCAAATTCTTTATGTTATGTCCAAGTAACAGCTATATTTTTCTATAGAATTTGGATGCATGGGTTCATATTTTCAGTTCATCATACTGAAAAAGCAGAGAGAGAGGGGGAGAGAGAGAGAGAGAGAGAGAGAGAGAGAGAGAGAGAGAGAGAGAGAGAGAATGTTTTGGAAAGTTAGGCAATTTGAGTTCTTGAACATATGCATCAAGGGAAGAATTTTACCAATGGATTTACATAGAATTAGTCCACCCTGCCCTCTGGCACCAGCAATGCTAAAAATGTCTGCTAACTGTAACATCAAATTCAATAGCATACTTCATGCTGTAGCATTTAACTGTCTTTCCTCTAAAGTATATGCAATGTTTCTGACAAAATTAAGTATTAGACTCATTTTGCCCAGTTATTTGTGTAACTTATTTATGTGAAAAATGTACAAATTTTAATGAAACGTACTTTTAAAATCAGTCTTTGTTTCTAGTCATTTTATAACCTAGTGAGTTCTTAGGAAGTATATACCAATTAATACATGGGAACTCATCACATTTGATTTATGCTTCAAACAAGGGCTAGCAAAGTGGTTCAACATGGCCAAGCTTACACACCTGAGGTTGATCCATGAAACACTCTATGGGACACACATGGTGGAAGGAGTAAAGCAACTCTTACAAGTTGTCCTTTGACCTCAACAAACATGTTGTAGTGTGCATGTGTGTGTGTGTGTGTGTGTGTGTGTGTGTGTGTACACACACACATAAATAGGCATGGAACTAAACAAAATATTGTTTTTAAAATCCAATGAAATATATTCTAGCAGAAGAAAGATATCCTCAGGCATGCTGAATTCTAATAGACACTATCTATAACACACACACACACACACACACACACACACACACACAAAGAATAAGTGAATTCTAGTTTGAACATACTCTAAAGAACTAACTTATTGCTTGTGCTAAAACCAAAACAAAGTAAGGTTAGCACATTTTTGCCATGTGAGGTTTATACCAATTTCTGGTCCAGATTAATACACACTGAAAGATATTTACAGAGTGATAGGTCAGGAAAATTAGTTCTTATACAGTCTGTATTAGTAGTACAAATTCTAAAGGAAGTGAAAAAATTCTTACTTAGTGAGAAATTTGGTAAAGTTATTTTGGCCATGATAACTCCATGGCTGAAACTATATTTTAAAATAAGTTCATAATAAGAACTGAGAAACCCTGTCTTGAAAACCCAAAACCAAGCAACCAAACAAACAAATAAAACTGAAGGATCAGAACTCCTGAAGATTACAGGAAAACTAGAATAATATTTAAGTACTTTAGTTCTTGGATAAGCTTTAAAAATAACTAATTTTAAAGGCATTTTATCTATAGGTAAATCATTTTATGTACATACAGTTAACAAACTTTCCACTTATTTTATACAAAGTATAAGATACATGGAATTTTAGAGATTTGATTAAATTTTTCAATAGTGCTTCAAACCATTGACTTTGCAAGATAAATCTAACATAGGAATAGAAACAGAGTGACTTCCGTTTTCTTTCCTTTTATTAGAAATAGATTCTTTTGTCATCCAATATATTCTGAATACAGTTTCCCTGCCCTCTGTTCTTCCCAGTTCTTCATCACCTCCTTGCCTAGCCATGTCTACTCCCTTTCTATCTCTCATTAGAAAAGATAAGGCTTCTAGGAGATAACAACAAAAAAATAACAAAATAAAATATTATAAGATAATATAAAAATCATATCAATGTTGCACAAGATAAACAAATGGAAAAATTAAATAACTTCAAGAAAAAGCACAAGAATCAGAGACACACTCGTTTCAACATTCATGAGTCCCATGGAGAAAGCAGAAAACTAATTCTTGCAAGGATTTCTAAAAATGCTTTGTACATGAATCAAAAAGAACAAATGCATGTGCGCGTGCGCACGCACGCACACACACACACACATATCCATACAGACATCAAAGTATTGAGTAAAATCATTATATTTCAGTTTTTTTAAAAATATATTTTATTAATTTATTCATATTACATCTAAATTGTTATCCCATCCCTTTTATCTTCCCATTCCTCCTTCCCTCCCTTTTTCTCCTTACTCCCATCCCCTATGACTGTGACTCAGGGGGACCTCCTCCCCTGTATATGCTCATAGGGTATCAAGTCTCTTCTTGGTAGCCTGCTATCTTTCCTCTGAATGCCACCAGGCCTCCCCATCCAGGGGACGTGGTCAAATATGGAGCATCAGAATTTGTGTGAAAGTCAGTTCCCATTCTCCACTCAACTGTGGAGAATGTCCTGTCCATTGGCTGGATCTGGGTAGGGGTTTGAAGTTTACTGCACATATTGTCCTTGGCTGGTGCCATAGTTTGAGCAGGACTCCTCGGCCCATATCTGCCCATCATAATGTTCTTCTTATAGGTTTCTAGGACCCTCTGGATCCTTCTATTTCCCCATTCTTCCATGCTTCTCTCCCTAGAGTCCCAATAGGATGTCCTTCCCTCTGTCCCACTTTCCTGATAAGTGAAGACTTTCATGGGACATGCCCCTTGGGCTAGTGTACAGATACAAGTGAGTACATACCATTTGAGTCTTTCTGCTTCTGGGTTAAGTCACTCCTTATTATCATTTCTAGTTCAATCCATTTTAAAAATATAAATTGCGGTCCGCGCAGTGGGCACAGGTCGCAGGGTTCAAAAAATGAGGACCTCAATGCATTCTGAGAAGGAGGATTGTGTTCCAGAGCTACACAGAAATGTTCACCCCCATGAGCGCTGTGATTGGGAGGAAACACTTAGCACAATGTATTAGAAATGCCCAGTCCGAGACCATCTAAGATGGCATCAATCACACTGTGTCTGAACCCCTGAACAGCAGAGACTGCACAGCCACCAAAGGACCATACTGAGAGCTCCAAAACACAGTCTTGATGTTTCCCAGAAAGAAGGAAATCCTGTCATGTGGATCATCCATGCCCTCCCACTGCAGGACCATAGACCACACTCAGGCAGCCTTTCTGATTTCAGCTCAGTGCAGTGCGTGCCAAGGAGATGGCAATCGAGGAGCGGTGCTGATCTAGTCAAGGACTGCACCACCCACACCACAGGACACAAGGATCTCCTATCACAGGCCGGGACCATGCTCAGTGCCATGAGCTGGATTGCACAGAGGTGGATACTAGGGGCATCACCGAAGACGGAACCCATGGCAGATGGAGCATGCAATGGAACCAGAGACTTGGGAGACAGAAGCAACAGAGCCCAGGTTCCCTGGGACAAGAAGCTGAGCTGGGCCGACATCAATGGTTTCTGCGAGCTACTCAACGAAGACTTAGAGGAACCTCTACTTGCCACCTGCTAGATGTCCCACAAGATCCCATAGGAGCAAGAGGCTATCCAGGCCTTGACAGCCAGCAACAATCTGGCAAATTGAATGGGGGCAGGAGAGCTGACCATGAGGGCATGGAAGTAGGAGAGCTGACCTTGGGCACATAAGAACAAGAGATCTGGCCCTGAGGACACGGGACCAGGTGAGCCATCCCTGGGGACATGGGATCCTGAGAGTTGGCGCTGCCTTGAGGACACAGGAGATGGAGAGCTGGCTCAGCTCTGATTACATGGGAGCGGGAGAGCTGGCCCTGCCCTGATGACATGGGAGCAGGTGAGCTGGCCCTGCCCTGAGGACACAGGAGCAGGTGAGCCTGCCCTGCCTTGAGGACAAGGGAGTGGATGAGCGAAACCTGCCATGATAATATGGGAGAGGGAAAACGGGCCCTTCCCTGAGGACACAGAGTGGGTGAACTGGCCCTGTCATGATGACATGGGAGCAGGAGAGTGGGCCCTGCCATGATAAATATGGGAGCGAGAGGGCAGGCTCTGCCCTGAGGACAAGGGAGTGGCTCTGATCCAGGGCTCTGAGTGAATCTCACCCAAACATCTATCCATGTATCCCCTGCTATAATACATGAAGGGGCCAGATCTGCAGATTCAAAGATTAAGCATCTCTTTGACACACATCAACAGTAGGATATCTGACAGCAGTCTCAGTGAGGATCTGGTAAAGATAATGTAGGCCTCCAACCAGACCCATGACTCTTAGCAATGAACGTTTGAAAGCAAACATAGGTGGACAAAAGGCTATACTGTGTGATACACTACAGTTTCTGTGACAAGATTCTTTGTCTGTTTGCTTTATTTTACTGGGGGGAGGAGAGGGATTTTGGTGCATGATGTGTAAATCATAGACATTCAATAAAAATTTTAAAAATGAAAATAAAATAAAGAAAAATGTAAATTGCACTTGGAAGGCAGAAGCAGGTAGGTCTCTGAGTTTGAGATCAGTCTGTCTTTATAGAGGGTTTCATAACAGTCAGAGCTGCATAGTGAGACCCTGTCTCAAATATAAATATATATATATGTAAATGTAATTTATACAAATTTCTCTCCACGAGGTGACTAATACAGTCACAGCTGTGTAGATAAACAGCTTGTGATTTCATTCACACTCCTTAGTGGATGCTGGTGAAAAGTCATCAGCCTATTCACAGAGAATACTCAAAAGACATTTCCTGCTGTATACATATAGAATAATATCTACTTTCCAATTTGCTCAATGTAGAACAAAGCACAATGAATAATATTTTAAGAATGTGACTGTCATAAGCTTGGTGTGGTGTGGTGTGGTATGTGTGTGTGTGTGTGTGTGTGTAAGTGAATGAATCTTGGGAAAGATGTATCCATGCCTATATTTAAAGCTGTAAACTGTGAATTAATTATAACGTATAATGATAAGTTTCATATTCTTCCACAAAAATGTTGGTGAATTCACTAAATTAAGCTGCCACTAAAGGTGTATACGACCTAAATGTTGCTTTGAAGCTTTTGTTGCTAAAGCAATCACACTACTAATAACGGCTTTGAAAGAAGGAACAGAGAGAGAATGCCAGAGCAATCCTTCCTGCTCATCCTTTAATTCATTATATGGCTCATAGTGGAGGATGTTACACTGAAGCTAAAGAGGGAAAAGGACAGATGGTGACGCAGAATGCAACAGAAGTTTGGATAGTATCCACTGAGAGGCAAATGCTTTATAATTGGTAAATACTATAATGAAGTATGCTAATTCACATGGCAAGGATTTAGGAATCAAGGCCCCGTCTGTGTGATACAAACTCACCAATAAAGCTGTTTTCCCATCTGGGTTATCAAAGGATCAAACTGCGATTCAAGCACATTTCAATACAAAGCCATATGTTGAAAAGCCTCTCACTTCTAAGAGGCTGTAGCATGTTTAGTCAGCATGTTCCCAGACATAACAGAGAAGATGCTGACAAGCCACTCCTCACTTCTTACTTTGAGTCTCCATGACTAACCTCATGTATGCTGTTCCTTTAGAAGTTCCATATTATCAGAGGCCTTGTTGAAACTCTTCACAGTGGCAGCATTCGTTCGGCGCTTCTGTTTATAGAGGAGGAGGACCCAATTTGTGTGCCCTCTGCATCTCCACCTCTGCCCTCTTTCTCTTCCGTTTAAAGCATTTCTGGAGGCTTAGGAGATGTATTTCTAGACCAGGAATTGTTACTGACTATGCAAAACAAGTTTGCCTGTCTCGATGCACATTGTTTGTGTACAGAATGCTATCTTACGTTGACCACGTTTCCTATTTATGAAAAATATGAACCAAAGGCCCAAATTTACTTATAATTAGCGATCCAACAGATTGATGGGCTTAAAGCAATCTGCACTCTTGGCACCCTCAAATGTCTTGCATGAGTCACCAGTGATGATTTAGTAACAAGATTTCAGCGCTTGCAAAATAGCACACTTCTAACTGTGTATTAATATTTAATTTAGCATTTTAAATGTACCTCACAAAAGACCCTAGGACCGATGATAGGCTCCTAAATTGTGAATTTTTTAAAAGGGAACCAGGATAGTCTATAATGATTTCATAAAAGGGAAAAAAGGAAAATCAATATGTTTCCATGTTTCTACACAGACATTGTAGAGGGGTTCTCATTTTAGATGTTTTACTGAAGATGCTTTGCCACCTTCTTTTCAAATGTCCAAGGTGATGGTTAATGCCAAATTCCAGAAGAATTCATATCCATCTCAAAAGAGAAAGTACAACAGGAGGGAGAACACCCATTTCCTACAAACATCACCATCACCAGACTCATGGAATTACCAATCTTAATGTGGACAACAGGCACTGAGAATAGGTGTTGAGGAGCTTCATGTAAAGGAAAGCATACAGTCATTTATGAAAGATGTCCCTGCACCAGCAGCATGCCACCTGTAATAACAGAATGTTTATTAGCACACAAATTAGGATTATAAATGATGTTGCTTATCTATGGAACAAAACACAAAAGACAACTTATTAGCAAAAAGATAAATTGCTTCACAAAATCTCTGTGAGATACTATGTTATGGCATTTAAAAAAGGGGGGTTTTATTTGCACAAACCGATGCCTTTATAATCCATTTAAAATAATATACTTGCCACTAGGTGGCTATTTCTGATCAGATCATTTTACCATTTTAATTACATTTTTAATATCCTGGCTGCATAAACAAAGATAAATTACAAGCCCTGCACAATCCGCTGCTAGCTCAGGCACAGTCAGTAATAATATCAGCTTCTGTTTGTGCCTCCTCTAATTAGATTCTGAAGCCTAGGCTTTGTCAATCAATAATTTTAATTTTAGAATCGCCTTTTGATCTTACATTTCATGTTTGTTTGGGAAAATGATCAGTAGGACAAAGCTGATAATTTATGCAGAAACAATCTCTCCCCAGTGCTCCAAGCACATTCCTCCCATCACTATCAGCCTGCCTTCTGAGCCTGACACGGGTCTAATTAGCATGCAGATATGTGTCACCTCATTGGCAATTCAAATTGCTTTTTTATAATGTACCTCAAATTGTGCTACTCAAACATTGTATTTGATTTCCCAAGCCCCCTGGGCATCCCATAATGTCTCCCTTCATCCTGGGTATGAGGCATTTATTGAACAATCTGCTGAGACTGGCTGTCTTTTCGAAAACACCCAAACACCTTATCCTGGGTACTAGCTTTGCTTCCTCCCTTCAGAGGGAGACGCCTTCTCCTTTGGATTCCTTGTGCCACATCTGTAGGTTCTGAGATGATAGGCTCTCTCATGAGGTGCTTCTCCCACGTGGTTGATCTACAGAGGGCTTCAGTCTCATGCCACTCATTTTTTAAGTGGGGGAGGAGGGTTGGTGAACACGCATTAATATGCGGCACATAACCACATCTCTGAATGCCAGTCTTCCATTCTTCATTAGAGGAAAATGACTGGATTGCAGAGGTTGCTTGCCTCTTTCCCCACTTACATAGACACACGCTCTCACCATTGCTTTCTCAGCACACATGCACACATGCACCCTCATTCACATCCACCTATGCAACTATCCAAGATAGCATATCGGCGTGACGACGTTGTCACTATTGAGTTATGTGTGAAAGTTGCCTGCTGCACACATGACAAATAAAGGGATTCCAGCATACACTGGGGCTTTTTTTTTTTTTAACCATGCAGCAACAAGTGGCAGAATCAATGGTGTACAGTTATTCAGCAATGTAATTCATTTCACTGGCTTTGGCTTCTAGCCAGATCCGCCATCTGTCTCCAGCTCTCCCTCTCCCCGTCTCTCCCTCTCCCTCTCTTTCGCTTGAATTTGCCCTACATTTCGTAATGTTACGTGCCTGCCATCCTTATCCTGTGCCAGAGGTACACTGCCAGCCTCACCCCCATTCCGGAGTGGAGTTCTCAGACTTCAGTGACACTTGGGATATTCCACATCAATGCCATGGGAAGACAAGGGTAAGCAAAAAATCAAAAAGAGTAATGCAATAATAGTTATTATAATTATAATATTACGGGATCCGATTGTTCCTGCTTCTGCCTTTTATCCAAAGCCTGGAGACAGGTCTGCATCATTCAGGAAGTTTCCCTGCTTCGTTAGAATATCTTCGTTTTCTTTAACATACGCTGGCACACCAAGCCAGTACACCACTCCACGGAATGCCTGCGGTTGGACACTTGCAGAGCTCTGCCACCAAGCAACCTCCTGCATTGGAAACCGGGGACTCCTCCAGGATCTTATGTGTGCTTGCTGTTTGAAGCTGCAGAAAAGTGAATAATCAATTAAGTATTGATTTCTTGTAAGATTTGGTAAATTTCAAAGGCAAGACAAAGAGGATGGCTTAAGGAAACACTGCAGGGACTTGGCGTAAATTAGACAACTAACGGAGATGCTGAATAAAATAGCACCTCAACTGAAGATTTCCTTGGAAGAATTAGCACTAGCTATTGGAAGACAATGGTGGATTTAATCAAAACAGCAGGCACGCAAGAATTTCACTCGTGAACCAGAAAAAGGAGCTAATTATAACCACCTTTTTAATGGAGCTAATTTGACTGAATGGATGCAAATGTGCTTTACTTATGGATGAAGAAGCAAGCCTTTCTGCATGATCTTGGGATCATCTTATCTGCTAAGCTCTGCAGCTCCTGTCCCCTTCCGTACATTTTTATTTCCAGAGAAGGTATTTATATGTGTAAACAACAGCTACCCATGCAAAAGATTCATCGGGACAATATACTGTGGAATATGAGCTATAATCATCATCTTACAGCGTCTCAGGATTTTCTCTAACTTGGGGCTTTTGCACCCTTAGCGTGCAATAAGTAATGGTAATAAATGAATGGTGGTAAACGGTTGTGATTTTTTTTCAATGTGTATTTTATTAATCTTAGCTTTTTTTTTTTTAACATGGTGATTCTGGATTGTTTGACAATAAATCCATAATGAAAGCAGGGGATTGTTGGGTGGGGTGCTGTTAGGCATTTGCAGTGTTCTTAGTGATCGGAATGTGTAGGTCCCACCAACCCATGTGTTCTTTAGTTATAAAAGAATGGTAAAATTTTTGACAATTTGAAGAATTGGTTTTATAATTGGAACAATGTGTTATAATCAGTAAGAGAAGAACTGTTGTATTTTTTTTTTCCCTCTGGATGGAACGTTCTTGACTGGTTAACTCCTCTGTTGCTGAGGAGAAGTAAATATCTTATAACCAGCAAGGAGAAGGGATTGCAGTGACTGTGCTCTGCCGCATGTACATCCCCACATTTCAAGCTGGATGCCTGTTAAACATTTGCTTCCATTTCTATTATTTCCCCTTTTCTGTTTTTCCTCTTTTCATGGTTTCTGTCTTGCAATCTACATTCTCTGAGCAACCATAGGAACCAAGTTGCATTACGCTTCAACACAAAGACCTTGTAAGAATAATGAATCCTCATTTGCATAGACATTTGTATTCAGATTTGCCAGGCTATAAACTTGGCAGATCAAGCGGAATATTAAGTAGAGGCTTCCCTGGTAAATTGTGGCTCTTGAAATTGCTAAGTACTCTCTCCTCTTTCCTCCATCCCCCCCTCCTTCCTCTGTAGGGGCAGGTGAAGTCTTTAAGAAGTGGATTGGCTCTTTCATCTTTCAATATGTGATGTCAGTTTTAAGCCATAGCAGGTGTTCTAGTTAAAGGTACAATATGAACTGTGTGTGGAGCATTATCTCTGTAGGCCAGAGGTGACAGGAGGGTTTTAAATAGTGAAAGTGTTGGGATAAATAATCATCATATACACAATAATGTTTTAGTATCTTTCTGGTACTTTAAAAAGTTGGGATCTGTGTTTAAAATCTCTCACAGGATGAAGGATAGGAGAGAGGAAGCTGCTCTTTAGTCCTTATGTGGTTGAGTTGTGCAATTAATTTTGAGTTATCCTTGCTGACATGCTTATGGCATTCTTGAAATACTTTAAATGCCTTACAACAGTAAGTCATGCATGGACTTGTGTAATTCTTCATTTTGCTTGGTTCTGAATTTAAAAAGAATAGGAATAATTATGGATACTTCTAGCAAATTTACCAGTTTAGAAATATGGCCCTCAAGGTCATATCTATGCTACAGGAAAAAGAAAAGAAATGAAAAATGTACAGTGTAGCTTTTCATTTCCGTGTTTAGTGCTTTCTGCAGAGAGCCAAGCAAATGGGTAATCAGGAACATTTGAGCATGACTTACTTTTTCATGAATGATCAAGTATTTCAGATTCCTGTAAACATAGTCTAAATTGATGAACTATTAAGAAAGTCTCACTTCTTTTTTATTATTTATTTTATTTATTGCATATGAGTGCTTTATCTGCATAGGAGGGTATCAGATTACATTATAGATGGTTGTGAGCCACCATGTGGTTGCTGGGAATTGAACTCAGGACCTCTGGAAGAGCAGGCAGCGCTCTTAACCACTGAGCCATCTCTCATTTCTTGCTAGGCTTTTTTCCCCTGAAGAAATTCACCACTGTGGGGAACAATTAGACATCGTAAGGAGATCCATCTCACAACAAACATGTAAGGATAGTATATCAATGGTTTTTATTTTTAATTCTTCTTTAAGAAAATAATGTAAATGATTATATGCAGACTGAGTTGACCATAAAGGGATTCCTTTATAATATATGGTAGGAATTTCAAACTTGCAAAAAATTACCCTGAGCTGCTGAATATGTAACTATTACTAGAAGTACAGGTGAAATTAATTTCTACATGGGAAAAATAAGAGAATATGTAATAAAAATAAGAGGTGTTTTGTGGGCTGGAAAATGCATATGAAATATTTTGAGTGAAAAAGTACTCTAAACTTCATAAGCTTATAAAAATATTTCTGAGAAGCATTTCATAGTATGTATTAGTATCATGTGTATTAATTTGTCACAACACATTACATTCTAAAGAAGGTTTTAGTTATCCTTCATAGGCTAATGAGCCTGTCATCTAGAAAGAGAAATATAAACCATTGAGGGTGGAGAAACTATATTTGTATTCCACAAAGTCACTATTTAGTAAAAATAAATGACTGATATTTTGATAAAATCATTCATATGTTGAGAAACTATTCTACTATCACTGTCAAAAAATTTATCTCATATAAATTGTTTTATGAAAAAGTGGAAGTATAATAATTACCATCCAGCCACCCACATAGGAATTGTGGATCCAACAGGCTTTCTTCTCCAGGGCCTTAATGAGAGCAGGCTATAATGACAGAGCACCATCAATACAACAAGACAGTGCAAGCAAAGTTATAGGCTCTGATATCAGATGAAACTTCAATGACTTTTTATCAAAATATATTGGCTTTCTCACATAGATCCAAATTTTCATTTAATATGCCGTAATGGCATTATTTACAATTGTTGAAGGGATTATGGACACTCTTATTCAAAGAAAAAATAAGAATATCCCAATTTCTATCCAAGAATATACACCTTCATTATGGATCCAAATAGGATTTACAAAAGAACAGATTTATATTTACACCTTTCTTCAGCACTGCCCATCAATTTGAATCTGTCTTCTCTAATAAATGCTAATGATTCAGTTGATTACGCTTGCACATGTACTTACAATGCAGGTTTGGGAATCAGCCACTGATGATTTCTCTCAAGAAGAAAGATTACACCGTCCTCTCATTTGCCTTCTGAACAGCAGGAGTGAGGTTTTTTTTCCAAAATCACAGTGGCTGTTTCAATATCCACACAGAAAAGCAAAGGTTTGTTTGGTAAAGGTCTTAACATTTCTCATCTTTCTGTGTAAGAATGCAAATGGGTATATACGCTAAGCCAGTGGTTCTCATGGGAATCATGTATCAATATTCTGTATATCAGATATTTATATTACAATTACAACAGTAGCAAAATTACAGTTATAAAGTAGCAGCGAGATTATTTTGTGGTTGGATATCATCACAACGTTAAGAACTTTATTTAAGGGTTACAGCATTAGGGAAGTTGAGAATCACTGCTCTAAACTGTGAATCCCAAACTAAAACAAAAGTAACTGAGGCACCTATTTAAGGTGAAGTTTGCCTTCGAATGTTGAGAGTAAATAAGCAATAGAAAACCGTGTCTGGGCATGAGTTCAAATCAATTCCACTGCAGTTTCATTTTTTTTTGGAGTGTTTTTAATAACCATTCAAAACTGTATATAATTATCAGGCTTTTCCAACCATAACTAAACAGCCTATACTCATGAAATGGTAAGGGTGTTTTACACAGAGACAACGCCCAAAGGAGTAAAGGAAGTACCAGGAAAAGCTAATGCTCTTGTGGATAGGTTAAGGTATCAGCCTTTGGGTTCATTATCTAGAGAGCTGAATTTTGCAGTATATAAATCAACAATGAAACAGTCGTCACTTATAGAAAGGCGGCTACAGTCTTTGAGTTGCTCAGGAGGCACTGAAAGCTGATGACACTTTTGTTATAATCCTTAGAGGTCACAGCCCTTCATAACATAACCTCCAAAGTCAGCTCAAGATGTTGATTTCCATTGAGAAGGAAATTAGCACTGGATTGATTAAGTTTTATTCTTGTGAAATTATAAGGAGGATATGTAAAAAAAAAAAAAACACCAAGAACTCTTTCAAATTATTATAAAAAGTAAGAAATGCAGCTAGGTGCAGTGGCACATGGTTGTAATCCTAGCTCTTAGGGAGGCAGAGGCAGCAAGATCTCTGTGAGTTTGCGGCCAGCCTGGTCTACAAAGTGAATACAGGAGAGGCAAGGCTACACAGAGAAACTGTCTCAAAAACCTCAAACAAACCTCCCCTTCCCCCAAAATACCCCAGCAAAAAGTGTGACAATTTCCTGTCAACTGTAATAAATGGATGGATAGATAATGGGCCAATAAGTGGTAGACATTTAGTTTCAACATAAACTTTTTTCTTATTGATTTAAAAACATTTAATACTTTCTCCTTAGGAAATATGAGAAATTCATAACTTCAGGTTCAATTAAAAACAGAAAGTACCTGTTTGCTTCAATGTCATATGTATTTATGAACATGTACCAGTCTAAAGTATGCTTTGGCTTTATAAATGGATGTTTGATATAGGTAGTGATCATAAAGGAAAGATATAGAGATAAAACAACCTAATTGAATAGGCTCAAAGCAAACAAATACAACCCCTTGTGTCATTTGATGTTCCCTTTCCTAATTTTAAATCAAGTTTTAATTGTTATTTTTAATACCCAATCTCCTATTTTTGTAGCTTATTCCCAGTACAGGTCATTGCAAGATTAGACACAATTACAGAGACTGTTTAAAGATTTTGCTCAAATCAAAAAGGAACATACGATATGTTGTGATGTCTAAAATTACATAAATTAAATGTAAACATAGTGTACTTGGATTTCCTGTCTTGAGCCTTTTTAAAAGTACTGTTATTTAAAAGTAAGTGTTAAGCAAATGATATCTACTTTATGTTGCTAAGTGTTACTTTTTTAAGATAAATTTAAACAATAACTCAAATAGTCAAAGTGTCTAGATTGATTTCAGAACAATTGTCAGCTTCAAATTAAAGTATACTTCTCCCAAAGTATTTCAGATTTCTAAGGCATGTGAGGGCTTTTTACCCTAAAATTTAAAAGATCATTCAAATAATTTCTTATAATTTCAAATAGTAAATAGCTTCTTCTGGGGATCCTGCTGTTACTTTATACTTTAACAAATAACTGTTTTCGTCATTGCTTAATCAAATGCCAATGATGAATACACCATCTTTATTGCATTTTGCTTTAAATGTCATTGCAAATAACAAAAGCATGACAACAGTCACCTTTATCCCGATGGCCACGAGATCAGTTGAAGACCTTTTTAAAGATTCACTCAACTATTCTTCCATTACAGCATCACTGAGCCCCTTAGCTCGTGGTTCTAGAAAGCGAGCCAAAGTAAAAGACAGGGAACTCCATCCAGGAAGAAACAAAAACTTCCAGTCAGAGATTCTGTCAATTGTCACAGACAAATGAGGCACAGTATGAATTCAAAAAAACAATCTGAAATCTTTCCTATATACACCAACATTAACAATACAATATCCTCAAATAATTATACACTCAAAATGGGAAAAGATGTTCTTTCAATATACATTTTTAATTATTTATTTTTATTCTTTTTAATTTCTTCATTTTACCTCCTGATTGTAATGCCCTCCCTCCTCACCTCCCAATCCCATCCTCCCTCCCTCATCCCCCTTCCCTCTCCCTTAGTTCTCAGAAAGATAGTCCTCCCCTATCATCTGAACTCAGCCTATCAAGTCTGGATTGCCTGTATCTGCTTCCTCTGTGGCCAGACAAGGCTGCTCCTCCAGGGGGAAGTGATCCATTAGTGGCATGGATCCAGAGTCCATGTCACAAGTAGGGCTTAACTCCCCATTTTATTGGGCCCACAAGGAGACTGTGCTGCCTATCTACTACATCTGAGCAGAGGGTCTTGGTCCTCACTATGCATGGTCCTTGGTTGATCTCTGCAGTACCCGCCTCCTCCACCCATATTTGTTGGCTTCATTAGTCTCCTTTTGGAGTTCCTTTCCCCTCCAAGTCCTTCTATCTCCCAACTCTTCCATAAGACTCTCTGTTCTCTACCCTGAAGTTTGGCTGTGAGTCTCAGCATCTGCTTAGATCCCATGCTGGGTGGAATCTTTTGGAGGACCTCTACGGTAGGCTCCCTCCCTGTTCCTTCTCTTCAACTGCTTCCTGTGTCTATTCTATTTGCCCTTCTGAATGAAAATTAAGCATTCTCCCTAGGGTCCTCCTTGTTATTTAACTTCTTTAGGTCTGTGTATTGTATTGTGCTTATCTTTTATTATTTTGCTATATCTGCTTATAAATGAGTATATACTAGGTGTGTTTTTCTGGGTCTGGGTTACACAATGGAATACCTATTAGAAATAAGGAAACCTTAAAATTTGCAGGCAAATGGGATGGAACTAAAAATGATCATTGCACTTTTCTTGATTTCTTAAATATGTATCTTTTTGTTTATTTATTTATTCATTTGTTTGTTTAATCATTTTACATCCTGCTCATAGCCCTATCTCTCCTCACCTCCAAGTCTTACCTTTCTTCCCACTTCCCTATTCCCCCTCCCAACCCTTTAGAAAAGGAGGACTCCCTTCCCATCCGTACCAGCTAATCATGTTCTATCAGTACTGAGCATGTCCTCTTTCCCGGAAACCTGGCAAGGCAGTCCTGCCAGGGAGAAGCAATAGAAAAACTGGCAAGAGAGTACAGGCCAGAAAGAGCCTCTGCTCCCCTTACTAGAGGACACACATGAAGCCTGAGCTGCCCCTCAGCTACATCAGTGTAGGGGACCTAGGTCCAGTCCATGCATGTCCTTGGTTGGTGCTTTAGTCTTAGCAGGCCCCTCTGGGCCTGGTTAGTTGACCCTGTTAAGCTCCTGTCACATCCAGATTCTTTTCTCCTTCCCCCACTTTTCCAGAAGACACCTTAGGCATCATCCAATCTTTGGCTGTGAGTCTCAGCATATGTTTCAAACCACTGCCAGGTGTAGCCTCTCAAGTACAATCCTACTTGACTCCTGTATGCAAGCATAGCAGAGTATCGTTAATAGTGTCATTATAAGACACTGGACTCTAATCTGTTTTTAAATGAAGTCTCAAAATATATTATTTGGGTTAGGATGAAAATCCATTTGGGCTATAGACATGTAATTGCAAAATAAAGGCAAATCTTAGTAGATTTTTTTCAGTTACATGCAAACATGTTTTTGATATATATCAAATGACAACCAGTAGCAGTTTTATAGGACATAGATGCATTGTGGAATTTGAAGACAAATCAATTTTTCCCTATGATTAAAAAATCTATTATCGAGCCTACATTTCAATGGATCCTTAACTCATGCATAATTTCAGACCATCACGAATTAGTCTTCTAGAAAATATTGGCTCTCTGAGTCATGTGCATCCCCCCAAATTCTACACATTTCATTGTACAGTATGAAAAAGAAAGACAGACATACTAACTAATGTTATTCTCTTGTCAGAGGTGTCTTTACTTACTGAAAACCTCTACTCTCTTCCACTTGACATATTGTTATTCCAGACTCTCTAATGGGCTTCTCTACAGAATGGGCTGCTTCAGCGAAAGCGCAATTACAGGACTGCTTCAAGATGGAGTCACCTTAATAATTTGTATTGTAACAAATTAATAGAAGTATTTCTGGATATTTTTTGTTTTAACATACAAAGTTTTAAAAGGTCAGATGACTAAGAAATGAATATAATAAAAACCATTGCATAAAGATGAAATACTCCTCTCCCCCTCCCTCTCTCTCACTTTGTGTGTGTGTGTGTGTGTGTATGTGTGTGTTTGTGTGCATGTGCATGCTCTAATATATCACATTTGCTAATATGAAGAATTTAGTAGTTTCTAATAGAGTTGTGTGCTTGTTTCCTTCAGATTTAGAGACAGACCTCCATGCATTCTGCACTAAATGCAAATTTCTTCAAAAGGCAGAAAACAAAACAGCAGCTAATAAAAGTAGTGTTGTAAAGTTGTTTGCCCTTAAAAACTACTTGAAAAAAAAATCAGTATTCCATAAAGGCATGGGCAGTGATTTGAGAGTCAGTACCTTAGAAGAGCCTACAGCATATCCTGACCACTGTCTGACACTCACAAGTAAAGTCCACTGAGCATCACTGTACTATAATGAAAACATCTAAATTATTCTGCAAATGATTATATGAATCTGTGAGAATATTTATATAGTGTTTTATAATGCATATCTCCATTTATACTCATGTATACATACACACATATATATATGGTTGTGTGTGCATGTATTGTGGGGGAAAGAGAGAGAGAGAGAGAGAGAGAGAGAGAGAGAGAGAGAGAGAGAGAGAGAGAATGTGTTCAAAGTTTAGTATTTTCAAACCCCAATATGCTGTCTCTGTTTTTGTAACAGGGAAAGTTGCAACAGATCTAACACAAGTTTCCAAGGTCACAGGAGCAGTAAGTGACAGGATCCAGATTTATATCCAGGTTTGCTGATGTTCACTGCTCTCACTTAACAATAGCTATTCAGTTCATCTCTTTTACAGCTGTCTCTGGTTTAAGAAATAATGAGCAAGTCCTGTGACATCAACTTCTTAGCAAGTTTCTACTAAAGCATTTTAGAACATCATATGCATATGTACAAATCATAGGTTCATTCCAAATACTTTGACAAAAGGCCTCCTGTTACATCAATTTCATCCCAATCTCAATCTGCAGAGCAGTTATAGGCTGTCTATCAACATGCTTAGTTAGTTTCCTTAACTGCTCTATTGATTGATAGCTGATTTTTATCATTTTATTATCCAAATTTTTCACTGACCATTTCATGGTCTAGTTATTTCAACCTTCACAATGACCATTTCAATTAAGTCTTGTGACCTAACTGCCTAGAAATCAGCTGCAACTTCATTGGCCATAAGGAAATTATCTACATTTTAGATTATCCAAAATTACCGGAAACAAGTTTAATTAATATTTTTTACACTGGATAAAGTTCTTTAATTATAAATTTTAATGACTACGGTTAAAATCTATTTTCTTTCACTAAACAAAAACTATTTTTAATATTTCAGTTATGCTAATGTGGGAGATAAAGCTTAGCTCTTTCTCCAAAGGTGAAGTACCATACAATATTAACAGAAAATCATTTATTGTCATGTGGGAAGGAGGCAAGAAAGTTGTTAGGTTTTTTAATGTTGTAATAATTAAAATTACAGAAACAGAGGGGCTCAGAACCATAAATAGAATGACATGTATCAGCCTATACAGATACGTGTTCATTTGTTTAGTTATAGGACAACAAATTGCAAGCATTGAAACCCTTTTCATACTGTCTTCGATTTCACACGATGTAATATTTGCTATGTAATCTAAAATATTTATCCCGATCTATTCAGTAGTGGGATCCAATTCATTCTATTATTACTGAGAGTATGTTTTTAAATCAAACTATGCATTGAAATAGAATTTGCTAAATGCAAATTTTACCAATGTTGAAAGATGGTTTGTCTTTTTTTGAAAACTCTATGGAAAGAGTAAATCAAAATGTCTCTGGACTATGAACAAATATTTGGGCAGAATCTTCATGATCTATCTATTGTATTGCTTTAAACATAGCTTAATCTACATTTTGAAGAATGAAAATAAACTGCTCAAGAAAAAGGCTGCTATACATGTAGTAAAAAAAAAATCAATAAGTTGCAGAGAAGGCTAAGTGGGAGAGCACTTAGCTACCCTTCTTTCTGTGCTGGATTCAATCATCATCAGTGACACAGAGAGAAAAAAGGAAAATTTTGAAAATGAAAATGTAATTTTCACTGTAGAGCAATATGTGGATATGGTTAATGGAAATTGTAAATATAAACCAGTTTATAGTCATTATTTTAAAAAGTGTGTATACATGTGTATATATATGAATAGAAATAATAGTGAAGGCCAATAATAATCATTACTGGTCATTATTAGGGGATTGTTTGAATAGATTATTGTGCACCAACACAAGAGAATACAGTGCAACAAATAATGATGATGATATAGATTTGTTTATCTATTTTATAGATATACTCTATAGTAATTTTGAGTGAATTTCTTATAAGTTAAGGGATAAACAAGATACAGCAGTATGCTTTGATGTGTAAAAGGATATACACATATTTTATTTAAATATGTAAAAAAATGAAAAGGCCAAAGATTGATAAACTGTTCACTTGGAAGAAAAGTCTATTTCACTTCTACCTATCTTGAAAAAATTTTAAATTTACCAGTGTTGAACCTGAAGATAGTTTTGTTGATGTAAAATAATGATTTATAGATTTAAATGGCACATTTTTAGTATTCTAATCATGAAAATCAAAATTAACACAAGATCAGCTTACTGTCATGGCTCATGGCTACAAAACTGGAGAATGGCCACTTCACATTGCAAGCTATGAATGCATTCATTTGGGCCAAACAGCCACAAGGTCTTGCTGGCAGGATTGCCAGACAAGAAGCCGTATGATTATTTGCTGCCTCTATGAGAAGTAAAAGGTTATATTATTCATTCAGTGGCAGACATTAAGATGCTTGTTTGTAGTCAGATTTTTATTTCTCTGTAAGTAAAATGCATTACTGTTTAAAATAAAGTTTTAAATAATATTTTGGAGTTGGATGAATATAAAAATGTGCTACAGATATTGAAGTATACGGTTTTAGCTATTAATGACAAGGAAGGGGAGAAGAAAGCCTCTTCATGGTTGTGAGCTTACCTAGCATGAAACCTTGGATTCTACCAGCATTACCACAAAACTTTTCAGTTTAGTTAACGTGTATTGTATCACCAATTTTCCATATTCATTTTTCCAACATTTTATTACATTTATTAGCAACAAATAAGTTTCATTACCTGTTCCACTGATCACTAAACATATCCTTGAACTGTCGGTCCTTGCTTTTATTGCCCTGACCGTGGTGCTCATGCTCTAAAATGTCCTCAAAAAACTTACTCTACTATTCTAACTGCTTTAGTTACTTTTAAATCTTTGACATAATATGCATAACAATTTAAAGAATGTCCTCTCTAATTGCAATGTATGTGCCTGCCATTGGCCTGAGTACATAAACTGGTGTATTATAAAAGAAGATGCAACCCTTCCACATAGCAGTGTGTATGGGGTCCGGTACATTTTGAGACAGGGATTTTCTCTACAGCTCATAAGGACATGGAACTCACTGAGTAACCCATGATAGCCTCAAACCTGTGGCTTGGCCTGAGTGATGGGATTACAGGCGTGTGCCACCACAGGTAGCGCATACTCACTCTTTAATCACTACGTGTTCTTGCAGCCTTCCTGTGTGGGAGCCACAAAGGATATATATACAGGAGAGTCTGATCAACAGCTGGGTCAATACTCTCAGAGAGCTTAACCTCTTTGAAGATTAAAGTCCAGTCGACGTAGACTCTCACCAAAGACAAAAAATAAAAATAAAAAAATAATAAAAATAAATAAAATAAAATAAAACCAGAAAACTATCACTAACATCAACAATAACAAAGCCCTTCTATTCACCTCAAAAATTAACCTATACTTTATTTGAAAAGAGTTGCAAAAGCAAGCTCCCACTGTATTATTTTACTGTTAAAAATTGTACTGTCTCCTTTATTTAACAACTCTGTTTTACTATTGATTCTTTAGTTGTTTGCACGTGGCTTACGTCTCATGCTTTTTAGTGTTCTCTAAGTTGTAACACAGACTGCACTTACGTTCTAATGTATCAGCTACATTCTGATGATCCTCAGGATTTCACAAAATGGAAATGATTACTCTTTGCATCTGCAACAAAGTCACTTCCAAAACTACATTTCAACAGTTTGTCTTTCCTGTAGTCAATCTTTATTAAAGGATCATTGCATATTATTTTTGAACCAAAGACACTTTGATTGGCATTTGTAACTTTCATCTATGAGCAAATAGTCTTTGGTATATTGGTATGTAGAAAATGTGCTATTGGTCTGTCAGCTAGGTAGTACAGTCGAACCCCTTAAATGTGCAAGTCCTACCTTCCATGTAATTACATTAAAAAAAAAATGAGTCTCCCAGACTGGTTCTATTTTATAATTGTCATTGATCCATAGTAAAATAAAATTATATGTATATTATAATGAGTTATTTAAATAAAAGTTCGTAAACTTTTGTTTATTCTTTATACTAGAATATTTTATGACATGTTTTTGTGGAAGACCATAGAAACTGTTTTTCAATTATTGATAAAATATAACTATTTGATGTCAGATATATAACATTATTTTATGATATCATGGAAAACCAAATTTGAACACTCATAAATCAATCATATCTGGAGAAGTTGTAATAACAATAGCTAACAGGTAAAAACCACCTATTGTGATCAAAGGATTATGCTAAGAATTTTACATGTGTCAGGTTTTAATTCGTGTATCAACTCATTGATAACTGTATAATTACTATTCCCACATCATTGATGAAATATATCTCCAGTATCTTGATTCGGGCCTTAGCGGTGAAGCTTGTGTGGAAAGTCCTCCTGAGATTTTAGCCCTAACTATTGCATTAACATGCAACCAGTATGAGAATTTTAAGTCATTAAAAGCGAGTTTTTAAAATCTTTAATTCTACTTCCAAGGTATTTATTAATATTTTTAATATTTTGGAATCTTGTCGTTAAGGCAATCTTAAGTCACAATAGAGTTCTATCTGTGTCTTTGATATATAAGAAGCTTTCCTGCTTTCTTATATAATTTTCTCACTTCTTGAACTGAATGTTGTTTTTTTTATCTCACTCTGTGTTTTGATAGTTCTACCATTGCACATAATACTTGCTGACCTTAATCGCATCCATCCTTTTTCATCTTCCTGCTGCCAAAGTCTTACCCTTCTCTTTCTCACGTTAAGTTCTATTCATTTTGAAACCGACTGAGTTTAGTAAGGTCTCTCTGTGTAACAATAGTTTGGATCTGTTCAGTGGATCATGGCACGATCATCAATGGGCACAAATGAGCAAAATGGTTCCCCTTTTACCAGTATTTACCAATAGCCAATAATAAATAGTTCATCAGTATGGATTGGGCCCCATAAGTCCTGACTTGCATCTGTGATTGCTTTTTTAAAAGGCCGTTTTGGTTAGAGATTTGATCAAGAAAATGCAATTGTTGTGATAGCATGATTTCAATCTTTCTATTGGTTCTACAGAGTAGTATTTCCTGGCCTTTGTCCCTACATTCTGGCTCTTACATACATCTAGCCTCCCCTCCTTTTTTTTTTTTTTTGGCAATGCTTCCTGAATCTTAGAAGGGGTGATGTAAGTGTCTCCATGGCTGAGCCTTCAACCATCACTTATTTCCGGAATCCTTGGCAGACAAAAGTCTCTACATTTAACAATGCCCGTGCTAAAAAGAAGCTTTTTTGATTAAGCCGAGGGTGACTTTTGTCAGTAGATACAAAGAGGTGTAGAGGATGTGGTTAGTTAAATAACAGTAGTTAGTTTTCCAGTGGGGCTTATAATCTCCTCAGGTGAAGGTTGTTAGGCAGCTTTCCTGTACTAGGAAGGGATTCACTCCCATGTCGCAGCTCTCAAATAAACACATAAGACAGTTTTTTTAAACACCCACAACAGTCATGCCACATTTATACAAGTAAGTACATCTTGCATGGAAGGTTGGCTTCTGATTTGCAGGGTTCACACATAGGTAAGACTATTAATTCCTTTTTGCCTCATCGACTATAGCCCTTTGAAACCTTGATGAGTGTTTACATTCTAGCTCTAGCTTGCTTTCCCTGTATCTTAAAACAAAGATTTTTTTTGTTTTGTTTTGTTTTGTTTTGCTGTTGTTGTTTGTTTGTTTGGTAATAGAATTTTATTTTCTAAGAGTTTTTTGGGGGGAGGGGTAAGGGGATGTAACCAAGAGGTCTAACGATAGTCTATCTTATTTAAGGACTTCTGGGGCCACCTGAACCAATCCTGAAAAGGAATCTTACATATAGGACTAGGAATTTTCTTTAGTGTCTCACAAATTGTAGTAGCAGAGTTATCCAACTATACAAGGAAACTTCCTTCAATTTTTTTCATTGTGTTATAAAGTAGTTCTTTTCTTTATGGCTTTTCAAAAGCTTTTCACTTTGTTTAATCGACCTCACGCTCTGTACATACAGACCACTCTATTCTTCTCATCCACCCATTTATTGTTTTGCTTAAATCTTTCCAGTCCCAGTACTTCAACTCTTTACTATATTTTATGTCTATTCTACTATCTAAACTCCTTGTTTTGTCAATTTACCTACAAATTTGATAACTTTACTTCATTCACAGCTGAATAAAATACCTTAGTGTATATATACCATATTTCATTATCCATTCATTAACTGATAGACAGGATTTCTCCAATTGCTAGTAATTGAGAAAAGAACTGAAGTAAACATGAGTGTCCAAGTATGTCGTGAACATTATATAGAATCTTTTGGGGATATGACCAGGAGTGCTACAGTGAAGGCATATGGTAGTTTCTTTTATATTTAGGATCTTTGGTGGTCGTGGGTTTTTATTTGTTTATTTATTTGTTTTTTTTTTAAACATTCAGACTGTTTTGCAAAATAACCAATAGTTTATATCCCTGCCAACAATGTAAGTGTTCCTCTTTTCTTATACCTACACTAACATGTTTGCCTTTCATGATGGTAACCATTGTGGCTGGAATTAAATCGAATATTAAATGGAATTGGTTTTTTTTCCTGTATATAAGGGTCAAATGTTTCTTTTTTAATTCATAATTTTATTAAATATTTTCACATATACATTTATTTTATTACACATATATATAATAAACTACCTATTGCAAGAAGAACCACAAAACAATTAAGAATTATATAAATGTTACATTCGCTGTGCTTTGCCTATTTGTATTTAGCAGCCTTGAAGAAAGCATCTTTCCTATCTGGTAAGTCTAAAATTCTGAATCTAAATCAATATCTATCATATCTTGTGATTATCAACTTAAAACATCAATCTTAATCTAAAAAACACCTTAACCTCTAACCAACTAAGTTTAATTGTAAAACTAAACTACCTGGTCTTCAATCACATCACAGACTTGAGAAGGAATAAAATAAATTACCTGAGTATACAGGGAGTGCAGGTTAGCAGCTTCCCAAATGAGATAACAGAGACAGTTTGCTGCCTGAACCATCACCCAAAATTCTCTATAACATTAGAGAATCATCTTCAGCCTTCTGGCCCAATATATCTTACAGACATCTTTGTGAGGCAGGAACTCCTGAGGATTTGCTTACTCTGTCTTGGCAGTTTGATCTTCAACTTTGCTTGCGTCCAAGCTTATTCATTTCTAGACAGAATTTTGTCTTTGGTAGAAATGAGGACATTTTCCCAAATGGCTGGTTTGACACATTTGAAGCCATATCCATAAGGAGTTTTTGATGTTCTTTGTCCTCTTTGAGTTAAGGTGGCTATTGCCATAAGTTAACCTCTGTCATTGTTGAATCTTTACAATAATAAAAAAAATCTTTAAATGTCATATTCTGTATGTCTCTGAGTTTTTGAAAGGTCTTATCTAACTATTTTACCTTATCTATCTATAGAATAATAGCTACCTGTTACACATAGGATGTATATAATTGTGATAAATATAGACTGGTAATTGAAATTACCATGATTTGATCAACTAACAATTAACATGTACTTACTTATCCTAAAATGCCTGCAGTAGTACTTTCAAAATATTGGAAGTAAACCTTGTATTATAATTGAGTTGAATGGGGACAATGCTGCATATTAGAGTAGAAATATATTTAATGTGTGAAGAATAATCTTAAATGTGAATCTATACCAATGTATCTAAAATTAAACTTGTTTTGCATCAATATACAAAATTCTATACAAGTTAATGAAAACTAACCTTGTGAATAATACTTAAGGCATTAAGTTGAGGAGCAGTTTCACTAATCTACTTTTTTGTCCTATCATCCCTATATATTTCTATTCCCCCCTTCTTTCTTCTCAGCCCCTATCTCCAACCCTAAGAATGAAAGATAAAGGAGAGAGAGTCATCCCTGAGTACAAACTTGTTTCGACTCTAAATAAGATCAAGAATAACTTATAACCAACTCCCAATGAAAATAAACATCTATCGTCCAAGAAAGCAAGCAAAAATCTACCCAACGCCACTTAAAGGAAATGGGGCTTTGTTCTCTTAAGGTTTCTTCTGGCTGATTAGGGACTAATAACACCTTTGTAGGGGTACAAATAAAATTGGGGGAAATGCTTACACAACCTAAGAATAGCATTTGTGTTCCACTTTCTAGTTGTTGAGAAATTCTAGGCTTAATGGAAGTCCTGTGTGTGACAGTCTGAAATGTTGGACCAACTAGGATTAGAAGCTTTCTTTGCGCTGTCCTGAAGCTGTCCTGTTCCAATAGGGAACAGCAACTGAAGCACTGGGTGCTGGACATAAAGCATGTAGGATGTCAGCATCCAACATACTGAGAAGAATGAATCCTGTCAGGTCTGATCAGCTTTGGAGTTGGTTATAAGTTACTATCAGTCTTAATCAGAGAGAAAATGAGGTTGGACTCCAGGGTGTCTCTTTTCTCCTTCATCTTTCTTTCTCAGGTTTGAGATAGTAGTTGAAAAGAAAGAAGGGGAAATATAGACATATATAAGGTTGATAGGACAAAAAGTAGAGTATTGAGTCTATTCTGCAATGTAATGCCTTAATTGTTGTTCACAAGGCTATTTTTGATTCATTGGTATAGATTATGTATATTGATGCAAAATAAGTTTAATTTTGATACATTGGTATAGAATTCAGAATTAATATTATTCTTCACACACACACACACACACACACACACACACACACACACACACACACATATATATTTCTACCCTAATATGGTGTAGTATACCTACACAACTCAAGTAGAATATAAAGTTTACCTCCAATACGTTAAAAGTGCTGTTGCAGGCTGTTTAGGAGAGTAAATTATACAAGTTAAATGTTAGTTGATGAAATCATGGTCATGTCAATTACTAGTCTATTTTTACCACTGAATATACATGCTAGGTATAACAAATAGATATGATTCTATAGATCAATAAGGTAAAATAGTTAGACAAGGTCTTCAAAAACCTCAGAGTCCTATAGAACGTGGCATTTAAAGATGTTTTTACTGTTGTAAGGATTGTTTGAAAATAAGACAGGTTAATTCCTGGCAACACCCAGCCTACCTCAATGAGAATAATGAGCATCAAAGAACCTCCTTATGGAGATGGTTTCAAATGTTGCAAACAAGCCACTGGGCAAAATGTCCTCATTTTGGCAATAGACAGAATTCTGCCTAAAAAAGGGCAAGCTTGGTTGCAGGCAGAGTTGACAGGCAAACATGACTCACAAATTTGTCTCTCAGATATACTGGGCCAGGAGCTGAAGATGATGCTCCAACATTATAGAGAGTTTGAGTGACTGTGCGGGCAGCAATCTGTACCCCATTCCTTAATTGGGTTATTTGGTTTGGTGGTGTTTAATTTCTTGAGTTCTTTATATATTTTGGATATTAGACCTTTGTAAGATGTAGGGTTGGTAAAGATCTTTTCCCAGTTTGTAGGCTGCCATTTTTTTCTACTGACAATGTCATTTGCCTTACAAAAGCTTTTCAGTTTTGTAAGGTCCCATTTATTAATTTTTTATCTTTAGCCTGAGCTATTGGTGTTCTGTTCAGGAAGTTGCCTCCTATGCCAAGAACACAAAGCTCTTCCCCACTTTTTCTCTAACAGATTTAGTGTATCTGGTTTTATGTTGAGGTCTTTAATCTATTTGGACTTCAGTTTTGTGCAAAGTTATATTTGCATTTTTCTACATGTAGCTATCCAGTTAGACCAGCATCATTTATTGGAGATGCTAGCTTTTTCCCCCACTGTATGGATTTGGCCTCATTATAAAAAATTATGTGTCCATAGGTATGTGGGTTTATTTCCAGGTCTTCCATTCAATTCCATTGATCAACCAGCCTATTTATATGCCAATACCATGATGTTTTTATTGCTGTTACTCTATAGTACTGCTTGAGATCTGGGGTGAAGATTCCTCCAGAAAATCTTTCATTGTACACTATTGTTTTAGTATTCTTGGTTTTTTCTTTTTTCCATATGAAGTTCAGAATTGATCTTTCAATTCTGTTAGTGTTCAGTTCAGGAAGTTGTCTCCTGTGCCAGTGTGTTCCAGGCTCTTCCCCAATTTTCCTTC
Source organism: Acomys minous (assembly GCF_964271855.1). Lineage (NCBI taxonomy): Eukaryota > Metazoa > Chordata > Mammalia > Rodentia > Muridae > Acomys > Acomys minous. The sequence continues at coordinate 100,961,747 of NC_140483.1, read as the reverse complement.
TAATCCATTTAGTGTTTCTGGTTTTACGTTGATGTCTTTAATCCATTTGGACTTGACTTTTGTGCATGGTGACAAATATGGATATAATTGCATTTTTCTACATGTAAACATACAGTTAGGCCAGAACCATTTGTTGAAGATGCTATCCTTTTCCCATTGACTAGATTTGGCTTCTTTGTCAAAAATCAAATGACCATAGGTGTATGGATTCATTTCTGGGTCTTCAATTCAATTCCATTGATCGGCCTGTCTACTGCTGTGCCAGTACCATGCTGTTTTAATTACTGTTGCTCTATAGTACCGCTTGAGATCAGGTATGGAGATTCCTATGGAGGATCTTTTATTGTATAGGATTGTTTTAGCTATTCTGAGTTTTCTGTTTTTTCATATGAATTTGAGAATTGATCCTTCAATGTCTTTAAAAAAATTCTGTAGGTCATTGGAACAAGAGACAACTTCCTGAACAGAACACCAACAGCCCAGGCCTTAAGGTCAACAATTAATAAATGGGACCTCATAAGGCTGAGAAGCTTCTGTAAGGCAGGAGACACTGTCAACAGAACAAAGCAACAGCCTACAGACCAGGAAAAGATCTACACCAAGCCTACATCTGATAAAGGTCTAATATCAAAAATATATAAAGAACTCAAGAAATTACACACTACCAAACCAAATAACCAAATTAAGAAATGGTGCTCAGAATTAAACAGAGAATTCTCAACAGAGGAATATTGAATAGCTAAGAAACACTTAAAGAAATGCTCAATGTCATTAGTCATCAGAGAAATGCAAATCAAAAGGACACTGAGATTCCATCTTACACCTATCAGAATGGCTAAGATCAAAAATTCAAGTGATACCACATGCTGGCAAGGATGTGAAAAAAGAGGAACACTCCTTCTTTGCTGATGGGAATGCAAACTGGTAAAACTACCTTGAAAATCTATATGGTGCTTTCTTTAAAAAAATGAGAATAGGGTTTCCTGAAGACCCAGCTATTCCACTTCTTGGAATATACCCAGAAGAAGCTCCATCACACAACAGGGACATATGCTCAATCATGTTCATAGTGGCTTTATTCAAAATAGCCAAAACATGGAAACAGCCTAAGTGTCCCTGAGTAGAAGAATGTATAAAGAAACTGTGATACATTTATACTATGGAATACTACTCAGCTATTAAAAACAAAGACATCCCAAAATTTGTCTACAAATGGATTGAACTAGATATTATCATAATGAGTGAGTTCACCCAGAAGCAGGAGGAGTCAAATGGTATATACTCACTTGTATCTGGACACTAGCTCAAGGGGCATGTCCTATGAAAGTCTTCACTTACCAGGAAAGTGTGTCAGAGAGGAGGACATCCTATTGGGACTTTAGGTGAGAGAAGCATTGGAGAATGGGAAAATAGAAGGATACAGAGGGTCCTAGAAACCAAGAAGAAGAACATTATGATGGGCGGATCTGGGCCAAGGGATCCTGTTCAAACTATGGCACCAGCCAAGGACAAAATGTGCAGAAACTTTGAACCCCTACCCAGATCTAGCCAATGGAAAGGACATTCTCCATAGTTGGGTGGAGAGTGGAAACTGACTTTCACATTAATTCTGTTGTCCCATATTTGACCATGTCCCCTTGATGGAGAGGCCTGGTGGCACTCAAAGGAATGATAGCAGGCTACCAAGAATAGACTTGATACCCTATGAACATATACATGGGGAGGTAGTCCTCCTCAGTCACAGACACAGGGGAGGGAGTAGGGGGACAATGGGAGGGAAGGGGGAGTGATAGGATACAAGAGATGGGATAACAATTGAGATGTAATATGAATAAATTAATAAAATTAAACAATAACAAGTGATGGAAAAATTGTGTAGGTATTTTGTCAGGGATTGCATTGAATCTGTAAATTGCTTTTGGTAAGATGGCCATTTTTACTATGTTAATTCTCTCAATCCATGAACAAGGGAGATCTTTCTATCTTCTGATGTCATTTTCAATCTCTTTCTTCAGATTTGAAATTTTTTTCAAACCACTCCTTTAATTTCTTGGCTAGAGTTACTCCTAGATATTTTATATTGCTTGTAGCTATCGTGAAGGTTGTAATCTCTCTAGTTTCTTCCTCTGCACAATTGTCCTTTGTATATAGGAAGGCTACAGACTTTTTTTAGTTAATTTTGTATCCAGCCATTTTGCTGCAGGTTTTTATCAGATGTAGGAGTTTTCTGTTGTATTTTTGGGGGTCACTTATGTAACCTATTATATCATGTGCAAATAGGGATAACTTGACTTCCTCCTTTCTCATTTGGATCTCCTTGATCTCCTTTTGTTGTGTTACTGCTCTGGGTAGAACTTCAAGTACTATATTAAAGAGATACGGAGAGAGAGAGAGCAGCCTTGCCTGTTCCCTCATTTTAGAGGAATTTCCTTGTATTCTTGTATTTCAATTTTGCTTGAGTTCTCCAGGTTGCTTTCTTTGGGATATCTGGGATCTGCATATGCCATACTGTTTTGGTTTTTGTTGCTCATGTTTCTATGCTGTCCCTTAGTCATCTTGCTGTGTATGATGTTGGGAGGTAGCTTCTGAAGTCCTCACTGGGCATTGAGAGCAGTTTGTTGGTGAGTGATTATAGGTCGTGGGCCTTTCCTTGTGCTTGTCAGGGAACTCTTCACTGGGACAAGCAGGTGCCCTGGTTTTGGCTCCTGGAGACTTTTCTCCACACCCTGAGCTCCCCACTGGGTTAGCCAGGGTAGGTACTGGTGCTTTGCAGCTCCAGTATCAGGTTGAGGTTATGTACATAGAACCTGTTTTCCTATCATTGCCTGGTTTTGAATACCCTTCTGTCGAGCCCTGGGGCTTTGGGTCCTAGGCTCAGATCACACTAGAGTGCCTGAACCCCTACTGGCTTCTAGAAGTTGTTTAGGTTTTTGCCTGTTTCCACAAGGATGTGGGGTCTAGGTTCTGCTTGCCAGGAAGACAGCAGCTACTGTCTTCTGATTATTATTGGTTGGATAGTTTTTGCTCTATCTCCCCTGACCTGCCTAGTTTCTCCCAAAATCATGAGAATCCCTGCTAGGCTGTGGAGCCTGGATAGGCTTGGTCCAGTGTCCTGTTGTGCCAGGATAGTCCTCTTGGGGCACCTATTTGGCTTCTGTCCAGCCCTACTCGGATGGCTGCTGCATTCCTTAACTGCAAAGTCTCTGGTCTCAGATCACACAGCTGTGACTGTGTGTCCGTCCCCGATTTCAGAGCCTGCTGCTGTGGCTGTGCCCACAGCTGACTGAGTCCTGTGTAGTACCTGGGCTTTATTGACTGGCATGGGGAGAGTGGGGGTTTGGAGGACCAAACCACCAGTTTCCATTCCTTGATTTCAGTCCCAAATACTGAGTTCATGCTGCCAAGCAAGGCCGCAGCGCACAGCTTGCAGCTTGCGGGCAGGATCTGGACCAGGCGCTGGAGACTGGATTAATGTTGGTAGTGTCTCCTTCTCAGACCAATCCACAGCTGAGTAACGTGCTCACAGCCTTCTGGGCCCTATGTGGCACCTGAGCTTTCCATGGACTGGTGAGGAGCGAGTGGCAGGGGTCTGCGGAACAATCCATTTATTTCCCCAAGATTTCCCTAGTCCAGGAGGTCTGATGCTCCCCCACCACAATTTCAGTCCCCAAATGCTGAATTTGTACTGCCTAGCAAGGCTACCACACACAGTTCTCAGCTTGCAGGTGGAGTCCTGACCAGGCACTGGGGACTGGTCTGCTGTCCTTCCTGGGGCACTAGATGACCAGAGGAAGTCTGATTCACCCACAGTCTGTAGTGTGTGGATCTGTCTCATCCAGTTCCCCCTATCCAGGCTCCACAGCCTAGCAGGGATTCTCAAGATTTTGGGAGAGACTAGGCAGGTCAGCGGAGATAGAGCAAAAACTATCCAACCAATAACAATCAGCTCCCACAGTCCATGGCTCCTGGTAGCATCTGTGGTCTCTGCCCTGCAGATCAGACACCGTACATCTTCATTGCCACCATATTGGCTCCCTTCTATCTCCAGTTTCTTTAAAGTCACCTAGTGCTATGGACTTTCCTCTTAGCACCACTTTCATTGAGTTGCATAACTTTGGGTACATTATACCTTAAGTTAATCTGCACTTTCTCAACGACTAAAGATGTCTGACAAATTTCTTTAAATTATAAGATAATTATATCATTTCTCTCTTCACTTTCTTTCCTCCCATTGCTCCCCCTCCTTGTTCTCTGTCAAATATGTGGTCATGTTTCTATTCATTGTTGTTACATGCATAACTAAATATATTATTATTTTCCTATTTTAATTTTTCTTCCTGTCTTCATAATAACATAAACAATTTCCTTTTTCATTACACATTCTTTATTTATGGATAGTGCCTTTTGACTGTACTTCTTGTTTTCTTTTTGTCATTATTGTTCTGCTTTGATTTTATCTTTTTTTTTTTTAAGATGAAAAGAAGAAAAGAACATAAGGTTGCATGAGTATAGAGGTAGGGAGGAATTGATGGAGAAAAAATATGATCAAAATATATAAAATTTTAATAAAACTTAGTTTTGTTTTGTTTTGCAAGTGGCGATTTATGTCAGTCAGATCTCTCTACACACTCTTTTTTACCTTGCCCATCAGCTTTCAACTCAGTTTGCTCCTTCCTGCTTCACTTTTCTCCTTTACCCTAATCAATACCTTTGTGTTTTACCTTCCTAACACATCCTCCAAGAGTACCTTACTAAATCCCTGACTTATCTAGGTATCCTCAATCAAACATGCATATCTGGAGATTCAAAGCTAACAATCAAATATGAGTTTGCATGTGACATTTGTGTTTTTCACTCTGGGTTACTCTATTCAGAATGGTTATTTCTTTTTTCTTCTTATTTTCAATTTTAATTTTTCTTGACAGCTGAGTAACATTCCATTGTACTAATGTACTAAGTGTTCATTATTCACTTATCAGATGAATGATATACAGGCTATTTTCATTTCCTGGTCATTATGAATAGAGTATTTGGATGAGCAGCGATCTCTGTAGTAGGATATAAAATCCTTTGAATATATGCACAAATGTTGTATTCCTGGAGATTATGGTAGCTCTGTATTTATCATTTTATGGAGCCTCTACAATGATTTCTTTAGTGGTTTCACCAGTTTGTGAATATCTAAAGTTTTTTTTTAAAGACTCAATGATTTATGGAAAATAATCAAGAACACAAATATTAAAGTTCATGCAACTTTGGCCATACCACCACCTGGTTTTGTCAAAAAGCAAAAAAATGTACACTTGAGAAAATACCTTACCTTTAACAAATTGTTCTGGCAAACTGAAAACATGTAGATAGAACAATGATGCCATAGCCTATCTCTCACTCCCACCCCCAAGATATCAATGGATTGAATCCATCTAAATGGATTGAAGATTTTGGTGTGATTCTGAAAGAGAAGAAAGTAGAGAATACATTTGACCTTATAAACAGTTAGGACTTTTTGATAGAACCCTGAATGAACAAGCATTAAGAGCCATATAATAAATGGGGCCTCATAAAAATACAAAGTTTCTATAAACTAAAGAACACCATTATCTGTGTGAAATTGTACCTCACTGAATAGGGGTAAAACATTACCAGCTATACATCTGACATAAAATTGATATCTGGAATCTAGAAATAATTTTAAAATCTAAATATCAAGAAAACAAAGAATTTATTTTTAAAATGGAGTATGGACCTAAATAGAGAGTTATCAAAGATAAAATAAAAATAAATGAGAAGCATTTTTTTAAATTTTTCAACATCTTTAGCCATTAGGATAATGTGAAGTAACACAGAGCTGAAGCTGCAGTTCGATTCACAGCACCTATGTTAGGCATTTCAGAACCACCTGTAACGCCAGCTCCACGGTCATATTCCTGTGGCCTCCGTATGCACTGCACTCATTAGAATATTGCCCCTTACAGATAGTAAAAATAACAAAACTAATAGTTTAAAAAAGAAGAGAACTCTAAACTGTCAAGAACAAAGACTATCAAATGGCTTAGTAATATCTTGATAAACTACACATATTTTCACATAACTGGAAATATTTCACACTGCTTATCACTGAATAATCACATATATCTATTTCATTAACTTAAAATTAAAATTGGTGAAGCAATGCTGAGACTAAATCTGAAAACACGGTAGAGAGCAGTAAAAACAATGCCTTTAATGTTGAAGATTCTGAAAATATATAACAATGACATGAAAAAGGGGAACGAAAAAATGAATATTATATTTATGATCCTTATTTTACTTGCTCTGATTTGTTTTGTTTTATATGTTCAGTACCCGGGGTGTAGTGGATAATTGATTAATGTTTTCTGACTAAACCACAGCTATACAATTTCATGTTTAAAAGTGAACATAAACAGGAACAGCAGCTGTAGTTTTTCTGACAGTGTGAACACCATTCAATTAGTCCAAGGATTACCCAGATGGAGCCAGTGCACCTGGTATCTGAACGCAGCTATGCATTTTAAAGTAAGCCACAGAGCGGCAACATTCTATTCTACCTGGGAAAGCATGCTGTGTAGGCACAGTCAGCCAAGTCTCAAGTCTCCAGTGCTTTCCATTCCAAGCACCTGCGGCTTTGGCGATGAGTCATCTCATCACAGAACAAGCCACTATGTTCTGGAAGGACATATTAATACCTTGCGGTGTTATGGCTATTCCATGGTCAATTCGCTTTCTAAACTCATGGAAACTCATCAAATATTTAGCCCATTCCAAGCCATGACATGTTTTGTAGAACCACTGTATACGTAAGTCATGTATATATTGAAATAACATCGGGATTTCATGACCCGCATCTCTTTTGTGATGTGTGCTATAGTGAACATCTGGACCACATACTCAGTAATACTTTCAACCTAAATTTCTCACTTCTGAACAAAAATGTGCATGTCCAGCTTGCTAACCTGTTATGGAACCCTATTTTATCTGCTTATGTCCTCTAGCCATGACCTACTCTAATCTATTTGTCCATTACTATCCACAATCACCACTTGTGCAACCTACCTTCCATTATTTCGACCATTTTCTTATATTTAATGGAGACAACAGACAGCATATTCATAGAATAGCAGAATGCCATTTAATACGTGTCTTAAAAAATGGGATGTGATTATCTTACACTTGTCCCATTGAGCATTGGTTTGGTAATATCTAACAGGCTCTGCTTTGGCTTTCATCTTCTATCAAAACTGCATGATTCCAGTCTTGCTGTTCACTGTGTAGAACCTTATGCTACATCATGTATCTTTACATAAGCTGCTTGTAGATATTTTATTGAAAGACTATTGTAATACAGTATACAATGTGAATCTACAGATTCTGATGGGAAAATCATGTAGGTAAGAACCCTTCAGGCTGTTTCTAAGCTGTAGCAGGCTTAAGTACTTTTTATAAGTTCTATGAACTCTTGAGTTTTTTTTTTTTCTAGCATGGCCATGAGATGCCAGCTTCAACTTTAAACCTTTGACTCAATCCTTAGTAGAAGCTGAGATTGAGTTTGTTAAAATATATTACTGAAATCTCACCTTTCTTCTTATGTCAATTTCTTTTGTTCATTTGTTAAAGTGTAAAGTTACTTTGACATTTTCATATATAAGTTTCACTTTGGTGCATTGCTGGAGACACAAAAATAATGAAATATTATGAGAAAAAAATAATTTAAACTGCTTACCTGACAAAGATAAAAAGGTTGCTTCAAATAGTTATGTTTTGGCTTATGTAACTATTTTTTTCTTTTTCATTCAGAAAACATGAGGAAGTCATTGCTGCCCAAGATACACCAATTCACTCACTTCTGGGAGGCTTATGTCTCACATACAGAAGCAAGTTTGCTGTAGGCCATTCACTTAAACCTCAGTTTTCTAAGATCATGATATAGTAATTAAATACTTTTAGGAAACATGATGATTTATCATGAATTAATGAACTATAAGTACCAGGTATTTCTACTTTGACCTTTCTAAATTCACAGTAAATGGAGTGTATGCTATTCCACTTCTAACATCTCTGCTAATTCTTAAATAGTTTACCTGGGTGTTAGAAGACTTCACTTTACACAACTGTCAAAAAATTAATTTTTTTGTCTATTATTATAGCCATTGTTGAAGTTTAATAACAATTTAAGTGGCTAGTATTTGAGCCTAACCTACTTCTGTGACCAGCAGCAGCATTTCTCCTCTTATCATCAATTGTTCCTAAAAAGAGTAACTTTGAATCATTAATATAACATGAAAATGTTATGTACAAATACATACATGGTAGAAAAAATAGTAACATTCATTTGATTATGAAAATAGGTACATTTATATTTGTTCTACTAATAAAGATAAAACTAGTGCTATTTTAGATATCTCTTCCTTTATTAGAATCATTGTACTTTGATTAAATAAGATGAAACTGTTGTTCATAAACAAAGGTATAAATCTTGAAATATAAGATATATCACACACACACACACACACACACACACACACACACACACCTTTAAATAATTAAGGCCTTATTCCAAATGGGTTAGGCAAGAGGCATATGGAGCCCACATTATAAATTTCCTCAAACAATCCTTTAACTCCTGTACTTGAAATCGCCTAATTTTAAAAAGGAAAAAAAAAAAGGTGTATTCTGTTGTTTTTATCTCAACCGTATGCTAGGCATTCACTTGGTATATAACTAAGAGGAAAAGAGATGCCCTTTCTCCAAATCACTGCCTAAAAACCTGGTGGGTTGTGGATGCTGAGACTAAGAAGCATACAAACATTTTCCCTCTTCTGCTACAGTTTTCATATTTCAGGGCTCAGAGTGAATCCCTGCTCAGAAAATCACCACTCAGAGTACACAACACCCAGATGTCCTTACCACATAAACCTCCTCCTGACTCTCCACAAATTACAGTAAATCACAGAGCAAACAAGCTGAAAAGTCAGACGATCCTAAAAACTGGTTACTAGACTTTAGAAAAGAAAGTGGCATGTCAGTGCTGTGGGTTAACCTAAGCAACGGATTTCTTCTCTTTCTTTCTTTTTCTTTTTTCTTTTTGTGGGAAATCCACAGAAGCACAAATGGTAAAATGGAAAAGTTACAAAAATGCTCTCATGGCAAAATCATTTCTAAAATTATGATGGCTTCTATTTATATAGAATTCTAAATTTAAATAACCCATGTTAACAATATTTTGGGAAGAATTTTTCAGACTTTACAGGGAGAAGTTTGCATGAGATTTATTGTACTTTTTTATATTGCAGTGCTTAAACTATTACCTACTTTGCTATTTGCCATCCTTATGCATGAATATGACTCAGTGTAGTTTTAGCTTTTACGTAATCATGTGCTCATATATGCATCAGCATGTAAATAGATGTTCTATCATAGCGGATTTCCCCTATGCTGTAAAATTCACTCTTTCATATTATATGGAATTTTAGCTTAACATTACAGCTTGAGCTATTAGCAACCAAAGTCCTAGTTTGTCATTGCTGTGTTACAACAACACAACAGAAAAATAACCTGAGGGAGAAGGATGCCCTTCACCTTAAAGGTTGTGGTCCACAACTCTAGCAGGAAGCTAGAGGCATTTCTGAAGTAGAGACCATGAAGAAACTCCTATTCGCAGCATTTTCAACTTGTTTTCTTACACATCCTAGGACCAACTGCCCACAGATGGCACCATCTACAGTGGCCTGGGTCCTCTCATAGCAATCACTAATCAAGAAAATGCTGCAATCTGATGAAGGCAATTCCTCAAAGGGGGTTTCTTCCTCTTGTGCAACTCTAGCTTATGTCAATGTTGACAAAATATTACCAGCATCCAAGAGAAAGAAAGAAAGAAAAAAAGAAAGAAAGAAAGAAAGGAGAAAAGAAGAGAAGAGAAGAGAAGAGAAGAGAAGAGAAGAGAAGAGAAGAGAAGAGAAAAGCATTGTCATAAGAACAGGAGCTAAATCTTGCTGCAGTGGGCATGCCTCCAGGACATCCAAGGCTGCATGGATAACCCCTGTCTGGGGTGGAGGGGAAGCAGCTGATGTTCAACTTCTGTGACCATCAATCATTCCCCAGGTGTCATCAATTCTGTCTAAACCTCTGTTACCTTGTTGATCTTCTTCACAAGCTTAAATAACTTGGGCAAGGATGTAGTCCAATGAAATGACTCTGATGTCTGTGCGCTACATAGTACAGAATGTCTGTCAAAGCTAGATACTTATGGGCCCCCAGCATTGAAGCTTTTGAATTCTGTTCTGAGATTTGTCATTAAGAACTGTTACACAAATTTCTACCTATCATCTCTCTATCACATCCTTAGATTGTAGCTATGAGAAGGACCTCAGGCAGCAGTAGGGACCAACTTATATAGAAATAGATAGGATATTTTCCCCCAAAGAATTACCTGTAAGCCTAAGCACATATACACATGTTCTCTTATGAATTTAATATTAAACATAAAAAGCTGTTTTCCTCACTAATCAACGAAATAGTAGAAAAATGGAACCTGGACAAAAGCGTAAACTCAGAGCTAGTATATTGATGTTGCATAAAAAATTTTCAACTTTTGTAAGTCATTATCTTTTTAATGATCTATAGGGAAACTGAATTGTAGACAACTGTTTGGAGAAAATAAAGGAAATGGATTGAACAAGTATTCTTCTCTTACTTAGCTATGTTTTCACTTTTTAGAATATTTTGGAGTGTGTTCCATTATTTCTAGATTTATGCACAGGCATTCCAAATATGCTAAGATCAGGCTTTCTAGGAATGAAAATAGAACTTGTAAATGAAAGTTTTCATTTGGAAAATCATCTTTTTCTATTATGGCACAGTATGTTTCACTATATCAAAGCCAAATCTAGGCTTATAAAAATCTGAAAGATATTTCCAGGGAAAATCACCACCAATCTATGGTCACAGGATGTTTTTAGTCATAATTCTTTAACTAATGTACAAAATTACAATAATTCTTGTGTTACAGATTGTATACAAAATTGCTTAATAGAGGCCTTGTCACTGTGAATAGAAGCAACCAAGATACTCTGTGAATATGATGATGTATCTTGGTATTGTGATATACAGGTTTGAGTAATTTGTAGCAAAGGAGAGAATATTGAGGAAAAATTAGTGTGGTGATCTGCAGCAGTTTCCTCCTGATGGAAACATTGCGTCCTGGAAAAAATTTTCACGAAGATTTAGAAACTTGTCCATTGAGAAAAGCTCCTTAAGACTCAAGAACTAATCAACACAAAGTTCACAGGAAGTCCTGGAAATTCAACAGATTCACAGGGCCTGTACTCACCAACACATCCTAAAATTGTTGTAAGGACTTCTGGGAAAAGTAAACTTTCAACCTGGTTCAAAGAATGGTAGGATTCAAGCTTGCTTCAGTCTTTACCCGTTCTCAGTAGGGCTTTCAGCAATGCACTGTTCATACTCCTGTAAGTAATACAGCAATCACAGGCCTTTAAATATCCCCCATTGACTTTATTGATTCACCAAGTTGGACTTTTGAAAGTATCATTAGGTTGGCCTGACATCAATTCCACATCTATAGTAAACTAAATTATTTTCATGTTTCCCCAGGAAAAGCATCACACAACACACAGCAAATGGATAAATATATGAACTGTATACATTCCACATGACAATTCACTTTTTATGTGAATATATTATATAATTTTCATAAAATAGAAGAATGGGTCCACAATATAAAATAAGAAAATGTTTTATTTTTTATTAGGATGTATATAACTGGGAGAAAAGAATTAAGTAATAGGCCTTGGCAGCAATTAAATAAATGCTTTTGCCATAATTTTGTAGATTCATTGACATCTTATGTTGACACTGAAAATGTTGCAGGAAATTACAAGTTCAACATGTGGTTGTAGAAGCGTAGAAATATCTACTAATTTATACACTTAGTTTATGCTTAAAACCCCATTTGATTGTTAGTGTATCTGTCAAGGTAGTCTCCCAACAAAGACTTAAAAGCTACATAAGTTGAATGAAACCACCTAACAACAAAATGGTTGAATGGGATTCCTGACTCAGCTTCTAACCTCAAAGTTCATATAGAAACAAACTACATAGAGAAAACTTAAAGTGTAAATAAATTTCAGAGAGCTTGAGGGTCAAAATAAGAAATAAGTATATCAATTATTACAGCAAATGATTCTGAGTCATATGCAATGTTCACTGGTGATTATTCTTTATGGGAAGGAAATGGATTCATTAATCTTGCTGCTTTTCCTCAATTCTTATCCCTATATGCTACTCTTTGTTAGAGCCGAGTGAAGATTACTGTAGTGGCATGGCCTCGGAAATAGAACATCCAGCTTTTGAGATGGAAAGGCTAGAAAGAGAAAAGGAAAGAGGTTGAGGGAGAAAGTGAGAGTCAGTGTGGAACACCAGAGAACACTAAAAGTTAGTCATAAAGCCTGGCATGGTGACTCAGTGTCTAAATACAACATTCTTCAATGTGAGGCAAGATGATCATGAGTTTGAAGCTAGCTTAACCCCCATAACAAGGTCCTAAGAATAAAATAGGAACAGCAATAAACCTTTAAATGAACATGGACTAATTTTGGAATAAGGCAAAGCACTCCAAGGAAGCTGAGTCATAATGGTGCCCTCACTGTTGGTAGAGCTAAGTGCAAGCCCAGAGTTGTCAGCCTTCCATCTGTCCAGGATGCCACCACTGTAATTAAGGCTCTGAGGCCACATTCTGCCAAGAGGTCAATCAACAGAAGGAGGAATTCACAAGAGTCCATCTGGTAGTGGGAGTAGACGGAACATAATAGGTAGCAATGTGTCTTAGACTTTCATATTTCATGGCACATTGAAGTTTCAAATAAATATATAAGCTCTAGAAAACATATTCATTTTTCCAGGAAATACATTTAAAATATAAACAAAAAAACAAAATAATTATAAATGATGGTGACCACTTTTTCACACAAAAACAGACACTTGTGGCAAGTTTAGAATAGGCGGAGAGCCATTTTATAAAAATGTACCTTGTATGGCTTTTCTTCATTTAGGTGAAGATTATTGCATAGTATGTCATGAACTAACCCTGGGATACTGGCCAATATTTCATAACTAACAGAAGAATTCCTAAATTTAGGGTCAGAGGATTTGACTATCATCTCTGTCAGTCAAAACTGTGCAACATGGGCCAGGCTGTTCAGCTCTGGACCTCATTCAAGTTCATTTACAAAATGAGATCTTCTCACTGGCTCTGGGATTTTCATATCCTGTGAGCAGAGCAATGCTGCAGATGCACATAAGCACCTTGGGCTTTCAATAAGCTGCTTTGAAGGGCTTGTGCTCTGATACATCAGGAGAAAACTCTGGCAGGTGAAGAATGGCAGCTGCCAGAACTGACATCCAACACTTCACCTGTGTCCACCAGGAGCTTGGAAGCCAGTTGTCATGCCCAGCACTGTTTATCTCTAAATGCTCAGTCACTGTTTTCTTTTAAGGCAACGACTATTGCCAGTGTATATTGTGAGGGGGAGGGGGAAAGACCCCAGAGGAAGGGTGGGGCAGAGTCAGGTGTAGACACTACAGCTGTATGAAAGAAGGTATATAAAGGATTGCTCAGTACGCTCCTGTGTAAAATAAGCTGCCTCTGACACTTCCTTTTACAAAACTGTTTTCAATCTTATATTCGCTCGTGGTGTAGTCAATCTTGTATGTCTAAAAATGAAAAAAAAAAAAAAAGCAAGCAAAAGAACGAAGCAGAACTTTAGAATTTATCAAAAGAGGAATCCTCTTTGTCGTCCTTGCCTGAGGAGCTGCAAAAAGGTGCAAGAAAACATGAACATTTTATTTAAACCTTAATAATGTCTTAAGTTAAAATTTGACACTTTCACTTTAGTGGAGTTGAGAGAAGAAACCACAGGAAATGTAGAAAGAACACGGTGGAAGCAGAACGGGCTGGAACTGCCCTTCTCGCTGCCTCCGTCAGTCACACCCATAATATAATTATAGCCTAGCATTTGTGTTTAATTATATAGTATGAGAAACGCTCTGTATTTTACAGTTAAGCTAAAACAAACAGTTTTATTGCCAATAGGTTTTGTACTTTTATCCCGAGGAATGAATTTTAAACAGGCAAACACAAATCTAGACTTAATCAGGCAAAATGAAGATGTTTATGGTCTTGCCACACATAGATGTGTTTTCAGGAAAACCTAGTCCAAATAAACAAATGCTTCAAGTTTGCATTTGCAAATAGTACATTCTCAATATGCCTTAAATGTTGCCTTCAACGCTACCTTTTTGTGTGTAATGGGTGTTGGGGGGCGGTTGATTCAAGATCTTTTTTTAATATGTTGCTTCCATGCCAATAAAACATAATCATATATAAGGGTTAATGTGAGACTATTAAGCTCTGTTTTAAAGGAAAACTCCAAAACATTCAATAGAGCCATATCCACCTCCTCTGCTGTCATTCCACTTCCTCTTTTCCTCTCCCAAACATCAGTGGTGTTTAAAAGAGTGTATGATCCTTCCTAGGGCTAGATTTTGTGGTACCAACCACAGGAATTTCTCATGGTTTTAGTGCATAAGTAATTGCTATCATGAAAATTCCTGATTTTTCAAAAATAAATGATGCATAAAAGGCACATAAAAGTCCAGTTAATAAGTCCCAATGCGTTCAAGAACATATCTTAACTCAGCCAATGGAACTGTTTTTTTATTCAGTGGAGACCTCTTAACTGCATTGCCTCAGTGCACAGTAAATCTATTCTTTTAGCAGGTTTATTCCTTTATCTGGTAGTCAATTAAGTGGCCTCTCCTGGAACACAGCAATGACATATATTTGTGGAGGGAGGTATATTCTTATAACTTGTCTGATTATCTTTCTGCTTGGACATGTATTATTTATGAGTGTTATTTCTTGAGCCGGTTTATGCCTTCATCAAGCAATCATGAACACATTTTAAGTATAAATATGAGTCTATAGAAACTGGAAATAAGTATGGTTTTAACAAGGTTCATTCTTGCACAAATATCTCATTCAATTTTCAGGGAATTGTATTTTGAGAATAAAATTTGTTTTGTCATTTCTCTTTCTCGCCCTCCAAATTGTAATACCTATACTACAAAGAAAAGCAATCATCATTCTTACATGCATTCAGCTAAATATTTCTAGACATAGAAATGCCGTCAACTTATTTCATACATCTGAGACGAACTGAGACAAAGGCGTTAAAATGCAGCAGCAACCTCTATGATAATTCCTCAATAGAGAAAGAAACTTCACAGAATAAATGTCAGGAAAAAAAATGTATTGATGTATTTCTGAGTGAGAGAATGTAATCAGAGTTCCAATGCTTGAGGTAGTAGAGCTATATTGTCAATTGTATTTGTTAAAGTTTTAATACAAAGAATCTCCTATACCCATTGAAAAGCTAGAGAAAAATTAAACACTTTTCTATTTTTAGTGATTAAATCTCTAATAGTCCTTAGCATTACTCATTTTTCATTAAAAAACTGAATCAAAAATTGTAATTTTTTTTATCTAATCTCATCACTTTTCTTCATTTAAGGTAACCAGTTCATGTTAAATTGAATATTTTTGAACCATCATTATTTTAGGAATAATGAAAGTAGTCATTGTTTAGGTGATGTTATAAAGCAATACAACTGTCATTTCTAAGGTAATATCTGGCACAATCTGCAGAGAGATTAGCTGTTCTTAAATTAAGGAACATTAGGAGCCAGTAATGGGATGACATTCTTTTTATGGCTATAGCTTGGGTTATAATGTGACAAGAAAAAAAAATGTAATGTTTCCAGAATGACAGCTTTTTAGATTTGTGTTGCCTGTGGCAGTTCAGCTGAACAATAAACTATAATTTGATTGATAGAAAACTGAAGCGGTTCATCTAATGTGCCATTTTAGCTTAGCGTCCTTTGGTTTTGCATGTACAGTGATATGTCACAGTTTTAGAAATAATATTGTTTGCATTAGACAGGAGATTATATTTGCCAATGTGAAAATGTAAGATTTTATTTTAAAAAATTATCTAAATATTCCCTTTATTATGATGAATTCAAATTTACTGGGCTTCAAATTTCTAAGTTCAAATATAAAAGACTAGATGATGTAAATAATGCCTATTAGTTTGGGATAAACAAGTTGGAATTACAAAGACTAAGGAAGAGTAAAATTTCTTTCACCAAAATGTGATTAGGTCTAGATATCCTGGCTTTATTTTTAATAAATGATGACCTGACCAAGAGAAAAGTTGCAATCAACAACTATGTTGCTTCTCAATTCCAGAGGAGGAAAAATGTGCACTCAAATTTATTTTATTAGTATGATTCTAATAACTAAACCAGGTCCTTGCATATAACAGGAAGGCAATCTATGATTAAACTACATCTACAGATATTTTTTGACCTTCATTTTGAGACATGGTGTCACTAACTTTACTAATTTGCCTGAAGTAGCCTTGACCTCACTTTGTCATCCACAGATGTCATTTTCTTCTTTCATTCTCCAGAGTAAGAAGGGATAAACAAGTAGTTACAGGCCTGTACCACAATCTGAACTGAAATACAAATACACACACCCCCACACACACACCACATGCAAGAGACAGAGAGACAAAGACATACAACAGAGAGAGAGAGAAGAGAGAGAGAGAGAGAGAGAGAGAGAGAGAGAGAGAGAGAGAGAGAGAGAGAGAGAGAGAATGAGAATGAGGGAGTAACATCCCATAATGTTGACTACTTTATACATAAGTAAATGTAAGTAACCAATTAACAATGAAACAACATAAGGTTATTTATAAGTAACTGCTGAATGCTGATGACTTCTCAGACTCAGCCATAGCACATAGAAATAAAAGTTCTAGACTTAATTTCAGAGCACATTTTTTAACAGAATGTTTATAGTTCATTCCCTGCTGCAATCAATCAAAACAACCTATGAAGATTCTGTATACAACTGAAATAATAAAGAAATGTTTCTCTTATAAAATGACTGTTAACATTCAGCTTAACCCATAGATCAGTGCCTCGCTCAGCCATCATTAAAGCTTCCTCTTGCAGTGATGGAAACAAACACAGAGACACACAAAGGGACAATATGCAGAGAATTTGAGCTTTTAGAGCACTCAGGCCCTTGATGGAATGTTTTATCCACACCCCGTTCTTCAGAGCCCAAGAAATAATGTCGAAAAGAAGGTGAAAAAAATAATAACAGCCATAGGAGATGGATGACATAAAGGCAAAAGCTTATTCCAGACATAACAAAAGGGGCACACATATGTTCATGGAGACTATGGCAGCATGCACAGAACCTGCATGGGTTCAAGCCAGTCAGGTTCCCAGTGCTGAGAAGGGAAGTAAATGGAAGCACCAACCCCCAACTATGAAGTGAAGCTATCATGAGCAACGTGTTGGTGAGGAGCTGGGAGATTTGGGGGGGGGGGGGAATGACCAGAAAATATTATATGAAAAAAAGTATTTTCAATAAATTATTTGCATGTGGTCAATATAGTTTATCCAAAGTGACCATCAAAGTTTATTTGTGCAACTATAAAAAAGCATTTTAAATGTTATAAGCATTAAAGTAGTCACTGCGTTCATTGTAGAGTGTTCCTTTAACATGGCTAGAGGTATGATAATATTACTTTTCTGTAATGTGATATGAAAATATAAATATCATTTGTGAATGCTTACAATATTCCAAAAATTGCATTTCCTTACCTTTGTTCAAATATAAACTTTCTTGATTGCTATCAGGAACCGTAGTAATAACATTAATTGATTCCAATGTAAGAGTAGATTTACTAAAATCCTTTAAAAAATTGAGAAGACTATTCACTGTATTGGAAAACTTGATAGTATCATATTCAAAACAACTTAATTATGTTACATATTACCATTTGTTATTGAAATTGGCTTTGTTCCTTGTGTGTGAGTGTGGTGGAGGACAGAAATTGACATTAGGTGTCAACCTCTATTACTTTCCACCATATTTTTTGAGGTCAGGCTTTTCACTGATTGTGAAACTTGAGATTTCAGGTATACCAGCTAGGATTGTCTGGCTTCCCATCCTATCCCCAGTCTTGGAATATAGAAGTACATCACCATTCCAGCTCTCACTCAGGCCCTCAAACATGCACAACTATCATTTTGTCATTCAAGCCATTGCCTTTGCTCCAGGATTTTCCCTCCCTTCAACTTAGAAAGCCTAAGCAGAGCATTGAGTGAAAAGAAAAATCTCATCGTCACGAAGGCAACCCCTCCCTAAACAGTTAACAAAAAGAATGCCTTGAAATTGGGATTGACATGAAGCTTGGTGTTTTATGCCACACAAATAGCGTCCTTTGTTTATCCTTGTGATACTTAATTAGTTTATTTCTCAGAATGTAAGACAAAAAAATTAAGTCACGGTCTCATTTATGAATTGGTTTCTGCTTTTGTAAGGGAAAAGTAATGGTGCAATTCAAACATTTCCTGGCTGCTGTTTTAAGTAATTTTTCTGTGTAGGTTTCTTATTTGTATTAGGTTTTCTTTAATTAATTAATTAATTATTAATTATTATTATTATATTTTGAATTATTTATTTTTATTTACATTATTGCAAAGTTCATCCTATAACGATTCATTTCTTTTAGATGTGTCGTTTATTTTTGGAATCTGAGTGCGGTGGATTCATTTTGATTATCAACTCAACAAACTCTTAAATCACCTGAGAGAAAAGTCTCTGATAAAGTTTATGAGGGATTATCTGTAATTGAAGTAAAAGATCTATCAACTGTTGGCAGAACCATTACCTGTCTCTGTTCTTGCACTGTAGATGGAGAAGTAAAGCAGACATGCATGCACTCATTGCACACATTTTCTGACTATGAACAGAATAAGGCCAGCTTATTCAAGGTTCTTCCACATCGACTTCCCCACTATAGTGGACCGGACTCCAAAATTTTGAACTAGAATGAGCCATCTCCATTAAGTTTCTATTGTTAGACTATTTTATTACAGCAACAGAAAAGATTTAAGCAGTGTGTATGGTGGTTGCTGTGATAAACAGATAAACCTGACTGCTTAGAACTGTTTTGCAGGAGGAATCCTAAAAAAAAATTTGGAATGGTGGTCTAGAAATGATAATAAATTAAGAGACAGAGCTTAATAAGCTCCTTTAGTGGGACCTAAGAAGACAGAAACAATGAAAGAAACACAGACCATGAAGCCTGGCTTGATTTATGAGATTATACATGGAGGAACAAAGGCTCGTATTGACAATTGGAATAAGGACCATTCATACAAATTGAATTTCTTGTTGCCAGTATCCTGAGAACTTGAGAAATTCAAAGTAAAGTTAATAGATTAATTTATTTGATGAAGAAAATGTATGGGCAACACGCATCTCAAAAGGTGAGTGCAGAAGCAAAGCCATTATAACTGATGATGACATAAGCAACACTGAGGAGAAACCTGGCACTCTGCACAATGAAAACCGGACAATGTTTCCTCAGAGTCGGCACACAGAAGCTCGCTCACACAACTGTGGTTCAAGAGGCCAGTGCTACACCTTGAGCCACCAGCAGTATTTGGCAGTGTCGTCCATATGGTACTGATTTTGACAAACAGTGTAAAGTTGGGGGTGGAGAGTTATGTAAAGCAGATGAAGCCAGGCAATAGGTCACAGGGTCAGAGTCTTTGCTGAGGGGCTATGAGAGGTCATTGCATGAAACAATTAAAGGAACATCTAAGTTGCAATGGAGATCCCAGAGTACTAGAGATAGTAAACCAGGAAAGATTGTGCCAAAAAGGCTACATGAAAGGAAGAGTACACTTAAGAAGTTGTGTATTTGCCTGCAGCAGGGCTGGAGACATGGGGCGGCCTGACACCTTTGAATCCCAGCTATTTTCATCACATGTCCTAGGAGACAGACTGGAACTGCAGAATTTGGTATTTACTCTACTAGATTTGGGATTCAGTTGATTGAATTGTTCCTTCTTATGCCTTGGTTGTTCTATTTCAGAATATCAGTGTTTACTTGGTGCCAATGAATGTTGAAATAATATAACTTGATTTTCCTTTTATAAAAGGTCACATTCGAGTGACTTTGGACTGTTAATGTGTTAGAACCTAATCACTGTAAGAGTCTTTCTGTAGAGCCTCCTTATGGAGATGACATCAGATGTGGCAAAGAAGCCACTGGGCAAAATGTCCTCATTTCTACCACAAACAGAATTCTGCCTAAAAAAGGGCAAGCTTGGAAGCAGGAAGAGTCGATGGCCAAACACTGCCAAGACAGGGTAACTAAGTCCTCAATAGTTCCTGCCTCACAAATATATCTGTCAGATATATTGGGCAGAAGCCTAAAGATAATGCTCCAACAATATACAGAGTTTTGGGTGACTATTCAGGTAGCAAACTGTCTTTGACATCTTCTCATTTGGAAAGCTTCTAACATGCACTCCCAGCATACTCAGTCAATCAAGTTTATTCCTTCTCAAGTCTCTGATGGGGTTGAACACCAGGTAGTTTAGTCTTACAAGAAAGCTTAGTTGTTTAGGGATTAAGATGTTTTTAGGTCTATATAGTTGTTTTAAGTTGATAATGATGAGATATGATAGATAAGGATTTACTTTCAGAATTTTAGACACACCAAGATAAAAACATGTTTTCTTCAAGGCTGTCAAGTGCAAATAGGCAAAACACTAAGAATTTAACATTTATATAATTCCTGATTCTGTCATTATTCTTCTTGCTATAAATAGTTTATTGTGTGTATGTGTAATAATATAAATGTATATGTAAAAAATGAAGAAATATTTAATTAAAAAACAAAAGGAGTTTTTAAAGTTGGTCTATAGAAACTTTTAAGGTTGGATCAAGGGAATTTTTTAAGTTGGATTGGGTGTTATTTCTTCACATAGGAGATATCCACTAACTTATAAGGACATGATTTATGACTTAAGTTGGTGTATTTGTGAGTCAAGTTACCAGGCATAGAGTTGTGATGATTATCTTTAATTCTCATCTCTAAGACTATGTCAATTGCATTAATTGAGGTCATAAGACCTATCCACTGTGAGTGACACTACTTCCTAACTGAGATCCTGGTCTCTATAAGTAGCGGGAACACCCTTATTGTTTCTTCTCTAGACTGTAGATATATGACAAATTGCTTTCAATGCTTACCCCTTTGACACCTTCTCTCCATGCTAGACTAGAGTCTTGAACAGTAAACCAGAGTGCCTGCTTTCTCCTTTCATTGCTTTTGTTAGGTTCTTTTAATCTAGCAACCAAAAAGAAATTAAAATGCTGAGCTTACTCCATGCTACTCAACAGAGTTTGGTTGAAAGATTTTTTAATGATATTTTCATAAGTTAGGTAATACTTCATGACAAATATAAAATTTGCTTCTTTTTGTGATCCAGCTGTGCATTGCCTTAAATGTTTTTATCTTGTAGGCTATAACAGGATATTTGATTAGGTACAACAAAAATCATGTTGCTCACAAACCTAAAATATTTTCAATTTCACTCTATGTACAAAATGTGCCAATCAACAGTTTTGGTACTTAATTTTGATTCATAAAATTATCTATTGATTTCAACTTCATGAATATTATTAAATAGTAAAATTACTAAGATCTTTGGTGAAGAATCACACACACACACAAAAAAAAAACATTAATCCCTATCAATTCAAAGGTCATTATCTGATAAGTAGAATTCATTTTTTTAAGCAACACTTACAAAGAATACTCCTGTGGAAATCTATCTTCAAAAATTTTGTACACATAGATACATATATAATATAACACACATATGTGTGAATGTATGTAAACGTAAAGAGAGACACAGAAACACAGAGAGGCAAACAGACAGTGACAGAGGGTTATTCTTTCAAGCACATGGAACACCTATCTCCAGAGACGAATTATGACACCTAGTGAAATTTCAGACTAGGGACTCTGAGGTGAAACCCCTGACATAAGAGTCCACATAAAAGCAAAGCATCCATTAGGGCCCAGCATATTCATTCCAGGACAAGGAGACATAGCTGACTTAATCTGGCTGACATTCTCAGTTGTACCTTTAATTTTATCTTCATGTGATCACATTACTTTTTTTTTGCATTTTTCTTTTTTTTAATTTTAAATTTTATTTTTAATGTATACTAAAATGTATTTTAATGTATATATTCATTTTACATCCTGATTATGGCCTCCGCCCTTCTCTACTCCCAGTCCCACCCTCTTAACCTCTTTCCCCATCTCCTCTCTCAGAAAAGGGGCCTAGCATGACCATCCTCTGAGATACCCCACCCAGCAAACAATTGAATCAGATGTTGAGACTTGCTGACAAGGACCCCAAGAGTTTTGTGGTAGAGTTGGTGGGGAGGGGGGGGAATAGAAGTACTCACAGGGGACAAGAGCTCCATAAGAAGACCAATAGAGTCAACTACCCTAGGCCCATGTGGGTCTTAAGAGACAGAAACACCAATCAATGAGCATGCAATGACTACACCTAGGCTCACTTCACATATGTAACTAAGGATAGCTTGAACTTCATGTGGGTACCCTAGTAAATTGAGTGGGTGATGTCTATGCCATGGATTCTGCTGCCTGCTTTCAATCATTTCAGCCTAACCAGGCTGCCTTGTCTGGCCTCAGTGGATGAGGTTGAGCTCAGTCCTGGTGTGACTTGTTATATTGGGATGACTTTTACCTTTGTGCATATTCCCAATAATTCCAAATGTAAGAAATCAATCAGGATACAAAATATGCTCAATCCCCTTTTAACACTTCTCACCACTTGGGCTAGAATTCACCCTCAAACAGCCAGCCCAAATCTTCACCTCTCTGTTCTTTCTCTCTGTCTTAACAGAAGTAAACAACATAAAAATTTCTGTCACACTGGACTATAAAATACACCGGTACTAGCAGTTTATGGAACACTGTTAAACATTATTTTGAATGTGGTAACCATGGTTGTGGAGTCCACAAAGCCAGAAATGTTTCTGAGTGCACACTTTGTAGGTGGGACCATTTACAGTCTAAGTATTCAATAGTACTGCATAGCAGTTGTATGACTTGGCATTACATTCTATTTTAATTTACTTTTTTCTAAGAATTTTTTCTAGGACAAGCCTAGAATTATATTTAGTGGATAAATCTTCATAATTTGATGTAACTTTCTGAATTTTTAAAAATAAAGCTTTGGTAATTTTTTCAATAAAACTTACTGGTAACATTGTTCTTCAAAAAATTTTGCATCAAATTCCTTTGATGACTATATCTTAAGGTTACAAACATAAGTACTGTGAGGTGGCACTGCTCATTTGAGCAGCAGGGAAGGGTCAATGGCTGTATTCCTGGAACACTAATTTATTTAAACAATTTCTTAAGGAAAATTACATGAAACAAAGAATTCTTTTGTGTTAACATACTTAGAAGTAAAGCAGAAGTGTTTTTATAATACACAGATCTATGCCTTGCTAACTGTGCCTACAAACTGTGCACCTTTCCTGTACTTCCTAAATATTCACAGTTTACATACAAACAGATGTAAATGTTTGCATAGGTTACTTCCACTAAGAACCTTTGCTACATTTTGGCACAGTATTTCCTCTTTATATGCCCAGGTGTATTGGGTAAGCTTTCACAACATGCTTGGCTTTTTTGTTGTTATTTTGTTTTATTTCTATTTTTAAGCAACCCATTCTCTGACTCTGTCTCTGTCTCTCTGTCTCTCTGTCTCTCTGCTCCCACTTCTCTCCTCTACCCTCTCCTCTCTTTTTTTCTATCTCTCAGGTCCTGCTGAGAATCGAAAGAAGATTATACATATGTTAAGGAAAAGATCTACTGCTAAATCTCATTCTCAGCTTTGTTGTTTAAAAACAATAAAATGCTGTGACTACAAACACATACACTGATGTAAACAACTGCATTAACAGCGTACCCATTTTTCACATGCACACGCACAAGAGTAAGCCGTAAATTAGAGATTACATTTTTATAAAGCAATAAACTGAGAATTATGATGGAAATCAAAATAAAACTGAATAGATTATAAACAACATGGCCTGAAACAACATCTCTGTTGTTGCAAGTGCATGCTGCTCTTTCAGAGAACTGGGGTTTAGACCCAAGTGTCCACATGGATGGATAACAACTCCTGGAAATGTCAGCTCCAGAGATGGAGCATTCTTTTCTCAACTTTTCTGGACACAATCATACACACACAGACAGACCCCAAAACAGGCAATACATATATGCCTAAATAAACAAAATACATCTGAAACAAAGGTCATATCATCTAGCCAATTCCTCCATCAGGCTTCTTTTAGGCACACATATCTTTCTAAAAGGAAAAGATGTGAACATTTAACTTCTAAAAAATATATGCTCGTTTAATGGCATCATGGATAATCATTTGGACATGTCCTGTATATTTAAAACCTATGTAGATCCTACCTATCATAAGCAGACATCAGTGGATGGTGTCAACTTTATGTTGGCATGGAAACTTGAATCATAACAGAGATTTTAATCCTTTAAATACAGAGACTCACTGAACATCTGGACATTTAAAGGGCAGGCCCTGAAAGTTGCTGAGGTCAGGAAGAAGGCCACTTATTATTCAGCACAAGTAATACTGACATGATAACATTTGGATAAGCAATTTTTGTTAATTTTAGAAAATGTACGCTCCAACGCAATTTAGGCTTTTTGTGTTTGTTGATATTACTTTGTAATGTGACAACCATGACACCATTTTCCAAAACAGATGGATTAATGTCATTTTTTTTTTCAAAAAAAATTACTTCACCTAGACAGGTGTTTCCTGTGTATGTTTGACATGAAATTAAACATAGCTCCAGATGTTCTGTTTGCAGCAAAGCCAGTTAATTTTATTAGAACATTTAATCACAGATCAACAGTGTAATAGGGGCCAGGGAATGTGAAGCAGAGATTTAACAGAACTTCTTAATGAATTGTAAATTTGTTTATATAGGAGAGATCCAGAGGCACATGATTCTGCTATGTGAATCCTGTAAACGGATTTAATAGAGATTGTTATTTCTCATGAATTCTGATATTATTCATATTTAAGGGTCTCTAAGAGCCGTACAGTGTGTGTGTGTGTGTGTGTGTGTGTGTGTGTGTGTGTGTGTGTGTGTGTGTGTGTGTTTACTTCCGGTAATGCTATAGTTTTGCTACCACTTAGCACAAGTGTAGCCTTTAGATTTTTGTAAGCCAGCCTTAGTGTTGTTTTCAAAACACCACTCCTTGGGCAAGAATGTGGCTGCTACTCTCCTGGGGCTTTGCAGTGCATTAGGGTGTTACTGATGTTCAGGGTGATTGCTCTGTCTGACACATACATAGGCAGTACACCAGCACAGAGCTCCACTGTTCCAGGCCTAAACATCATTATATGCCTAGTTATTTTTCCTCTAAGATTAGCTATAGATTTCCCATTAATTATAACATCAGGTTGATTCATCATTAATAAAATAAATTTCACTGAACTGTCACTGATTTCTTGACTAAAATGAAAACAAATGAAGAAAAACCAGTTCCTGTCTTTGTTATACTCTTATCAAATTTGTCTTTGTAGCAGCCTGGTCATTCTGGAGCCAGAGCAAAATATTCATAATTTTCTATTTTGAAATATTAGTGTTCTCATGTGCACTAATAAAAACTTACAGCCCTGCTATGATTGATGTTTTTTGTTGGCCCGTCACCTCATTGTATAGAAGTTTGTTTTAATGAGTTTCTCTAATGAATATTTTATACTGCTACTTGGATGAATGGCATATGGTAAATGCAAGGTAAATTACAGCTCTTTAAATAAATATTTTTCATAAATTATTTATTTTGTGATGCCTGTATTGGTAAGATGTCATGTTAGATAAAGGTTGGAAAGTATTTACTGTAATACTTATTTGTAACTTGAAGAAGTAAAATTTTTAAATTATTAACAAGCTTCTACCATATCCATGAAACTTATAGCAAAATTAGCATAAAGTCCATCACATCACAAATTGTGTAGACAGCGTTCATTCCATAATGCATAAACAAGACAATCTTTTATGTTTGCAAGAATTTTTATGCTATTCTATGAAAATGAGGGCAGGAACTACTTCAACCTGGATTTTATGAAACTTGGTAAGAACTGAGTTTAAATTTAATGTTGTAAATTAGACTCCAAAATCTATTATCCTTTAAAAATAAAATATATTTATTTTAATTGAGTAACAACATATTTTACACCATTTCTTACTTACTTTGGGAACATAATTGAGCCAAAGGAGTTCTCATATAATAAATATTAATAGCCAGCATTTATTGACTACTTTCTGAACATTGTCTCATTAGAATCTGAGGATAACTATAAAATGTTGCAGTATTATTCCAATTTCTACACATAAAAATGTAAAACTTTCATTGCTAGGAAGTAACACCAATTTGAACCAACATAGATTCACTATCATATTCATGGCTTTTCAAGTAAATCTACAAGGCTCCAAAATATGTCATCTGCTCCAGATAGAAGTTAGATAAGAGACAATCAAGCACCCTCTCTGCTTACACTGTCCCAGTACTGCATGACCGACAATTTGTAAGACGTGACAGCATTGTTTCAGTTGCTAAGTGCTTCACCCATAAGAACTAACTGAATTCCTACGGCCGTGCTCATAGACGAGTAACATAACAACTGGTGAGCAGGTGGCGAAGGTCAACTTCAGACTGTTTAGGCAACTTGGCCCAACGCTGACAGCTTGGGAGTTGTCGTGCTAATATTCAGACTCAGATCCAGACCAATGACTGTGTTCTTAACAGTAAAGGGCATCATGGCAGCAAGCTAGCTCTCTAGGTGAAGGTTTGTGCTGTTTGTCTGATAGCCCAAGTCACATCTGCAGATCCCACAAAAGTAGGAGAGATTCATTACCCCACATTTTCCTCTCACCTCCATTGGTTTTGCTGCATTCATTTTCTGTATGTCCCTGTGAGTTTTCATTGATTGGTGAAGGTTGATAGGTCCACCTAAAACACTGGGTGGAATGGATCCTGTGATAATGCACATTTAGAATAAGACAAAAAGTTACATTATGAACATGCTACAGAAAATACCGATTGGAGTAAATAAATATAAACTATGTTATCAAGAATAAGTGGAACTGTGAAACATAGTTATTGATTAAATTAGATTACATCTTTTTTTTTTAACCTAAAAACACATGTGCTGGCAGATTTGGGCCCAGGGGTCCCGCTCAAACTATGGCACCAGCCAAGGACAATACAGGCGGTAAACTTTAAACCGCTACACAGATCTAGCCAATGGGCAGAACATTCTCCACAGTTGAGTGGAGAGTGGGATATGACTTTCTCACATACTCTGGTGCCTCACATTTGACCATGTCCCCTGGAGGGGGAGACCTGGTGGCACACAGAGGAAGAACAGCAGGTTACCAAGAAGAGACTTGATACCCCATGAGCATATACAGGGGGAGGTAATCCCCCTCAGTCACAGTCATAGGGGAGGGGAATAAGGGGAAAATGGGAGGGAGGGAAGAATGGGAGGATACAAGGGATGGGATAATCATTGAGATATAACAAGAATAAATTAATAAAAAAAACACACAGGTGCTTCATGGAGTTCAATCTAATGCTTAATTGTGTTAATTTTTATACCACACCTTGATTGCCAGTCCAGAATTCAAAGAATGAATGATGATGTTGCATTCAGCCCTTACCAAATTTTTCTTAGTTAAGTATTCAAAGGATACTTGAAAGCATCATAGTGGCTTTAATGGTACACCAAAGGAACAGAATTTAAAGATACTATGAGTGCATAATTCACCATTTAAAGATTACACTAGCAATGTCAATGAATGAATGTAGAGGATTCCTTTTTGTTACATACTTTAGTACTAATGCATAGATTACCACATGCATAGTAAATATTAACCTAGATATCCCTGAAAGTTAATTCTGAAACTCAAATATATAAATTGGCAACCAAGACATGAAATTTAGCAGCATGTTTCAGAACACATTGATTCCCAAATATTGAGATTAAACAAAAAGAATTCACCCATATGTTGGGGTTTTCACTTCTGACAGTTCATGATGATTGAGAATAAACACAAACAAATGCCATAAATCAGAGGAGTATTTTTATACTCTTTATTCAATCTTTGTTTTTACCTAAAATATTGCAAAATATATAGTTCATCTAATACTTAATTATATTATACCTTCAATTGCCAGTTCAGAATTCAATGAATTGATTATGTTGTTATATTAAACACTTACCAAATTATTCTAACTTTAAATTCAAAACAAATTTTGGAGACTCAAGTGATTCAAAAGAAACTTCATACAACAATAGTACTATTAATGATTATTTGTTAATATGAGTTTAAATTTGTAATTTCTTGCGGAAAAGATCTGGTGGACAAACAGGGGAGTGAAGGATACAGGACTTTTTTAGACCTGTACTTTCAGTATACACGCCAAAGAAATCATGTCACCTGCTCTTGTATGGAACCCAACTACCTCAGGGAACCCACTTGAGAAATGCTATCTCCCTTTTCTGAGACTAGCTATTCTCAGAATAACTAGTATAGTTATTAGTTTAAATTTATAAATAGTTATATAGTTAATAGTTCAAAAATTATTTCAGTCTTATTTGCAATGTTACAAAATGTTTTGACTTCTTTTACAATTTCCATAGATGTGATTTTTATTTTACCAAATAATCAAAGAACAGGGGAAAATACACAGGGATAAGATGATTGATATAGCTTTGTTTAGGATATGTGACATTATCAGAATAACGATGATATTTTATAACAATTATAATAATTGGATTGAAAGGGTTTGTTCCCATTGTTTGTGTGCACATGTGTGTGGAGGAGGCAATATAGGAATGAGCACTAACAGAAGCACTGAGAAATCAAATACACCACTGTGTGCTTATGAGTACAGGAAGAGAGCAGCTAAGAGAGGATGAGAGAGGAAGAAGGCAGAGCTACATCCCTTGCTCTGCTGCGCTGGTTTGGATTCCAGAACTGCTATCAGTTCTCTTTAAGAAGAAGAAAATGAAAGGGGTATTTAATCCATTTGGATTTTAGTTTTGTGCAGGGTGATAAATGTGGATCTATTTGCATTTTTCTACATGTAACCATCCTGTTAGACCAGTACCATTTGTCGAAGATGCTATCTTTTTTCCGATATATGGATTTGGCTTCTTTTGTTTCCATAGGTGTCTGGATCTTCGATTCAATTACACCGATCAAGCAGCCTATTTCTACGCAGGTACCATACTGTTTTTAGTACTGTTGCTCTATAGTACACTTGAGATATGGGATGGAGGATCCTCTGGAAGACTTTATATTGTACAGGATTGTTTTAGCTTTTCTGTTTTTTTTTTTTCATGTGAAGTTGAGAATTGATCTTTTACAGTCTGTAAAAATTGTATAGGTATTTTCATAGATGCTGATTTTTGTTATCTGTACACTCACTGGAGCAAACTCTCAGTGGCCTTCCCCTTAAATAGAACTGAGTTGTTCGCCCAGATTTACCCCCTCCAGAAGCCATCAATTCATCATCGCACCTTCACACATGTGTATCATATGCTTTGACTACATTCACCCTCCCATTACCCACCTGCCCTCTCCACCAGGTTATTGTCTCAACCCTCCTCCAAACAGCCCAGCTTGCAGTTTATCACAGGTATATAGACAGGTAGGCAGATAGCTAGTAAGATATCACATTCCATATTCCTGTACTCCATACTCGGAAGATGAGATAACGGAAAGTTTGTGACATTTGTCTTTCTAGGTGTAAATTAAATAAGGGGCTTACTTTGTTTTATCTCCAGTTTAGCCATTTTCCTGAAAAATGATACAGTTTCATTTTTCTTTATGGCAGAAAAAAAAACTTTGTTTCATCCTAAACACAATATTTTCTTTCTTCATTCATCTGCTGGTTAATATTTATGCTGATTTCCTAACCTGATTTTCACAATTGGTTTTCCATTCCTCAATGGAAAATGATGCCAAAAGACAGGGAACACAGGAAAAATGGCTTTGGACAATAGCTATGCTAGGAGCCATGGGGCACTGACACACAGCCCACCCCTCTGCATTCCCTTCAGGCAGCACTAAAGCAAATGTCTGGGAGATGTCTCTGCTGTCCTTTACAGCTTATTCACGGTGGTGGAAGGGTACCTAGGAAAGACATATAAGCACCATATATATTACAGATACAATTGACAATACATGTAAGTTGGATTTTTTTACTCACTTATTAGTGCCAAAGGAGTAAAGATCACTTTTTTTAAAAAATTGAAAAGTAAACTTTATTGTACAGAGAGAGAAAGAGAGTAAATATGTCAAAGTAAGTGCTTAATATAAAAATTACTTCTTTGTTATATTGTCTTAATTGAGGGCCCCCTCTGAATCTGAATCTGCTCTGAATCTGAGGTTTGCTTTGAATTCCAGATCCTCCTCTTTCTACTTCCTAAATGCTTGGATTATAGGTGAGCATCAAAACACCCAGTTATTATTATTATTATTATTAGTAGTAGTAGTAGTAGTAGTAGTAGTAGTAGTAGTAGTAGTAGTAGTAATAGTAGTAGTAGCAGTACTACTACTACTATTTGCTACTTATTGAAATACTTACAATATAGTCTGATCATGGTTTATTTTTTCCCAACTTCTCCTAGATCCCCCTAAGCTCCCCTCTTACCCACTCCACACCCTTTCTTTCTCCCTTTTCAGATAACAAATGGGAAAACAAAACAAAGAAACAAACCACAATTAAGATAATGGGCTGGAAAGATGTCTCAAAGGTTAAGAGCACTAGCTGCGCTTCTTGAGGTCCTGAGTCCAATTCCCAGCAACCACATGGTGGCTCATAACCATCTATAGTGCGATCTGGTGCCCTCTTCTGGCATACAGAATGCATGCTTGCAGAATACTGTATAGATAATAAGTCAATCCTTTTTTTTTTTTAAGATAAAAAGGAATACAAACATAGGGAAAATAAAAATTTATAAAAACAGAAAATTGTAAACTGTAATACACAAGCAAATTTCATAAAACAAAAAATACTTAACCAAAGCAATATGTGACGAATAGTCTAAAAATGTACCATTGACTTCAATCCACTTATATGGGGTTTTGGAAAACAAATCCAAGGCTTCCTTCTTGCTAGCCTATCATTATCAACTGAGCAACATTCTTCTACAAATAAAATTGACTTCCCAGTAGCTATCTTTACTTACTGATGAAAAGACTGTTTGTTCTGGAGGAGGAGGAGCGTGCAATTCATTTCTGTTCAGAAACAGAAACAGATGATGATAATAATAGATGAAAGATGGATAAATAAGTAAGTAGATAGATAGATAGATAGATAGATGATAGATTAGATAGATAGATAGATAGATAGATAGATGATAGATTAGATAGATAGATGATAGATAGATACATAGATGATAGATGATAGATAGATAGATAGATAGATAGATAGATAGATAGATAGAAAGATGACAGATAGATAATAGGTAGGTAGATGATTTATGATATATAGATGTTAGAAAGATGGTAGGACAGGAGATGATAGATGATAGATAGATAGATAGATAGATAGATAGATAGATAGATAGACAGACAGACAAATATTTTCATCCTTCTTTGTCCTAAATCAGAACACAATAAAAACAAATATGTTTTGTAAATAGAGAATTTTAACTGAGGACATTGTCTGTTTTTCACAGGCAGCCATAGCTAAATCAGTGGTAAACCTTAAGGAGGAGCCGGGGAGGGGAAGGGTGTAAATCAACACACTTGGAGAATCACTGTCTTCAGCCCTCCTAAATTACAGTGTTAGCTAAATTGTGAGAGGGAAGGGTGGTATCAGTATCACATGGGAGCTGGTCTTAGATTACAGGCATGCCAGCAGGTCCACACCCTCCCATATCTCTCCTGCAGAAAATTGCTATTAATAAGAAATATGTCACAAGCCACTGGGTGTTGGAGGTGGTTGAAGGCCAAGGGATAGGTGTTAAGTGTGGAGAATTCCCAGTACATCATATTGTAAGTCCCAAGGCTTGTGATTTGCAAGGTAAGTCCATTTTGAAACTTGTACTTCAAGAGAGGGCTTCTTAATTATGACATAAGGAGCAATTAGATTTAATAATCTGTGACTTGGGCAGACAGTCATTTAGTAACACGTCAGTATACCACCCACTTGATGCCAGTAGCTACTTTCCCTATGCCATCCAGTTAGGAAAATGTTTCCATCCTGTGCTTGGAATCTTGAATAAGGTAGGGCTGGGTTGTAAAAATCATCTGCTATTGAGAACAACTGGGTTGAACATTGAGACTATAAACAGGACAAAGAGTGTCGATTTGAATCAAGCCAGTAATGAAATAAGCAAAAACGCAAAAGCAAAAGTGATGACCCAGTTGGACCATGGTATCATAATTGTGATGCTATACTTTAAAGACATTTTTAGTGGATTTTGTTAATATTGCCAAAAGCACCCATATACAACTGTTTTGTGTTTTGTATAATAATAAACATGTTAACATGGGCTAGGAAACTTTTAGTGTCCTACCCTTAGACAAAGGCCTACAGGCAACTGATGGCTGCTGGAGAAGACTTAGCCTTTCCCCAGAATAAACCTCGTATACATTGTTCAATCTAAATGGTCAACTCTGAAACAATATACACACATAACAGTAATGGAGGCCACAAGTTATTTTTATTTATTTGTTAATACATATACATACATGTGTATGTAAAACTTTACAAAGAAAAATAGCCTATCAACTTGAGAGTAATAGAGTATATAAGAGGGGTTGGAGAGAGAAACTACCTATGAGGGGCTGGAGGAGGAAAGTGAGGGAGGAAAGTGATATATTTTGTTCAATTTCAATTACAAATATTTTAGGAGGTATCACAATCCATATGTTCTCATAAAATGTCCTAAGTCATGTAATTATTTATTCACTTTTATAAGATTAAAAACATAGCTTTTCTCTCTCACTCTATAGGCTTCACTATAAGAAAACAGAGATAATGGAGTGTGTTTGCTAGTTTTATGTCCTGTTGACATAAGCTGGAGTCATTACAGAAGAGGCAATTTCAACTGAAAAAATACCCCCACTAGATTGACCTGGGAGAGGCCCTGTGGGGCATTTTCTTGGTTGTTGATAGATGTGGGAGGCCCAGCTCACCCTGGGTGGTGTGATCCTCCTGTGCTAGAGGAAAGCCTGAGCAGTAAGCCAGTAAGCAGCACCTGACCAATGCCTTTTTCTTCAGTTCCTGCCTTTTTACTCCTGCCCTGAGTTCTTGCCATAGCTTTTCCCACTGACTGTTTATTGTCAGAGACTTATAAAATGAGCTACACATTTTCTTCTCTAACTTACTTTTGGTCATGGTGTTTTAATACAACAATAGAAATCCTAACTAAGAGAGTGTGAAAGACATCTTAGCAGAGTGAGAACAGGGCCATACCATTGATCTTAGATGGATAACAACAGTACCGTTATAGGTAGCATCATTGAGGAATACCTGTAGGGAATTTGAGTCTAGTAAAGGTCCTGGGCATTGTGTAGGAAAAACAGGGGGATTAAAAAATGGGTTTGAAGACAGGAAGACCAGATAGTTTAGTTCTTTCAATTAAGCTTAGTAGGTTGGGGTTAAGATGTTTTTAGATCAAGTTAGATGTTTTCAGTTAATAGAGATGAGATATGATATATATTGATCTTCCTTCAGAAATTTAGACCTAACAAGATAGGAAAGATGTTTATTTCTAAGGCTGCCAAATACAAATAGCCAAATCACTAGGAATGTAGCATTTATATAATTCCTGATTGTCTCATAGTTCTTCCTGCTGTATGTAGTTTATTTTACCCATGTGGAATAATATAAATGTATATGTTGAAATAAAAACATAATAAAAATATTAAATAAAAAATAACATCAAAACTGGCATTCTTTATTTATGCTTTTTTACATCTAAAAACTAGTTTACAGTTTACACCTATTCCCTTCTCAAAAGCCAAACAAATAAATTTTTAAAAATATTATGCAGCTTTTAAGTTTTATTTAAAGGTTTACTATGTTTTGCTGTTGCTTAATTTTATTTGCATAACTCTAGGTATTTCACTCTCATTCTCCACTTTAGCAGAGTTTATACCTTTGAGTGAGGGAGCATAAGGTGTACAGACTCTTAGTAAGAGTGGCAACTGTGAGACCTTGTATGCAAGTCATACTTTTGAATACATTAAAGCCCAGGAAAATCACTGAATGTTTCTTAAAATCTCTCACCTGTTTCATCCTGTTGTATTGGATGGGGTTGTTACTGGGCTATCTAAAAGGAGACAAAGCCAAAACTCTACCAGAAATCAGAATGTGCCAATGCTACATCAACCAGTGGAAGTGTGTGAAAAGGTAAACAATTACCTTACTCCCTGTAAGGAACACCCCTAAGCCTTGAGCTACAGTAAGGAACAACACATGGCTATGTGCTCAGTCACTAAGTTCTTGTCAGGGGCTTGGTTCCTTTCACTATAAGGAATGTAAGTCTGAGAGAGCGCCAATATCTCAACTTCCAGACTATGTTTAGGCAGTCTGTTAATTGGCAGAAATCGTCTTATTACTAATTTCCTTTCACTGGGAAGAGATGATCTACATATAGGTGGACTTTAAGATACTTTGATATAATCCAAAGTCCTGATTGAAAGGCAAAAAGCCTATTTATCCACCAGAGTTTTTATTTTAATTTAAGCTTTATTTGTGCTTTTTAACTATGCCTTTAGCAAGACCATTTTCTTTTACTCATTAGCTATGTTAACTTTCTCCCATAACCTTCCAGACACAATTTGTTAGTTCACAATAACTCTCAATACATTTACATAGTGAGAAGTTAAGAAACTTTCCCAAGGCATTATGCCTAATAAAACACAATGTTAAACTTGAAACAGACCTGCTTGACTCCGAAGTGGTAGCTTCTTGGCAAAAGCCAACAGGTGAATGCTAATTTAGCTGCTAATGTGCCAATCAAGGTTAGATAAATCTAAGTATCCTAAACTTTTAATGTGATGGACAAAAAGGTGTGTGTGTGTGTGTGTGTGTGTGTGTGTGTGTGTGTGTGTGTGTGTGTGCGCGCGCACGTGCACGCGAGCCTGTGTATGTGCAGACGTGCAT
Source organism: Acomys minous (assembly GCF_964271855.1). NCBI lineage: Eukaryota > Metazoa > Chordata > Mammalia > Rodentia > Muridae > Acomys > Acomys minous. Next base: position 100,926,480 of record NC_140483.1, on the reverse strand, counting down.
GTATGTGTGCACGTGCACAGGCGTAAGGAAAACTTCAGATGAGATCCTCAGAAATTATGCCAACTTCTGTGACTGGTGAAACAAAGTCTCTAATTGACCTGGAGTTTGTCAGGTCATGCTAGACTCTCTGCCAGCTAACCCAAGTGATCCTCCTCAATAACACTGCAGGAACAGGACACTATGCCTGGCTTTTGTGTGTGAGTTCTGGGACAGGAACTCTGGTCTATGTTATTATAAGATAAATGTTATAAATACTGTTGAGTCATCCCCAAAGCTTTCATCTGAGAAATATATATGCATCCCTGAGTATATTGGTATATTAAGAAAGTATACAAATTAAACATTAATTAATAATAAATCATAAAATATTCTAAAGCAATGCTTTTATGTACACAAAATTTTAAGATTTATTGAGAAGATAAAAGTAAGCATGATCATTAGTATTTGTTTGTTTAAAAAATAAATCTTGGCTGAATATTTGATCCTACAGGACATGGACCAACTTCAATAATTGTCAGAGTGGTTCCATGGCTTGAGCTTATTATCAACAATGCCAAGGACACCACTTCACAGAAATGCAAAGCTCAAAATGGCAGCAGTTCAAAATTTTAGGAATCATTGGAAATCCTTTTCTAATAACAAGCCAAAATCATTTACATTCTATGAATCATGTCAGTAATACAAAATGCAACTTTTCAGATCAAACTTCACAGCATAGTACAGTCCAAAGATAGACTGATTGATATACACGCTGAAGAATGATGATATGAAGTCATTACACATCTGTTTTCTGAAATTAAACCATTCTTTAAAAGCAAGACATTTTTGTACCCATTTAAAAACAACTCAACTATAATATATAGCAGACTTGAATCTTAACCAAGATATCTCTGGCAGTCTTCCCTGAGTTTACTTGGCACAAGGAGATATATATATATATATATATATATATATATATATATATATATATATATATAAAACAATGAAGACCTTCTGTGTGCTCAGAAGCAAGGAATCATTGACATCACAGGATTCACCAAAAACAAACACTGCTCATGGCTTCTCAGATTCCTTACATACTTAATTTTTAGTAAATTGGAAGTCATTGAACAATCAGAAGCTTTTTACTATTAACAAATAATATTTGCTCCCCCATATTCTGTTGGGTCACAACAACGGAAGATGAATTTCCAATTATTCTGTGTAGATCATTCCAGAACTATATATCAACACAAATTTGAATTCTCATCATGCAACTGCTCAGGGAAAGGCTCACAGTCACAGTTACAGCCACTGAAACTGTTCATACAAAAGCTATTATAATGATTAAAATATCCAAGTCAATGTAACCCTTTGCTTATGGATCATAAGACATATCTGTGTACATATTATAAATAGACATACATATCATACAGAACACAATTTATAATTCTGTTATACTTATCTGTATATAGTATTATAAATACTTACACTAATGGTAGAAATAATCCAAAGATTTAGGATTTAAGTTCTATGCTTTTTAGTCAATGAAATATTATTCAGGACAGGAACTATAGGGCTAATATTTAAAGCAGAATGTTAGTTGTTTACTTTTTTAGTATTTTTTATTTTTAACATATATATTTATATTATTACACACACACACACACACTCACACACACACACACACACACACATATATATATATGAAAACCCCTACAGCAAGAAGAAGTATGAAGCAATCAGGAATTATATTAATGGTACATTATTAGTGTTTTGGCTATTTGTATTTGGCAACCTTGAAAAAAAAATATTTCCTATCTTGGTGAGTTTAAAATTCTGAATGTAAATCAATATCTATCATATCTCATCTCTACCAACTGAAAACATCCATCTACACATAAAAACATCTTAACCTCTAAACAATTAAGCTTAATTGTAAAAACTAAACTATCTGGTCTTCAATTCCATCAGAGAACTGAAAAGGAATAAAATTAATTACCCGAGTAAACAAAAGTACAGATCAGCTTCAAAAGTGAAAACAAAAAATGACAGGGACAGTTTGCTGCCTGAACAGACACGCAAAACTCTCTAGTTGTTTACTTTTGCATTGCTTTGAGAATTATTATGATGAACAAGAAAAAATATGGGTGTAATATAACATATAGCAAGAGTTTGTTCATTTGAGGATTTTTATTTCTACCATTCAGTTAGACTATATGTTATGAAAAGAATATTTTACAAAATAACCTATAGTGCACTAAAATGGATACTATCTTCTATAAACAGGAAATTTTCCCCTTAGAATGCTGCTTGCTGTATTTTCCAAAGACGTATTCAGTTCTTTCTGCAAAGCTTCACATTGGTTATGCAGCCTTCTATAATATGTAGTCCCTCTGTGCAGCATCAAATGAAAAGTCTCATTGAAAATTAGATAATTGTATTCTCTCTCTCTCTCTCTCTCTCTCTCTCTCTCTCTCTCTCTCTCTCTCTCTCTCTCTCTCTCTGTGTGTGTGTGTGTGTGTGTGTGTGTGTGTGTGTGTTTTAAGATATCCTTTTAAAAAATATTTTGAGTCCAGCAGCTCCGTTTAATGCCTCTGGACAGTATTTTCAGAACTCATTTGTTTGAGGGGTTTTTAATCTGAGGACATTGAAAAGTTACACCCGCTGTGCTGTCATCAATCACGCCAGGAGGAAAAATAGTGGCATGATTTGTTATCTGTTATTCCCCTTGCTGTGGTGACTGTCTCCCAGTGCCAGCTCTGTCCTTAAGGCCATCACTTATAGGGACCACTGTCTGTCAAAACCACATCCAACTTTAAGGGCTGCCTTTGTTAGAGCAGACAAATGAGTATGACCTTTAACAATAAAATAGGCACCTACTGAGAAAGATGAAACAGTGGCTGAAATTAAGAGCACAATATAGCCCTTTCAAATGCTGGCAAAAAGTTAGATGTTGAACTAAAACTTAATTATAAGGGTAAATGTGGGTAGACGTTGTCAATAATGAAACAGACGTGGTCAGAGGTATCGATTCCCAGCCCAGACTACAACTTCATCCAGGAATCATCGTACCTTTCATTAATAATGAATGGTATTGATGGAGTTTATTTAAACGGGATATGAGACTAAATTATAGTCACTAAAGGTTTATCAAGTAGTGATATTTTTAAATGAACATCGAGATATATTATTTGTTTATGAATATTGCAGAAGGGAAAATCTGGAACCCACTAATGCTTTCATTTACACTAATAGCTACTTGAAGCAATTTACAGCAAAGAGCGTCTGGCAAGATAGGTATTGGCTATGAACTGTCCATTGATATTTTGTAGTGTTTCCAAGCCCAGTGTAGGCATTGCAGCCACTGCATTGTGAACACCGCAGCACAGTTTGTGGCTTGAAAGGCTCTTGTGAGCCAACCTGGCAAGTGGTCAGTGGAGACTACATTTTTATAGAGAACACAAATCAATCTTATTGAGCACTTTTCAGTAATATAATATTCTGCCTGTGACAATAATGAAATTAGTGTATGGATTTTATTTTAAATATTGAAACGACATTTAAATATTTAATGAAATACAGAACTTTATAAATGTCTATATTTGCATGGGTTTTACAAAGAAATTATCATGGATTTTTAAAGAAGAAATCATTGAAAGTAATTTCAGATAATTTTCTTTATTTGAAATGAGTGTTGTTAATTCAGTAATATGTTTGCAACGGCCCTGGAGATTTTGAATTTCCCACCCACAATTGTTTCATCTTTTATGCTGCAAATGTTTGGATTATTTATCCTTATTTCCATCTATTCTTCTCATTCACCTTGTGATGAGATTGGCAAAGAAAGATTATTGAACTTTTCTCTCCAATTGTCCAAGGGAACTTTTGGATGCAATACCTTCTTTATAAGTGACTGCTGTCATGAAGCTAAGTGAGACACTGAGATACTCCATCCTGTTCCAAGGCCGCAAATAGGACAAGCTTCTATTGAAAGCCTGGCAAACTTGGGTCACTAAAGACGTATTATGATAGATGCTTACCAGATGGCCAACATTTTGGAACAAAGAAATAAAAGATGTTTGCCCAAGACCATTTTTTGTTTTTTTACAACAATGCTAACTTACTAAACTGACTGAAATTGTCTAAGAGTTTTCTTTTTACTTTTTAAAATACATATAATAATTTCAAGAGACAATGTTACTGTGACTTCTGTTGTATTAATGATTTATAAATTTGTATACATATTTTTATGTACATATTATAGATCCCATATATGGATATTCTTCATTCACACTCCAAAAATCATTTCTGTGTGTATTTTGTGAGTTTAACTCGGATTGTGTTAGCCCATAACTCTGCTAGTCCAAAATATAACTATACAGCTTTTCAGAAAGGAATAGATCTAAGGTCTGAGTTCTAATCCCGGAAATGCCCAGGCCTACACAATGCTGGGATGTAGAAAATAACCTTTCATTCAGAGGGGTAAATCATCAAAAGCTCATAGAATTTTTTATAATGAAAGCTTACAGTAAAAGTCCTCGACTTAATAGCTTTGGAGTTTCAATTGTAGCCCACTCTAAAGTAGAAATCCTTTCAACATAGGGTTAAAGGCACTGACAAAGCACTGCAGGGAACACTGCCCTCACCTGCATTGTACCCAGCTTGGGATGGAAGAATCCACTCAATCTTTACTGTTCCTGACTCTAGGAACACTAAATTTTAAGAGAGAAAAACATGAATCCTGTATTTCAAGAGAGGTAGAACTAAGCCATTGTTAAGAGATCTTAAAAAGCATATTCACTGGACAGTCCTAATGCCCCTGAGACCCTAAGGCTGCATTAAGTACTTGTGAAAGTGAAAATCCCCTGGGAAGCCTATTCAGTGTTTAAACCCCAGCATGAACAGTAGAGTTCCCAGCAGGGTGCACTTTTACATGTCTTTACAGGCCCATTTAAAACTTACTGTATGCAGTCCTCTACATTTTCACTATTAACCAAGATCTGACCAGGATCTTCAATAAAAATAACCACTCCGAGTGTCAGGTACCACATCCATCTATGATACGAGAGGGGTAAAGCAGGTGGCCACCTGAAAATCTATACGTTTTATACATTTGAATAATGTTGCACAATAAAGCTTCTAAGCTTTAAGTATATAAAGTCTCTGGGTCTCTGACCTCCTACAAAATACAGACTAGCACTAATTTTACAATTCTTAAATACACAATGAATGGTATTTTCTTTTGAGAATATTGCTCATATTAAAAAAAACCTTCATTGGTTTAACACTTCATTAATATACCGCTTGATAAAACTGCATATAATAAATACATAACCACTTGGAGCACCAAGAAATTTGGGGTTTATATGCTATAGTAATATTAAATTTATAAAAATGTGGATTTTAACTAATATGAATAAATATATAAATAGATATTTTTAAATGCTGTGTATAATAGTTAATTTTTTGTTGAAAATCAGAAGACACAAGAAACATTTCTATGAATTTGTTAATTGTCCATATTTTAAGCTTTATTTGCACAATATAACAACTTTTTTGGCAGAAATTACTGAGAAATATTCATTTCATGTAGCGTTGCTTAGCATACATGTTTTCTGTTTTAATGTCAGTTTTTAAACATGGCATCTTGATTGCTGTTTGACAGTGGCAGGTCAAGCCTGAGATACTTCAGATCTTATTAAAAATTTTCAGGTCAAGCAAAGGTGAGGGAAAAATAACCACTATAGGATCTTCATTGTATGCAAGGGGACCACAAATAAACTGTGCTTCCTCACTCCAATGTGTCCAGGCTTGACTGAAAGCTAAAGGGTGAGCTTATTCTATTGATTTTCACGTGTAAGCTAAGAGGTAAAATAACCCTAGCTCATTAGAGATGCCAGTGTGGGGATGATTGGATGCCTTTTATCTTCTGACAATAAAATCAGCTGAATCTCCGTCATTATGGTACAGTTGTTAATGGGAAAAGAGAGCAAACTTGAAGTGCCTTCTACAGGGGCCCCACTTTCTTCAGATTCAGTTCTGTCTACTGATTCTTAACATCCCTGCACTTACAGTTCTTAAAACAGGAGATTCAGTTTTGATCGTTGTCTTAGAATGCAGCGCTTTAGTGGTAATACTAACACCACTCTCAGATTTTGGCAACTGATTCTTAAATTTATTGTTTGACAAAAATTACATCAATTTGGTAGAAGCATTTGTAAGAGCCTTATGTCAGGAAACATTATACAGCCTATGTAGGAGAGAAATGCTATGATTCTGTAGTTATATATCCAATCCTTAGAGAGATGGAATCTTGATAGTCCAAAGCTTCTAACACAAATTACATGAAGTTCTTAAAAATGTGTTAAGATACAATATTGTATGTATCTTGCAGGCATACATTATAGTTCTATAAAATACACAAGCTGTACATGTGTGCATGTGTATCTTAAATGCTAATCTGTAATTTCTGTAAGGTAGAGCTGCCCAAAAAAAACTCTTTTAGACTCTTTTTACCTTTGAGACCTCACTCATTCCACCTCGTATTTCTGCCTTATACTTTCCGCATATCGTGCAATTCTTTTCCCACATTATCCTCTACTTGAATCAGTTCTTCAGTGTCCATCCACGTGCACATTCAAAACATGATGGACATAGAGGCGTGGACAGCTATGGTAAGAAGTACATAAATAACCTTACTCAAAGCCTAAACCCCCAAAACATAAGTAACTTGTACTATGAAAACTAAGCCAATGAGATTTTCATTGTAATAAAGGGGAGAAAACACACCTAAATGTAAGCAGTACCATTCCATGGGCCGCTGTCCCTGACTAAATGAATGGAGAAGACAGCTTCAGCAAAGGCATTTATCTCATTTAGTCCTGATTCTACCAGTCCTAGACTGCTTCTCCATCACTGTTACAATGGTTTGAGGAGTTTATATCCTTCTCTTTCTTCTCATTCATTCCAAATCCAAAAGACAATCCTCACTTCACTTAGGTCCCAGGTGCCCTTGCACATAATCAGGGCACAGATTGAGGGTCATTTGTCTGAAGGATGATGACATAATCTTTGGAGCATGCATTTCGCATGAGTCACAATGACAAAAGCTGGAGTCACACATGCATCTTCAGTTAAAACCCCAGGGATCCTGGGATGAAGCACAAAGAACAGACGCTTTTGGGCCCTTGCTCAACTTCACATTCCTGTCATGATGAAATAGATGCAGTAAACTTATCACTGGGAATTCAGTGGTGACTTATGTGTAGATCAGATATGGGCTTGTCCTGTAAGCCTGGGAAAACAAGCTGTATACAAACTTGCATAGGGCTGAAGCACTCGTTGTCAATATAATTCTATTCTATTCTGGAGGAATTGCTGGCAACAGAATGAGATGTGTGATGGCTTCTGCTATCTGCTCAGTCCAGTGTTCCTCAGAAGATCATCTCTCTGACCTCTCAAATGTGATCCATGCAATGACAAAACTAGAGAGTTTTTCTCTTTGCTGCAGCAAAAATACTAACAAAAACAACTTAATTTGACTTAGAATAAAACAGATGAAGTGTGCATGTCAGAGAAAGAATGGAGGCATGGACACTGGGTAGCTAATCACCACATCCCCAACTAGGAAGCAGAGAAAGAAATGCTTATTGTCAGCTTGTCTTCTTCTGTTTGTTTAGTTAGAGACAGCTGTCAATGGAATATATCCCCTCCATTTAGTATGGGACTTTCCACCTCAATTTTCATCATGTAGAAACTCCCTCACAGGCCTGGTAAGAGATCTGCTTCTGTCATGATTCTAAGTCCCATCAACTTGACAGTCCAGATTAACCACCACTATGACTAATGCTCAAAGCAAGTTGTACTTATGTATTTAGAAATGTGTGTGTGAATGCATATGTGTATCCATATGTATGTATAACAGAGATCAAAGAAAAAGAGAATATTAAGTTGAAAGAGAGCAAGACAGGGACTACATGAGCAGGATAGAAAGAGAAGGATTAATTATGTATTTATATTATACATTAAAGTATTATTCTAAAAACAACTGACATCAGAGAATAAAAAAAGCTCAGGGATACTGTTAATATCATTAGCCATATGAATACAATTGTAGAGAAACAGATAGAATGATGTAATGGGACTATCTCTGTGACCATTGGCATTGCCAAGCTCAATCTTTCCCAACAACATATTGAAAGGTCAGTTAAGCAGAAAAATTGTACATATTTTAATATCTATACATTGATTTATATGTTATGAAGATATGACCGTATAGTTATTAGACTTTTTCAGTATGTGTATAGTCTTTGTAGTTGAAAGTATCTTAGATAATTATTTTTTGGATAATTTTTATCCAATTCTTTTCATATCCTGTCTGAAAGCTAAAGCTAGCAGCAAATAGTAAAAATTTTCATTTCTTTTGGCCAACCTTGACACACTATGACTATTAAATTGGTCTCTTTATTTGGCTTTGCAAAAAAACTCATTGCTGGTAGGAATGCAAAATCTTTCGGGCGCTTTCTCAGAAAACAGGGAATAGGTCTTCCTCAAGACCCAGCTATTCCACTCCTTGGAATATACCCAGAAAATGTTCCATCACACAAGGAGGACATATGCTCAACCATGGTCACAGCAGCCTTATTCATAATAACCAGAACCTGGAAGCAGCCTAAGTGTCCCTAAGTTGAAGAATGGATAAAGAAACGTTGGTATGGTTACAGTATGGAATACTACTCATCTGTTAAAAACAAGGAAATCCCGAAATTTGCGGACAAATGGATGGAACTAGAAATGATCATACTGAGTGAGTTAACCCAGAAGCCGAAAGACTCACATGGTATATACTGTCTTATAATTGAGCACTAGCACAAAAGGTATGTCCCACAAAAGCCTTCACATACCAGGAGATTGGGATAGATGTGAGGACATATTACTGAGACTCTAGATAAGAGAAATACAGGAGATGGGGAAATAGAAGGACCCAGAGGGTCCTAGAAACCTACAAGAACATTGTGATGGGTGGATAGGGGCCCAGGGGGCTCTGCTCAAACTATTGCATTAACCAAGGACAATACAAGTAGTAAACATTGAACCCCTACTCTGATCTACCCAATGGACAGGACATTCTCCACAGTTATGTGGAGAGAGGGGACTGACTCTGACATGAACTCTGGTACTCCATATTTGACCACCTCCCCTTGGTGGGGAAGCCTGGTGACACTCAAAGAAAGAATAAGCAGGCTACCAAGATGAGACTTGATAGCCTATGACCATATAGTGGGGGAGGAGGTCCCCCTTGGTCTTAGACCTAAGGGAGGAGAATAAGGTGAAAGCGGGAGAAAGGGAGTAATGGGAGGAAACAAGTGATGGGATAACAATTGAGTTGTAATCTGAATAAATTAATGAAATTAAAATAAAACCAAACAAACAAAAAGACAAAACATTATTATAAAATTGGATTTGAAAATACAGACAGAGGAAAATCAAGGCTTCTTAAGCTGCAGTTATGAATATAAAACAGAGCTTTGGGGTCACACATTCATCTTCAGTTAAAACACCATGAATCTGGGGATGAAGGGGAAATAACAGACTATTTCAGGCCCTTGCTTGACTTCAAATTCCTACTATGATTAAATAGATGCTGTAAACTTATCACTGGGAACTCAATGGTGAATTATGTGTACATCAGATACGGTCTTATCCTGAAACCTGGAAAACAAGCTCTATATGAACTTGCATAAAGCTAAAGCACTCTTTGCCAATACAATTATTTTGTTTTAGTGGATTTAATGAACCTGCTTCTCCCCAGGTGAGATTTGAATTGGCATTGTTGCTATAATAACCTGAGGAGAGGGGATTGGCGGTAGGTTCCTCTGAGAAGCTGGTGAGCCACGCATTTGCAATTTTCATGAATGCGCTCACACAGCAGTATGCACTACGCGTGCGCACACACACACACACACACACACACACACACACCAGAAAATTTCAAAAGTCCATCCTTTGCTGAAGCCCAATGCTTAATTACATATTGACAAAAACAAACAAACAGCAACAGCAACAACAAAAACACAAACATCTGACCACGTAGAACTGGAGAGATGACTCAGTGACTCAGTGGATAGGAGCACTGACTGCTCTTCCAGAGGACCCAGGTTTGATTCTCAGCACCCACATAACAGTTCATGACTGTCTATACTTTCATTTTTAGGAGAATGAATGCCATTTTCTAGCTTATGTGGGCATCAGGCACACACATGGTATACTCACATACATGTAGAACAACACTATTATTTATAAAATATGACTACAGCACTAATTTATTTTGATGGTGGAATTAATTCTGTGACCTAATCAATGAGTATATTTATTCAGTTTGGAAAAGTGGCTTTCAATTAAAGATAATTTATGTGACTGGGATATGGTTCAGTTAGTAAAGAGCTTACCATGCCAGTATGAGAGCTAGAAGTCAAATCTCCGACACCCACATAAGTATAAGCAAGTGTCAAAATCCACTTGCAATCCCAGTGCTCAGGGAGCAGAGACAGGTTTTCTCTTGGGTTAATCTGACTAGCTGGATTCGGTGAAGGTGTCTGTCTTCATAAATAAGGTGGAAAATGACCCAGGAAGACACACGGTATCAATCTGCGGGTTCCATGTTCACAAGCACACATGTTCATCCACCTTCACATACATGCATCCACATGAGTGCACACACATACATATATAAAAATATTTTATGTTTCCACAACTAATACATACTTTCTTTTTAGAAGTAGAAGAAACCCATTCCCAATAACATACAAAAAGTTTATTATATATTAGCTTCAAACAAAAGAGTAATATTTCCAGTGGTCAGCATGCATATTTTGTAAATAACTTCAAATAACCATTTGATAATGCTGCTCACAGTGCTCTCTGAGTTCTCAGCATATGGCAGATTTCATCTGACAGCAACCTTATGAGGAACACCTTTCAAATATTTCTATAAAATAGGTAATTATACTAAAGATCAGAGACATGAAGCAACTTGCTAAGGTGGTAATGTTTGAACTTGGTAAATATATAGATGTGTAAATGAATATGAGTCTGTGTGTGTGTGTGTGTGTGTGTGTGTGTGTGTGTGTATGTGTGTGTGTATGCTAGTGTCCCAGTGTCCTAAAGATGCGTAGTCTAGAAAGACTTAATAAATATTACAGTCTGCTAGGGATATTCATAAGGATACTTAAAATACTCACCAATTTAAAATAAACTCTTTATACAAATTATCTTTTACAAGCATCCTCCAAAAGCTCTTCAAATAGGATAATTTATGTATATAAAGATTCAGTCCTGAATAATGACCTTTACTATGTCTCCCTACATCCTATCTCAGTTGTCCAAAGGGCTTTGAGTACACAACGGACCTACTTGGGCCCTGGGTTTGAACCAAGTCATTGGGCCTTGCAAGCTCTGAAACTGTCAGGAGCTATTTCACTCTTTAGTAATTCAATTTTGCTCTTATAAAATGAACACAGGAACAACTAAATCTTGTGATTTAAAATTAAGACAAATATAACATAAAGCTTTAGGTCAGAACCTGGAATTGAGCAAATACTGAATAAAATGTAACTGTTTATTCTTATTAGATTTTTAAAATACCTGAAAGACAATCATTTCCATTCATTGCTGCTTCTACCTACACTAAAGTTTCTCCTAAAGCAATTTGCAAGGATCCAGGAATTACATGCATAATTTGTTACCTGGAGCCATTGTTTTGTCTCAGTACCATCCATCTTCTATGGACCTATAGTGGACTGGGGCTGCTCAGCTGCTCAACAGCCTAGTCTGTGGGCCTTTCTTCTCCCTTTTCATTTAGTCAGTGGACCACACAAAAGTTTTCAGTATCAAAATGCTGTGACTCAGACCCCTTTTGACAAGGTAAGTCATGACGGGGCGCTGCTAGAGGAAGCTAATTGGAAATGTGAATCTCAGGGAGAAAGCAAGACTGTAAGGCAATCACAGAAGCTATTCTTTTGTTCTTTGTGCTCTATCCAATTAAGGTACCTTATGTCACTTTCCATAGCCTCCAAAGAAATGTGTCCCTACAGCAGTATTATTGAGGAAATGTCAAATATTTGGAAGATGTTCTAAGTGGGAGATCTTTAGGTCATTGGCAACATCCTGGTGAAGGAGACCATGGGGGCCCTAGTGTTTTCCGCTGCCTTTGTTTTTTGGCCAAAAGTACATGGTTCTGTTCCATAGCATACACCTCTCCATGAGTCACTGATGTGTCACAGGCTCAAAGCCTGAGAGCCTATTAATCGTCTGATTCTCTTCTCTATCCACTTGTGAGACATTTTCTGGGGAGATGAGAACAAACATCTATTTGTATCAGATAAAATACTAAAGACAGAGAAAATAAAAAGTTCCACAAATTCCCAGTTTTGTGAACCAGTATGTTTGTTGGAGCTATGGGAATATGTGTATGAGGTACTTATAGGAACATGTATGTCTTGAGGCAGTTACGCCCTTGAAGAAAATACAGCAGCATGGTTGCTGCCACACAAACTCCACTCCTGGAGTTACCTGTACTATTTGTATCCAGTGCTATCCGAGAGTCTTGTCTTTCCTTTCTCTTACTTACTGCTATATTGGTGGAAGAAGAACAAACATTATGAATAGCTAATATTTCCTCTGAGTGCCTCAGGTAGCCCAGAGAGTTACAAGATTCACAACACCCTTCCCTAAAGAAAGCCTTACAGGAGCTACCAAGTTTTGTTAACTGGCAGAAAACAGCTAAATGTCATCATCTCAAGCAGATAATGAAGTAATGTGATGCTAAAATCTCTTCTCCTCCTGGAATAAAATCAGTTTTCATTTATTGCCTTTAACAAATTTAACTTTCATTAGCAAATGGATGAGAAATTGGCCTCAGTTCTGATCTCATGCCATAAACAAACGTTCTTTGCTTCCAAAAATCAAACAAAGAAACTATAGGAGGGAGCCCTCTTCCTCAAGACAGCTTAACCCCTTGGCCAATGCAGCATTCCACGCAGCATGCCTCTCCTAAGGACCACACTTGAATGACTTAGACAGATTCTTTCCCGCTCTGAAAGAAAGAGCTCAGGTAATGAGAGAGTACAGCAGGTAGATAGTGAAGTGCTTAATCAATGGCCAAACAATCAATAAACACAAATGGGTCAAATCAGTTCGATTGAATTAAATTGACCTTATATCTTTTAAGAAAGGCCTAAGGACAGAGAAAAAGACAGCGAGTTAGTGTTGACTGGTGCTGCACCAGCAGAGAAAGTCTGGGAATTAAGGAGTCTTAAATTATGGCTTCTTAAGTCTTGTTAGAGCTGTGTGTATGGATGTAAGAAGAATCCACACAGAACGAGAAACGTCCACCCCCTAGGAGACCATTTGATGCTGTGTACATCTTTCTGTGAGATTCTGCACCTCTATTCCTCTTTCCCTATTAGTTCCTTTTCACATAGTTAAGTAACTATCTTTGACCAATACCAGTTAACTTCATTTCTTCCCCAACTCAAATTGTCCTATTTCCTGATTGGTGGTTTGTACATAATAGCATAATTTCTCACTGCTATATTGAAATTATGCAACTGGCCTCCTATTTGCCTAAACTCTATTGGCAGGGGACTGGTGTATGGCTGATCTATAAACTGAACCATCAAAGTCCCTCCTTAGGTCAAATCAACTGTAGTTATAAACCATATCTCAACAGCTCTTAATATAATCAGTCTCCTACTTGAAAAATACACAGGGTCTTACATTTAGGGAAACACTTGAAGTCCTCTTTAAAAGTCATCATAAACTGTTTAATGCAGACTCTACACTGTTTTTAATTCAATTTCCTTTAAGGACAAAACATCTTTGCTGAGAATAAGAACTCAGAACTGAGTGTGTCATCTTTGAGGGCACCATCTTTCTGTCTATTGTGAAGTGTAGGAACTCCATAGGTCATGGAGAGCAGGGAGGTAGTTACATTTATGAAGACACGCCTACTCTGTCCCTTTCCAAACATACTTCCGTGCCTTACATACCCTTCAAAGACACTCTTCTGCTGCTATCTGTGTATTCCTCCTAGGAGGCCACAGCATTTGCATTTTCCCTAGGCAAGAATGCAAATCCATGTTGTAAATTGCATCACCACTACAGTACATATATTAGACTTTCTTAGTAGCATATGATCATTCCTTTCAGGGACATTCTTCTACTGTCTCTTACTCACTGATTTCTTCTCTGTGTTGTTCAAAAGGGTGCTCCCTATCCAATCCTTTCATTTAGATTTCACCCAGTCCCAGCAAAAGCATTCACGGTGGGAAGTTCTACTTCATGATCATGGGTTTTACTAACATAAACCTTGTTCTATAATCAAATGTTCAACTTGAAAACCTATCATTAACCCATTAGTCTTTTTCATTGTTCATTCCAAACTTATTTACCAGCACCTATTTGTAGCATTATAATGTAAGATTCTCATATTTCACACATCACATAACGTCCCAAATTGTGAACTTTCTTTTGAGAATGTTCGATGTTGTTATTAGTAGAAATAACGCAGTGTATATGTCACAGACTAACATTTTTAAGATGTATGAAATATGCAAAGAAACTAGTAAGCCAAAAATGCATATCACACAAAAAGTGGTCATTGGGTTTGTTAAGTAGCATCACACAAATATGTAAAGCATTGAGAAAAAAAACATATTGACAAGTAAAATACATATGTGTAAAACAGAGAAGATTGGAAAGCCCATAGACTCAAAGTCCCTGATACTAAACACACAAAAGACACTGTGATGTTCAAGGTATTCTAAACATACATAATGCATATAAGTCACAAAACTTAAATCCAACAATCTACTCTTGAAGTCCCTTCTTATACCCTGTGATCTCAAACCAAGAAACACATATGAAATGCAGGTATTGACCAAATTGGCACAAACATTAGCTCCATATGTTTTTCTTTCAATTACTTTGATTCAGGAAAGCTATATTATTAACTCAAGGCACCTTCTGCCTGTAAGCTTACCACTGGAAAGAAGAGTTAATATAAACATCCGAGTGAAGTCTTTAATGTTGGCTTATTTCCAAGAGTCAAGTGTGTGGTCTTTACTCCCCTAGCTCACTAATTCACTATGTATAAAGCCACCACTTTCCTCATGTGTCTTTCTGTGTCACTAAGAACTAACTCAATAAAGCTTTAGATTCCTCTGTGAATCTATCTATTCTTTGGCTTCAGCACAACTGATTCATTAGCATTCTCAGAGGTTACCATTACACCAGTTGTTTTCACACATAGTTTCCCAATAGTGTTTTAGAGACACTTCCTCAATGCTTACATCAGGCAGCCAACTCCACTCCCTTACTTCTTAAATTAACACCCTCCTTCAGCCATCACATAGCTACAAGATTTTTCTCTTAAAATTCCATATGCCCATGTTCATAGCAAATACTAGTAGACGTTCATCCTTTATCAAGTACTGAGCAGATATATCACTGTCTCCCTTAGTAAGTGGTTTAATGCTAGTTTCTTTCATATAAGGATATGGTGCCAAACAAGGTTGTTTTTACAAGACATTAAATATGAGTTGCACAAGTAATTGAACATTCCCATTTTAGTGAGTATAAATAATGAAACATGTGGGTAACAAAAATAAGAATAGCCAATAAAGAGGAACAAGAAGATTTGGAAAGAGCTCCCTGGCAAAGCCGACAAAGAAATAAAAGGGTGATGTCTAGAGCAATGGCAGGTGTTACCTAGAGGAATTATGAAGACTAGCAAGTGAGGAGAATTGGTGAATCATTCCTGGTGCCAATACATCCCACCAAAATACTGCAGAATGTGAAATAAAGCTGTATAGCCATGAAAAATTCTATGCCAAGGCAAAAAATATTTACATTTTTCTAGAAATGATGAGACTCTATAAGCAAGTTTTATTCATAGGAATATTATATATTAGCATGAATACTGCTTGGGCAAGACATCAGGAAGAAAGCCAAAGATGAGGAAAGATCACTGCTGAATTAGAGGCAACAGTTTTCTGGTGTGGTCTCTGGTGGCAGGGGAGGGGGAAGAGCAAATATTAGCACTTGGGAGAATACAGTCTTTTCCTGTGACCTCACATGTTTCTAAAGGGTAGTTCAAGTGTTATGGTATCATCACATAAGGACAAGAATTCCACCACTAAGACTTCATCTTTATGCCTTTATTGAAAACCAATTACCTCCCAAGCCTTAGCCACCAGTACCACCATACTAATACTTATGATTTAACCTGGGAATGTACAGAGGACACAGTTCAGTCTGCGGCAAGTAACAAAGGCTTTATTTTAATAGTAAGTCCCATGATTCAAATGTAAATACATCTTCTTTCAAATCTGACCTATATTTGCAGACAAACCCAATATCTAAGCCAAAATCTTTAAAACTAGGTTATGGGGAGTCTATAACGAAATGTGATGGTCCTGGAAAATTTGGCCACAATGGAAGGTTTGTAACATATAACAACCAAAAAGAAATTGATAATCAAATGCAAAGTGAATTCAAGGAGTTTATGACTGGGATCACCTATACAGCATCACACAATTATACCCTAGCCTTGATATGAAAGTAGAAACACACCCATGCAAAGAAAGCACATAGTGCTAACTAGAGCAAATGAAACATCTTGGCAGAAATTAGGTACTATGCTCTGCTATACACTGTAGTGTTTTTTCTCCACATACAAATATATACACTCATGTAGAAAGAGTTGTTCAGTTATGGAAAAGAAACACATGTTTTCCTGACATCATTCTTGAACATGTAAGTATATCAATTAGTGTATCATTGAACTGTGTTATTAGTATTTTTGGACTTTCTTTTAAATTGTAAGTTTCATTTAAAAAATATTAAATGGTCAGGCATGGTAGCACATGCCTTTAATTCCAACATTCAGGCAACAGAGGCAAGTGGATCTCTGTGAGTTCAGGACTCTCTCTCTTCTCTCTCTCTCTCTCTCTCTCTCTCTCTCTCTCTCTCTCTCTCTCTCTCTCTCTCTCTCTCTCTCCCTATATATATGAACATTATATTTCTATATTTTTGACATTTTATTGTATATATTTATGCAAAACACTGTTGTTAGCATTGACAATAACAAGATAAAAATATAAATTAAACTTGAAAAACATTAAAATTCCCTATGTTCAGCAGTATCAACATTCAGGCAAACAATTCTTCATGAAAACATGTAGACACTTGGCTAAGAGAAAAACTCTATCTTCCATTGGATTTAATGTGCCTAAATTGCAGTTACAATTTTCATTTTGTTGAATATATTATACATTATTCATATTAGTTCTGAAATACTGAAAACTTGCTAAGAACTAAGAACTACCTAATCATTATTGAGCCCCTATTCCAGAAAAAAAATTTTTAGTTGACTTTTACTACAATCATGACAAATATCAGCTGAACCTGCTATTTCCTATGCATACTGACAAATCAGAGAACTTGTAGATTTAAGAAACAAACTTGTAGTCCTGGGGAAAAAATTATATCTATAATACATCATATGTTCTCTTAATAATAATGCCAAGGCTACACAGAGAAACCTTGTCTCGAAAACCCCCCAAAAAATAATAATATAATTATTGGCCATTATTTTTATTTTTATATACTACATACTACTAGGAAATATTAAATTTCATTTATCTGGTTTACTTTATAGTTAATAAAAAAGAATGGTATAATGAATATCTATTTTTGAAACCAACGTACTTGTTCAATAAGTATTTGCCCATTTTCCAATTAAGAGTATATTATTTGGAAGGACATAGTAGTACAATTTGAATAGGAAATACAATGAACTAGCACAATTGAAATGTGCTTTAATATTTTGAGGGAGAAGACACCACATTTCAACTTAAGAAAAACACTTTACAGTCCAGATCCCTTATTTCTCTTTGTACATTGGGCCACAAGTTCGAATGGAATGGGCTCCAACAGCTTAGGCTTCTTTCTGTTAGTCCTCACAAAGTGTGCTTCTCTGGGAATCTCAGGCTGGCACTTCAGCTGAACCCAGGTGCCCTTCTTTTTGGCTTCCTTCTTCTTCTAGCCCTTCTCCTTCACATGTTTCAGGAAGCTGTCCCTAGTCTTAGAGTGCTTGATGTGCTCTGTGGGCACGTTGATTCTCTTGATTCAAATCTTGCCCTTAACCCGCTTTTTCTACTATGATGCCCATAGCATGCTAGGTAGACTCTTGGGTCTTTTCAGGGTAACACTTATGGGCATTCCTTTTTTAAGAGTGTCCATCCCCTTGATGTCTACAGTATCACCCTTTTTATAGATTCACATGTGTATGGCCAAAGGAACAACTCCATGTTTCCTAAAAAGCCTAGAGAACTTGTAGCGAGTGGTCCTTCTCTTTCCCTTTGGTGAGTAACCGGAAGATGGCTGCCACAGCCAAAGAGCAAATATATGATTTTTAAATCAGGAGACTATGGTATCAGTCTTTATATTTCTGATTTATTCTCCCATTGAAAGCCTAAGACCACAATTTTAAATGAATTTGGTAGCAGCCACTTTCCTTCATTTATGGAGTTACAATATATACTGTCTTTCTTCAGACATGGGATTATAATTCTATCAGTTTTAGGTGAGAAGAAACAATCTTACAATTTTAAACTTCTTTAAAGATTTCACATAAATTGAGAGAAAAATGCTAGTTTTTAGAGGCTGAAGAGAAGGGAAGAAGGGGTAAAAATATGCAGACCAATAAGTATTAAGTTGGAGTTAAGTGTTATCACACAAGACTGTGGCTACTGGTGACAACATAGTGTGTATTGCAGAAAGCTAAGGAAACATTCTTTGAAAATCACTTGGTATCCCATAAATATACACAATCTTATTTTTACATATTAGTTAAAAATTTTTAATTTAAAACTCCAAAATTAATTAAATTAACGTAAATTTTAGCTGATGTACTCAAGGTTTTTCTTTTCCTTAAACCCTCATGCTCTCTTTAGAAAATATCAGGAATGGGCTGGAAATGTAGCTCAGTTGGTTGGATGATTAACATGCACAAGTTCCTGAGTTTGTTCCACATTGCCACAATAAAGAAAAAAAAGGCCAAGTGCAGTGGTATACATCTATAATCCTGGTATTTGGAGGTAGAGGCAGAAAAATCACAAGTCCAATATTCTCACTGGCACATAACAAGTTTAAGGTCAGATTGGCCTACATAAAAAACCTGTTTTGAAAAGAAACTAAAGTAGAAGAAAATAAAAATGATACAAGATATATAAATAAGCCGTTGATGATAGTATTACTGGCTTTCCTGTATTGAAACTCAGTGCTCAAAATAACAGATAATGAATGCATATAACCATACTCTTCAACATAAATCAATACAAAAGCAATATTGCTTTTCTAAAGGAAATGCCTATTTCATCATACGTATGTGTGCTTTTTTTCATTATGTCTCATAAGATGAGTAAAATAAATTATAAATTACAAAATTGGAAATTAAATTATTCTGAAAATCCCAGGTGAAAATTAATCCTTTGGTGAAAGTTTACCTCAGAATATAGTTAACCTAATTAGATAAGCTTTTCTTTATGTAAAGCTTCCATCACTGCAATAGTTGACATCTCTGATGTAGAACACAATAAGAATTCTCAGGTTACCTGTAATGAGAATTGTGCTTATTTTAACAGGCCTTCAAAAGACAAACGACTCATTGTCCAACTCACAACTGTGTCCCTTGGGGCAGGCAACTGCCTGAAAAATAGTGTCTATTGTAAGAGATGAAAGTTGAGGACACGAAGAATTCTGCTGCAATATTCTAGCTTTGAGCACTATGAAAGTGCATTTCATTGTGATTTTTATTGATGCAAATGTCATATTTATATCAAGCCCTAGCCTTTCTTAGAGTTGATGGTAAAAGTATACAATTAATATGATACAGTCATCTATTAAGCCCAACTCACCTAGGTAAATAACCATCTTTCAAGTGATGTTAATAATCAAACATGTGGACTTCTTCACTCTCAAAGAGAACAGAGCAAAACACAATTGTGGTAAGGGTATGTAATATCTGTATGGAACCTTAGAACTATGCTGGAGTTCTAGAAAAAAGAAGAAAGAAAGGAAGGAAGAAAAAAAGAATATATTTTTAATCCTCCAAATAGCTGAAATTATTTTTGATACGTACATAATCCTTGGAGTTTGAAAGCCATCAAATAAACATGATTCTTTCATTTCTAGTCTCACGCCATTAGAACTACTGATGAATAGGAAACATGGAGAAGATGAACCTCTATGGATCTTTTTGCCCAATTAGTGCCTGTTTGATACTGACTGGCACAGGAGTGACTAGTTTACTCAAATACAGCTTACACTGGGGTCTCCTTAGATTACATCTTATAAAACTATGGACTCTCAACCTACCGCACCAACCAAGAACAACGCATGCTGTAAATGTTGAACGCCTATTCAGATCCAGCCAATGGACAGGACATTCTTCACAGTTGTGTGAGAGTGGGGACTGACTCTGACATGTACTCTGGAGCCCCATATTTGACCACTTCCCCTTGGTGGGGAGGCCTGGTGGCACTCAGAGAAAGAATAAGCAGGCTACCAGGATAGGGCTTGATAGGCTGTGGTCATATTGTGGGGAAAGAGGTCCCCTTCTGTCACAGACCTAGGGGAGGAGAATAGGGTGAAAGAGGGAGGGAGGAATGGAAAGATAAAAGTGAGGGAATAACAATTGAGATGTAATCTGAACAAATCAACAAAATTTTTTAAAATCACGTAAAAAATCCTTGGACTCAAGTTGAAGTGAGAAGTTTGAGAGTTATTAAATATAACCTAACACTAATAAGCTTGGACCATTTATTATGTGTTGAACTTTTCATAAAAAAACATTAAAGTGCCTCAACCAATGACATCATCTGGATATGTATGATTAGTGGAATGGAGTGCTTTCCCTTCCAACCAGACAAGACCATAATTGATGCATTCTCCTTCTTGAAAATGTATTGTACATTTCATTCATTCTTGTTCATCACTTCAGAAGGGCCAGAGGCTGATTTTCCTGGGGCATAACATAAATCTTCATTTGCAAAGGAGTCAGTTTCTTAGCTCATTTTTGTTTCTGTTGTTTATTTTACATCCACAAGCACTCATTGAATTGCAAAAACTCATGTCAAGATATCCCATGGGTCGCTACCATGATTTAATAGAATCAAACTAATTTTTCTCTCATAATCATCATCATCTTTGGTTGAATTGCATGTAACCAACCCAATATAGTACCCACCTAAAGAATTCATATGCATTAAAAAAAAAATACAGGTCACAACAATGCAGCAATTAATGATCAGCTTTCTGAATAACTTGTTCAATTAATTATGTTTTGAGAAATGAACCTAATCATTCATGGGTCTAGTGCTTCCATCAGAAGTTGTTTGTTTCATGCTCACTCAAAATTATGACCATGTCCTAATACCCAATACATGACTGTCCTTTGTTTATCCAGGAGCATGTGTTCAATATTCTTTGGGACCCAATGATATATCTAAGAGTAAGTCAGGTATAAATATTTCTATTCTGTAGATAACATTGCTTCGCCTCAAAATCACAGTGATTTGAACTATGAATTCTATCAGGATGCTACAGGAACTCCACATAGTGTGCTTATCTATACCTGTTCAATGGGACTATTTTTCTGAAAACTATAACCTTTATGGCACCTGCCTCATAGCCCTTTCGTACTCAAAGTCTCACATAAAACTTGAGGCCCTCCAACATGTAGATGGGCAAAACGAAGTGAATATGCCCAAGGCAAGTAGATGGCAGGAAATAACTGAACTCACAGGTGAAATCAATAACTTAGAAACAAAGGAAACAATACAAAGAATCAACAAAAAAGAGCTGGTTCTATGAGAAAATCAACAAGATAAACAAATCCTTAGTCAAACTAAGTAAAAGGCAGAGAGAGAGAGAGAGAGAGAGAGAGAGAGAGAGAACTCTAATTAACAAAAACGGAAGTGAAAAAGGGTGGGGGCATAGCAACAGACATTCAGGAGGACGCGACAGCAGAAGATATAATAGTATTCATAAGTGACCTAAAAAACTCTACCCACAAACTCGTACAGATGATAAACACTTTTGCCAAGGTGCCGATACAAAATTAACTCAAAAATAGTATCTTTTATGTATACAAGTGAAAAAAAAATGGGCTGAGAAAGAAATTAGGATAGCAACACCCTTCAAAACAGCAACAAATAATAGAAAATTTTTTGTTATAACTCTAACCAATCAAGTGAAAGACCTGTATGACAAAAACATGAAGGCTCTGAAAAATGATCATCTTACCAAAAGCAATATACAGATCCAGTGCAATTCCCATAAAAGTTCAAAGACAGTTCTCTACAGACCTTAAAAAGCAATCTTCAACTTCATATGAAAAAATAAAAGACCCAGGATAGCTAAAACAATCCTAAACAATAGAAGAATTTCTGAAAGTATCACAATCCCTGATTTCAAGCTGTACTACAGAGAAATAGTAGTAAAAACTGCATGATATTGGAATAAAAACAAACAGTTTGATCATTAGAATCAAATCAAAGATCCAGAAATAAAATCACATTTATGGACACCTGATTTTTGACAAATAAGCCAAAATCTTGTGATGTAAAAAAAGAAACATCTTCAACAAATGGTGCTCGTCTATACAGATGTCTGCATAGGAGAACACAAATAGATCCGTACCACTCTGCACAAAACTCAAGTTCAAGTTGATCAAAGCCCTCAACATAATACTGGATACACTAAATCTAACAGAAGATAAATAGGAGAATAAATGAATGTATTAGTATAGGATGCCACTTTCTGAATAGAACACAAACACCTAAAGCAGTAAAATCAACAATTAATAAATGGTATCTCATGAAACTGAAAAAATGTCTGCAAAGTAAAGAACACTGCCAATAGGACAAAATAGCAGCCTAAAAGATGGAAGAAGATCTTCACCAACCAAACATCTGGTAGAGGAATAATACCAAAATATTTATATACAACTGAAGAAATTAAACACCAACAAACCAAAATAAATCAATTTAAAAATCATGCACAGAGCTAAACAGAGGATTCTCAACAGAGAAATCTCTAACAGTTAAGAAAGACTTAAAGAAATGTTCAATGTCCTTAGTCATCAGGGAAATGCAAATCAAAACAACACTGAGATTCCATCTTACACCTGTCAGAGTGGGTAAGATCAAAAACACAATTGACAGCACATGCTGTTAAGGATGTGGCTCAAGGGACACACTCCTCCATTGCTGATGAGAGTGCAAACCTGTACAACCACCTTGTAAATTAAACTGAAAGTTTCTCAGAAATCTGGGTATAGATCTACCTCTAGACCCAGCAGTATCACTCCTGGGCATACACCTAATAGATGTTCTGCCATACCACAAGAACATTTGTTCAACTATGTTCATAGCCGCTTTATTCATAATAGCTAGAAACTGGTAACAACATAGATGTCTCTCAACAGGAGAATGGATAGAGAAAATGTGGTATGATTACACCATGGAAAATACTCAGGTATTAAAAAAAAAAGAAAATCATGAAATTTGCAGGCAATGGGTAAAACTAGAAAATATTATCCTGAATAAGCCCAGACCCAGAAAGATAGGCAGAGTATGTACTCTCTTACAAGTAGATATTAGCCATATAGTACAGGATAACCAAAGAAGGCTCAAAGGAGGATGCTTGAATCTCATTCAGAAGGGGAAATGGGTGACGAGAACTAGGTGGGAGAGAGTGTGGAGATGGTAACAGAGTAGGTACCAGGTGTAGGGAGATCTAGGAAAGAAGTTTGAGGGAAGACAGGGCAAGAGAAAGGAAATATGTGAGAGGGGCATCTCTGGGACAGGGGAGACTCCTGGGAGTCTATGGGGGTGATCATAGCTAAAAATCCTAGTAGCAGGAGATAGAGAGCCTAAAGAGTCTATCTCTCGGAAGCAGGTAACCTCCAGTAGAGGGAGGGGACACCACACCATCCACAAATCCTTCGACCCAAAATTTGTCCTGACTACAAGAGCTGTAGGGACAAAGATGACCAGAGTTTGAGGGAATGACAAACCAATGACTGGGCCAACATGAGACCAGCCTCATGGGGGAGAGCCAAATAACTCCACAAGAAGATCTACAGAGCAAGCTAACCTGGGCCAATGAAGGCTCACAGAGACTGAACCACCAACCAAGGCACATGGATGGGCTAGACCTAGACTCCCTACACTTATGTAGCAGTTATCTAATTGGGTAAGCATTTGGGTCTCCTAACAATGGGAGTAGGGTCTGTCTCTGACTGTTGCCTGCTTTTGGATCCCTTTCTCTTAGCTAAGGTGCCTTGTCTGGTCTCAGTGGAGATGTTCTTAGTCACATTTAGACTTGATGTGCCTGGGTGAGTGGGTACCCATGGAGTCTTCTCCATCTCTGAGAAGAAGGAGATAATGATTGGGGACATTGAAAATGAAAGTGAGACTGTGAGGAGATGAGGGAGAGGGCTGGAATCGGGCTAGAAAGTTAATTAATTAATTAATTAATTAATTGACGAATTAGCCCACTGGATCATGTGGTAATTCACTTTTAATTGTTAAAATAATCTGCATATAATTTACTATATAGCCTTTTAAATTTGCAAGGAAGTTTAACATTATCCAACATTAGACACTTAAAATCAGTGATGTAGCGGCCCTTGAATCTCTCTGAAATCATCTTTCTTGATTATCCTTTGATTCACTGGGACATCTTTTCAGGTACACTTAGCATGATAATGGCAATATGCTTGACTAATCTTTGTTTGGTAAATGACTAAGACAGAGTTTCCATGATCTCTGTTACCAAAATGAGTGGGGTCTGTTGAGAATATATGACAAAATTTTATTGTGTCACACCACTATGAAACTAATTATCACAAAAATGTCCGTGTGTTAGTGAAAATTCTCTAGAAAAACAGACACTTCAGGATTGGCTGTGTGTGTGTGTGTGTGTGTGTGTGTGTGTGTGTGTGTGTGTGTGTGTGTACAAGCTTATATAATTGTGTGTGTGTGCATGCACACAACTTCACACAACACATGCACATGTGCCTGTTCTTATGCATGTGAAAGGGAGAGATAATATAGATTTGCTTGTGAAATTTCAGAAACTAGCAATACCATCTGCACTGTGAAGTCCAGACCAAAGAAAGTTGATAAGATAGATACATTAAGTCCAAAGGAATGCAAGAAAATTCTCTCTTGTTTGACAAGGGTCAATATGTCAGCTGTATTCAAGCCTTTGACTAATGAGTTGATGACCACAAACTTTATACAAGGGCCATCTTCTTAACCAGGTAAAAGTTACTCTTGTCTGAAACATTCTCACAGAAGAAAGCAGTTAGTTAAGTATTTGTAAACATTATGTTCTGATGAAGTTAATATAAACTCAGGATACGTGACTGACAGATGGAGCACCAATCTGTGAAGGACAGCTCTGAACAATCTCTGGTATAGATATCAGGACAAGTTGTAAGGGATTTGATTTCTCCTCAGACCTTTATCTTCCTATTAGCTTGAAATATGATATTATCATCTATGAACATCAAACATGATTTATATTGACAGTTTCATATAGTGTTACTTACTTTAACTTGGATCAAGTGCACATGTATCCTACATTAGCTTAAATCAAAACAACTATGCCCTTTATATTACAGAATTTCTTATGATAGCCATTTTTATTACAGAGTCAATATATGGAAGGACATATCAAGAACCCAATACATTCTGCAGCTACACTCCAGGTCAGGAGCAATACCCAGTAGTTTGACAGCACAAAACTGAATTCACGTGTTTATGTTTCTCTTTTGGTAGCCTACATAGTATGTTCCTGCATAAAAAACAAGAGAACACAGGAGAGAAAGCTCATGTAGGCAGCAGCTTAACTTCTCCGTGCCCAATAAGTTATATGGGTTGTGTCCTCAGCAATGGGACCATGCTGTCACTCTGTTGAGAGCAATGCATTATGGATTGTTTGGAGATTTCCATGGGATAACCTTGGTCAGCAACTACATTGAATTCAACTCATCTGAGTACTGGACATCTTTTTGGTGACAATAAATGGCACTAACAATACAGAGAGAAGTGATGAATAAATTCTAGTAAGAATTTTTATTTTTTCATACAATATATTTTAATAATATTGTTACCCCTCCTAAACTCCTCCTTCACATTCATCTCCTCCGAGTCATGTTTTTATTCCATCTCTTGAATAACAACAACAGCAACAAATTTAAAGATGAAAAAAAGAAAACCAATAAGACTAAAAATACCCAAACAAAACAAAAGTCATTTTGGGAGTCACAAAAACACAATCTGCAGTACACTAATAGTCACATGTGAACACTTTCAAAGAAGGATTCAAATCAAGATATGACCATCATTCATTACTTATGAAACCTTGAATAAATAGCATAATCTCAAGATTTGTAAGACAAATGGTAGTATGTACCAATCAAGTACTCAGTATGCTGAAGTACGCCTCTCTCTATGTACCTAACTGAGTCTCTCATTTCCGTCCAGGTGATGTTGTTCGGTAGGATACTGAGTGTTTATCACTTCTTATTCCTCTGTTCCAATTAATAAGATGCGTTCAATATCACAATGCCTTGGTCTGTAGAATTCTGAAAAATAGGGTCCATTTTTTTGAACATGGATGTGAATAAATGAATAAGCAATGTATAGATGAACTGTCTCTGAGAAATTTTTGCTATGCCAAAGAGACCATGTTCACCAGATTGCATACCAGAAGAGTCATTAATTTACTCTAGAAAAGGTGCTAAAATTGTACTGAAAGCTGTAGCTATCATTCCTTGAATTTATCCTCATCATCCACCACCTGCTACAGAATTTTGTCAACTCTTAGGTATGATTACTTCAATGGGACATGTGGGAAGTTAGAAAATTCCCATCTAATTCCCATCACCTGGCCAGGAATTCCATTATTATTTGATCTGTAAGTGCGGCTACTCCAACAGTGATCTACAATAGCACTTTGGCTCTCTGGACATCAGGGAAAACTTGTACTGAAGTCTAAAAATTTCTTTGAAAGGAGTATTTTTCCTGCATACAACCATGTATTTGAAGAAAGAGCTGTTCTTCAAGGGGCTGAAAGTCAAACTTGTCTCACAAACTGGACATGTAAGTATGCATATCTATTGGATGGTGTACTGGTGTTCTTCAGCTCTCCACATATTCATTACTTAACTCTTTTATCAGAGCTAATAAGCAGCATCCTATCTAGAAAGTCAGCCCTTTTCCTAATGTGGTATCATACTGTATTTTCCTTTTCTGTATCAATTAATTATGGGTCTGTCATTCTGACTGTACCCATTTTATTTCTGATGGCCAGGTGCTGGTTTGCTATTGTGTTCTCCTACATTCCCAACTGTGACTAGAAGATCTAATCTGCTTCAAACACAACCACAACAAACCTTCCGTGATGGACCAAGACTAAAGGGAAAATGTTGATTGAGCCTGAAGTTACTTGGTCACCCTCTCAGTAGTGCAGTTTGTATTTCTGTTCAACAGAACTTCTTCTACACCCTGAAGAGCAACTTCTGAGGTGCTGCTTCTTAGACCACACTAGTATAACCTTTATAAATATTCTTTTCTTCTTTAGATGTACAGATACCTCAGCCACTGACTCCCATGTACTGATCCAACGTCCTAGAAAAAAAGTACAAATTTCATAGAAGGCAAGTTTTATCAGGTATAAAACACATTGTATTTGTAACATGCTCCTCTTAATCCAGGGAAAATCATTATCTTCAAACATTGTGACCATGAACTCTGAAGAAAAACATTGCATGAACTGTGTTTGAGGGGGTCTTAAACGAGCCACATAGATAATCCTGTTAAAGACCAACTTATAAACTCTGCAGACTGACTTTAACAAAAAGAGATTAGTTGGCTTTGCCTTAACACTTCTTTTACCATGACATCCAGTGGCTTAAGTTCTGTTTAGCCAGATATCCAACTGTGACAGCTGAAAGTTCCTGAAAACTCAAATGGGAAATCTTTTGGCTTTGATTTGTGGTACTAGTCCTTACCAACACATCATTTTGCATATTCAAAAAGAGCAACATCCATAAACATTCAATTACCGACATACATCTAAACACATATATTACTTTTACGCACAGAGATATTACACATTCCAGAATATCCCTTTCCATGTTACCCTAACTCATGACAGATGAAAGTCTTGTTAGGTGTTTGACTATAGTACAAGCAGTCATACTATGAACAACTGACATATACCCCTTAAATTTTTCACTGACAACTAGTCAGGAAGTGACCTAATATCAAAATTACATCTGTTATCGTTTGAATTTGAAATGTCTCCCTTGGCTCATACTCGGTACTTGTCTCTAAACTAATTGTATAACTTTGGGTACCTGTGAAAAGTTTAAGTGATGGTGGCAAGCTAGCAGAAATGAGGCTCTGTGAATCGATCTATCAAAACTACTGCTTCCTGGTCTCCATGATGTGAACTTATTCTAGCCTACCCTGCCACTGCCATGCCCCCCACACCACCATGAATTAAAACTTTGAGACATTCTGAGTTAATTAATCTCTTAAGTTATTTTAATGAAGCACTTTTGTCACAGAGACACTAATGGAATCTGCGTTCTCTTCTCAGACTTTACTTATTCTACCAGCCGTGTTAAACTGCAGTTTCTGAAATGGAAAACGATAAAAATTCAAATTGATGTTAGCAAAGGTAGGTTCTGGGGAGAAAAAGAATGGACAAAGCAGGACATCATATCATATAGGAGGGTACTAAGCATGGATGCCATCTTAGCTTTAGTCTAACCCCACAGGAAGCTTTAAAGCACAGGTAAGATGATGGTCTTAATTCTACTATGAGACAAGGTAGCCTTATATAATCAATCAAAGCTTTGCTGTCTAAGTTTGCCCAATTTGAAATATTTTCAGGTAAAACTTCCACAACTCACTGGCAAGGCCAATGTGCCTATAGTTTCCTTAATAAGGAATTGTTGATAAGTTAAAACTGTCTTTAATCCATGAGATCGCACTAATGAGACTCTTAAGATTGTATGTCAAATTCTGCCTACCTGGAGTGTGGGAAGTCTACAACCAAAGTGTCAGCAGACACAGTGGTTTCTGAAGTGTCAATGGCTCATGAATGATGATTTCTAGAGATTTTCTTTGTATGGTAGAGGAAGAACAGCACTCTGAAGCCTTCGGGAGACACTAATTCCATACATAAGGAGAATGTCCCCAAGATGCACCCACTTTCGAAGGTCCCTCCTCCTAACACTATCATTTTGTTGACCAGAAAGTTTTATAATGGATTTATTAATTCTTTAAGAATTTTATAGAATGTATTTTAATATATTTATTCACTATTCCCAAAGTCCTTCAATTCCCACCACTACTTCCCTACCCACCCAACATTCATTCATTTTTTAAACTTGTGGAATCCAATTTGTTCTGCCAAAATAATATATGAAGTTAAAGAGTTAGATAAAAGCATCCAGACCACAGCATTATTAATTTTCACACATAGCACATTCATGTTTTCATGGTTGTTGTATACATTTTCTGTATCAAAGAAAAATGTCTTTAAATTAATTTAACTATTCTTACTAAATAATATTTTCTTGTTCATTTTTCTTTTATATAGACTTCTTTTATGTTTTACTGATTTTGCTTACTTCTCATTACTAAGATCTTATTTCTATTCATTTAAGTGTTATTTACTCTCACTCTTGGAATGTTTGGAATATCCATAAAGGTTAGAAAACTAGTTAAGAGGCCATTGAAGCAGAGGAGATATTTCAAGTGAGGAAACAGAGAATACAATCATAAAAATTGGGAAGGATTAGTGGAGTGGGAATAGTTAGCCAGAATAAGGGAGCAGAGAGCTTAGTAGAGGAAGGAATATATTGAGGGACAGTTAACATTAAAACCTTTATCTTTAAAACACCATATGAAAACCTACTATTATAAAAGCTCAGTGTATATAAAATGTCCCACATAGATAGCTAATTGCAGTATATAAAGGTTTATTAGAGTTACTCTATATTAGGAAGTCAATATCACAAATAGACACCTATTGTTTCTTTGATGTTGATCAATAGGATTCCATAGATACTCTTGACTCCTTCATGACATGACAGTAAGAACCTATTGTTGGAGACTCCACATACTGGAGTTTTATCTGTTGTTTGCGACAGACATTAGCTCTGTTCTCTCATATACTACAAAATAAGTTATTTGCTATAGGGTAAAAGGAAAAAAGAAGTATCATTAATATAGTATTATATACATTTGGGCGATTAAAATTATTAAATAAAATTTGACGAAAATTTTTCTACAAATATATGGGATGTTAGAAGGCTTACAAGGAAACCAGTGACCTGTTCTATGAAGAAGGTAGCCATAAAAATTCTTTTTATAATTTTTTATTGTTTCCTTTTTAACATATACATTTACATTATTACATATGAGTAAAATAAACTACATACAGCAGGAAGAAATACAAGACAATCAGGAATTATATAAATGTTACATTTAGAGTGATTTGGCCATTTGTATTTGGGAAACTTGACGTAAACATCTTTCCTACCTTGCTGGGTCTAAATTTCTGAATTAAGACTAATATCTATCATATCCCATTTCTATTAACTTAAAACATCTATGCTGATCTAAAAACATCTTAACCCCTAACCTACTAACCTTAATTGAAAGACTAAAGTATCTGGTCTTCAAATCCATTAGAGACTTGAAAAGGGATAAAACGTAAATACCTGAGTGAACCCAGAGTAAGGGTTAGCAGCTTCCAGAATGAAAAAATGAATGAGCCAGTTAACTGCCTGAACAGTCACCCAACATTCTCTGTCATGTTGGAGCATCATCTTCAACCGTCTAGCCCCACATATATGAGAGACATATTTGCAAGGCAGGAAATATTGAGGACTTGCTTACCTCATCTTGGCAGAGTTTAGCTGTTGACTCTGCCTGTATCTAAACCTTCCCATTATGTTATACCATCTGTGTGATATTCCAGTAAAGTTGCATTCTTCAACATTCACTTATCTGCTATGATCATAAGCATCTAGAGACTATTTTATGTAAGTGTGAAAAATACTGATATAAAGAAAAAATGCATTGTATTCTAGCATCATCCAGTTGATACCTTGCCAATGTTCATGTGAACCTGTCCCTTGTGATAGCAACAATTTTGTTTTCATATAAATAACAACTGGAGTTTAGTTTTGAAATACTTTCAGAAAACATGTTGCTGCTTATAGCTCTCGTGTTTCCCAGGCGGTGGCCGACCTATTCATTGTCAGAAAAGTGGTCTGAAAATATCAAATACATGTGGAGCAAGGAAAGGGAAGAGTGTGTTGTGAAAAATATATTATGTCATAGGAATTTCACAGGGAAATTATGGCTTTGATGGCCCTAATGTGTCTCTAGAATTATGTATGACAAAAGAGAGTGCTATCATAGCCCTTCTTCCAGCTTTTTAAAGACACTCCATACTCTATGTAAAGTTTGTATGTAAAAAGATTGATAATAGCTGAATGGAATTCAGACAGGGCACAGGATAATCAACAGTCTTCAGAGAGCAGTTTGTTGATAGCTGTTCTTTAACACCTAGAAGACACGTTGATCCTGTTTGTATGACGAGCGAGTTAGTAGACATACAAGAAATAGCATGATAGAACCCCTTCTTGATCATTTTCAGTGGAACATAGGTAACAAAAAGTAATCAAATGCAGAGATCTCTCCCTTAGCACCCCAGCTGCTTACAAGCCTGATACATCTGTGACACAGAGCATACAGACAGAGCTGAATGCAAGCATTGTCCACAATTCTCATGAGCTGCCATCCTGTGAGCAGCTTTGGACCTGGGTCTATCTCTGTCCATCTGAAACACACTGCTCTGATGCAGCTAGGACACAGAACAGACATGCTGAGCAAAGACCTGCACCACAATCCACATTACCTGACATCCTGCTAGGAGTTTGGGGCTTTGAACTCTCCTCACATGCCTCAATTCTACTGATCTGATGCAGCTAGGACACAGAGCAGACAGGCTGAGCAGAGACCTGCTCGAGCCACACTCCTCACTAACTGCCACCTGTTGTGCAACTTTGGGCTCTGATCTCTCTCCTCCCACCTGCAACTTATCGGCCTGGCCCATTTAAGTCACAGAGCAGACAGATAGAACAGATACCTGCACAGGCCAGCGGCTTACCAGCCTAGCCCAACTGGGACACAGAACAAATAAACAGAGCCCTATCATCTTTTGAAGGCATGTGGAGCACCCAGCAACTTTGGGCTCCTGACCCGCTTAGTCCCACATCTGCTTACCATCTGAGATAGAGAGCAGACAGTCACAGCTGAGTCTGGTGTGGGCCCAGACTCACATTCATTGCCATCTAAAGAAGGTCTGTGGGGCAATCGAGCAGCTTCAAGCTTGAATCTCTCAGAGCTCCCCAGATGCTAACTGGCCTAGCCCATCTGGAATACAGAGCAGATAGGCAGAGCCCTGCCACCTTGAAAAGGACTATAGGGCACTTGAGCAGTTTTGGGCTTGGAAGTTTATCAGCCTAATCCTCTCCTGCCTGACCCAACTGGGATAAAGACAAGGAACCCAGCTGAGCTGAGCTAGGTGCAGGCTCTAACACCCCTGTCCACCATCCTGAGGAGACCTCTGGGCAGGACTAGGAAACAACTTTTGGTTAGGAGCTCTCTTTCATTGCTCCCAACCCGCCTGGCCAAAGAAGGACACAGACAGCAACCTCCTTGGAGGCCTGCTAACACCAGAGACAACCAGATGCCTGGAGGACAATGCAAGAAGACTAGCAGCAAAACTCAGAGTCAGCTATTAAAAACAAGGAAATCTTGAAAATTTCAGTCACATGGATGGAGCTAGAAAATATCATCCTTAGTGAAGTAATCCAGACCCAGAAAGACACACATGGTATATACTTACTCATAAAGAGATATTAGCCACATGATACAGGATAACTACACTACAATACAGAGTGTTGTATTGGTACATCATCCAAATGATATGTATGATGTGGACCTAGAGCCTCTGCTTAGATGTAGTAGTACAGTCTCTTTGTGGGTCCCTCAATATGGAGATTAGGGACTACTTTGGACATGGACTCTGGCCACCACACTTCTCTTTGGTAGGGCAGCCTTGCCAAGCCACAAAAGAAGAGATTACAGGTAGTAAATATGACACTGGATAGGCTGAAGTCAGATGATAGGGAAAGAAGGCATCTCTTTATGAGGACTAGGAGAGGGAGGGAGAGAGGATAAATGAGGGAGAGGGGCTTGGAAGGAATGAGGGAGAGGATAACAATCAAGATGTGAAGAATTTAAACAACAGAACAAGCAGGTAACTTATATCACTAAACCCAGTATGTGGGAATAGCTCTGAGACTGGCTGAGATGTGAAAGTCTAGGCAGAGACAATGCTTCTTGTTGGCTACCAAATCCTTATAAATTACTATTAGATGCTATTCTTTGTATGGCATGAATGAAGAATTACAGAAGTCTTTTCTTCTCATACAAAGAGCATACCAGCCTTAAATGTTCTGTGCATCACACAGAACCTTCTAGATTTATAATTTTAGAACTATAAGCTTGTGAGAAATTATATGTTTTCAGAAAAAAAGAACCAGGCACTGACATCGGATCAAATATGACAGGATGCATTTCTCTCAGCATGATGGACACTGACATCCTGCATCCTTCATGTTCTAGTACCAAGTGCTTCAGTTGCTGTTCCTTATCAGAACAAGACAGCACCCAGCAAACCTTTGGAGAAAGCTTCTGATCCCAGTTGAGTCAGCATTTCAGAGTGTCCATGCAGGATTCTAGTTAAGCCTGGAATTTCTCAACATCCAGAAAATGCACTACAAATGCTATTCTTAGCTTGTTTAACAATTCCCCCAATTTAATTGGGCCCTCACAAAGATATTATTCTTCCCAAATCAGCCAGAAGAACCCTTAAGATAATGAAGCCCATTTCCTTTAAGGGGATTCAGTTGCGTGTTTAGTTGCATTCTTGGGCTATAGAGGGTTATTTTCAATGGGCCTTGGTTATACGTTATTATTGGTCTTATTTGGAAAGAAAACAAGGTTGGATGCAGGGATGTCTCTCTTTTTATTTCTTTTCCAAGCTTAGCTTTGGAGATAAGGGTTGAAACAAAAGAAGAGGGAATGTAGACATATATTAGGAAAATAGAACCAAAAGTAAATTAGTGAGTCTACTCCTTAACTTAATGTCTTAATTGTCACTTACAAGATTGTTTTTAATTTACTGCTATAGAATTTTGTATATAGATGCAAAATAATTTTAGATACAGTGGTATATATTCTTCACACACATTGTATATACTTCCACTCTAATATGAGAGACTGTTTCATAGTGTAGTTGTTGTTATTCTTGCTCTTACAGTATTTCTTTCCCCTCCTCTGTAATTTTCCCTGATATAGGCGCAAGAACTGTGATGTAGCCCTATCCATTGGCTCTTGGCTTCTAATGATTTAATGATCTCTGCATTATATACAGCTGTGGTTTTTCTGCTATGGTATCCATTTGCTTGAAGATTATTTTTTGTGATGGAGTGTGGTAGCTACATTATTATGTAGGTAAAAGAAAGTAAATTGATATCTTTTTAAATAAAAAAAATGTTCATTATTCTCTAAATGTTTCCCTATAAAAGTTCAATGCAGTCACTTTAATTTTGTTCTTATTTCTTTTTATTTTATTTTATTCTTGTTACATCACAATGGTTATCCCATCCCTTGTATCCTCCCATTCTTCCCTCCCTCCCATTTTCCCCTTATTCCCCTCCCCTATGACTGTTCCTGAGGGGGATTACCTCCCCCTGTATATGCTCATAGGGTATCAAGTCTCTTCTTGGTAACCTGCTGTCCTTTTGTTCTTATTTCTGTTGATATCTCTGAATGTAACACACACACACACATATATATATATATATATATATATATATATATATACACACATATGTGTGTGTAATAGAAATATTTTAATAGAATTAAAGTGATACATATTTTCTCCTTTCAAAAGTTTCCCTTCCTATGAAGTATCCTTTGTAACTTTGTAATTCAAGGAATATCATAAGTTCCTTCTCTGGCTCATCTAGGAAAATAGACTAGAGCTACTCAATTTGTATATCTGTTTCTTATCAGCATTAAAGATTTCTAACATGAGCTAGCTTTGTTTTAGACAAGAGGAAATCAAACTAGTTCTGTGAGGAATGTGTTATATTCCTCCCAGTGTTCTGCGCTTCCAAAGTTGTGCTGTCTTGAATTGGCAAACTTTGGTAAACAATAGAAACTACAAACTCCCAGAGTCCACACCAATGAAGTAGGAGGTTGGATTCTCTTCCGGTTCCCCATTTCTACCTCTCTGGAAGATAAATAGAATACAAACTTAATTTGGGGATACTGTATAACTTGAACAAAAAGATATATATCTTTACATTGGCCAATTTTAGATTGATGAAATATAAAGCTATAAGATGACATATTGGCAAGATATAGAACAGGTCAGACAAAGGCATTATGTCCTGGGGTTAACCTGTTCACTATGAAGTGCTTATGATAAGGCACATGACAAAAATATATGGTGATACATTTTATTATGTCCATCTACTTATTTAAAATTATTTGGTATAGTAACTTAATTATAACCCAATATAGGATCTTTGCATCAAAGAAAGTAAAATTAAAAAGAAAGAAATTACATACTGAGAAATAAGTATGTAAATCAGGAAATTCTATAATAACAGTAAAATGGCTTGTTCCAGAAACATTAGCTTGCACAAAAGTGTAAATGTTGTTTTTGTTTCTCAGAATAGGGAATGAAACAAGAACCATTCCCAGGCCTATCTAACTCTTTCTGAACTCAGACTAGCTAGTTTAATTTTATTTTCTGGCTTAAATTCTTCTCCAAGCTGACTGACTCAAACTGTCTTCTCTTGGCTTGTGACTGATCTACTATGCCTGGCCTCAATCTGATTCTGTTGATATGTATTAATCTTCTATTTCCTTCTCATTCTCTGGCTGATTCTGTCTTTACCTGTGTCTAGTTTGTTCTGTCTGCAACCTGTCTCTGTTAAACTGTCCTGGTAAGAAATTTGAAATTTTTTG
Source organism: Acomys minous (assembly GCF_964271855.1). Classification (NCBI taxonomy): domain Eukaryota; kingdom Metazoa; phylum Chordata; class Mammalia; order Rodentia; family Muridae; genus Acomys; species Acomys minous. The sequence continues at coordinate 100,890,223 of NC_140483.1, read as the reverse complement.
TGTAAAATTTAAACATATAAATCTCATCTCATCTCATCTCTCTCTCTCTCTCTCTCTCTCTCTCTCTCTCTCTCTCTCTCTCTCTCTCTCTCTCTCTCTCTGTGTGTGTGTGTGTGTGTGTGTGTAAAATGCTATTAAGTAGCCACTCTTTCCTGTCCTGTTCTGTTCTTGTGAAAGTTGGGCATATCCTGCTCTGACTCATTCTGTCAAATCTTCCTCTGATTCATCACCTTGCCCCTCAATTAGATGTCACTTTCAAACATGGCTCCTTCCATCTGTAACATAATGCCACCTTCATTGTTTGGGAAAAGGGATGTATATGGCATGTCTGTATTCCAGCCAGATCATACTGTAATCCAGGGTGAATCTGCTTCCCCTCCCCCCAAACCACATAGACCTAGAAGGTCTTTGGATATGATCCCTTGCCAGAGAAGCCATGTGGCTGGATTAAAATTTATCTACATCTTCCCCCTTTCTGTTTTAGCTAAAAATTGTACAAAGTTTAACTATTATAACAGAAACAATTATCAATCCTATAAACAGTCTGAATGTCCTTATGAAGATCCATTAATGATCCTCCATGACTGCAGTCGTGATCATCTGTCATTCAGTCAATGTCCATTTCAGCAACCAGGTTTTCCACTTCGGCAGTCTCTTAAATAATTCATCCTTTTTCAGCCAGTTTGTTGAGCTATCTCCATGCAGGAGAATCAGGTTTCTTGTGTTATCTGTGTTGCTGTCTTTCTGTGTCTCCTTTGAATTGTGCCTTTCATGTGGAAGCTTGTCTTATTCAGAGAAGGTGTTTATCAATTTTGATGGAATCCAAAATCCTTCGTCACCATTGGAATTATAGACAAAACCACTCCCCCAATGTAATGTTTTCCCTGATTTCCATTCTGATGTTTAAATAATTTTAACGTATACAGATTGAGCTAACTCAGTAATTTTTTTCTATAATCCAGTACGTTTCACCTAATCATATTAACCCTTTCTTTTTATCAGGGTACAATTAGATTTTAACGAATCCACACATATTAAGAGCTAGCATTTAAACTAGACACACAGTCACTGACATTCCATGCTCAGCTCCATACAAGCCAGCTGGGTTTTTTACCCACTGAAACACAGATATCTACAGTGCAATTTGAAATAGGCATCTGTTGTTTGATACTGAAAGAATATTAATCTGAACTTACCTTTTTTATAGTAGATGTCTTCCCCAGAGGTTAATGGCTATGTTCACCACATAAGGCTTTAATTTTGCTGTTTGACCTTCTTGTTGAACACACTGAATTTGTCTTATACTTTGTTTTACTTGGAACAATGTTCTAATCCATACAAGCTGTGTAGATAACTTATGAAGGACCAATGTGAATTCCAATTTGCTCATGAGATTAGGTACATCAGTTCCTGTATCCACTAAACCTTCTATTTCAATACCATTTAATTTTAATTTTAACTTTAATTCTGGTATTTGGTCAGTAATAACAATTTGCCAAAAAACAAACAAACAAAGAAACAAACAATCAAAACCCTGTCTTGCAATACTTCCAAATCCTCCTGTCCTTTTCACTGGAGCTGTTTTGTTTTGACATATGGAAAGAGTAAAAGCAGAGAAATCCTATCTCCTGCTTTAATGTGCATATTTTACTTTAGGTAAGGCATAATCTCAGTCTCTCCCCTAACATTTTCATTTATAATTCCTGAATACACAATGAATCCTTGAGATGCTAGGATACTCCTTCCTAAATCCATTCCTACTGTCTCTGTGTGTAGAGGTCCATAAACTTCAGCGGCTATTTTATAGTAGCTAGGTTTTGGTGATAGTCTGAGAGTTCTACTTATGGCTAACTCTAGGGCAGCACTTCCCTCTGTAGCATGTATTAGATCTTCAATACTTAATTTAGCTTTCTCTAGTTGTGAGGTTTTTTTTTTTACTTATGTCCAAGTCTAGAGCAGCACTTTCTTCTGTGCCATGCACTAGATCTCCAGTACCTAATTTAGATTTCTCTAGTTGCTCTGTGGATTGATGACATGAAATACCTCTACACAAAAGGAAATCAGGAAAAGTTTCACAAAAGTTAATAAATATTTATCTTTGTATTTAAGGATGTGTGTGTGTGTGTGTGTGTGTGTGTGTGTGTGTGTGTGTGTGTGTAAAAAAAATAACCCACAACTTTGATCAAATCATTTGCCTATACACATTCTGCCAAAGAGAAGATAGCTGCTCCCTACGACCTACCCTTCTTTGAGAATTTATAGACTTATAGGTTGCTAGAAGAAGATGACAGATATTTTCCTCAGTGGCATAACCACTGATAAGTTACCCATGCTCCTGTGAATAGCCCATCATTCATACTCATTCAAGCAACCCTAACTGAACCTATTGCTCACCAGAACAAAAAATAGAAGAGAAGAAAGAAAAGGGATTGGTTTGGAATAACAAGTGGATCAGTGGGAGTAGTACTGAACAGGGGAGGGTGATAAAGTGCTACCATGATCAAATACTTTTAAAATGGATGTGAAATATGGTAAAACACATTATATTTTATAATTATATAAAAATATAATTTACAAAGAAGAGAATGATATTTTAAAGACAAGAAACAATGCTAAAATACCCAAGAGTAAGGCCTACCCTGAAGAAAGAGTATTGGGACATTCACTGGTACTGTCATTTGGCCACATGAGGGAAGAATGCTCAGTATGGAAAGATTCTAACAATAGATGTGTTTATAATTTTCCACTTAGGAACATGTAGCCAGAGATTTTTCAGGAACAAGAAATGGATAGAATCAGATTTGTTGCCCACAAAATTTAACACTTACCATAATTTAAAAAATAGGGGAGAAACATGAGTGCATAAAATGTTTTAGCTTTAGGGTTATTGAGTTACTTGATTAAAAATCATTAATTGTTCAGGAAATCAGTCATAGCTCTCTTTCTTCCTTATTGTATATTTAATATTTAGAAAAACTAAATATTCAGAAATAATCAATATAAATGAAAATGTAGATGTGTAGAATATATATGTATGAATACATATACATATGAATATGGATGATATATACATATATATAATCAATACATGTATATTATATATAGAGAAAGATAGATATAATTATGTGTTTATTTGCATTTTGCATGCATTAATGTATTGCTTTTCAGGGAACATCTATATACATATGATTATTAGATTGATTTGGTATATATACTATATACATTTATATATACATTCATATACATATATACATAAATTTATGTATATATATATGGAATACACATAATAATTTTTCTCTTTAAGTGTTCTAAGAAAAAGACCAGTAGTTTCAGGCATTAAAGCATTAAAAATATTTTACAAATATCTGGAAACATACTGAACTTCTCTACTTATGACCTATATAAATGTACTACTCAAAGACAGTGATCTGACAAAGATTTCTAACCAAATCTACCAATATATTTTCAACTTTACTACCAAATATTTCCTATTTTCAAAAACAGAAGGAATGAAAGAAGGAAGGAAGGAAGGAAGAAAGGAGAATGGATGAAATAAAGGAAAGGGAAAAGGAAGGAGGGAAGAAAGGAGGAAAAGAGGGAAGAAAAAGAAGGGACAAATGGAGAAAGGAAAGCAAGAGAGGAGGAAGAAAGGAGGGAGTGAAGAAAGAAGGAAGGAAAGAATGGCAGAGAAGTGGTCAGATTATCAGCAGATGCTGACAGAAAGAAAGTGGTAGCTCCTGCTGAGTTGTGATGACAATGAAGATCAGGAGCCATATCCTAAAGGTATTCAGACCACCAAATTATCAGAAGTCTAAGAAAAACAGAATGAAACTAATGAGAAGAGAGAAGTTGAGGACAAACATGTATACCAGGATGGCAATCTGTATTTGTAAAACTATATATATATATATATATATATATATATATATATATGGAATACATATTACTGCATTCTAATATCAAGGGGGAAATGACAACTGTCCTGACTCTTTGTTTTACAAAGAAGCAAAGAGAGATACACAGAGGTCAAGAGATCTAAGCAGGGCTTAAACTGCTGTTAATATTTGGTGCTTGTGTTGAGACTAAGGAAGGCTTCTTTGAGTTCAGGATACTTCCAATAGAAAAGCCATTAATCTGACCTTTGTTGAGTATCTTGACTCTGAAAAGTCCCTTGCATGCAAACTGAGAACTCATCCATCTACTTGGTTTTCAATTCTAATCTCTCTGGGCAGTGAGCCCAGTTGACTTGGCAAAAACCTCAAAGAACAGTAAGTCAAGGCCACACAGTACTTAAATATGAAAGCCACACAGTACTTAAATATGAAAGGTTGAGGTACGAAATGCTTGGGGGCGCAGGCCGCAGCGGTGTTGAGAAGAAACACAAAGAAGTAATTTGTCTCACAATGAGCTATAGGAATCTCAGTTTACATACGAAGGTCATGTCACCAGACGTTTTGGAACAATGAAGCTAAGTCCTCTTTAAGGCAACAAGTTCAAGTTTGAGTTACCTAAGGCACCTAGGTATGAGCCAAATTCATTAAAGAGAACAATAAGTATCACAGGTTTCTTTTGTCACTTTTGAGACAGAAATGACACGAGAATAAAATGATTCAAGTTGCACTACTTTGATAGAATTCAAGTGGAAGGCTGTCTATCTGTGGAACACAGAGTCATAGTGCTCCAAGGGTGCTGGACACAGAGTGATAGAAAGAAACAAATGCTATGATCAAACAGGAAGGAAAACATACTTGGGTGATTTCAATTTCTTTTCTAGAAAATTTTTTAATAACTGTTGCTAACCAATGAACAAAGACAGTGTCGATGTAGTCAATCCTACCAGTAAATTTCCTAAGTCGTTATGCCTGCCACAACAAACAGACATTGTTTTCTTAAGTGTTTTTTATTCTTTTTGCTTTTTCCCCCCACAATGGTACCATATACATACGGATTTTGAAGAAATTAATTTTTGTTGTTTTCTTAGTTTTATATGTAAAAATATATGACAATATATAGCATTTTATAATTTGCCTTTAAAGCTCAAAGACTTCTTTATAATACTTCGACAGATTCTAATACATCTCTATCCTGTAATACTGACTTTGGGATTCACCAACAAATAGTAAGAAGATCATGCAAAGAAGTAGCATTGTGCCTGAAAAGCCAGCTCCAACCAGCCAGCCTGAACTTATTACCCTGAGTACTATCTAGCATTAAGAAGCCTAACTGAGAAGGCCTAGGCAGAGCTGAGACCGGAATAGGAGTTGTTTCCCTATTTAACGGAGTGCTGGGAGCTGTCCCAGGTGCTGCCTCGGAATCAACCCGCATCACCATTTCTGAGAAGAATTTGACCGCTGAGTTCAGCTATGTTAATCCTCAAATACAAGCAGTATCGATACTGTAGCAACAACCTTATCATAAAGCACTACCATCTCCAGATACTGTGTAATTTATCTACATATACACCTCTTCATTTATCTGCCCATAAATGCCTTGTGATAATATGATCATTGTATTTTTTCATGTCAGGAAGGAAGCGTAGGAAAATCAGCCAATGGTACATGTCAAACAGGGGCTGAGCCTTGTGATAAGTTTACACAATCTGCAGTACAGCTGTTAGCTGCCTTTACATCCTCACTCCAATGCCCTCCTTGATAAAGCAAGAGTGCCAGGATGGGACTTACTATGAGGCCACACTTTATACACACCAGGAGCTGCCCTTCTTATCACAGTTTTAAAAAGTAAGCCATAGAAAGATTACTGTTCTATCTTTTAGTATTAGCTTTGGTTTTCTTTAGAGTATCATGAGGTTTCTGTAGTAAAGGCATTTCTCATCTTCAGTTATGAATGAAACAATTTTTTCCTAAATTCTCAGAATACAATGTGGGAATATAATAGCTACCATCTTTAGGTTAAATTGTTATGATGCAACCATATTAAGTTTTATTAAGTCTAAGAGTTTATTATTAGATTAAGCCAGGGTCCTTCAGCATAGAATTGTGTAATCTGCACTCTGGAACAGTTTGGTATTTTTCTTCCTTATTTTTTTTTCTTCCTTATTTTTAACACCTTTACATCTGACTTTTGGAAATGGAGCCAAGCTAATTTTCCAAGAGATGAATAGAGAAAAAAAAACCTGGTACATGTAGAAAAAGAATACTATTTGGCTATAAAGAAACCTGGAATCACAAAAATTTTAAGGAACACAAATGGATTTTAGACTACATAATATAAACAAGGCCACCCAAACTCAGAAAGAAACCACATACATGTTGATCCTATAACGTACCCCTGCATATTTATAAAGAACAGTTTTTCAGACATGGTGGCACACTCCTACAATCCCAGTACTCAGGGAGGCAGAGGCAAGTGGATCTGTATGAGTTGAAGGCCAGCTTGGACTACAAAGCAAGTCCAGAACACCCAAGGAAACACAAAGAAACCCTGTCTCAAAAAAAAAAAAAAAAGCTACAAGTGTGAGTATATTATAAAATTTAGACATAAAGCACTTTTGTTCTTCTCTGGAAAAGACCACTCTTCCAAATCTCAGTTTCCTTACTTGGTTATAGTACTTTGTGTACAATATAGGCCTCATTGATTTTCACTGTCTACTTCAGCATTTTCTGTGACAAGCAGTAAGCCCTGTAAACATACATATAAGTAACATTATACTGCCAGACTAGGTTATGTTTCTAAACACATATGTCTGCATATGTGCATGTAATAAATTAGTGAGAAAAAAAGAGGCCGTGAATTTGAAGGGGAGTGGGAAGTAGTGTATAGGAAGATTTAGAGGGAGGAAAGGGAAGAAGGAAGTGTTTTGATTACCATTTTCTCTGGCATATAAAAAGAATTTTTAACCCCCAAAAAATCCATGTCAAATCTGGAGGGAGGTCATCTAATATGCCAGGTACTTACTTAAAGATTGCTTCCCCTTACTTAATATGTCTGACACATACAATGTGGGGTGCCTTGGCCAATTCTCCACTCTGTGTCATGACTATTAAGCAGTGAGGAGCAAGCTGCACACATCTTCCTGTACCTCAAGGAGGAGAATGTAAGTGTGAATTGGCTCTGGACCAAAACCCACTCATTTGATTCTGATGGCTGAGTGTGGAGCGCGTCTTAAAGGGGCAGTGTAGGCTGGCACAGGCTGACTGCTTGCATTTAATAAAGTGCCTGGCTGTCTGTGCCCTGCCCGTGAATAGACACATGTCCAAGTCTGCTGCACAGGTTGTACGTTGGAAGAAGGCAGTCTTATATGGCGAGTATATTCCAAATTCTGTATTTTAACTGGAAAATTTGATGGTCTTCTTATACGCCCAGTTGTCTTATATGCCAGAAAATATGGTATATTACCTCTTCAAAAAACATATTTTAGAAACAAAAAATGGTAATGTTAAGTGGTAAAGAAAGAGAATGCTGGCAAACATGAGATGAGAAATAAGTTATAAATAATGATAATTGTTTTTCTAGTTTTAACTGTACTATATTTATTGTAATGGGTAAGTGCAAACAAATTTCCCTCCAAAAGTTAAACTCTAAAACCCTCAGCAAATCCCATATTGGAATGGCTATAATAACAGTAGAGAAGCTTACTGAGGTGTGCAGGGGTTAGCACTTATCAAGTGTTTGTTTAATGACTCTCTTAATCCAGTTATGTGATGTTTTTATTTATAAATTAATTACAGCAAGGTGATTTTTACTTAAAGATTAGTGGTAAATAAAAATATAAATATAGATGTGAATTGGGTTTCTGAAATACTATATTTAAATCTAGGCCATTGGTCCTTGATCCCATATCCTTAAATAGAATGTTGCAATGCCTTTTAAGCATATTTGATTGGTACATTTCACATATAATCCTACATACATACTCTTTATTTTATTTTCTATAATTTCTTTTTAATTATGTGTCGTGTGCGTGTGTGTGTGTGTGTGTGTGTGTGTGTGTGTGTGTGTGTGTGTGTGTTGGGGTGGGGACCAGTGCATGTGATTGTAGGTATCTGTAGAGAACCAGTGAGGGTGTAAGATCCCTCAGAGTTAGTTATAGATAGTGGTGAACTACCAGACATGGGTGTTGTGAGGTGAACTTTGGACTTTGGAAAAAAGCAGTATCTATTCTTATGATCCATCTTTCAAGGTCCTACTCTGACTTTTTAAAATGATAGCTGCGTGATTTGCTGCTTTTTAAATTGATGATGAAAGAACACTTGTATGAAAAGATTTGCTAATGACTGTAAACCGAAATCATCTATAAATAAAGACATTGGTATAACAAGTTTACCTAGGCCAAGTAGTGAAACACTTGGCATGTGTGTAATAAACTGAGTTCATACACTGTAAGAAGTAAATTTGTAATACCAAAAAGACAAATTAAACTGTATTGGAAGATTACCTACCTACTCTGAATGTGTTCATTTTATTTTAAATTTTACATTCTTTTTAATGACTTCAAAATAAATTAAAAACTTCCATAATTTTAAAAATAAATTCAAACAGAACGTAAAACCAGTATGTTTCACCCAAAGCAGTGAGGTCCTGTCCCGTTGTTTTCCATTGCTCTCACTCTTAAATAACTTCAATCACTGCCATTTCTACTTTCAGCTTTTGAAACACTTTACAGGCTGCTGAATGAAAAGCCGGAAGCTTCCTCTGAAACTGTAACTAGATCAGCTCTAAAATCAGCTGGAAAAGGTGCTCTCCCCTGAGACAGAAATGCGTTCTCTGTTTCATGAACTTATGGTGCCCTCAGGTTGTAGCAAGGGAAGAGTTGAGCACTTGAAACTAGATTAAGTTATTTTTTTTTAATCAAAGAGCATTGTTGTTATTCCATAGGGCCTGTGGCACAATTTATTTAAAACAATATGGCACATCAGAAAAGTTAAACCACAGTAGTAACAACCCAGGAAAAGCAGCATGCCCATAAATAATACAGGGACTCACGTTGGCCCCAGTATCTTCATGACATGGGACTTCGATATACATATTTCTTACGCGGTTTTATGCATGATTTCATTTCTATGGTTTGCACTTCACTGCTCTGTTGTGTCATTCTACCAATAAACCTATACATCACGCCACGTGAAATATGTTCCTTGTCCCTTTACCGGATGGCACAGGAGCAGTGTGACTTAGAAGAACGAGCATTGAGCCAGAAATCTGAGCTTGATTGCCAGCCCTGTCATTTTTTGGCACCGGATGCTTGGTGAGTTGGACTTCCTTTCTGAATTCAGTTCTCACCAATAGGACACCTCTGTCTGTCGCTAGAGTTCTTATTGAGCTCATGAGCTAGGTCCTGAGGGAAAGCAGTCGAGAAAGATGGTTTGTAAAGATTGCTTTTTATTCTGCAGTGAGAAGCTTGGCGCTCTTTAGATGAACACAGGGAGTGTGATTTTTTTTTCTTTTTTAAATTTACAAGCTTTTGCTTTCACTGAATTTATTTACCAGAAATTTTGTTCATTGCTGATATTGCTTTGTGATTTCTTGTTATTTAAATTACTATATTAGTTCAAAAATGTCCTAAAGTTTCTTAGACTTATATTTAAAAAACAATAGATAGTGAATGTATGTAGCTAAGCTTGTACTGTGTATTCACTTTTCTCTAGTGAATTACAATGTTATTCTTAAGTACTGAATTTTAGGACCAAAAAAACATTAAGGTAAAATTGAGGAAAAAACAAGATATTAGATAACAACTGTGGTGAAAAAAAAAAAAAAGAAACAGATATTAGTTAACTTCTGGTATAATTCCTTATTCTGTGGCCTATCTATTTGATTTTGAATGCAAATCTAATTTACAAAATCATTATCTAACCTGTTCCATTTGACCAATAATCCTTTTTTTGAATAATTTATACCAAGCATTTTCTTGTAATCTTTTGGATCTGTGCCTGTACAATTGCACTGATACTATTTAAGTCATAGTGCACCTTGAACATAAGAGTGTTATTGCAGTAAAATACTGTGATTTTTAATGCATTTGGGACTTATCCCCTCAACATTTTTTTTCTATAAATTTAGAGATACACAAAAGCACTCAGGACATATACAGACCGCTAGAGTCTAAATATTTTCTAGGAAAACAAACACCACATGCTACATGCTAGTTGTAAATTAATGTCTACAGTGTTGCAGAAATCAGCCTTCCATATCACAGCTTTCCTCCCAGAATGAGGCAAGAGTCAGCTAGCAAATATATGTGGTAAACCTCAGATTTGCCTCACTGGGAGTTCACATGTATTTTTAACTGCCTTCAATTGTTAATGTATTCCTCAAATGAAATGCATCACCTTGAAGAATGACTTTTTGCCCTCTGGGAATAGGCCAAACAAGTATTTCATTCACTATGATAATCAGCTCTACCTTCAGCAACATATAAACCAAATTTAATAGGCACCAGTGATTAAGTTTTAAGTCAAAGAGTCATCACTATCTACTGTGAAAATAATAGGGAAAAAATACAAATTATAATGAATTTGGCTTCAGGAAGCCTTGTTAGACATAATGTGACCATAACTGTTTCAGGAGATGGTGAATAAATGTTTTTCCTTCTCATTATAGACATTTTTGAGTCACCAATTTTCAGTGATTTCCTTTAACTTGTGCTATAGTTATCTTAGGTCATTTGTTCTGACCACTTACTGAGTATACACTTAAAAGGGGGAAAAAGGACCCCTTATCATATACTACTTACTTGAATCTTTTGAAAAACGCTTAAAACTATCGAGAGCTCTTCAAGGATATACATAAATTTAATCTCAGCCAAACCTTCAACTGTCAAAATCATCTAGCGCTTTTCTCTGACTTGAACTTCGCATTGGAATAAAAAAAAAAATTGTACACGACATTATGGAAAATAACGAATCATCCCTTAAATCGGCAGCCGAGGCTGTGGACAGTAAATGATACAGTGGTTCCACTTTCTTGGAACTGAGTAGTGGAAGAAAATGAAGAAAGATACCACTGACAGGGCAGGGATGATGGGAAGAGGCTCACATTATGAATGATATGTTAAGTGATTGGCTCCGATGGAATCATGGGATTGCTGCAGCCTTGTGAGGAAGCTGATTTTCATTCTTATTGTTTCACCTCTTACGACTCCAGCACATGGAAGGGGGGAGGGAGGAGAGAAGCCATGATCACAGGCATTCCCTGTGTGTATACACAGTAAGAAATATTCTGAACACTTGCCCAGATACACAGATTTAAAGGGGGAAATCCTAATGCTAAAAATACATATCTCGCCATCTAGGGTTATTAGTTTTAACGTTAACAAATGCTTCCTGCATTCAGCACTCTATGTTTATTTGATAAGAATAAAGGTGTACATATCCTTAACGTCAAAATAAGTGAAACAATGATTCAATTCTACATAATAATATATTGAAGATAATAACAAAGACGTGTTTCAGGTTGTTTTGATATGTGTAAGGATGCATTTTATATTTTTCTGTCTTCAAACTAGCAGAAACTGTTTGAATTGTTGGACTGGGGTGCGTGTGCATGTGCGTGTGCGTGTGCGTGTGCGTGTGCGTGTGTGTGTGTGTGTGTGTGTGTGTGTTTTATCGTCTGTATGTAGGTGGAATGTTTGATCCATTTGGTTGGACTGGTGTGTGTATGTGTGGGCTTTGTGTGTGTGTGTGTGTGTATGTGTGTGCTGTACTGTCTGTATGTAAGGTGGATAAGGGGAATGTTTGATTCATTTGGTTAGACTGGTATGGGGGTGTATTGTGGGAAGAGGGGGTGTTTCATTCCTTTGGGTGAACTAGCATGGACAGCATTGTCTGTACGAAGGAAAGAAGATGAACTAACAATCAAAGGAAATGATTGTTGTGCTCTGCAGTATATTAGAAACATTTGCATGAAATTTAGCACAATACTGGTGTCAAAGGGTTCATTTACTAAGATTTTTAAACTAATTTTATATCTATATAACTGTAATTATGTTAGAATTTATTTAAATAGTAATTCTTTTGTGAACCAGTGCATCACTAATTCTAAATCCATTGTTACTGTGATTTTTCTGGATCTAAACAAACATTATTGGCTGTAATAGACTTTAATTTTACAAACTATGAATTGAAATTACTAGTATGCATTCTTAAGATTTGTTTTTAGAGAAAATTATATAAAATATCAGTAATCTACTACAAAATTTAAAGAAACAATTCAAGGCATAATTTTATAGCATTAGCAATCAATGTTTAAAATTGAATTGATATATATGAATACCTACAATTATTGAAGAGTAGTATTTGAAAGGAATGTAATCAGTTGATTTATCAAGTTTTAGGCCTGAACAATATTTTTTAGGTTAACTATTTTAACAGTTATCCTAAGAAGGATATGACTAATTTTTTTGTAAACAATAGACATATAAAACTAAATACTACAAATTCTGCTTGTAAAATTTGCATGGAAGACAAACTCAGTGAGATTGGAGAAAGCTTAACTTAATAGGTATAAGTACAGTGCAGTAATTACTGTGCCTTCCAAATTGATGGTAAACTTACACACTTGTTAGTATTAGGGGACTCTACAAATTTCATTTTGCAGGGTAGAGTCCAGTAGGAATTTTATGTGAATCCCCCAATACCACTCAGCTCACCCCCTGAGGGGAAATGCCACGTGCATTCAAATCAAACGTTTTCCTATCAAGTCCTCAACTAATGGCTTTCCTAGGAGACCCAGGCCTGTCAGTCACCTACTACCTATTTAGACATGTTAAAACAGAATGTGTTGTTTATTTGTATTTCATTGAAGTGAATCTGTTTTCTCATATTGAATTTGTATCCAAATCCCAAGTTGTCAATACTGCTTAGCTTATGGCTTCTGTTTGTTTTATTTTTGTCTGCATGCGATACAAGAGAATGAGACTGTTCACGTCTCTGTTGCCCCTTTATACTTTTATGCTAAGTGTAATAATCATTTAAAATCACTAGTGCAAACCTCAAGCCCTATAATATACATTCTAAATTGAAATCTATTTTGTCACATTCATGATTTATTAACATAGTATTGCCAAAACTTGATTTTCTATTTTAGATAAACAAGGAATATGTTGTTTACATAATTTTTTAAAAATCAGGGTTTTGCTTTTAATTTAATTACTTTCTAGATGATTTTTACTGCTAGAGAAAAACCTAGTGATACAAAGTAACTGATTTGACCAGGTTGTGATTTTTATTTGTAGAAAAATAATAATATTATATATATATATACATAATAGTTTATAATAGTATGTGTGTGTGTGTACACATCGAGACATATGTATACTCCTGTACTTACAACCTCTGAGTTAGTTTACTTGTGTTTAAGACTAAAAGTACATATTAAGCTTTCCATAAAAACAAGAACTGTTATGTTTGATATGCACTTCAAAAACCTAAAAGGCCAAAGAAAGCCCTTCCTTAATTATTGAAGAAGTGTCTGTAAAGGAAACATGAGCAAATAGCACTCATGCTTTCATCCCTGGTAACCTTTTATTGTCCTTTTCTTCAGATGGCCAAGTCAGTGTATTTAATAAAGGCAGCAGCAGCCATCAAAGAAGGCAGGGCTCTAATAAATGGTCCTGATTAAAGGCCCTGACAGGGTATGAACTTTGCATAAATTTTCTTATGGTGTCAGGCTAGGATACTGATTGAAAACTCATTAACATAATCACACATTTAGAGGAAATGCTGTAATGTATCAAAAACATTTCCCTTAGTGTAATAATTTTAAGAACATTAAAATGCAAATGATAATAAGGATCTGTGTTTAGTGATGTTCTAAAAGCCTGATTATTCAAATATTTAGTACAAAGTATACAACTGCATTCAGAAAGGCATTGTATGGTTTCAAATTTTTAATCTCTATACAATCTTGAAATTATTCATTGGTCTTTCCAACTCATTTTCAAATTCATGGGCAAACCAAGTTAATCAACTACATTTGCCTTAAATATTACTGAGCAATGGTAAAAATAATTTTAAGTTCTTACACAGGGAGGGGTGATAGATTCAAGTGGCTGCATCATTTTTCTCTATGATTAGAATTTTTTGAAAAATAGGGAGCATTTCTCATTTTGTATGATTGTACTTTGAAAATGTGCAGAAGCATTTCAACATCTACCCCTGTTCTTTTCTGGAAGTGTTTATAACGCAGCAGAGACTTAGACAGATCAAAGCAGTCCTCTCCTTTAATGCTAATTCTTATGAATAGAAGAAACAGTGCCCTCCCCCACACAAATAGCCATAATTATGTAAAGAATGACTGCTTCAGACTGATGGCTTTCAATATGCTCAAGTCTAGCATACTGGTATAAGAGGCCAGAAAGGTCAACAGTAATTCATAACTGCTATAAAATTGTGTAGCATCCCAGGGCTCCTGCAGGATGCTGACATTATCATGACTCTTCTGCTGGTTTGTATATGTAAATGCGTGATAGGAAGTGCACAGCTTTTACCGTATCACATGCAGAGCATCAATCAGGCAGTGGAATACATCAGAGTATTTTCATTATGCCTAGTTATTTACTGCATCAGAAGAAATTACCCTGGCTAGCCATGCAGCCTTCTCTGGGTAGCATGATATGACCAACCAGGCTTCAGCTTGGGTGTCTTGTAAACATTACAGGATTAATCTCACAATCACAACCATCAATCTTTCCTAGTCCTGCCTCTGTGCAACTGTGAAGATTGGTAACCAGGCCAGGTGGATTTAAATTTAACCCTGAACATCAAAAACTGGATGTCAGATCCAAGCTGTGTACTGCGAAACACCTGTGTGTTCTCAATTTGGTGGAAGACAACAGAGGAAAACATACACAGAATTATTTTACAATCTTACTTAATTTGTCACTTTCATTTTGTGTTTCTGATAGGAAAACTACAAGCTTTTTTTCTTAAGACCTTTAAAAATCCAGTTGTAAGTGGGAAATAAAGGAACGCTTATTACCCAGGTAAACAAATTTTCCACTTGCTCCTGTGAAATACAAGAAAGCCCTTCAGAGATGTAAGTCGAGGACCAGTTTCAAATTCTCTTGTGGTAGGCCAACAGATGTGAATAGCGCAAGGAGTCATAGAATTAGCACCATACCAAGATAGCATTAAACGTGTCTTGCTGCCTTATAAAGTGACATTGGCAGTGCCTGTGGAACAATTGCTTGTTTCCCTGACTGCCAAAGGTAAAAAATAATCTCCCCTTTCTTCTGGTCTGGCGAAGGAGGGGTAGGAGATCTGGGTAAGACAACGGGCTGAGGGAACACTATATCATTTTAAGTTTAGAAACTGCACAGAACATAGCCTATTCTATTTAGATAATGCAAGAGATAATGTGCATTCATTTTTGAAAGTCATGTGAAAACCAGGATGATAATGATCATTTTTCCATAGTCAAGAAACAATAAATATGTAATGAGCAGACCACATATAGACTGTCTGGCAGTTTAATTTGAACTGTGACCTTTTTTTTTTTTATTATTATTATTATTATTATTTTCTGTCCACAGCACTTTTTACTGAACACGTTGCGTTGAGTCAATTCTTTCCCTTTCTCTCAATATCCTGCTGCCTCCCACCTTGAAATGAAAATGCAGTAACCATAAAGAAATTCAGAGGAAGGACAGCAGGTCACCAAGAAGAGACTTGATACCCTATGAACATATACAGGGGGAAGTAATCCCCCTCAGGAACAGTCATAGGGGAGGGGAATAAGGGGAAAATGGGAGGGAGGGAAGAATGGAAGGATACAAGGGATGGGATAACCATTGAGATGTAACAAGAATAAATCAATAAAAAAAAGGAAAACAAAAGAAATGCCTTTTCTTTTTATCCAGAAAGATGTTTAAATCAAGATGTCTATATCCTTCTTATGCACAAAAAGTGCATATTCCATATGCTTTAATCCGCGATTGATATAACCAGCACTATAGGTGCTTATCTACTAAAACTGTCTGACTAAAGTTCTAAAATATTGCATATCTTGTAATAAGAATTTCATAAGAGCTACGGTTGTCTTGATTATCTGAAGTTTAGTTTCTTCTCTTTTGTTGTTTTGTTTTGTTTGTTTGTTTGTTTTTGTTTTTGTTTTTGTTTGTTTTATTTGGTTCAACACTGTTCTGCCTCCTTTAGACTTCACAGTGTAGAAATCCAGGGGCTTTAACTACTCACACAATTGTGCACACAGTTGCTGTCTAAATGAGCCTCACTTAAAAATGGAGTCTCATTCTTTTTTTTTCCTTTTTTTTCTCCTTTATTAATTTATTCTTGTTACATCTCAATGGTTATCCTATCCCTTGTATCCTCCCATTCTTCCCTCCCTCCCATTTTCCCCTTATTCCCCTCCCCTATGAATCTCAAGTCTAGAAGATACAATCACAGATCTTGAAGCAACCATTAAAGAAAATGCCAAATTTGTTTTTGTTTTTTGAAACAGGGTTTCTCTGTGTTAGCCTTGGCTGTCCTGGACTCACTTTTGTCTACCACACTGGCCTCAAACTCACAGTGATCTGCCTGCCTCTGCCTCCCAAGTGCTGGGATTTATCACATGTACCACACTCCCTACTGTGAAACTTAGCTTTAAACATACTGAAGAGGATTATAAATAATTTTTCCAAGTAAGTCATATGACAATCAAAGAGTTGTTTGTTGCATAAAGATTTATTTTGATGTCTGAAGTTTTAAGGCACCTAGCAGCTTGCCCCTGTTCCTCACGCTTCACTGTGTGGTCTTAGTCTTTTCCCATGCTGTTACTGACAGTTATGGCACTCTTTTTCACCAGAGGCTCCCCCAGTGATGTTGTGCTTCTGGAGCAGATTTATTACTCTTTTGTCTTCCGTGGAGTTGTGATTCTCAATACAGAGTTCCAAGGACAGTTTCCTTGGTAGCTTTTATGTTCTTAAAATGTGTGAAAAAAGCTGAGTGAGCTGACACATGCCTGTAATCCCAGCACTCCAGGAGGCAGAGGGAGGTGGATCTCTGTGAGTTCAAGGCCAGCTTGGGCTACAGAGTGAGTCTGGCACAGAGAAACCCTGTCTCTAAAAACCAAAAAAGAAAAAGTGTGAAAGTGCTTGCTTTTAATATTTTCATTTGATGAACCAAGCAGAAGCTGTTCTGTAATTCTTTATAGGGAGAATGCATTACATGAAAGAAACTACTTTGTGCTTTGTGTGTATCTCATAGTGTTGTTTGAAGCAAATATGTATTGTATGTGATTATGCTATTATTTATACTTCTTCCTGGCCTACTTGGTTGAGCTTCCATGAAATGTTTCTTAATATCCTAGTATGCTAAAGATTTGACTTGCACACAAAATCTATACATACCTGCAATGAAAATTGTGTGCAGCCAAGTGTGGTGGCACAGGGAGGGAGAAGCAGGTGGATCTCTGTGAGTTCGAGGCCAGCCTGGTCTACAAAGCAAGTATATGACATCCAAGGCTACACAGAGAAACCCTGTCTCGAAAAACCAAAAAAAAAAAAAAAAAAAAAAAAAAAAAAAAAAAAAGGAAAAACAAAGATAGAAAGAAAGAAAGAAAGAAAGAAAGAAAGAAAGAAAATTTTGTGCAGCAAAAGATTAGCAGAGGAACCAAGCAAGTGAAGAGCAGTAATACAATCCTCTGAGACAAGGAGGCAGCAATGAAACTAGGGAATTTAGAGAGGGGAAAAACGGGTGGGATACACAGGTTACTCCTTTCCTGATGCAGAACCTCAAACACATCATTTGACTCTATTACTTTTAGGTCTGAAGTTACACAGTTTCCATTCATTTTCTCAACAAACACTACCTGATTTTCTATGCTGTACTGGTTATAAAATAGTGAGGCAAGAAAACAGTTGAGAAGCAAATGGTTATAGGCTAGCCATGTCACTTAGTAGCAGAGCACTTAGCCAGCTCTGGGTTCAATTCTCACTACGTAAAAAATGTTTCTAGATGTCAAATGGAAAAAAAAAAAGGCTAGTGTATAGGCCAGGCATACTGTATGGCACACAGTATGCTAATTTTACATAGAATGACAGTCATCTAAGAGAAGTGACACAGAAGAGGGATAGATAAGACCTACACATAGGCCAACCTAACTATAGGTGCCACTTATGATTTATTTCATAGTTTGTGCCAAAATTTAACATAAATTGACAAAGATAACGTTACTATTTTATAAGAGTTAAAATATGGCGCCAATGGCTATAGCTACAATTTTAACATAAATATTACAGGGAGATTGTTCACACTTTACCTTCAGTCTAAAACAGCTCCACAGAAATAGTTTGGAAATTCCATCTTAAATGTTACCTGAAGATCAAAAAATAAAAAATAAATTTAAAATATTAATGTCAATATGAAAAATAAAAACTGACAGTAAATACCAGAATTTTCTGAGTCAGCTCAAATGGCTACATAGAGAATATTAAACAAACAAAGCCACAGCAGGACATTTTTCTACATATGCAAACATCTGGAAAGTACAAGTCTGAGGTATACTGGTATATTTTTAGTAATTCCTTAGGCATTCTAGGGTTTTTCTATCAATTAAAAGTAATGACACTAATAAAACACTTGAAACTCTTATGAATGAAAAAAAAAGTCGGTCATTCTAGCAGCTCTCTAATTGAATATTGATATTCACTAATACAAAAATTTTCTCTCACATATTTATATATTCATCCAATATCAGAGTAATATCATGAGCCCAACAAATTTAAAAAATGAAGACAAGTCAAAAAAGTTTATCATCTCATTTTTGTCTAGTGTGTACCATCCTTGTTATTGTATTTGTGTTTAATTTTATAAAACAACATCATATTTGAATGAACCAGTGTGACTGGGACAAAAGATTGATTTTATTGTTAATCTAGGTCAAATACTAGGGCTCCATATGAATAAAGCCTCTCTCTTTTTTTTTTTTTTCAAATTTTATTGTTGCATTCCCTAGCTCTTCAAATTCAGGTAACAAAAACCCTTTACCTAAATTTATTTACATGAGCATAAACCTGAGTGTAGAAATGTTTTGTTGGCTATGAATAATAGAAAAATATTTTAAAGCTGAATCCACAAGAAATAATTTTACTATTCCAGTTTTGACTGACATTTTTATAGATGTAAAAATGAATGATAGGAGAAAAATCCCAATATCTGCGTATATTTTGTGTTTAAAAAGAATATTGTATTGTCACAAGTAAAATTTACACTTATAAAGTAGTTCAGGTGACTTTACACTTATTAAAAACATGAGGATTACCCTTTTAATTTTTCATTTATCTCCAAAAGGTCTGTTTGAAAAGTTACTTTTAGATTTTGTCATTTTAATTAACATAATTGAAATTTTCGTTTTTTCAATTGTTTCCAAATGAACAAAGTTTTGCCATATAAAATTTAATTGTTACGCTTATCATATTTAGGCATGTTTATAGTTATGTGTGTTATGGTTATATTAATAGTTATGTGTATCACTGTTGCCAGGTAAGCTCTAAAGAACTTTCCATCATGAAAAAGAGCTTAATATCAAGGACAAAATGTGTTCCAATACATAGTGGAAAAATGTCCATTCAGGTATCAAAGCTCTGGTTCTATACACACATGTATGGTTGGTCTCTGTGTAAATAATGATTAAAAATATGTGGTTAAACTATTCATTCCACATTTAAATAGAAAGTATCTTTATAGAATGATAAACTATAAATATCCTCCTATAATGCTGTCTGGATTTAATTTCCTTTGGTTTTTCAAAAGGTGGCTTCAGAAATAAGTTTTACCTGTGTTTACTATAGCCCCAGACACCTGTAAATTCATACATAACACTTTATATCCGGTGATACAATACAGATGAACTTCAGATTTGTTTACAGGAACAAAGATACAAAACAGTGGACTTCTACAGTTTTACAAGGCAGATTATTTTCGAGATGAGAAATTCTTCTATTGTATGGTTCTCTTTCTTCTTTCAAAAATAACATCAGTAGTATAGACATATTTGAAGTGAACCAGAGAAAATGAGTTCATACTTATGCTATTTTTACTTATTGAAAAACATGTGAAGACATATATTTTCTAAGAAATATCCATAGGCATTTATAGGGATATGAAGAACAAATTAATTATATTTGAGCTGATGGAAATGAATAATATTTTAAAGGAGTATGTGGGAGCTATTCAACTCCTCTAGATGCCATACATTTTTGACATTTTAGAGATTTAAGTAATAATAAAATAGACAGTAATATCTTATACAAATAATGTTATATATTTTTGAAGAGTGATGATCTAATTATAATTGTTCTATAAATGCCTTTACAATTTATTTATAATCACAAATAACTATGCATCTGTACATGTACTAAAGTAACTACAATAGTCATATGCTTTACTGAAAAACAATATAAATGATGAAATAAATTTTCAACATTATTTTCTTCTATGTAGGTTAGTAATAGCAATGTTTCTTGTGCTTAGTTTCTGTACACTTTCACAGTTAAAGATACACAGGCATGGGTTAGTATGAATGAATTCATTGACATTGAAGGTTAACCACTAACTGCATGTGTATTAGATTAATATTGTGTCTTAAAGAAAAACTGAAACATAAAACATAGCAGAAGCCTATCTGGTGAAATGTATGAAAATTTACAGATTATCTAAAACGCTAACGGTTAATTTTGGACTGCTTTCTCTGGGATGTCAGCTTGATTAAATTTGGAGTTTGGAGATGAATTGGCCCAAATTCATTAGTGTTCCCTGGGTGCAGATGTTGGTCAAGGTCAAGTGAAGCACATTGACTGTAATGCTAGGGAGGTGGGGGGAAGGGATTCTAAAGAAGGGAGGACTCTTAAAAGGTCTGGGGTTACAGCAAGAAACTTTGATACTTTTTAACTTAATAAATCTTGACAGCCTAATCATGGCTAAGCCTTTGCAGCGTTATTGGTACAGATGGCAAAGCTAGACATATTTAAAGAGATCTCAGGAGCAAGTGTAAGAGAAGCTCTGAATCCAAATGCAGCGTTGGGCTCCAGGAGAAAGAGAAAGAAAGGAGGATAAAAAGCTACAAGGCATTTCCATCTCCTGACATCTCCAGCAGCCTCAGATACAAAATATGATAAGGCTCCCGCTGAGCTAATAAGCCCAACAAATGCCTGTGTCCGTGAAGTAGATGAAGTGGGATCAAGCAGAGGGGCTGCTGTATGAAAATAAGCCAGCGTCCAGGGTATAATGGCACTAGAGAAAGCTCCAAGGTCAGACTGATGACAGAGACACCAGTTAAGTGGAGACCCCATCAGTGAGGAAGATTTGCCTGGTGGTCCAGGACATGACCATTAAAATGAAATGAAGTATCTATTCAAAGGAGGAAGGAAAGAAAGAAAAAGAATCTCTCTCTCTCTCTCTCTCTCTCTCTCTCTCTCTCTCTCTCTCTCTCTCTCTCTCTCTCTCTGTGTGTGTGTGTGTGTGTGTGTGTGTGTGTGTGTGTGTGTGTGTGTGTGTGTGTGTGTGTATGTGTATTTCCAAGAAGACTATAAGAATTTGGCTGGGTAGAACTGAGAATGGAGAAGCATTTCAAAGTGTTCAAGCATCTGTCAGTCTATGGTGAATAAATGGGTTTACAGTCTGCACTAAACATTTGTATAAAGCTCTGTATCTGTATGGACAGAGTAATGACCATTTCCTTACAATCCACAAGTTTTCCAAAAGAAAAAAAATGCTGAAATAGAAATTATTCCTCAGTTTTCTGCCCTTCAATGTTTCCTGTTGAATAGGAAGTATTCTTATTCGTTTTTATTGTTAGCTGACATATTTTTCATCAGAATGGATTGATTGAATTTAGAATTGTACAATTCAGTGCAACAGAATTGGCATAGGTACCATTAAAGTCAGCTTTGGTGCCTGGATTCTGATGGCATGTATTATCTCAGATGATGAGCCTCATGGTTTTTCCAGTACAGTTTTGTGTTTCATTCTGAAAATCCTGTGAAAAGGAAGAAAATATTCCTTCTGTGGTAACTGTATTCCCATATTCAAACCAGTATGTTTTAGCTAAAGCTAGCCCCAGTCACGAGGTGTGCCTGGCTGAGTGAAAGAGTCGAAATATGTAAGAAGAGGGGAAGAGTTAGCCCATAAACAGAAAAGCAGTCATGGTAGGCTAAGTCATCCAAGCTGTTTGTGACTTTTATCAAATTAGTTTCATGATTCCTAAAACTCTCCATTGTGTCTTGAAGTTATTACTTGATAGGACAAATAAGGTGATGATTATAAACTGCGATATTTTTATTGCTTTTTCTAATGAATCAGTCCATGTAGACCTTAAAATCAGTACTGAGTAAGCCACTTACCAGTCACTTTATTCTGCATCCATATTTCCAGACCAACAGACACAATAACAGGTTAAAAGCCAAGGATAGGGCCTTTCTTTGTGTTTATGAAATTAAACTCTGATACTTACTAATTTAAAAATCTCCTTTTTCAACTTTAGGAATGTTTTTTTCATTAATCTGTGCTTTTTTAGTTAAGAGACATTTAGAGTCTGTGTGAAACTTCAAGAGTCTATCAAACTGTAGCATTAATTATTAACAGATCATATCAATTTCATAATATCTGTAAGACCTCATTAAAAAGGTGAAAACCACTTAAATGCCATGTTGAGGTGGTCGATTATGCATGCAAAAAAACTTAGAAATGCTAACATTATTACCATGAAATGGCTGATCGGTTGGATGTTAGTAGTTTTACAAATCTAAAGTTATTTTGAATTGTATACTAATGTAAAGGCAATATTGGTCCTGAACTTTGGAAGATATTGGAGATATATCTTTGAAATAGTCATTGACACTAGGAATACAAACTTTATGACTTTGGTATAATTACAGTGAAGCCAAGAGTTGCTTTTAAAAGTTGTACAGATCTTTTTCCTTGAGGTATAATTAAAGGCTCTTAAAATATCTTTTGGGAATATATATAACCAAAAGGAGATTAATACCACATTCATTCACATTCAAGTCAGGTTATTGCATAAAATGATTAAGTACCAATAAATAAAACTAATTCTAAATCATATAAGAATCCTGTTAAAACATATTAATTTGAAGAAATGAAGGGTATAAAAAATGAGTTTCAAAATCCAATTTCATTTACAAAAGCTTCTTTCAGGATTGCTGAGGGAGAAGGAATCCCTGTATTGGTCCAGTGTTGAGTGCTACGTCAGTTTTCCTCTGAACTGCACAGCTCTGTGGACATCTATAGCTCAGATGACACATCTTACTTTGTTAGATGTCCTAATACTGTTTTCCAAACCTTCTGTCAGGCAAAGAAGAATTTGTTGTAATAGAAGAAAGGAAATGGTAGCTTTTATGCAGGACAGAGGGCAGATCTGTGTTGGCATTACCACAAGTAGTTCTAAGATAAAGACTTTAATAATTCAAATGTCTAATAAATAGAAAGCACCACGAAGATAGTACTATGAGCCTATTTCGGAGATGGCGTAGGGAAAGGTGATAAGCAATGGCAGTAACATTAACTCTTTTGCTACAGAGGTTAGAGACAATATGATGTATTAAGAACACATGGAAAGCATATGGGCTTTTCTGACACAACATCCAGCTAAGAATTTGCTAACTTATGCTTATTATTGTTTGAATGTTTTCTTATTTTTAAAAAATGCTTGCAATTATCAGTATTAAAAATTTAAGGAGTTACTACATGAAGCATTTCACTTATTTTATTTCAAGAGTCTCTTAAACAAGCTAAACATACTTCAGACTATCAGACTTATCAAGTTTATTGAAATGAATTGAATTAAGAGATTTTTTAAACCTTGAAACCGAGATGTCCCCTCCAGTACAGTTTCCAGCAAGAAAGACATGAAGGATATATAAATAAATGTAAGAAGCATAAGGTACAAAAATTCCGGTAAATATATGTATATATATATATATATATATATATATTTATGACACAACTACGCAGAAGACTTACACTTTAAAGTTAAGGAAAAATGAGGTCAAATACTAGCTCTATAAGTTATTGCTTTATTAGCAGTTCATTTAATTCCAGATTTCAAATATAAAAAATGAGAAAAATAATAGTGTTCACTTTGGGAATGTTGTAGAAATATAAAATATAGATTAGAAGTAACTATTTATTTATTTATTTATTTATCTATTATTTGGTTTTTGAGACGAGGTTTCTCTGCCTATCCTTGGCTGTCCTAGACTCATTCGATCTCAAAGCCATCTGCCTGCCTCTGCCAACCAACTGCTGGGATTAAAGGTGTGCGCTACCACACCCAGCCCAATATTTCATTTTTTTATTAAATATGTTTTACATATACATTTATATTATTACACATACATACAATAAACTACTTACAGCAAGAAAAACCATGAAACACTCAGGAATTATATAAACATTAAATTCTTAGTGTTTTGGCTATTTGTATCTACTATATCTCCTCATTATCAACTTAAAACATCTATCTAACCCCTAAAACATCTTAACCCCTAAACAACTAAGCTTAATTGTGAAACTAAATTATCTGGTCTTCACTCCCATCAGAGACTTCAGAAGGAATAAAATTAATTATATGAGTATACAGGGAGTACAGGCTAGCAGTTTCCCAAATGAGGAGATGACAGAGACAGCTTGCTACCTGAACAATCACCCAAACTCTCTACAGTGTTAGATCATCATCTTCAGCCTTGTGGCCCAAAATATCTGACAGACATACTTGTGAGGCAGGCACTAATGCGGACTAGCTTACTCTGTCTTGGCAGAGTTTGGCCATCGACTCTGCCTGCATCTAAGCTTGCACTGTTTTAGACAGTATACTGTCTGTGGTAGAAATGAGGACATTTTGCCCAGTGGATTGTTTGCTGCATTTGAAGCCATCTCCATAAGGAGGTTCTTTGATGTTCATCACCCTCCGTTAGGTAGGCTGAGTGTTGCCAGGAGTTAACTTGTCTCATTGTCAATGAATCTTTAAAATAACAAAAAACATTTTTGAAAAGCCATGTTCTGTATTTCTCTGGAGTTTTTGAAGACCTTATATAATTATTTTATCTTATCTTTCTATAGAACTATATATATATATATATATATATATATATATATATATATATATATTTCCTCTAAGATGTATATTCTTGTGATAAAAAGACCAGTAATTGACATGACCATGATTTGATCAAATAACAATTAACTTGTATAGGTTATTTATCCTAATCAGCCTGCAATAGAACTTTCAAACTATTAAAAGTAAACCTTGTATTATAATTGAGTTATATAGGTACAATACTTCATATGAGAGTGAAAATAGATATAATGTGTGTGGAAAATAATCTAAAATTTTAATTTTATACCAATGTATCTAAAATTAAACTTATTTTGCATCTATATACAAAATACTAAACCATTAAATTAAAAATAACCTTATTTGTGAGTAACAATTTAGTCATTAAGTTGAGGAATAGATTCATTAATTTGTTTTTGTTCTATCTTCCTAATACATTTCTATATTCCCCCTTCTTTGTTTCAACCCCTATCTCGAAACCTAAGAGTGGAAGATAAAGGAAAAGAGAGACATCCTTGAGTCCAACCTTGTTTTCTCCCTAAGTGAGACCAATAATAACTTATAACTAAGTTCCATTGAAAATAACCATATAGCCCAAGAAAGCAAGCAAACCTCCAACTGACCCCCCTTAAAGGAAATGGCAAATTGTTATCTTATGGGTTATTCTGGCTAATTTGGGAAGAATAATACCTTTGTAGGGGCCCAAATAAAATTTGGAAAATGGTTAAACAAGCTAGGAATAGTATTTGTGGTTCAGTTTCTAAATGTTGAGAAAGTCCAGGCTTAATTATAGTCCTGTGTGGCATAGTCTGAAATGCTAGAGCAATTGGGATCAGAAGTTTTTTTCAAAGGTGTCCTGGGAGCTGTCCTGTTCTGATGAGGAACAACAACTAAAACACTTGTTACTGGGACATGAAGGATGTAGGATGTCAGTGTCCAGAACGCTGAATGGAAATGAATCCTGTCAGGTCCGATGCAATGTCAGTGTCTGATTCTTTTGTCCTGAAAACATAATTTCTCACAAGCATTATACAGTCCTAAAATTATTATTGTATAAGGTTGTGTGTGATACTTACAACAATTAATGCTGGTTCTCTGTTCTTTGTATGAACAAAATAAAAGGCATCTTCAAATCTTCATTCATGCCGTATGAAGAATGCGATCTAACAATAATTCATAGGGATCCTGTAGCCAACAAGAAGCATTGCCTGTGCATAGACATTCATGTCTCAGCCAGTCTCAGAGCTATTCCCATGTAGTGGGATTAGTAATATAAGTTACCTGCTTGTTCTGCAGTTTAGACTCTTCACATCCCCATTTATTCCCCTCCCTAAAGTCTTCCCTATCCCTCCTCCCTTCCTCATTACCTCCCCATCCCTCCTCTGGTCCTCAGAGAGGGGAGCTCTTCTCCCCTAACATCTAACCTCAGCCTGTCAAGTGTCATTTGTACTACCTGTAACCTCTTCCTCCATGGCCTGGCAAGGCTGCCCTGCCAAGCACAAGTGATCAAATTTCAGTGGCCAGAGTCCATGTCCAAAGTAGTCCCTATTCTCCATATTGTGGGACACACGAGGAGACTGTGCTACCACATCTGAGCAGAGGGTCTAGGTCCACGTCATACATGATCCTTGGTTGATGCATCAGTCTCTGTATCATGTTGTAATTATCCTACATTATGTGGCTAATACTCCCTTATGGGTGAGTATACAGCAAACATGTCTTTCTGGGTTTAGGTTACCTCACTCATGATGATAATATCTAGTTCCATCACATCCATTTGCCTGCAAATTTCAAGATTTCCTTGTTTTTAATGGCTGAGTAGTATTCCATTGTGTAAATATACCATGGTGTCTTTATTCTTTCTTTAGTTGAGGGACATCTAGGTTGTTTCTAGATTCTGGCTATTATGAATAGGGCAGCTATGAATGTAGTTGAACAAATGTCCTTGTTTTATGGAGTGGAGCATCTTTCGGGTATATTCTCAGGAGTGGTATATCAGATTGATTTCCAAAGCAGTTGTACAAGTTTGCCCTCCCACCAGCAGGGTCTATCTAACAGGTCATCTCTTCAACTGAAACAGTAGAAACAGAGGGCAGACATCTCAAACACTGAGGAAACAAATCATATCTTGATAAAATTAAGTATTGTAATCATCGATTTAATCAATAATTCCTTAAACATGCCAGTGTTCCCTACTTTCTTATTTTTCTCAACGTAGCTTAATTTCCCTTGAGTTGCTGAAGCCTTTTCATTCCTCCCTACTTATTCCTTGCTTTCAATTTCACATTCATCCTTCACTTCTGTTTCTTTCCGCAGTAGTAGTTCTTCCTTGCACATAGATATTAAACTTCACGTAGGGTATGAATATAATATTGTTGATTTTTCTTCTTGCTTAAATAACAACAATTTTTCCTAAAGACCAGTTTTCAAGATGGGACTTGTAAGTCAGTAGTGGATACCATATTGCTGGAAAAACACACAAGAGATGCCTAGAAAAGTGGTTCAGAGGTGAAGAGCACTGCCTGCGTCTTTAGGGTAGCATGCTTCAATTTCTAGCACCTATAGCCCAGCTCATCATTGGTAGTTCCTGTAGTGGGGATCTGACGCCCTCTTCTGGCCTCTGCAGTCACTGCATGCATGTGAAACACAGACATACTTGCATGCAAAATATACACATACATTCATTTAAAGTAAAGGCAAAATAATTTAAACAAAATATATTAAACTTGTTACTGTACTTCCTATGGAGATTTTTAGAATTTCCAAGATGTCTATGCAACAAGAAATGTTCTATTAACCTTCCTATCAAACCTCACACGTAACTCAGCCTCTGATGGAATAAGTCACTTCTACAAGACGCCCTTCCAAATGCGCTTGGGTACTCACATAAGTCATTGATTGTTTAAAATCACATCTTTAATGGTCTTTGACACTATGTACTATCAGAGGATTCAATTTCGAAAATAGCTTTTAACTTTACGGAGACTATTTTATAAGTGTAGTTTTATCCAAGAGAATTCTTCTCTAAGAATAGCTAGATGTACAAGTGTGAATATGTTAAAATAAAAAACTAAGAAAACTAGTATATTAATATCTTAATTAGTGTCTAATATATGACCTAACATGAAGTATAGATTGCAGTTACATGTGGACATAAGGGAACACTGTAGAATCCCTTGCCTAGAAAGGCTGTGCAATATAAACCTGATTGTTAAATTTCCTGTTATCAATCTGCCAACTAAAAATAAAGACTTGTCTTTAGCTAAAGATACTGATTTCTCTTCATCCTTTAGAGTGTGGCTAGGCATAAAGCACTATACCCTGCCTGTCATATTCTTACTGTGAGTCAAAAAAAAGTATTGGCTTTTCCTGGGCGTACAATTTTAGCCCTGAAGGAATTCACTCATCATTTCATTATTATCTGTGCCTAAACTCCAGGAACCACTAGAGACTTTTGACACACTGGTAAGGATGGAAGTTTATTCGAGAATTTCTGGACATACAACCAAAATCTGTTACTTTCTTAACTATAGATTTGAAAATTTATCTGGCTTCACTTGTTTTTCACCTAAAATTCTTCAAGAGAAAGTGCAGCATGCTTTTTAACTACGAAAAAAAAATATTTTTAAAAGAAAAAAATCAGTGTTTGCTATAGACTAAGACTTCAGCTGCTAAAATTTAGGAAACATAAGAATATTCTTTACTTTTAAAATTATGAACTCAAGAATCATAATTTGACAGAATTTGAGACTATAAAGAGCAACATTGGGCTATAATGTCACAACAAACTCGTTATAAAATGCAGCACATTTACAGGGGGCTCAGTAAACCTAGACATGTCTCAACATTTCTTTTTGTTTATCAAACCAGGATATTGATATAGTCAAAAGTTAAGCAGCAACAGGAAGAAAATCAGTAGTCCTTTGTTCTTTTGCTCTCTGCTCCTAGGGTAACCCATGTTTGTATTTTCTTTGTTTTGGCTGAATCTTTTATTAATTAAATAAGATGTTTCTAATAAAATGCTACATGGCTTATTTCCCTTTTTATCCTCTGAAATTTTGTCTCTTAGTACAGCTATTTAGGAAGATAAGGAGCCAGGGCTTGCATTATTGTAATTATGGAAATATTACAAGCCACAGTGCCAAGCAGTAAACTATTATTGTGTTTTATTTCCAGTATGATTGCTTGCTATTTCTAGAACGAAATGATTTGCAATCTGCAGGCTAAAGCACATGCTGCTTCCCTTTGGTACTGTAATGCTTGGACTTCAAATTTAGGGAGCTAGCATTCTATGCTGGTTGTGCTATAGCATGTGACTTAGATTACTGAGACTTAGTAGGTCATCACTTCTGAACAACAAATGTGCAAGTCAGTAACTCTTTTGAGAAAGATGAAGAAATAGCATGTATATCTGCCTGCCTCCATCCCATGCCATTTTGTTCTTCATATTAGAACAATGTAGAGGCTGAATCTGGAACTGTCAACACAGGGTCGGTAAGAACTCAGGCTTAAGATTACTAAAGATTCTTTCAAAAGCACCTAGCAGAGAGGAAGTTCAGATATTCTAATTTCAAGCCAAGAGTTTTGTTCAATTTAATTATCAATATAATGCTAGTTCCAAATTTAAATCCCTGAAACTAATGTATAGAAAATGATTTTGTTTGTTTGTTTGATTACTAGTCGATTATAAATTTCTTTCATTTACTCAAGCTCTTTAGAAAGGCTAACAGGTAATGTAAAAGCATGAAAAGTTGGTGTAAAAGCTGCATATTATATAAACTCTCGAAGTGGTATTGGTTAGCTGCTAGTTTTCTACCAAATTTAAATGTGTATTTAGAGTTTCCCTAAGGGATATGAATTTGATGTGGCATGTTGTTGCACTGTTTTCATTACTTGTAATGTTATAAATTATGACAAGAACAATAAATACTTAAGCTAGATCTATTGTCTTAAAGTAAAATACCTATTACACATATTGGGAATACTAAAACTCCAAACAGAGTATCTGCTGGATTATAAGGCTATTATTTCGATTTTAGTAATTTTTAACATCATTTCTGTTAGTATTTATATGAAAGGACAGCTAGAAAAATTTGGAGAGTCTTTAAGAACTACCTGGTCTCCTTATTATCACTTTTAGTATCTAATATGGAATAATCCCTTTTTAAGAATTCATTAATTCATGTAAACTTTAGGAGATATCATGCCACTTCCTCCAAGAATCAATTTCACTATCTCACTCACCAAATTATTCCCATGCTACAAGCTCATAAAAGCAAAGTTAAAAAACTAATGAACCTCAGACCTGAGATTCAAAAACAACTTTGAACTCTAAGTCTGGCAAGCTTTATATCTTATTGTAATCATTGTGTCATATATATTTTATTTGAAAGAATGGAATCGATGTTGGTGAAACAGTATCGCATCACACACCCAAATATATAAACCAGAAAAGAACCATCACTACAAGAAATATTACCATCTTGCCTAGTATGTTGTTTTGGATGCTGGTAGCCTATAGGATAGAGGTATTAACCCAAAGCCTGACACTTTTCAATAGCGTGTCTTCTAGACTGGATATCTCTAATGAGAAAACTTCAAGGCTACTCAGGGAAACAATTTTGTCTTTGAGTTTTGAGAGTCAGGAAGTTCTTTCTTTACATTTTTGCCGAAATATTAGTTCTTGTAATATCCAGAATGTGGCCAATTCTCATTCAGAGATCATACACTCTGAATCTAGTGTAAATATCACTTGAAATATTTGAAACAATCTTGACTTTCCTTTAATGTTTTCTTTTCCCACCTAATTTTCTCTGTCTTTTCAGTGATCTTATCCTATATTTACATATTTTCTCTCATCCCTTTCTCCTTCCTGAATTATTTTCCTGCTGGGTGTGTTCATTTAAGAGTGTAGCACACGTGATAGGAAAGATACATAAGGGTTTCACAAAACACAACTGTTTTTTACCCCAGTCACTATACCACCAGGAAAGCATAGACATATGAAGAGCATTTATGAAAAGCAAAACAAACACACTGTGACTTGTCAGTCTGTCCTCCACACAGCCAACCTTCCCTGTCCTCTAGTCTTCCTCTTTCTCATCTTCCTTAACACAGCAATAATTCATTCCCTCTTTCTCAGACACATTCTAGGCTTCCTCAGTACTGAAAACTGAATCACTGTTGAATCCTCAGCATTAAACATGTCATTCTGATCACCACATACACTATCTTAGCTAACTTTATCTAACGAGTAGGGAAGTGACCTTAGACACTTGCCCTGTCTCTTTAACCGTCCTCAAGTCTACATTCTTTACCTCATTGTCCAAAATAGATTTCACACTCTGTCATATCACCACCCTGTCACAGTTCTTCATGCCCCATCTTGTTTTCTTTTATAATCTTCCCCCCAAAAAATGTTAACAGCTGAAGCAAGGTATCGTTTTCCCAAATGCTGGCAAACAAGTGCATGATGCTCTTTACTTTAAACCCATAATTAAATATCTCAACCAGAATGTGATCCTTTCACGTATTAATACCAGGATTCTCTAGGAGTCAGTCCTTTATATTTATCACACGATGTGTTTCATTCCCCATCTTTTTTTTTCACAAACTTTATGTGAATCTTCCACTCTTGTAGACTAGTACTGTTGCTTTCTGTCTTCTCACTACTTGTCATCTAACCCATGAGCCAAAGGCTATTCATACTCCGTTCTGTTTCTGATTCTTGGAGTGTTGTTTTCTAATTAGATAATGCAGTTATCAAATTTTAATTTCTATAGAAACCATGTAAGAATACTCACGTATTTTTGTATGTTCATACATTTCTCATAAAAAGTCAAGACCTTCCATGATACTTCAGCTCTTTCCTACTATGATCCAGAATGGTTTTGTTCCTTGTAAAGAAAATTCTAAAATTATTTGACTCAATATAATATATCTGTTTCCACACTTCTAATTTTCTATGCCATTCTCACTGTTTTTTGAGACATGGTTTCTCTGTGTAGCGCTGGCTTTTCTGGACTCACTTTCTAAACCAGGCTGGCCTTGAACTCATAGAAATATGCCTGCCTCTGCCTCCCTATATGCTGAGATTATGAAAGTCTTCACTTACCAGGAAAGTGGGACAGAGGGGAGGACATCCTATTGGGACTCTAGGTGATAGAATCAAGAAAGAATGGGGAAAAATAAAGATCCAGAGGGTCTTAGAAACCTACAAGAAGAGCATTATGATGGGCAGATCTGGGCCCAGGGGTCCTGCACAAACTATGGCATGAGCCAAAGATAATAAGTTCAGTAAACTTCCAACCCCTATCCCGATCTAGCCAGTGGACAGGCATTCTCCACCGCTGAGTGGAGAGTGGGGTCTGACTTTGACACGAACTCTGGTGCCCCATATTTGACCACTCCCCTTAAAGGGGATGCCTGGTGGCACTCAGAGGAAGGATAGCAGGCTACCAAGAAGAGACTTGATACCCTATGAGCATATACAGGGGGAGGAGGTCCCCCTCAGTTACAGTTATAGTGGAGGGGAGTAGGAGGAAAGCGGGAGGGAGAGTGGAATGGGAAGATACAAGGAATGGGATAACAACTGAGATGTAATATGAATAAATTAATAAAATATTTTAATTGATATGTAATCTGAATAAATTAATAAAAAAGAAGGAAAAACAAATGTGCACCACCAGGCCCATATCTATTCTCGCATTCTATATCTTTGTTATAGATTGGCTCTAGATTGGTCTCAAAATACTCACATGTTGAGGATATGGTCCCCGTTGTATCAGTGCTCAGGGATAAGCCTTTTGAGAAGAAATGTGTCATGCGTTCTAATTTCATTACTAAGTTCATCTGTTTGTGGGCTCACAATGAGTTGAATCTTGAACAATTGATATGTAGAAGGAAATTTAGCAGAGACTAATAAGTAGAACTAGGTGCTAAGCTGTGATGCCAAAGGAATGGAGGTAAAAATGCAGAGAAGTGGGGAGAGCAATAAGGGAAGAAACTCAATCTGTAGTTTTCGTTTGAAAATTACAGGATGAAGTCTAACATTGCATAATCACTTTTTTAAATTAAAAAAAAATAAATAATATATTTCCCAAATAATCATTAAAGTAATTATTCACTGGAAACTACACTTCTATTTCTCAAATTCAGACATCTGATAGGGAAACTAAAGAAAAATGAGAGTTGATTTTATTTTATGCATAATTTGAAAGACAAAGTTCAATAACTGACATTTATATGGTAGAAAAAAATAATTTGAATCCTCCAAGTTGTTCTCAAATCACTACACCTACACTATGACACTTGGAGACACACACACACACACACGCATACACACACGCACACACACGCATACATACACACACAGAGGGGGGAGCGGAGAGTCAGAGACACAGAAATTATATTAAGTAAAAACTTTAAACATAAAATTTCTGCTGATAGTAAGTTCAACTTCCTTATGCTGATACAAACTATAAATATAATTTTACTTGACTAACAAGTCCCATCTTTGAATATATAGATTCCGGTACATGAGCTTGGAGGGGGTATAAACATTCATTCCACTGCTCATAGCAACTATTATCTTTTATTAATTTCTATGGCTAAGTGACGCTGGTCACTAACTTCTCATCACTATTTCATTGAATCTCATCTTTGTAGCTCACCTTCAGCCCTTCAGTAGTATGTCAATGTTAGAACTTTTCAGAAATCAAGGTAGCAAGTTCTAAAACTCATATGCTTTCTCACTTCGCAGTTGCTCTGCAGCCTGGAAGAGTTGACCCTAAACAGCTCTCTAACAAAGAGCAACTTATGCAGCTTCAATGGCCCTGTGGAAGCAAATGAGCCTGACATGCTCCCTCACTGCTTACAGCTGCAGCATACTATGTCTCCCTCGCCACTGACGTATAACTGTGATGGGCATGATGAAAATACTCAGACATATTGGACATGCATTGTGCAAATATTCAAGATACTGCTAATAACTTCAGAGTCACAGGCAGAAGAAGAAACATCATGGTGGGTTATTTAAAATAATGTTTTTAAAAGATCAGGTTACCTGTTTGAAAAATGGAGTTGTGTCTGCAAGTGCACTAGAGCACTTGAGGGTTTATTAGACAAGGTATAACAGAAAACCATGCAGACATTTAGGCTTCCTGGAGAAATGGCTCACTTACCTTTGACGTGTAGTTCTAAAATGCATAGTTAACAATAGAACAAACATTTGTAGAGTTATTTGATTAAGATAATGTAGCAAGAAAAAAAGATAATGTTATTTTTAATAAAAATTTAGTGAAACCAGGAACCTTAATTGTTTCCATTTACAATCCTTTACTCTTGACAGGTAACTGGAGTACTGAGTGTTTCTGTTTGGGATTTCTAGATTTCCTGTTTTCATTTGATTTCCTTACAAAGTCTTCAGTGCAAAACAATTCTTCAAACATTGTACAGTTTCCCCACAGAGCTAAGCAACAATGTGATCAAGAAAATTAGATACTGGCTAATACCATGTCTTTATTAGGACATTGACACTTGGTTGACTAATACAGACATACATGTTCATATATAAGTAAGCGTGAATGTAAGTTATTGAACACATGTACAATTTTAGTATTTGGATACATTTTATGAATTAAATCTAGACTAGGTATTTGCTTCGGAACTTATGATAACAAAACATGCAGATACTATTAAAAGTTAGGTTTACTTATGGCCTCTGTGTGTGTGTGTGTGTGTGTGTGTGTGTGTGTGTGTGTGTGTGTGTGTGTACATCTGTTTAGCATGTATGATTTCATTTAGCTCTCCTCAGATGTATATTTGTTCGGGGCTGACAATCAGGATTGGAAAGTGAAAAGTATATATAGAAGCTCATACCTAAAGGAGAGTGCTTCTTCCTTTCTGGACAGCCAGTGACGATCTATAACTTGATAGAGGTTTTGTTGATGGAAGAAGTGTTTTTAATTAGAATACTGTTTCAGTATAGATTACTGTCAGTAAATATCTTTAAAAAAAAACTTCAAACTAATGTATCACACCTTTAAGCAATTCTTTGGTTCAAATAAATAAGCTGTTATTTTAGCAGCATTTTCCATTAATGGGTGTCTGAGAGCAACCTATCTTTGATAAGCATCACAAAAGTGAAACTCATTTACCCCCCTCCCCACAGTGCTATCAAGAGGCTGCTTCTGCCAGTGTTGTCAAGTTGGTTGGCACAGATATGAGAATAATAGTCATTGTATATTAAGCAACTGGTGTTTGCCAACCATTTTAAAGAACATTATTTTATATTTGACCTTCACCATAATCTTGAAAAATGCATGGTAGATGAATATCATCAGATGATAAAACAATTACCAACCTCACAAGGACACCTGTGTGCTTTCCAGTGCACTGCAGTTCTCTGTGATTCATGCTCGACCTTGCTGTTGTTCCCCACCCTCTTGGTATATTTGGTTTGATTTGGTTTGGTTTCATTATGGAGTCTCAAGCTCCTCCATTTGGCCTTGAACTCACTATGGCCTATATTCTTAGTCTCTATTCCAAATGCTGGAGTGATAGGTGTGTAGCGCCATACTTAACTTCCACCTTGCTTTCAAAGTCAAAGGTTATGCACAGCTTTATAAGACCAGCCATGCATGTGAGCAAGCAATAAAAGATTTATGAGGAAATGGTAAAATGAACAAGCCAACTGAATAAATATCAACAAAAAGTAGGGTTCTGGAGGGTTGCCAGGTGCCTCTGAGAGAAAGGATGCTTATGTTCAATCCTAACAACCTGAATTTGATCCCAGGAACCTTGATAGTAGGAAGAGAGATCTTACTCCTCCAAGTTCTGTGATGGCTTCCACACCCACGATGTGTCACATAGCCATGCACACAATGCACATACAAACATGCATACATACATACACAGACACACAAATGCATGCATTCACACACACTCAGGCATGCACACACATATACACACAAAGACACATGCACACATGTACACACACACACAAATGAAATGTAATGTAAATTAAAAATAAACTAAGTAAGACTTTATTCTCCCTCTGATATTGAAGGAGGTCCTATGGGTCAATGTAATGAAAGTGGAGTTTTCAAGCCCATTTTACCAGGGGAAGTTGCCTTACCATCATTACTATTGCCATGATCACTGATCTATGAGCAATGCTGATCTGGATCAGTGCATCCTTTTTATTGCAGGCACTTTCAGAGAAATGGGGAGGGGCTGGAGAGATGGCTCAGTGGTTAAGAGAGCCGCCTGCTCCTCCAGAGGTCCTGAGTTCAATTCCCAGCAACCACATGGTGGCTCACAACCATCTGTAATGTAATCTGATGCCCTTTTCTGCAGATTAAAGCACTCATATGCAATAAATAAAATAAGTAAATCTTTAAAAAAAAAGAGAGAGAGAGAGAGAGAGAGAGATGGGGACAGTTTTTGGATTCTTAAGAACCTAGCATCACCAGTTTTGTATCATGAAATAGGATGATACACAAAATGTTAAGAGTATACACGATTCACATCTAAGGTTAGAATCCAAACCTATGTGTATATCAATCACCCAGTAAGTTGTAATGATGAATTGGGACCATCAAAGAGGTAAAATCAACCTGAAAAATGATTTCCTTCAGTCATAAGACATCTTCCTAAAATCATACATATGAAACTTCATGTCACCATGCTGTGTAGGCAGGGGATATTATATAAACAAAACAGCATACAATAGTGATGAAACTTTACAGACCCGCAGTTCAAATCAAGTGGGAAGAGTGAAATTGTGCAAGCTTGGGTTAGAAGGCAATATTAGTATTCCTGCTGTATGCATGTAAAGATCTAGGTTAGGCTGGATTTTGTTGTTTGGGTTTGGAGGTATGTTGCTATTGTAAGAGCATTCTCGTGTGTGCAGTCCTGGTTGACTTAGTACTTACTATATTGCCCAGGGTGCCTTCAAAGTGTATTACCTCAGCTCAGCCTCCTGAGTGTGGGGCTTACAAACTGTGCCACCACTCCTGGATAATTCTTGTCATTGACTTAAGTCTCTGACTTAAAACACATCCACCGCTATTCATTATTAACCAATATATCTATCAAGGAACGTCCTATGCCAAAATACTACTAAACTGTTACTTATTCTCAGCATCGGAACTTAGAAAATAAATATTTATGACTTTACAGAAGAATAAACTTCAGCTCTTTTAAATTCTCTTTCTCTAAGCATCACATATTTAAAAAAGAGGATTTTCACCCACAACTTTCTACAAATTCCAGGATTTTGTCTTTTTTCTTTTTGTCTTTGATGTCTGATTAGTATCCTGTTTTTCAATTTATTTTTAATTTATATCTTCATTTTATATCCTGATTGTAACCTACTTCCTTCTCTTCTCCAGGTCCCTTCTTCCCACCTTTCTTCCTCTATCTTCCCTCCCCTTCTCCTGAGAAAAAGGGGTGCTCCCTTCCACCAACCCACATCAGCACAGAAAGTCACATCAGGACTGAGCTCATCCTCATCCACTGAGGACAGGCAAGGCATCTCCGTAAGGAGAAAAGTGATTGAAAGCAGGCTACAAAGTCTTTGTCATAGACAGTATCCACTCAACTTACTAGAGGAAACTCATGAAGATCAAACTTTCTATCCCATCTATTACCTATGTGAAGGGGGCCTAAATCTAGTCCATGCATGCTCTTTATTTGGTGCTTCTGTCTCTGTTTGCCCCATGGGTCTAGGATAGTTGACTCTGTTGGTCTTCTATGTTTTTGTCAGCTCCCCTTGCCTTTCTATCCTTCCCTCCCCTAACTCTTCCACAGGACTTCTCAAGCTCCTGCTAATGTTTGACTATGCCTCTCAGCATCTGATTCAATCAGTTGGTGGATGGGCCCTCTCAGAGGATGGTTATGCTGGGCTCCTGTCTGTAAACATAGCAGAGTATCCTTAATGGTGTCAGGGGTTGGTTCTTCTCCGTGAGATGGTTCTCAGGTTGTGCCAGGCATTGGTTAAATATTCCCTCAGTCTCTCTTTGTATCTCTTCACATGTAGCAAGTAGGGTAAATTTTGGATCAAAGGTTTTGCAGGTAGATGGATGTTCCCCATCCACCACTATAAGTCTTGCCTGGCTAGACAGTGGCCTTCTCAGTGCCCCTCACATTTAGGAAGCTCAGCTAAAACACATCCCCATGTCCTTCCTGTTGCCAACTCTGTCTCAGGTTTCCAGCTTGTCTCCAGGTGCTTCCACACTTGGTTTCCTTTTTCTCTCCAAGCCTTCTCACCACCCCTCCATGCCCTCCCTATACCTCATCTCCCCAACTCCTTGTTACAAAAGAACATTTTTGACCTAAGGTATGAGATCATCTGGCAAAAATGAAGAGATCTGTGTAAGAAAGAATAATTCAGTACTTGCAAATAAAAATCCAGCAAAAAATCTTTAATATTCTATATAGAATAATATCTTTGAATGTCTACTTTCTTGAGTTTATCGTTTTAATCATAGGTTTCTAGGAGTGCAAATAAGGAGTATTAGTTTTCCTGTTACCATATTACTTCTTTTAAAACAAATGACTCACTTCCTCTTCTAGGCTAAATTATGGAATAGAATAACCCCAGGCTGTACTTATGGCTAGGACATAAGAAGGGAGAGAAGCTACCTTGTGGAAACCAGGGTAATAAGTTAATTATTTTACTATGACAAGAAAATGGAAAATCCAGGGGAAAGAAACTGAGAAGCAGAGATGAGAAATCCTCTTTTGGTTTGTTTGTTTGCTTGCTTGCTTGGGGCAGGTAGTGTTTATTTGTTTTCATGTGCCTGAAATCATTGGAAGCTAAGCAGAGTTGGGCCTGTTGAGTATTTCTATGGGAATATTCCTCATGGGGGCAGGTGTACAGATGTGAGTAGAGGAATGCCTTTAGTACTCATATTTTGCAAATTATATCATAAAGCTGAATATGGTAGCTTGGGAAGTCAATTATTTTGTGGAGTTGTGACCATTGTAAATTTCCCCTCATCCTTATAAAAGCCACCATGCATTCCATAGAAATATACTCATCCTAATGTGGAATCTGCCAGTCTTAGAGTTCTCTGCTTCCCTAGATGTAGGCAGGGGATGGTCCCACAATCCACCTAGAAACAGAAATGAACTAAGACAGTGAAAAAGAAACTAAAGAGGAAGTTTCCCACGAGGATCAAGAAGATTTTGGGGTTCAGGGATAGGCTTTGGAACCTGAGTTCAGATCCCTAGAGCCAATGTTCAAAACTAGACATGCATGTGCTCGAAATATTAGATATGGTGAGATGGGATGCAAGGAGATCCCTGAAAGCTCCTCCTGTCATACATAGCAAAGTGCCAAGCCAAGAAGAGATCCTGTCCCATACAATGGTGGGAAGCATCTAAAGACAACCCAATGTTGTTCTCTGGTATCAACATGCATGTTGTGAATGTACATCCACATATATGAGTGTGTACTCACATACACATACACAATGAAGAGGTTTTTTAATATAACAGCAATGCTAGCATGACAGACACTTTTAGAAATCTCAGCAGTGGTACCCTTGCACAATTCTCCAAGGTGAAGTGATAGCGATCTAGATCTCAGAACTGGCATGTCATCTTTTCACTACTGCACCCGTGATATGAGGAAAGAACATAAAAGTTAAATGGAAACTTCCATAGTGTTATGTACAAAAATATACTCTTTTTCATCATTGTTTATTGAGCTGTCATTTGTAATTAATTATTAGAAATGTGAAGAATTCAGGAAAAAATTTCATTAAAATAATATTTTAAATTAACAAACCACTCTCACAAATACTACATCATTTCAAAACTATACTTAAACATCAATCTCAGCCCTTTCTGTTCCCTTTTCCCTGATAAATATCATTGTCTTTCAAATCCTGTGTTTCATTAATGAACTTAATCCCAGTCAAAGATAAGTGTTCTGAACCAGTAGTTTCCAGATCAATAATAATTTGCTGTAGAAATTTCTTTAATTACTTCTGTTTCTCTACTTGGTTAACTTAGGGCTGAATTAACAACAAAAGACCTTGCTACAGCTTTCTACCCAGGATTCACTAAGAGGAGAGGGTCTTGGGCTAGGCTCATTGTCAACCCATGGGTGTCTAGTCTGGAAAGATGCACTGAGACCTGCCCAGATCTAGAAAGCCTCTAGAGCAGTTGAGCTCTGCATCTACCCTAGACCATGCTTGGAATCTTTCTGTACTATGACTGTTTCTGCCTACCACTAGGGCAATGGGCACAGTTTGGATCACTACAGCCACATACATTCTGGGCATGGCAATCCAGAACAGCAGTATCACTTAGCTCTGTGTTTCACTGAGAGATGCTGGTTCAGTAAGTATGGGACGTGAGAAGTGTTTCTCGGTACCTACCTTTTGCCTTCACCTGTATAATAAGCACATGTGCACGTGCATTCACACACCTAGAGCATCTGCACTCATACAAAATCATGCATACCCGACATATACATGCCACATACATTGATAGACACAAGAGGGGAAAGAATGGTATAAACTGGGATTAAAACTAAATGAATTACTGTCTTCCCAGTTAATTACTTTTAACATTTGAGCCATATTACCATACCTACTAATCTCCTATTAACACGACTAAAATCAAATATGGGGCACTAGAGTTCACGTCAGAGTCATATTTGACCGCCTCCCTTTGGTGGGGAGGCCTGGTGGCAGTCAAGGAAAGAATAAGCAGGATACCAAGATGAGACTTGATAGCCTATGACCATACAGTGGGGGAGGAGGTCCCCCTCAGTCTTAAACCTAGGGGAGGGGAATAGGGTGAAAGCGGGAGGGAGTGAGGAATGGGAGGATATAAGTGATGGGATAACAACTGAGTTGTAATCTGAAGAAATTAGTTAAATAATAAAAAAAAATGAAATATAAAAAAACATGACTAAAATCTTATCCAATCTCTATTGCCTACAGCTGTTCACCGATCTGCTGGCTCCTGTCAGTCTGAACTGGGAAGTTTCTATTTAGTGAGTTTAATTTTCTAGTTTTAGGATTAGTTTTATGGTGTAGATTATTTTTTGGCTTCCATTTTTATTTTATAAGGAAAATTGGGACTTTTTTTCTGTAAATAAAGAACCCTGGTTAAGTCTCCAAACTTAAGGACACAGTTTACTTGTACTTACAAATGAGTTTATTATTTTAATTTTCTTACCTGGGGAAATAAAATTCTTATACCCACATGAAATATATTAAGGTTTAACAATTTCCATGAAAATAACTTTCTAAGATTATCCTTTATCAATAGTTAAATTATGTTATATTTTTAATTGTACTCCAAGTCATAGCCTCTAATTTCCAGAATTGTAATGGCATTGACTTAATTTAAAGGGACTCAGAAGAGCCAGATATGGAAGACTGTCATCATTATAATTTAGTTTTATGATTAGATCATATAAAACATTGTAGAAATCTGAAGAGAGTATTAGACTCTCTATTATGAAAGAGCATCCATTCAGTTTTCCTGTCTTAAAAAGTATCTGAAGAGAATTCTAATTCTGTCAAAATTTGGACAAAATAGATATTACAATGAAAATAACAGAAAATATCATGTTAAACATGCATCCAATTAAACTAGCAAACACAGCAACAGCACTTGCTGCACTGTGTCGGTGGCAACGGAATGACAGGGAGGATCTTTTCTGTACCCCAAATCATTAGATACACAAAGTGAAAACACTTGACTGAAATATTATAATTAGTTTATCCTTTATACAGATGTAGTAAGAAATCTTGATATTGTCTGTTTGTTTCAGGGTTTGTTTTGTTTTGTTTTTCAAAAACTCCCCACAGAACAAAGAAAATTGTTTTTCAGCATATGGTTACTGATATAGTAAAACTACACTCACCATGAAAAAAGTTGTTTTCAGATCTGAGACAACTATATCAGGCTTATCAAAGTTCCATGTGTTGACAATGCAAATAACAATTATTTATTTTAAAATATTTAGGGAACTCCCACTAAAAAGTACATAATATATTTCTATTTATTTTCTTCCTCACTATATGCAAGTCTATGCAATCTCAAAGCACATTTATTTAAAAAAAAACAGTATCTTTTCATCATCAGCTTGTGACTCTATCAATATGTACTGAAATATCAATATACATACAGTATTCATGCATACTGAACAATGAAAAGATATTGCTCTAATTTTCCAAGTATATTTTAGCAAAATTAATTGAAGGTCATTCAATATCATTTTAATATAATTGGATATGGAAGGTTATTTTACTATATTTACAACACCAATTCATAGTGTTGTATTTTGGAAAACTGTAAGAAAATGCAGAGGAAAAGCCTGTCTTAAATTCACCAGTCACCAGAGCTCAGTAGAGGAGAATGCAGCCCTTTTATTTGATGGGATGAAAAAGCTAATAATGTATGACAGTAAAAAGGCAGGGGCTTTTAACGCTTTTCTTAACCTTACAAAAAAGGTCAGCTCTGATCTGGAAATGAGAACAGCCAACACATGGGATAGAAGGGCAAAAAGCCAAGCAGAAAGTGAGAAGGAGCTGGTGACAGGCGTGCTGAGGATGGCAGGTCCCAGTCTATGCACATGGACCCCAAGACTCGAAAAGGAGCTCCAGTCATCCCTCAATTAATTTCAGTTTGCTTCACAGATTCAGAGGAGAGACAGACAGGAGACTTGGAGAATTACCCAGAGGGAAGTGGGTATGATGTGTCCTGATTTAAGGAGAGGAAAGGGGAGGATTCTGTAACCATCTTGTTAGTTTATAGCTTCTAGCCCAGTGGTCGATGAATTTAATATTAAAAAGGGTTGTAGCTGTCCGTGTTGAGTGTCACTATATAGGTATCACTGACGTGAGCCTTCATTTGACATATGTGAGATTTGAAAATATGTGAGAAAAGAAAATTGCTAAGAACAATCTGTTAATAAGTGCTGAATCAGATTAGAACCCAGTACTGCTGGTTCCAGAAGCCACGTTCTGCTCACACTTGCAATCAAATCCTGGAGCTTTTTATTTCTGTTAAGGGAATGTATCTAACAATCCAGTTAACCTATCAATGCGATATTATAAAAAAAAAAAAAAACAAGGGCATTTCAATGAAAATAGAAATTGCCTGGTTTTGGTTTTGTCCTTCTAATTCCAAATCTTGAATAAAAGAGGATATGTATCTTTTCTTGAGGTGAGAGCCTCCAAGAAGTCATCTAAATGAACCACCATTCTGTGTTCATAGAAATAAAATTGGTTTCTGCTGTCACAGAGCTCACAGTAGGGTGAGAATCACTGCCCTTGGCCTTGGCTAGCTGGCTACCCTGAACACATGGCATGGTCTCTCTCAGTTTCTGATTCATGTAAAATAGGTAGAGATAATCATGATTCATGTTTGAAAGGTCACTTACAAAGATTAAGTTAAAAAACTAGTACATGAAAAGTACTTAGCACAATCTCAATTAAGTTAGGTATTTGACAAATAACCCATATAATTACTTGTATGAGTAGGAAAATGAATTGGCATCATATTGATCAAATAGGTACGGTCATTATTATCTACTTGATTGACACAGTGCTGTAATGTTGTTACAATTTAAATATTTTACAATTGTTTATTACTTCTTGGAATGTAGGGCCTGTGCCTGTCATGGCTCACATATGGAAAACAACCAGGAACCAGACTGGTTCTCTGCATCTACCATGTGATTCCAAAGGACCAAACTCAAGTTCTCAGGCTTGGCAGCAACTGCCTTTACCTGCTGAGCCACCTCCCCAACACACACACCCAAGTGGAGTTTTAATTATTTCTTTTAGTTTTAATTTTAATATTATAATAAAATGACATTTCTTCCTTCCCTTTCCTCCCTCTAAGCCCTGCCATATGCCTCTCCTTCCTCTCTTTCAAGTCTATGCCTCTTTTTATTAATGTTGTTTTATATATATATATATAAAGGAACAGGATAATTTGGCTCATGCATCCATATCATTGTTCATGTAGAAGGAAGTCAGGAATGAAACTAAAACAATACAAGAATCTGGAGGCAGGAACAGATGCAAAGACTGTGGAGAGTTGCTGCATAGCGGCTTGCTCAGCTTGCTTTCTTATGGAAGCCAGTACTATCAGCCCTCAGAAGACATCAGCGACAATGAGCTAGGCCCTCGCCTATCAATTACTACGTAAGAAATGTTGTGTCTCACCGCGCGGGGAAAATCAAATCAGGGTTCACCTGAAAGAGGGAGTGGGGATTGAAAATAGGGTACAGAGACATGAGAAATAATGAATCAAGTAGGAAATTTCTAATCAAGATTCACTTTAATGCCCAACTAGTAAGAATATATAGAGAGCAAAGTCAATAGGATTTATTCTTATCTCACTCACCCTAGCCCCCAGGCAAGAATACAATAGCCTTAATCGCTCCCTGTAGAACTTCCTAGTTCTCTGAGTAGTTCCCTGTAAGAACTTCCTAGATCCTCTGGGTGGTTCCAAGTTGGGACTTCCCTACTTCTTTCAAAGATAAATAGTCCAAGGATAGCCTA
The DNA here is from genome assembly GCF_964271855.1 of Acomys minous. Lineage (NCBI taxonomy): Eukaryota > Metazoa > Chordata > Mammalia > Rodentia > Muridae > Acomys > Acomys minous. The sequence goes on along the minus strand of NC_140483.1, from coordinate 100,845,650 downwards.
GAACCGAGACCTCGTGAGGCAAAGGTCAGTAACTCGAAGGTCACAGCATGCAACCTAAGCATAGGATTTCTGACATGGCAGAATTTGGCATGGCTCCCCACAAAGAAAATGCCTTACATGTCTGCCTACAACCAGATCTTATGGAAACATTTTCTTTATTGAGGTCCCCTCTTCTCAGATAATTCCATCTCATGTGAAATAAACACAGAACTATGCCGCACAAGGGCTGACTATTTGTTATTGAACAACCAGTTGATGTATACTCCTCTGGAGAGAACTATTTCTCCCACTCACAGCAGTTCTTTGGGCAGGTTTGAAGTCTCGTGGTCTTTCCTCTGTCCATGTTGGCATGTCCATTGTCGTGACTGCTCAGCTCATATGTAGGCAGCTATGTAGGTGAGATTTTATGGGTCTCAATCATCTACCATGCATTTAAATTTCAAAGTGGAAGCCACAATTCAATCTTCTGTCACATGGAAAACTTTCAGCTATGACACTTATTTTTGCTCCTATATTCTTAGATCTTAAAGCAAATTAGACTCATCCATGCTGCCATGGTCCCCCACATTAGAGCCCTATCTGTCTGGCCCAGCTTGGCATTGGCTCTTCCTTAGTCTTCTGTCATTTAGAATGCCAGCACTCAGAGGCTGCATGGGAAACATCCTCTTAGTGCCCAGTGACCTTTTCTGTTTCCGCTGACATGGTCCTACTCTAGCATGTAGGATACCTGTCACTGTTCATATGACATATATGGCACTTACTAGCCTACACTTCTTAGAGGGTCACAAGCCTGAATCTGAAAGGCAGAGCTGGTTATCTGACTGTACCCCCCACCTTTGTTTAGAATCTCCCATAGCTCAGCTGTGCTAAAGAGGAAACCCACATACTACAACATAGTATGGAAGACCTTGAGCCTCCTGTTAGCAATGAACCTGCTGCAGTTCTATTCTTTCTGATTTTCCATGCTCCTTTTTCTGTCTCCTGATGTGCTTCGTTGGCAAGGTCTACCTACTTACTACTGTTAACCCTGCAAAGCTCAAGTTTAACTGTGATCCCTTCTGAACAATTTCTCACATTTCCATGCATGAGTGAGAAAGAGATTCGGAAAGCTTCCATTTATTCTTTTCATCATTTCTGCTCATAATAGCTCTGTAATTATATATGAGATTGATATGAAGTCACATCCAAATATACCTACCTCTCAGGGGCTTGTTACCTACATGATTTTAATCTCAAATTGATAAACAATATTAAGTATCAAAGAATCATATTCCTTCTCATGTAAATTCTGGTTTAATCATTTCCCACCTCTCAATTAGAATCTAACCATTGTGTCTTCTTTGTTGATTACTACATTCTAGCATCCAAGAAAACATTTTGCAAACCCAGAATGTTAAATAATTTTTATCAAATTAAATTGAGTTCCTTAGTTATATAAACTTGTTTGGTTTTGTTTGTAGAATGTATCAATTAAAACTAGAAAAGGCTTAGAAATTATGAAAACTAGATTTGAATATAGAAATTTAGTCATTGTTTTTAGACAATTTGCCAAATTAAAGTTGTTGTTAAAGTGTTATAAATAGTTTCTCCTATTCCAAAGGACCTGAATTTAACTCCCAATATGGTTATCAGGTGTCTCAAGTGGTCTGCAAAGCCAGGAACAGTGGATCCAAAGCTGCTTACCTCTGTCAGCACTTGCACCCATGTACATTTACCCACATGCAGACACACGCATACACAAAATTTTTCATAAAATAACATTATTTTTTTTTAGTTTCAAAAACAGGGTCCTAGCTGTTCCTTCTAATCTGTCCTTCCCTTCATAGTATATGGACATTTATAACTGGAAGTCAGCTGGCTGCCAAGGATTAGACCCTTTTTAATTCTCCCCCTGCACCGTTTGGTTCTGTGGTTTATGGCTAACCACTAGACGGTAACGTGGAAGCCATTTTCTATCCCTGGGCATGAGGGACTGATGGTAGACATGCCCTTTGTAATCAGTTTCCTCTGGGAGGAAGCAGTAACAGCAAGAACCATGGTGTGTTGAATCTTAGACATGGAGCCATTTCTCATTGTGTACGCATTGTTCAGAAACTTTGACCAAATTACTCAAAATGATAAACTTATGTCAAGTTCCTCAATGTTCCTAAAGGGATTTAAAAAGGTAAGAGTTATGTTACATATGCTTACTATAGTTCACTATAAATGCTCATTGAAAAAGTGATGTGCATATGCTTTATGGAGCATGGTTATTCTGAAAGCAGAAACCTCATGCTTGGTAAAAATAAAATAAAACAAAATCCATTTACTGAAGTCAGGATAGAAAGAGCATGTGATGGTTCTTCCTCACTATATTAAGGAAGGCCTTGCTCTGCCCAGTAAGCACCCAGAGCAAATCCTCATAGCAACTGACGAGGTAACATCACCCAAAAATTGTTTGCACCTCTCCTTCAGAAGTCATCCTTCTCATATAAGTATATTTAATCAAAATATTTATAATCTCCTAAGTCTATATTTTTGCTTCATGAAACTTAGGTTCTACTACCTGAATTATTAGCTTAGCTTTACATAATAACACGTTTTTGTTGAAATCTTTGTTAAAATAAGGCATTGAAAAAATCTATGAAATGAATTTGTTAGATTCTTTGTTTGAATTAAATCTAACTTGGTATTTTAGACAAGTTTCCATATTTTAATGTATACTTTCTCAAAATCTTTGTCATTGGTATTCTGGTCCATAAATATTGTATCTACTCTATTATACTAACTTAATCTTATAAAATAATATTTTCAATCATTTTATACCTTTTTTGTTCCAGTAGGTAGACAAAAAAATAAGCAGAAAAGGTGGTCATGAGGTAACCAAAAATCAGTGTTGGTGGTACACAATGGGCTTCACACAAATAACTGCTCCACTTGGAGTAACTTCAAATTCAAATCCCCTCCCATCTACTCATCACAAGAATGTCTCCCTTAAATGCATCTCAAAGCAAAGGTAGTATATTCCATAAAAGTGTTGAAAAAGAAAAAAGTGTTAGGATTAAAAATAGCATTTCATCACTTCCCTTATTAGAAGTGTCTTGGCTTTGTTCTTTTATTTTTAATTTCTTATGTTATGATAGTATACCTATGACCCAGCATTGCTTCATTTCCTACTGTCAAAATTTAAGTATAATTTACAGTACTGTAAACCATCTACAATAAAGGAATCATTTAAAGTCCCATGGTGTTTATTATAATTGTTTCTAATGTGCTAGCTTCCTATCAGGATGTCAGTACAGCTCTTGGAAAACATTTCACTTTCATATTATAATACATATTGATTATTAGCCAAAGCTAAGTGTCTTAATTGATGCTGTTTCAAAGTATAATTGCTGCCTAGATGTATGTGTAGAATTTATATTCTTTTGAAATATGAAATTTATCAGGATGGTATTGTTTATATACTCAAGATTATTGCCAAATATGTGCCATTTTTGTATATGCAAAATACACAAACATACATAGTTGCTAAATGAATATTATAAAGATAGTTATAGCCATGGCAAGAATTATTTGAGACAACATTAATGAGTACAGATTACATTAAGTAATCAAAACCTAATAAATTTATAACAATACATAATTACATATAAATATATACATATAATGCCATATAATCTCAAAACTAAACAAGCCTACATATATACAGAAAAATGACACACATACAATTTATATAATTTTATATATGTATATAAAATATATATACTATTAACTTAAAATAAGTGATTAGGCTCCTATTGATGTGAGTCATACTTGAATGCATGATAATGTAGTGACCGTCAGATGATTCTTTTTCTTTTCCTCTCTGCTTTTTTATACTTATTCTTAAAATTTCATATATGAGTATTGTATTTACATCTTCTAAACTTCCCTTCAACAACTTCCATGTTGTCTCCCCAACTCTTCTCAAATTCTTGGCCTATTTTCTTTAACTATTTTTGTTAGATACATACATAAAAATATATAAATACAAACTATTGAGTCCATTTGGTGTTGCTCATATGCCCATGTTTTTAGAGCTGACCACTCCACTTGACACTGGATAATCAAGTAGGGAGATTATTTCTGATTGACCTGGCTCTTCGTCTCTCAGCAATCGTTATTTGCCTGTAGTTCTTTATTTAGGATCGTAGCCTTGTGAGATCTCCCATATTCACTTTGGCAGGCTAGATAGTGTGACGTCACCATTCAGGTCTTCTTTCAGCAACTGTATTGTTGAGATTTCATGAATGGGTGAAATTTTCCTGTCCTATAAATAAAACACACTCTGTAACAGATTTCCTGGTCCTACGGCTCTTACAATCTTTCCATCCTCCCTGGCCCTGGGCTTTGTTTCTCTATTGAACTTGGAGAGCATTGTCACTCCAAGTGGCATAGCTTTATTTAAACTACATACATATTCAAAGTTAGTCCTATTTTTTTAAAACACTCTTAGTGTTATTCATCTACTCTCCCCATTTCTCCCTGTATTACACTCAGTTCCTGTTCCTCAGTGAAAGTCCTCTACCACACCCTGTTTTTCAAAATTTTCAAAATTTCAAAGTCACATCTATGTCTTACTATTTTGATTACTCATTGTCTCTTTTTGCTTTGGGGTTTTTCTGTTGTTACTCTAGTTGTACACATACATTTTAAAAGTCAGATTTCAGTTTCATTTACTTCATTCTGGCATTATTTTCTTAAAAGAAGAACATTTAAATTTTTTTTATTAGCATATATTTATTTGCATTGAAATATATCCTGCAATTTGTGACCACATTCTTTTTTTTGGGGGGGGGCGGTTTCAAGACAGGGTCTCTCTGTATCCTTGGCTGTCCTGGACTCTCTTTGTAGACCAGGCTGGCCTCGAACTCACAGCGATCCACCTGCCTCTGCCTCCCGAGTGCTGGGATTAAAGGCGTGCGCCACCACGCCCGGCTCCTGTGACCACATTCTTATTCAACCCCACTAGAGTTCACTGGTTTCCCCCACTCCTCCCACCAGACTTGTTTGTTCATTTTCTCAAATAATTCCTCTTCTATTTTTCTATCATTCGTGTGTGTGTGTGTACAGATATGAAATGTATCTAACCTTCTCAGTTTGACTTATTTGGCTTTAAGCTGAACATCTCCAGTTCTATCCATTCCCTTGAAAGTGATAGAATTTTTTTGTGGATGAATAAAATTATATCTTGTATATACACCATATTCACATTATCCATTAACATGCTGGTGGACATTGAAACTGATTCTACAACTTGGGTATTATAAGTAGTACATATATATATATATGAGAATGAAGTTACCTCTGTATTACATCGAAGATCTTCAACAGTTTCACAGTTGATCAGGCAGCACACCTATTTCTATTGAACTTGGGTTCCTCTTTAATTCTACACAACATTTCAGTATAACTTACTATTTCCTATAGGTGTGTAATTTACCAACCTCATAATTGGCCACTTCTTTTATTCCATTATTTTCACCCTACATCAAATAGAATAATATAACTAAAAGGTTGCAGATACATTGAGGCGTTTCTAAAGAGCTCATAGCCCCTGATTTTACATGGACAATTAAATTTGTGTGTTGTATGTGTTTCAAGCTTTCTAATGTTGTCCTCATCACCCCAACTCTTTACTGTATCCTCATGCTCAATCAGAAGAAGGTCACCTAATGAGCCCTTATCGCTTCATTGTACATTCCCGTCTTAGTGGTTATGTTGCTGGAACATACTTTTGCTTGTTTTTTGTTGTTGTTGTTTTTTACTTTATAATGCCAAAAAGTACTGATGCTGAAAATTTGAATGTGGCAAGAAGAAACAATAAAACATTTTCGTTTTATTTGTTTGTTTTAGATAAGAAAACAAAAGTTCTTTACTTAATTAAAATTGAAAAATTGTTTTTTGAGATTATAAAAATCTAGAATAAGAATAATTCTACTCAACTCCTGAACTTATGAAGAAAAAAAAATATGTATAAGGTCTGTTGTTATACCTCAGCCCTTAAGACATGTAGCAATGATACATCTTTAAATGTATCCTTTAAATGCATAGTTACAAAAAAAAATTAAGTTCATCAATAGAAAGCAAAATAGAGAACATACTTTTATGAATAGCAACATCCTACATCAGAAAGGATTGAGTCTGTATAAAGACTTTAGGCAGAGATCCCTTCAAGTAAAGGGAACTATGGCAACTAAAGAGTTAATACACAGATTATAAATAGGTTTGGATTAAAATAATTTTGGGAGAAGCATTAATTGAGATCCTGGAGTGAAGTTTACCATTAAAACCAGCCACACCACAACATCAAGGCACTACTTTGGTATGTTAAAAATAAATAGACAACTATTTTTAATCACAGTGTTCCTTCAAGAATTCCACAAGAGACCATCAAGGCCCTAGGATATGGACCCCGGTGGTGAGGCCGGCACAAACTGATGTACCAACCAAGGACAATGCATGAAGAGAACATAGACGCCCTTTTAAGATGTAGCCAATGGAAATCTCATTCTCCACATGGGGGTAGGGGGCAGGCGAGAAAGGGGAGTGCCTATGACATGAACTCTGGTGCCTACGATTTGATCAATTCCCCCATGGTGAGGTGGCCTGGTGGGCACACAGAGGAAGGGGAAGCAGGCTCTCCTGCAGGGGTAGCAATAAGGATGTAATGTTAATACATTTAAAAAATAAATATCTTTAACTGTAAACGATCACCAGTGATCCACATCAGTGGTTCTCAAGCTGTGGGTGGCAATCCCTTGGGCAAGCCTCCATCTTCAAAAATATTTACAATACATAATAATAACAAAATTATAGTCACGAATTATCAATAAAAATAATTTTATGGTTAGTGTGTCACCATAACATCAGGAACTGTATAAAAGTGTCCCAGCATTAGGAAGGTTGAGGACCACTGGTCCACACCATCTGCTTCTGATATCCCACCAACCTCAGCATCAATAAAGGATCAACTAATGTTGGTGATTCTCGTTCTGACATGACGTCAGAAGGTCAGTTTCACAGTGCATCGCAAAGCCTCCTCAAATCCCCTTTTATAGATACATTATCCCTCATCATCATGGTACAGAATAAGAAAAGTTATATTCAGAAATAATTTACTGCGAAAACAATTATTGTTCCATTTTACTATTTATTATTGTTATTCTTTTACTGTGACTCATAATCAATTACAATTTATCCAAGAATATGTAATAAAAATGGTGTGTTATAAAATATTACATATTACATATCTACATTACATCCTTGTAGATTCAACACTGTTCTATGCTGTAAGCATCACTGGGGGTCTCGGTGTAGATCTTCAGAAGATAAGAATGACTGACTGTATAACTGGCTGGATATGGAATGGGAGAGATGAGCAATGTGGGACATGAAACTCACAAAAGTGAGGCCTGACACAAGTATGACAAATGTATATATTGCTAAGATGGAGATCATACTCATTACAGGCAAAGGACATATTCAGTACGTTCTGGATTCAGAAAAGGAACCAAATGTGGTTACAGCGAAGTAATGGGAGAGAAAGAAATAGAAATAGACTAGAAACTTGCTCAATTGCACCATTCACTGAACAAACAACAAAGCATGCACTGAGTACTTGATAGGTATTTCACAAAATTTAGATACATGAATAATCAAGGAGGATAGACTGATAGAGACATGCTCTGAACCTCAAGAAACTCACTGTCTCTGGGCATGCAGTATGAGGAGAAACAGACAGTTAAGCAATGTAATTTTTAAATACCATGTAGCATGTGCTTTGATATAGTGTTGATTAAAATAAGAATCTATGAGCCAAATAAAGTGCAAAAGAGTAAAAGTAAAACAAGAATGAAGAAAACACGCATTTAATCTGATACTTACAGAAACGCAATCACCTGTATGAATATTGTATCAGCCTGGTTGATAGTGTGCAGAATAGACATAAGTAAGATTCTTGGATAAGGTATCTTTTTGGAGAGAAACATGAGAGTCTTTATTGAAGACATGAGAGTGAATGAGGCCAATTTAATCAGAGCATAAATTAGTGCACAGTGAATCATTTGTTCAAAAATATTCTGTACCATTCCTATTGGATTTGGTATTACCACACATTCCTTTATCAGATTGCTTCTCAAGGGAAATTATAGCTTGTTTCATGAAAGTAAACTTTGGCATCATGATTTGATTTGGTCAATGAAATCTAATAACCTAAGTGAAAAACTGTAAAACCCATGAATTCCTCCTGTCTTTCTTTCAGGTGTTCTTCAACATTAGCAATGACTACCACAGTAAAAATTTGGATATACAATATAAGCTGACAATAAACATATTTTATAGACAGTTACAGTAAAATACTCTTCCAGAATGGAAGGATACAAAGAAAAGAGGTGAGTCAGCCATGGTGGCTCATGGCTGTAATCTCAGCATTTGGGGAGGCAGAGTCATACAGATCTCTGTGTGGTCACGGCCAGCTTGGTGTACAAAGCAAGTTTAGGACAGCCAAGGCTACACAGAGAAACCCTGTCTCAGAAAGAAACAAAGAAACAAAGAAACAAAGAAAGAAACAAAGAAAGGAAGAAGAGACCAAATGGTAATTGCTGCAGCAGGTAATATACAGGAACTTCACAAGTCTAGATTTGCAATTTTGGTTGGATTTTTGGTTTGGGGGATTTTTTGTTTGTTTGTTTGTTTGTTTATGAATGGAGAGAGAGCATGAAGTTGGGAGGATAAGGAGGTGGGAAACATCTGACAGGATTTAGGGAAAGAGAAAATATCATCAAAATATATTGTGTGAAAATATTTCAGTTAAAAAAGCTAGGAGAATAAGAACAATGAATTAGATATAAGTATCCAGGGAGTCCCAAATGGCTGTTTTAAACACTATGACCAAAAGCAACATGGGAAAGAAAGGGTCAGTTGACTAACAAGTCCCCAGCACAGCTTCATAAAGGGAAGTTGAAGATTTTCCTTGAGGCGGGAACTGAAGAGGTGTCTGCTTGTGACTGCTTGCTAAGGCTGCTTTTTTTTATACAGTTCAGGACAACCTGCCCATGGATAGCACCACTCATAGTGCCCTAGGCCCTTGCACATCATCAGTAATCAAGAAAACACCCCCACAGACCTGCCTACAGACCAATCTAAGAGAGACATTTTACCAATGGAGGTTGCCTTTTCCTCAACGAGCCTGGTTTGTACCATGCTGCCAAAGAATAGTAACTGACACAGATTCCATTTCTTTTCTTCATTATGTCAGTATCTATATATCCATGGAGTTCATTTTTTATCACCTCTTCATTCATACTAATTTGTGGCATTAATGCCTCAGGACTTTGTTCTTTACCAGTTCTCCTTTTTAAATTTTCAAAGAACTGCTACTTCTTTCTTTGTAAAAGAAAATCAAAAACAAAAATAACCCTGCTTGTTGAGTGTCTATTTTATATGGAAAATATGTTAAACACTACATCTTTTTATATATATTTTCTCAATTTAAAATCAATACATAACTTTCCTTTTTAATCTTAAACACTCTTAATAACTTCCCTGAAAATATAGGATTCCAAAATTATGGAGTCCAGAAGTGAACAAGGTGGTTCAGGGAATACAAACCTCCAGAGATATGTTTGGACACCCACTATGTTAGATGTGTTTTCTAGAATTTAATTTCTTACAAGATCAGAATCTCAACTTCAACCTTATGAGCACGGCTCACACAAACACCTTCTTTGCTTTTCGTTAATATTTTTTCCTAGAACAGCCTAATTCTGAGGCAAGCTGGTTACTTATATGTCTCATCCCAATTTCCAAGCTGCTAAGTGCTGTTGGAGAAAATTAAATAGCTTTGCTGATTGCTTTCATTACATTGTCGTGATGGCCAACCTCAGCTGGGTCTTTGCAAACACTGGCAATCCCTTTCCTCCTCTCTCGACAGCTAGTTCCCATTTCCCACAGCATCTGTTCCAAATCTGTAGAGTTTTCCTCAAGTCTACTTTAATTAAAAACATTCTTAACATGGCTTATGAGGCTCTCCAAACTTTGGCTCCTTCCCATCTTTCTGGTCTCCCCAAGGGCGGTGCTCTCTCTTGTTCCTCTAGGTTCTAGCCAAATTGATACTTGTAACTCCCCTTTCTTGTCGGCTTTGTGTAGTCTGCTCACTGAGCTGTGGGGCCCCGCCCTTGTTTCTTTGTTTAATTCACTACTCATCTTTCATTGTTACATCATGTGATGTGCTTTCCCTGACATCCGAGACTAGCTCAGATTCTATCACTTTTAAGATTGTGACTTTTTTTATTTATCTGAAGTCAGTATTTCACTAATGTGACGATGTGGACATAGTGACAGTGTTGAACCACTCAATTAATATGCTGGTGGCATGTCATATAATACCTAATTCTTGGAAGGTTCTTAAAATTTATTTTTATTGTGGACTGGAATCATAATTTTGACATTAATACTTATATATAATCTTATTACTGAATTGAGAGACCTGCAATCCTTTTTCATGCACAGAGTACATGAAGCATACAGATACACGCAATTTGGGGTTTCTAAAATTGACAAGAGACTGGGCAAAATAGTTTCTCAGACTATATCTCCAGCTAGCTAAATTTAGAGTAGCAGATGGGTGATGTAGAAAGGTTATTCTAACTTTACCCTGCCCCTGAGGCATGAGGACGGTTTGTATGATAGTTTGTAACATAGTGTTTATTTAAACCACCTGCAAAGGCAGAAAATCAAAAGTACATGCCAGCCCTTGAGGTACTGCTGCAGCTATATAAAGGATACACGCTGTAAGAAAGAGCTATACAGACAAATAACTGGAGACTGTAGAGAGTGACACAGGTCTGTTCTCACTGTAGTCTAGGGATCTAGGCTGATTTCCTATGCCATCTTCCTTAACGAGCATCTCTCTCTCTCTCTCCTATCTGGTGACCTAGTCTTATTCTCTGGTGACTAGACTGGTGACATGAGATAGTAGGAGCCGGAATTGCTACTATGCTTGGCAGAGAAGATGATTAAAAATAAAAGAATATATGTTGGCAGGTAAAAAGCAACAGTCGCTTGAATGGCAAATCAACTCCGGCTTCAGCTCTACCTCAGCAGACTTCTTCAGAATTGAGGAGAAGGAAAAAAAAATCTGTGAAATGGGAAAGGATAGCCATAACAGCCCATGCCTTTTAAAGAACTCCATCACAGAACAAGGCAGAAAGGGGGTTTCATGATAGTTTTTGATGCTATGAATTTCATTATGTACTGGTTCCTTTTAATTTTTCTAAATTAGGCAATTTACTTTCTTTCTGTTGCATTGTGTTTGCTTCATAGCAGAATAGTAATAGTACATTTGGGTACTTCTTCATTTCATGAAAAGGACCTACACCCAATATCGCTTGGGTAACCAAGAACCAGAGAATCTATATGGATGAAAAGATTTTGAAGTATATTACCCTATATCATATATCAGTGCCTTGTCCAGTCATCATCAGAGAGGCTTCCTCTGGCTGCTGATGGGAGCAGATGCAGAGACCCACAACCTGACATTAAGCAGAGAGAGAGAGAGACTAAATTGGAGTAATCCATCAAATCCCTCCTCTCAGAGCTCAGGGAACCCATGGAAAGGGAGGTGGAAAGACTGTAAGAGCCAGAGGGGATGGAGAATACCAGGAGAACAAGTCCCTTTTAATCAAGTAAACAAGGTACATATGAAGTCACAAATATTGAAGCAGCAACCACAGGACCTACTTGGCTCTACAATAGGTCCTCTGTATATGTATCATAGCTATTAACGTATTATTTTTATGGACCTCCAGACTTTTAGAAAAAGATGTGTCTCTCACTCTTGTACCTGTTTTTGGTATTTGTTTCCTCCTGTTGGATTACCATGAAAAACTTTAATATGATAGTTTTTGCTTCATCATATTATATTTTATTTTGTCATGTTTGGTTGCTATCTCTTAGAAGCCTGTTTTTATTTTTTTCCCAAATGAGAGATAGAAATAAAGTAGATCCATGAGAGGAAAGAGGTAAGGAGGAACTGGGAAAACTAGAGGGAAGAGAAACTATAATCAGGTTTATTATAAGAGAAAAGAATCTATTTTCAATTTTAAAAATGTATAAAATCTGGTCACTCGTTACTAAGTCACTCTAAGGTAATAGAATATGAGTGAGCCCAGCCTAGTGTACCCTGAGATTTAGCTAACAAAAAATCTACCAGCACTGCTCAGTAGCATCTTTTTAACATGCAGGGTCAGAATTCAAAGAAAACAAAGAGAACTATTCTTAAGCCTTTCTTGTTCACAGGCAAAGTTTATTGACCTAGCTGTGACTGACATCACATGTGTTCCCAAAGATAGATAAAACTCCAGGCAAAGGCTCAATGCTTTCTGGAAATGTTTAGCAAAAAGATTTTGGAGTATTTGGGACTGGTTTGAGTATATTAAGAGTTTATTATTCTGGAATATTTTGGTTTCAATAGAAAGACAACAAATTCAAATTGACAGAGCCAGTTAAATGTGGAGCTCTTTATAGTTTTAGAGAATTGCAAACCCAGAGGAAGACTGTTGAGTGCACTGAAATGGACCACTGGCCTGGCTGAACATAGGGGCTTAAGTGACATCACCAGGGACAGTTCTATCACAGTCTCCAATTAGCATTACAAAGAGAAGTCCAGTATAACCAACAGCACATCTTTCTTGTTGCTGGCAACCATAGTGAGAAGAGTTATTTTGTCATGTTATTTTTAGTCTTCTGGCTTACTGAAAGCATAAGATAGGATTCCCAGCACCCAAAATTGAATCTTATGTTGTGCTTAGTCAGCATCTTAAAATGCGCTGAGTTCCTAAGTCTTAACCAATAACACAACATTTCCTCACGAACATGGGTTAGGTTTAGAAGTGGGGACGAGTTTCACAAAGAAAAGTAGTATGTATTCATGAAAGCTGGGGAGGATTTGAATATGAAAAATATAAAACATGTCCAAAATGGAGGTGTTCCTAGGAAATAGATAAGACTTGGTACATGAACATGAGAGATGCCTAAAAGCAGTGATATTTCCATGATCCAAGTATGACTTTTTTTTTGTCATGATTGGAATGAGATCCGGAAATGCACCTTAACTACTCCACACTAAAATCCTGTGACTTCATGCCAGTGATGGGAGCATGGGACTGGCGTTGGGAACTGAATAGAGGGATCGTGATTCTGTTGCCTGACTTCCTTCTACTGTTCTCCTGCCTTTGAACTTACTTCACCCAGTGAAATTATAAATGTGGTTTGCTGGACCCATATTTCCATAGGCCCATTAAAGAGAAAAAAATAAAAACAAAATAAAAGAATGGACATTTCATGGCAATTTCTAGATTGAAAAGTCAATATGACAAGCCAGTTTTAGCTTGCTTCAACTCTTACATTTTGACTGATTAGGAGAAACAGGTCTATTCTTAGAAATCTGGTAGTTTGCCAGTTAATTCACAGCTCTGATTCTCGTTCTACTGGTATTGCACAGGTACTTAAAAGTCTGAAAGAAACACAGTGACTCCATGAAAAAAAAAAAAGGCTTTAAGCTTTGAGGATGAGGCGTATGAATTACAAAGGAAAATTATTATATCTAGAGTCAGCTAGGAGCATGCTTTAAAAATAAACAGTGGCATAGTAAAATATTTGCTTTATAATCATTTTATTTTTAAGAAGTGTCACCAGCACTAATCATCCAAAAGGTATGTCCCATGAATTTCTTCATTTACCAGGAGATTGGGACAGATGTGAGGATATCTTATTGGGACTCTAGTTACGAGAAATATAGGAGTTGGGGAAATAGAAGGCTCCAGAGGATCTTAGAAACCTACAAGAAGAACAGCGTAACTGGTAGATCAGGGCCCAGGGCTGTCTGCTCAAACTATTGCACTAACCAAGGACAATACAAGTAGTAAACACTAAACCCCTACTCTGATCTAGTGAATGAACAGGACATCCTCCACAGTTATGGGGAGAGCAGCGACTAACTCAGACATAAGCTTTGGTGCCCCGTATTTGATGACCTCCCTTTGGTGGGGAGCTCTGGTGGAACTGAAAGAAAGAATAGATAGACTACCAAGATGAGACTTGTTAGCCTGCAACCATAAAGTGGGGGAGGAGATATCCCTCGGACATGGACCTAAGGGAGGGTAATAGGGTAAGGGTGGGAGGGTAGGAGGAATGGGAGGATACGAATGATGGGAGAACAAGTGAGTTGTAATCTGAATAAATTAAAAAAAAGAGGTCTCACCAAGCATAATCATTTCTTCACACAGTTTTCAGACTGTAATGATCATAAGTTGTATTTCCCAAATATATGATGTTTATAACTATCTGTGATTACTGTTAACTTTAAAATTACTATACTCTCTTATGTAACGTTAAATATTTTTGTTTGTTGTTTGTTTTGAGACAGAGTCACTCTACATAACACTGACTGTCAAGGAATTTATGATATAGACAAGTCTGGCCTCAAACTCACAAAGATCTGCCTGCTTCTCCCTCCAGAGTGCTGAATTTAATGACATCTACCACCATATCTGGTCTATCAAGTTCGAATCAAATTATGTGTATTAGTTTAAAATTGTGATTAAATAATAATTTCCCCATCTTATTACCCATCCTCCAAAGTTCTTCCTAGACCACAGCAGGTCCATAGCTGGTCAACTGTCAGATCAAGGGATTAAAATTTTGAAATAATTTGCATCAGTCAGGCTTCTCTAGACTAATATAACATATGCACAACTTATTAAGGCAGCATACTTTGAGATAGTAACAAAAGCTAAATCACACCTGAGACTGTGGTAGTTATTCATTCTACAAGGCTGGTGCTCAGCAGTCCCTGTCTGCCACTGAAAACATCAGAGAGTTGCAGAGTGCTACAACAATGGAAGGCTGGAAACATTGGGTCTTTATATCATCAAATAAATCAACAGCAGCAGCAACAGGATAAATTAACTGTGTGGAGAGAGTGAAGGCCAAGGGAGCAAGAGATGAATAAGCTTTTTTCTGCCATGGCTCCTCCATCACCCTTTTTAAAAATCAGGGCTGCTACCAGAAGTTGCTGTCCATATTTGAGCTGAGACTTTCTACATTGATTAAGGTAACTAGAACAATTTTCAATTGATATTCCCTAAAGGTGTCTATAATTTGTAGCAAGTTGACATTAAAATCAACCATCAAAAACCAGGCATGGTCTCACAGGCCTGTAATACCAGCACCCTGGGAGGCAGAGGCAGGCAGATCACTGGGAGTTCAAAGCCAGCCTGGTCTACAAAGTGAATCCAGGCCAGCCAAGGCTATGCAGAGGAACCTTTTTTTGTGGGGAATTTAAAAAACAACCATCACAGAATGTTAAGAAAAGATAAATGACAGAAACTGTAAGTGCAGACTAATGAATATTTTTCTCTCCTCTTCTTTCTTCTTCCTTTCCATTCATATAAGAGAACAAGACTTATTTGTTTGTTTGTTTGTTCATTTAATTTCTGGTATTTAATATTAAACTAAGACCCCTTTCAATCTATTCAAGTATTTTACCCTTCACGTAGTTCTTTATCCTTTTTGTACTTTATATTGGGAGATGGCAGTGAATCTTTACCTAGACACTTATATCTGCAAAATAAAACTGAAACATACTTTCCCTTAAGTAATTTTGTACTCTAGATAAGAGCCATAGTGGTAGTGTATCTTCTTGGTATGGTCAATGCCATGTATTTGACCTCCAACCTCCAATAAGACAAAAATGTAATAAAGCCAGTGTCTTTAATGTTATAATAACCAAATTCCAAGAAAAACTGTGCCATAATTCTTTTATTGGGATAGATATTTTGATTTTGTTTTACGTATAAATGAGATGAATTGTAACACCATTCTTTGGAATAGAGACTATCTCTGGAGATGAAGAATTCTAGGTAGGTTGCAAGGCTAATATTCTAAACTTTGAAGAGCAGAGATTAATGTGTCAAAGAGTGGGTTTATTCTGGTGAAAGAAGTACTTTAACCATAAATGTTAGAAACAATCAAAGGCTCTGCTATCTAGACTGATCCGGACAGGAACCTGATTGTGGGCCACAGTAGTCTGGGCCTGGAAAATTGGGCAGATAAAGACTGGCCCAGACAGTCTCCATGGCCCAGCAAGGACTCCCATGCTCGTGAGAGAAGCTGGACTACCCTGAGGGGTCTAGAAGGGAGTCTAAATTACAGCCACAACTCAGTGGGACTGAACTGCCAAAGGTGCACAATCTACACTGGTACACTTTCAAGACTGGTCCAGGCAGGAACCTGACTGCTGGCAACAGCAGTCTGGGCCTGGACAATTGGGCAGATAACACCCAGCTAGACAGTCTCCATGGCCCATCAGGGACTCACACGCTGTTGGGAGAAGCTGGACAACCCTGAGGGGTCTGGACAGGGTCTAAACTGTGGCCACAACCCAATGAGACAGAACCACCACAGGCCTGCTGTCTGAACAGGTCCAGGCAGGAACCTATCTACCCACCATAGCAGTCTATGCCTGCACAATTGGGCAGTTATAACCTGCTCTGGCCAGTCCCCATAGCCAGGTGGGGTCTCACACATGCTTGGGAGAGGCTGGACTGCCCTGAGGCATCAGAAGAGAAAATCAAACAATGTCTCCCAACACAGATGGTCTGAATTCCCTCAGTGGTGTAAATTGGATCAGACAGAAACCTACCTCTGCTGACCCAGTCAGGAGCTTAAGGTGTAGAGCAGAAGCCAGGTTACCTGTCAGTTCCAGGGAAGAACTCCCTGATCCCCACAGGCAAGGGCACATGACCTATAATCATTCACCAACTACTCACTCTCAACAACCCAGTGAATCACACCAGAAGCTACAACCTGACATCAGAGATAGCAAGAGAATAAAGGACTGTGGAAGAATGTAAACAACAAAAACCAAAACAACTCAGCATCTCCAGATTCCAGGTATCCCAAAGAAGACAACCCTGAGAACTCAAACACAATTGAAATACAAAAAAATGACCTCAAATCCTTAGTAATGAAGATGATAACAGGGAAAATGAATAAAACCCATAATCAAATGCAGGAAGATTCAGCAAAACAGGTGGAAGACATAAAAGAGGCCTATCGAGAGACACCAGAAAAAAAAAACTCAGGAAAATACAAACAAACAGATGAAGGAAATCAATAAAATAGTTCAAGATCTGAAGATTGAAATGGAAACAGTGATAAAGGCACAGACAGAAGAAAAACAGGAACAAGAGAACTTAGAGAAGAAAGTAGGCAACATAGAGGTGAGCTTCTCTCACAAAATCCAAGAAATGGAGGAATGAATCACAGGGACTAGAAGATACAACCATAGAACTCAAAGCAATCATCAAAGAAAATGCTAAATCTGAAAAATTCCTGACAGAAAATATCCAAAAATCAAGGTCATCATGAAAAGATGAAAACTGAGAATAATAAGCATCAAGGAAAGAGAAGAGACCTGACTCCAAGGCCCACAAAATATCTTCAACAAAATCATAGAAGAAAATGTCCCCAATTTAAAGATGGAGCTGCATATAAACATGCAAGAGTCCTACAGAACACCAAATAGAATAGACCAGAAAAGAAAATCTTCCCATCACATAATAATAAAAACACAAAATATACAGAACAGAGAAAAATATTTAAAGCAGCAAGAGAAAAACGCCAAGTAACATACAATGGCAAACCTATCAGAATTACCCCCGAGTTCTCAGCAGAGACCATAAAAGCCAGAAGGGCTTGAAGAAAGTTTCTGTAAACCAAAAGAGACTGCAGATGCCAGGCCAGATTCCTATACCCAGCAAAACTATCAATAATCATTGACAGAGAAAACAAAATATTCCATGGCAAAAACAAATTTAAACAGTTCCTTTCCAAAAGAACGGCTTTACAAAAGTTACTAGAAGGAAAAATCAACCCCCAAAAGACAAGCTACAACCAAAACTAGACAGGAAATAGATAATTACACCATCACAAAAACACAACCACACAAACTCTCTGCAATAACCAATATCAACATTTAAGAGACTTAATAGTCACTTGTCATTAATATCTCTCAACATTAATGGTCTCATATTTACAGAACATTTTACCCAAACACAAAGGATTGTATCTTCTTCTTAGCACCCCATGGAACCTTCTCCAAAATTGATCACATAATAGGTCACACAGGCCTCAACAGATACAAGAAGACTGAAATAATACTTTGTATCCTATGAGGCCACCATGGTCCAAGGCTGGACTTCAACAACAGCAAGCCTACACACAAATGGAAACTAAACAACTCTTGGCTTATTGACACATAGGTCAGTGAAGA
Source organism: Acomys minous (assembly GCF_964271855.1). Lineage (NCBI taxonomy): Eukaryota > Metazoa > Chordata > Mammalia > Rodentia > Muridae > Acomys > Acomys minous. The sequence continues at coordinate 100,827,292 of NC_140483.1, read as the reverse complement.
AATAAAGATATTAAGGATTCCTGAAATTCAAGGAAAATGAAAGCCCACACCCAAATTTCTGGCACACATTGAAAGTGGTGTTAAGAGGAAAATTCATAGCACTAAGTGCCTTTAAAATGAAGTTGGAGACATCTCACATAAGCAACATAGTGACACAGCTGGAAGACCCAGAAGAAGAAGAAGAAGCAGAAATCCCCAAGAAGAGTAGACATCTGGAAATAATCAAACTCAGGGTTGAAATCAAAATATTAGAAACAAAGAGAACTATTCAAAGAATCAACAAAACCAGGATATGGTTCTTTGAGAAAATCAACAAAATTGACAAACCATTAAGCAAACTAACTAAAAGACAGAGAGACACTTTCCAAATCAAGAAAATAAGAAATGAAAAGGGAGACGTAACAACAGACACTGAAGAAATACAAAGAATCCTAAGATCCCACTTTAAAGGCATATATGCCACAAAATTTGAAAATCTAATGGAAATGGACACTTTCCTTGATCAATTCCACTTGCCAAAATTGAATCAAGATCACATAAACAAATTAAATAGTCCGATTTCTCCTATAGAAATAGACGCAATCATTGATAGTCTCCCCAACCGAAAAAATCCCAGGGCAGAGGGTTTCAGCACAGAAATTTACTAGATCTACAAAGAATGGCTAACACTGATACTCTTCAAGCTACTCCAAAAGATAGAAATGGAAAGAACATTACCAAATTCATTCTATGAGGCCACTGTCACTTTAATACCTAAACTTCACAAAGATCCAACAAAGAAAGAGAATTGCAGACCAAATTCTCTTATGAACATTGATGCAAAAATACTCAATAAAATACTTTCAAAGTGAATAAAAGAACATATCAAAGATACCATTCACTATGACCAGGTAGGCTTCATTCCAGTCATGCAGGGATGGTTTAATGTACAGAAATCCATCAATGTAATCCACCATATATACAAATTGAAAGAAAAAAACCACACGATCATCACCGTAGATACAGAAAAAGCATTAGACAAAATCCAACACCCATTCATGTTTAAGATTTTTGAGAGATTGGGAACACAAGGCACATACCTAAACATGATAAAGGCTATATACAGCAAGGCTATAGCCAACTGCATATTAAATGGAAAGATACTCAAGGAAATTCTTCTAAATGTGGGAACCAGACAATGCTGCCTACTTTCTCCATAGCTCTTCAATATAGTACTTGAAGTTCTAGCCAGAGCAATAAGGATATCTAGGTGATGCAAATGGGAAAGGGGGAAGTCAAATTATCCCTATTTGCAGATGATATGATAGTGTACATAAGTGACCCCCAAAATTCCACCAAAGAATGATAAACACCCACAAATTGGCTGGAGACAAAATAACTCAGAAATATCAGTAGCCTTCCAATATACAAATGACAATCATGAAGAGGAAGAAATTAGGAAAACTGTACCCTTCACAATAGCCACAAGCAATATAAAATATCTCGGAGTAACTCTAACCAAGCAAGTGAAGGACTTGTTTGAAAAAACTTTAAATCTCTGAAGGAGATTGAAGAAGACATCAGAAGATGGAAGGATCTCCCTTGTTCATGGATCAGGAGAATTAACATAGTAAAAATGGCCATCTTACCAAAATTAATTTACAGATTCAATGCAATCTCTATCAAAATACCCTCACAATTTTTTAAGACATTGAAAGGTCAATCCTCAAATTCATATGGAAAAAAACCAGAATAGTTAAAACAATTCTATACAATAAAATATCCTCCAGAGGAATATTCATACCCAATCTCAATGGTACTGGTACAGCAATAGGCTGGTTGATCAATGGAATCTAATCGAAGACCCAGAAATGAATCCACACACATATGGTCACTTGATCATTGACAAAGAAGCCAAGTCTATTCAATGGAAAAAAGATAGCACCTTCAACAAATGGTGTTAATGTAACTGCATGTCTATATGTAGAAAAAATGCAGTTAGATATTTGTCACCATGCACAAAATCCAAGTCCAAGTGGATTAAAGACCTCAATATAAAACCAGAGACACTAAATCGGTTAGAAGAAAAAGTGGGGAAGAACCTGGAACACATTGGGACAGGAGACAACTTCCTGAGCAGAACACCAACAGCCCAAGCCTTAAGGTCAACAATTAATAAATGGAACCTCATGAGGCTGAGAAGCTTCTGTAAGGCAGGAGACACTATGAACAGAACAAAGTGACAGCCTACAGACTGGGAAAAGATCTTCACCATCCCTACATTTGACAATGGTATAATATCCAAAATATATAAAGAACTCAAGAAGTTAAACACCACCAAACCAAATAACCCAATTGAGAAATGGGGCTAAGAACTAAACAGAGAATTCTCAACAGAGGAATATTGAATGGGCGAGAAACAGTTAAAGAAATGCTCAACCTCCTTAGTCATCAGGGAAATGCAAATCAAAACAACTCTGAGATTCCATTCTATACCAATCAGAATGGCTAAGATAAAAAATTCAAGTAACATCACATGCTGGCAAGGATGTGGAGAAAGAGGAACACTCCTTCATTGCTGGTGGGAAAGCAAACTTGGATAACCACGTTGCAAATCTATCTGGAGCTTTCTCAGAAAACAGTGAATAGGGCTTCCTCAAGACGCAGTTATTCCATTTTTTGGAATATATTCAGAAAGTGCTCCACCACACAGAAAGGACATATGCTCAACCATGTTCATAGCAGCCTTATTCATAATAGCCAGACCCTGGAAACAACCTAAATGTCCCTCAGTTGAAGAATGGATAAAGAAACTGTGGTACATTTACACTATGGAATACTACTCTGTTATTAAAAACAAGGAAGTCCTGAAATTTGTGGACAAATGGATGGAACTAGAAATGATAATACTGAGTGAGTTAACTCAGGAGTAGAAAGACTCACATGGTATATACTCACATATAATTGGGCACTAGCCCAAAACACATGTCCCATGAAAATCCTCACTTATCAGGAGATTGGGATAGATGTGAGGACATCCTATTGAGACTCCAGTTAAGAGAAATATAAGAGATGGAGAAATAAAAGGATCTAGAGTGTCCTAGAAACCTACAAGAAGAATATCATGATGGGTGGATTGGGACGCAGGTGGCGTCTGCTCAAACTATTGCACTAACCAAGGACAATACAAGCAGTTAACATCAAACCGCTACTCTGATCTAGCCAATGGACAAGACATTCTCCACAATTATATGGAGAGCGTGGACTGACTCTGACATGAACTCTGGTGTCCCATATTTGACCACCTCCCCTTGGTGGGGAGGCCTGATGACACTCAAAGAAAGAATAAGCAGGATACCAAGATGAGAGTTGATAGCCTATGACCATATAGTGGGGGAGGAGGTCCCCCTTGGTCATAGTTCTAGGGGAGGGGAATAGAGTGAAAGTGGGAGAGAGGGAGGAATGGGAGGATACAAGTGATGGTATAACAATTTAGTCGTAATCTGAATAAATTAATTAAATAAATTTTTTTATAAATCAAAGGCATATCTACCTTAGAACTGTAGACCTAGAATTCAGATGTGTAGACACTAGTGACAGTCAGTCAGAAATACCTAACTCAAGGATCCAATGACTTTTTTTTAATTTTTGAGATTTAATATAATTAGATCATTCTTCCTTCCTTCCTTCCCTTTCTTCCCTGTATACTTTCCTATATGCTCCTTCTTCCTCTATTTCAAATACATGACCTCTGCCTCTTTTTTCATTAATTGTAATACTCATCTGGCATTGGACAACTAGTTTGTACAACCTTCCCTGAAGAGGACTATTTCTACTATTGTCCGCATTCCCTAGTTGCCTATTGCTCTTTGCGTAGGATTAAGGCCTTATGGTCTTCCCCCATCCACTTTGTCATGTTTATCGTTGGAGTTCTTTTTTTTTTTTTAAGTGTTATATCCCCTCTTTCCTTTAACATTTTGAAACCATTTATGATGCAAGTCTTCTTTAGCAGTTCTTGAATGAATCACAACAAATGTCTGCGTTTGGGAAAGAATTTTATAGAGAATAAAACGTGTGCCCTTGTGACAAGATGCTCCTGACCACACTGGATGCCTTATGCCCCATGAATCATGCAGAAATGAAAGCTGTCTGTTCATCTAACCCTTGCCACCTTCTGGTCTTTCCCAAGCTTTTGAACAGATTTCAGTACAAAGGCATTTAGCACAATATTAGACTTATATTGTGAACTCAGGTGAAGTCAGAGACGAAATATCAAATCCAAAGAGAACTGAGCAATGGTTCTGAGCCTGACGTCACTGAATAGGTTTCACGGATACTGTTGTCTTGCTCCAGACCCATGAAATAGCTATTACTGCTTTCATTTTACAAGAAAGACAACTGAAATTCTGAGAAGGTGAGTAATTTATTAGCCATTACATAGTAATGGGCAAGAGATGCCCAGATCCTTAGCTGCAAACCTAGGATCTGCCATTCTACTATAAATCCTTCTGGGGGCTGCACTTGTTCACTCTGTCACTCTGTATATCCATTGGCCAGCTTCCCTGGACCTTAGGTAATGTGCCAATGAGAAAAACATAAGATAGCATGAAAAGCCTAGGAATCAGGCTTGTATGACCTTCCAGCATATGTCCTAACTTGTTTTTTTTTTTTCCCGAAGAAAACTGTTAAAATAGTAATGAATAGCTTAGAGTAAAAGTCTAGAATTTTTCCAAGTCCTCATTTGAGTTTCATGCACTTTGAAGGGATGACCATAATCATTGGCTTATGGTGAGATCAGAAAAGAATTATCTAGTGCATCTCTAGCACCACAGTGGGAATCCTAATGGGAAACATATGTAAAGGTATCAATTTTCACAAAACAAACATTTGTCAGCAGGGAGTAGTGAGGGGGTGCATTTGAGGTTTTTTGTTGTTGTTGTTGTTGTTGAGCCCCAGATGGATGGATAAGGCTATACTGTGGTCAGTTAGACCTAATTGGCAGAATGCTCAAACTAATCCAGATTTTCAGACCTTCAAAAACAGTCACTGTTTTGGTGTTTTGTTTTTGTTTTTGTTTTTGTTTTTTTTATGTGTTTGCTTTTCTATGACATCAACTCACAAAGCAATCTTATCACTGAAAATGATTGATTAGCACCTTTTCAAAATGTATTGCAAATGACAGTGCTAATCAAAGGAAACAAAATTGTGCTCAGATCTTTGAATTTGAATTCTGTTCAGTTATAAACAGATCCCTGCTCAGTCTTTTCCAACTACTTTTAGTATTCTATGGACAGTAAAATGCTTAAGACTGACAAAATATCCAGTCTCTAACCTCTATTGTAAAGGCTTGATTACAATAAAATTACACAAAAATGTGTCACTAAAAGGCATTGGACAGACATAAAATCTAACCTTTTGAGCTGAAGAATACTTAATATTCTCTTCATGATCATGCAAGAGGAAATTCTTTGCTATGGAATAGCTATTTTCCTGTTAAGCAGGCTATTTCATCAATGATTTATTCACACAATGTAATAGGTCGTTTAAAATGGTGGTTTAAAAGTTGGGCCTTTTTGTTTAATTTTCTCACTGGCGGTTGGTAATTATCATGGCCCTGCAGTTTCTCTGGAATGCCATGGAGGGTCAAATGCCAATGGAACCCTGCTTTATAGGGTAATTAAGACAGTCGACATGGTTATTAAATACATCATGCTAAACTAAACTGGAATGCTGTGAAATAAAATCCAAAATCATAAATAAAACTTGCGTATTCCAACAAAGGGAAACGTGTGAAAAGGCGGAACCCTGTGCTCTTCAAACTGCATGAAACAGCTCTTACCCACTCAGACTTACTAGAGTCAGCCCCAGGATAGCCTCTGAATTCTCCTGCAATATAAGCAATGTATTTTCCGTGTATGCTGGCAATTCTTTTCCTGCGTTTCACATTGCATAAAGCAAGATGAGAATAGTGAACCGTGCCTTCTATTTTCCTTGTGGCAACAATCAAAATGCTAAAGGACATATAATGTTAAGTTTTATATGATCACCAAATGAGTGTGAGATAAGATTTAAAGCACACAGAGAGAAGCAGAGAGAGAGTGGGGGAGGAGAGAGAGAGAGAGAGAGAGAGAGAGAGAGAGAGAGAGAGAGAGAGAGAGAGAGAGAGTTCCCAAGGTCTCTCTTTCTGATGACTGATCCCCAAAGGGGTTTCTCCTGCCTCACAGGATATACCCGCAACCTGCAGAAGATGAGGCTATAATGACTCCTTCAAAGATATCAGGGAAGAGCTATAGAAGGGTCTGTGAATACTGATAATTCTAAGCAGCGGTGATAGGTAAATATTGTCATCAGTAGAACTGTAAGCATTTACAAATATGTGTCTGTCTTGTGGCCATAGGCTCTGAAACCTAAGAGCCAAAGGCTTTGGTAATTTAATTTCTTTCCAGAAAATGTGATGAGTACACAGAAATGCTGGCAAAAGGGCTGGACAAAATGAGAACAGAATAAAATGCAATCTTTCCAACCGATATTACGCTGCCTACAAGAGACTTTAAATTATCCTCCCCCCGTGTATTGCCTGGAAGTCTCTTTCTCTGCATGCATGTTTACAGGCAAATGCACTGGTTTACTAGTTGAAGGGAATGAACGGGTCTTAAAAGGGGAAATAAATATTTCCAATTCTAGCTGTAAAACTAGAAGCCAAAATGTGTAGTTGACAGGCGCAGAGCCAACTAACTTTAGACCACTAGCCTTTCCTTAAAAATCAGTCTTACTATTTCCACATGGAACACATTTTAAGTTAACAATGTGTAGCTTGGCAAAGGAATTGTTTTTCTTTGGCATGAAACGGTTGTCTCATTTTAGGGAAAAATGTATTTCTGCCTGCTTCTCTATACAATCTATGTCCGTGTTCTTTGGAATTTTAAAAACTGTCGTTACATCAGGAAAGTTTTAGATAATCACTTTATTTTTGTCTAAATAGGAAAATATATGTTTAATATATTCAAATGCCCATGCATATGCTTTACATCAGTCTGAATATTGCTCAAGTATGCCTTGAAATGTGTACTGAGTGGTGACTTAACTATATCAAACACTGAAAAAGCAGGCCTGGGAGAGATATTTGAATTTGCTTTGATGAGCATTTTTGCAGGGTTTATGGACAATGGACAATCGGAGAATGAATCCAGCCATTTCCTTCTCGTCTCTCTGTCAGGGTTTTCAAATTGAATCGTTCTCTCCACAATGTATTTATAACCCCGAAAACAGCAGAATGGAAGGCTACCCGCTCAGACATTCTCCATCTATTTCCCCATTTCTGGCTCCTGCCAGAGAAAACCCAGAAAAGCAGAAATGCAAATTTTCAGACATTGGTTCCACATGAAATGGGGCTGAGTGCCGCCCCAGCTACTGTCGTGAGACCAGATAGGGCCACCGCTGCCTACACATAAAGAAAGCCATTAAGGAGAAGTTGTTTATTTCTGCTTCTGCAGAAATCATAAACACCAACCCTGAGCCTGACAGCCCAAGCTGTGCTGCAGTAAATTCTGGTACTTTGCTGGCCATTCTAAGCTGCCCAGTAAAAGTTACTGTAGCTAAATCCCATATACATTTCAGGAAATAATCCTTCTCAGAAGATGGCATCATATTCATGCACAGCAGGGTGTGCAAATGCCTATAAATCATGTGTAGCGTCTGAAATATCTTTTTTTCCTTAAAAAAAAAATCTGTGTGCAAATTTAACCATGACCCCTTTGCCAGACAATAGGCCTTCATGCATTTGCAGCTTAGCAGACACCCAGGAATTTTGTTTGGAAGCGATAGCTACTGTCTATGTAATATTTAGGACCTATTCATGAAGCATCTGGCAGAAAATAAAAGGGTTTCCGCACTAACATATGCTAAAGAAGGATGTGGCCCTGTGCCGGCTCCTCCTCTTCTGATTTTTTGCAAATAGCACAACATAAGAGACGGTTGTTTCTGGCGGCCCTGCTGCGTGTCATGGCTGCCAGGCAAAATCCCATGAATTATTGCTCTTCCAGATGTAAGAGATTTTCAGGCTGCCTTAAACTGCCTGTGGTTTGTGGTGCTGGAGAGGAGAGAAACGAGATTACACTTCATCTCATCAGGGCAATCTGAAAAGATCACACAGAGGACGGGTAATCAGAGCCTTCTCCTTCCAGAGCCAGGACTGGAGTGCAGTGAGTTTTTGTTTCAAGGTGATGTCACATTAAGCTTGTTCAAAGGCAGTGATTAAGGTCAAACAATATTTGATGAAGATCAAAAAATAAAAGTGTTTGGCTCTCTTCTAAAGTATCCTTATTGTGTTTGCTTAAAGGAGCAGGGCTCATCTCACTGATGTTGGTGCATGGGAGTGGGTTAGTGTAGTGGCTAAAAGTTGTCTTTCTTTCTATACACAAGGTTAAGGCAAGAAAAATTAGAACCTCTCACAGAAAATTAGAGCTCTGCTGTTTATTGTGTCTTACAACATGCATTCATCACCATCAAAAAATATCAAGTGTCAGTGTTGTTATCTCTGTAGGTCAATTTTGAAGTCTTGGTGTGTGTGTGTGTGTGTGTGTGTGTGTGTGTGTGTGTGTGTGTGCCTATGAACACTCCACATAGAATTCAGGAAGCCAGTGATTGATAGTAACATTATGATATACAGATTTTTTAAAGATAATTTGGTTCAGCTTTCCTCTATAAAGGAAATAGTCCCATATATTTTGGCCATTTCAATAGCCCAGGTTACCAACATTTAACTAAAGCTTTTCATAACTGTTCCCAGAATGACTCAGAAAATAAATCACACCCTCTCCCATTACGTACAGTTAAAGTCCTCGGGGAATAAAGTTATAACTCATTACATTTCGATTTCCTTTGATCAAATACCATACACAGCACCTGGATATTATAATGTTAACTAATAGTAGTGACACAAACTAGGATAATGCTTAAAAACCCAAGAGTCGTAATATGGTTACTATTAGTCCTTATCGTTTATGGCGTGAAGAAATGGTGAGTGGTTTTTGAAGGCATTTGCTAGAGTTCCATTAGCAAAATATTAATTATAGATCAAGAAAACCTGTTTTTCAAGAAACACCTGGAAGTAATCCACAAACATATATGTCTTAGATCAGAACATAATTGCCCCAATCCAACCTGTATAACTTTCCCCTTTTTTATTTTAGATGTAGCCTATTTAAGTAATGGGGTAGGGCTACCAGATGTAAAACCTCCCGGGCCAGCTTTTCTTTCCATTTCGGCGAGGCACCTCACAAAGGTTCTCCAAAGCGAGGGATCCCAGCAAAACCATGATGAAAACCATAGGTCCAAGTGGCTTACATGAAAGCATTTATTGCTTTTCATGCAATGCATTTATAGCAGAGTTGGGGGGTGGGGGGAGAAAGTCCTTTGCTGCAAATGCATTAATTATTTGACACTGGCTTGCCTCAAAGACATTTCTACTGTGGATGCAAGTGAAAGATCATAGCTGAAAAAAAGACCATCGTACTGGAGGTAGGATCGCACAGTCCTTTCTTATGTTCTGTGTGAAGCTGTCTTGAACTGAAACCCTTGCTCCTCGAGGATTAAGGGATTGAAAAGCAAAGACTGGGGCTTCTGTAATTTAAACCCAGAGATTCTCCAGCACAGAGGTGCAAAATGGCCTAAGCCAGTCTGACTCTTTCCCCAGTCTGTAAAGGAATGATTTTCCTTCAGGAAGTTTTACACTATTAACATTCCAACAATGTTATCATCTTTAAAGCAAGGAGTCTTCTACTGGCTTCACAGGCACTGAGTGCCTGCAGACTGGAGGAGTGGATAGAGTTTTACGTTACAGTTTATGAATCTATCATCAATTCTTTATATATGAGAAACCTGCGAGCATTTCAGAGGAAACTGCCTAACGATTGTCAGTGACTCGTGTTTTCTTTATGAAACTGGTTTTTTATTCCATTAACTATTTCTGAAGGGTTGAAGCTTCTGTTTTTGATCTTTGGTCCCATTTCTAGAAAAAAAATGCTTGTTTGCAAGTTATTCAAATCAATGACACTAAAAAGTTTTTAAAAAATCATTTTGAGGCTAAACTAAACAACTCAATGGTGGACATCTTACTTTCAGAAGAGGGTGCAAGATAAACTGAAATCTCCAAGGGAGTTTTATATATTTACTGGTCCAACCTTATATTGAATAATTACATTCAAACACTTTGAGATGCATTTACCATTCAGGCTCAGTGGTGCTAAAAGAGACAGAGCTTTGCCTTCTTATCTAGTCACTGATATAGATACACTAAACAAATAGTAAATAGCTGCTTAAATTACAACTATAATATGGGCTGAAAAGAGCTTGTATTTCAGTAAAAGGTCCTGGGGATATGGAATTCCCACAGATGTGAGTTGTGTAGCTCCTGTGGCAGCATAATGTTGGCATGAGAATATGTGGCTTGCCCCAAGTAAAGGAACTTTAAACCTTATTTCTCTTATTTCTAGAAACAAATAAAAATTGTAAATTAAGGATTTAGTAAGGATAAAATTGTCCTGTTCTGGTGCCAGTGTTCTGGGTCTCTTAGTATCCTATGTCAAGTGGAGAAAATAGTTTCAGAATGCAATGATAATAAATAAAAAAGGTTTACAAATGGTTGACAGTCATGGCTGATCTCTGTCTCAAAAGTTACATGGTTAAAATGGATTATCTTAAATGATCCTAAAGTATAAAAGCAAAACTCTTAACAACAGGAGATAAGAGTCAGCTTTTTCCTTCCTTGCATCACAATTCACCCATGTTGTTCTTTGACTCCAGCCTGTATCTCTAGCTTAATTTCAGAAGGCAAAGTAGAGCATCATTTTTTCCACACCCCAATTTCCATGTTTCCTACCTCTCTCACTTCAGTCTCTTACCCCGTGAGTTTTGGTCTTCCCTCACAGTATTCTTTTGTTTAGCTGGTATATATGATATATATGTGATCAGTAAAGTATTCTAATTTGATCAGTTCTTTGAGAATTTTTTTCATCTTCACCTGCATCCCACTTCTCCCAGATTTACCCCCTTCCTTACTCAAAATATCTTGTGTTTTCTTTATTTTTTTTCCACCCTTCAAGTCTAATTCATGCTGCCCATATATTCTTGGATGTGTGGGGTCCTACTGGAACCCAACTCTTCTGTGATAATGCATAATTATCTATAGATCTTTGGCTAAGGATGGGGCATTATGCTCACTTTCCCTCTCTTAGTTAGGATTCGGTCTGTGTTAACCCAAGGCTTTTGGTTGACATCATGACTACTGTGAGTTCATGTGTGCAAATGCCCTGAGGTATACAGAAGACACTGTTCACAACCTCTATTGCTTACACTCCTTCTGTCCTCCCTTCCACAATGATCGCCAAAACGTCAGAACAAGAGATATGATATAGCTGTCAAATTAGGGATGACTGTTTCGTAGTCTGGGCGCTGCACCATGGTGAGCTGTCAGTCTTGGTGATAATCACCATCAACTGTAAAGAGAACCTTCTTTGCTGAGGGTGAGAGATTGTGTTCATCTTTGAGTATAATGATAAATCATATGTAGTTGGTTTAAGACAGTATCCTTTTAGCTGAGTGATAGTAGTAGGTTGTACATCAGGCTTATTTATCCATGGGTTCTTGGACCGTCAGCAGTGCCAGTTATAGATTTCATCATATGAAGTACAGCTTAAATCCAATTTTAAAAGTACTTAGATAATATTGATTCCACCTTTGCAGCACTAGTTGTTTCTTGCATTCAAGTCATTATAATAACTACCAGCATTCCTATCTGGGCTATAGGCATGATTATTTTTCTCATTCAGTATCATGTACAACACTTTCCAACACTATGAAAGTCACCCTGTAGGGATAAAGCTTCCAGGTGAGGACAAGCTTTGTTATCACCAGGCTTTGTGACTTGGACATATTGTGTCTTCAGTAATGAGGATTGATGTACAGTTCTATAAAGTAACCAATAGCAGTTAAAAGTTTGTAAAGCTTGGAAATCTATGATACCTCCCTGCCCAACAACTATAAAAGAGACAATGGATCATGGTGCTAGGCTTTTATTTGCTAGCTAATGCTGTCTAATAGGGGCATATTCATTTCTTTATACAACAATTCCAGTGTGTGTGTGTGTGTGTGTGTGTGTGTGTGTGTGTGTAGCTTCAGTGGTTGCAAATAGGTTTACATGTAACTTTGCTGAAACGTCTTCAGTGTTATTTATCTCTCTCCATATTCCCTCCTCTACTTACAGTGAAGTTTTTTTTTTACTTTTTTTCTTTTTTAACATATCCATTTATATTATTACACATATACACAATTAACTACCTACAGCAAGAAGAGCCAAGAAACAATCAGGAATTATATTAGTGTTACGTTCATAGTGTTTTGGCTATTTATATTTGGAAGCCTTGAAGAAAACATTTTTCCCATCTTGGTGCATCTAAAATTCTGAATGTAAATCAATATCTATAATATATCACCTTTATCAACTTAAAACATCTATCCAGACGTTTTAATAGATTCTTTGTGGATCCCATCTCATGCAACCAACTCCCATTCATTTCCTTGTCCCTTCATAAACACCCTTTTCCCTTGTGACCCCCACAAAAAATAAAGCGCGCACGCGCGCGCGCGCACACACACACACACACACACACACACACACACACACACACACACTCGCCACTACCACCACCACCAACAACAACAACCAAAAGTATAGAAAATACCTCATCTTTGAAGCTGCAGTATGTCACAGCGTATCCCACTGTATATGCCTCGGTCCATACATCGTCACTTGCAAATGTTCCCTGCAATGGGTTACTGGTCTTGTTCCAGATTTTTGGCTTCTGTGACACCATAAATATTGGATCATCATTGGTATTCCTCCAGGTTATCTTGTTGTTGCCCGGTGTCATGGAGATCCTATACCTTGGGATCATCAAGACTGCCCTTTTCACACATCCTAACCCTTGACAGATGATACAGATTTGGGGGTGGACCAATTCAGAACACTGGATCTGCGACTGGATGGTAGTTGAGCTTCTCAGCCTGCCAGATTTCCCCTTATTCTGCACCACCAGGGCAAGCTCCTCAGTATTGCGCCAGCTAAGCCACCCAGTGCCACCATCAGCTAGAGGCTGGGACAGCTCTCCTGTTGTAAGCCCTCGGGGCCTGGTCACCAGCACCCACACCTCCAGAGCAAGCTCCAATGTGCTGCTCAGTAAAGGATCAGGGCCCACTCTCCTAAATGCTGCGACTAATGAGGGCCTCAGACAGATTTCCAGCTCTCACACCCAAAGGTGTGTTTGCCAGATGAACCAACTCTACTGCATTGCCCAGGCAAGGTGCAGGGCCTGTGCTCTCCTAGTGCTACATACAGTGAGGGGACAGGTCCAGTTCTCCTGCTTTCATGATCCTACTTTCAGTTCTCCTGGCTACTGCAGGTGTCATGAGAGGAGAGAGGGGCATCACCCCTGCACCTATGCCACCTCATGTCAATGAGTGGCAGTGCCAGCTCTCATTCTCAAGCCTGCTACCTTCCATGCCCTCTACCAGGCCCAAATGAGGTACTACTATGCTGCCCATCTGAGGTGCAGGACCCTATCCCCTGAGTGATGCAGCTGGTGAGGGGCAGGAATAGCTCTCCAGACTTTATGACTCTCAGGACAGGTTGCCTGACTGAAGAAGAAAGTGAGCGTGTGGGGGCAAGCATCATCTGTCATCCCATGGCAGATGAGAGGTGGGGACAGTGAAGTATTCTTAAGGAGTCATTTCATGACTCATAGCATTTTGACTATTTCTATAGCATCATGTACCAAGATTATTTATGTCCACCTAACAAACTACTGTTGTTTTTTTCCTTCCTCCAATTCACCCAATGTAATTCCTCTCATTTCCTTTCATGTACCCAGCCTCTTCCAACAATGTCTCTTCATACTGAATTAACTTTCTTTAATTCTGTTGAGTTTTTCTTCTCTCAACATTCAAAAGAAATTACTAACCCCATAAAATTTCCATGTATTGTTTTGCTAATCACTAATGAAACATATATATCCAGGGAGTAGCTCAATGGTTGATCACACATAACTGAAAAAATATAATAAATACAAGTTTTTATGTAACATCACAAAATGCAGAAAATATTGAGTAAAATTATGTGAAATCCAAGCAAAAACATTAGCTCAGCACTTTTGATCGTGGTATGTGTTGGTGTCTTATATCATATGACATCTTTAATGATCTGATATATAACTGGATTTAATATAGTTCTTGTTTTTATATACTTAAGTTATATCCAAGTACAATTCACTGATAATATTTGTCTTTTAGAGAAGGAATAAATGCCTACCATTGAGATTATTAAAGTATTCTTTGAATATTTGGGTATGAAATATTTAAACCCTCCTCCACAGCCATTTTTCCTGTGTAACTAAAATAATCAGTGGATTTTGTCACTTGATATGCATTATTATTTTATGGAATCCTTGATAATTCTTTTTGTCTACAAAAAAAATGTTACTTTAAGTAATTGACAATCAATAATATATGAAATGGCCGCCATGCCCTCAAGCAGCATACATATTCTTTTAAGTGATTGCAGCTTTTATTGTCAAAGGGAATATCTTTTAATGTAAAATAAGTGAAGTTTTAGTAACAAGTTGGAAAACTTGCCACATTTTTATATAAATTAAAATAGAGGAAAAGAGAGCTAATGATGTTTTTATTTTTCACTCTTCTTCCATCATACAAACTCTCCCATGTACCCCAACCCACTCTTCTTCAACTTAATGCCCTGTTTTCTTATTAATTGCTATTGTATGTACATATATATATATATATATATATATATATTCCTAATACAATGTGTTTAGTATGCATAATGTTACTTATATGAATGTCTTCAGGGTTTACAGTGGAAAACCACTGCATATGTTCTTCTCTAGGGAAGACAACTTCTCCATCTTCCACCTCCCTCTTTTCAGTGGCCTATAGTTCTTTGTGTATGACTGAGGTCTTCTGGGCTCTTTTGTGTCTAGTTAGGCATGTTTATAAATATATTCCTTTTTCAACTCACATTTGATTGGGCAGGCTGGTGAGACTTTATGGGTGTAGCTTTTGATATTACTAAGTGACACAACATCACAAAAAACTCCCTGAAATATTTTTCTGTACTTCTGGGAGCATCATTGCTTCCATTGTGTCATATTACACTGGATGGCATCACTAAACTTCACAGTGGTACTATTATTATTACTACTACAACCTAATGCATGTTAGGGTTTTTTTTTAAAACTTTTGTAAGGTTATAAAAAAAGTAATACTTTACAAATTAAAGTACAGAACATTCTAAATAAAAATAAAATATATGAATCCAGTAAGCCCTGCCAATATATCAAATTTTTATATAATTTTAGGAATAAACTATGGGTTTCACACAAGATTATGGACTTTCTCTGTAAATATTCCTTTGGCCAAGCATGCCCATTTACAACCACAAGATCTTACCTCGAAGGTCAGACACTCTTCTCCAGGAGTAGAAGTAATTCTATTTCTACAGTCTATGTGTTTCTTGAGACCAGACCTGTCAGTATTGCATAATTGGGTCAAAGATAATAGGGAGTACCCGTTCATCATACAGGCAACTGACACAAAATTTCTCATTTGTTTGAGGTTGTCTATTGCTGGGTTTGGAGATGAAAGGTCAATTCTTTATCCACCAAGGCCCCTAGACATTCCAAAACCCCCAGTGCATTACAAATTTGAACAGTTTAAGCTCTCTTATATAAAGGATCTCTTTTCTGAGTAAAGTATATAGTGTATACAGTGAACAAGAATATGTGAAAGGTCAGCACCAATTGTTTTATTTATATCTAGGCATTTAGTCTATAGGACTTAATATGAAAGCAAGAAGACAAGAAAAGAGACAAAGTATCTGGTTAGCTTTCTAATAGTTACCCAGATGTCTTAAATTTGTCTTTGGACTTGAGCTAAAAATAAAAATTCTAAACAATTAAAGTGTCATCTACTTTAAATAATATTTTCAATAATTTCATTTGAACACATTCTGTTTAAATAAAATAAAACCTAAAATAACTTACTATATTTTTAAGAAGTAATTTCTCACATGCATTATTTGTTTATGAAAGACAAAATAATGGTAGTTGATTTTCATTACCGCCTTTTCACTTGTTAGGTGTCTTGCTATATGATAAATTATGGGTCAAATAATTAGATCCTGTAGCAGACAAAGTGTTGTTTTCTAGGTTATAAGTATACTAAGAAACTTATTTGACATGCCTACGTGTGTTTCTTTTTTTGTTTTCAATGCAGTTCCAGCATCCCTTAACACAATATTTGAAGGTACTTTGGGCCCAAAAGAGTGGACTGTGAGTAACAGTGAAGCAAGGCTGAAGACCATGTAAGTTGTTAGGCAACAAAGCAGCAGAGACAATGAAGAGGTTTCAAGTCAGTGTGGAAGCCATGAAGCACAGCATTGGCACAGAATTTATTGTGCAAAAATAACTGTGGCCACTTAGCATTCTGTTGTTGCTCAGTGAAAAAGATTAATATATCCTCTTCAGCCATTCAGATAGGAAGATAACTCAAGTCTAAGAAATTGTCCTCCATATGTGTGTGAGTGTGTGTGTGTATGTGTGTATACATATATGCACCATGATAAACCCATTGCTTTTCATGTTAACCTAAAACAAAATGAATAATAGAAAATGAAGTGGTTGCCTTCTCATTAGAAGGAATAGTTTGCCTTTCTGAAGCCCCTTCACAAAGAAGTTGGCTCATTTCTTTGCTGTAGTGCTCTTTAGGAAGTTTTTTTACCATCCATTAATTTAATTTATGCTACAATTATCATGGAAAATAAGAGATAATGTTTGCTTTTTTATTTTGTGTTTGAGTCTTTAACCAATTCTCCCCAAATAACTATACTGGCTAGTGTCAGCTGTTGTTATATATATATAGATTATTCAAAACTGCCGTTCCAAACAGTGTTGTAACATATATGACACTTGAGTGTTCATCTTCTGTATACTGTAGCAGTGATGCACTCTAGCTCAATTGCATTACAACATATCAGAAAATCTCTGGGAACAATAACCAGCAGCATAGAGCAAGGCACTCTTGACCTCTATGCTTTCTTTTGAAAAAAAAAAAACCCATACATTTTGTTATCTTTACCTAATAGTAAAATTTCAAAGATGTTAAGTATCCAACAAAGACAGTTCTTATTCAGGAGCAGGCATACCCGAGGTCAAGGGCCTACTTGGCTTATGGCTTTGTCCAGTAGCTGAAAAATCTCCATTTTCTTTCAAGTGACAGCACAAGATGACAAGGGTATGGAGAAAGGGGAACACTCCTCCATTGTTAGTGGGAGTGCAAACTTGTAAAGCCACTTTGGAAATCAATTTGGTGCTTTCTCAAAAAATTGAGAGTAGCTCTGCCTCAAGACCCAGCTATTACGCTCCTGGGCATATACCCGAAAGATGCTCCACCATACAAGAAGGACATCTGGTCACCTCTGTTCATAACAGCTTTATTCATAACAGCAAGAATCTGGAAACAACCTAGATATCCCTTAACCGAAGAGTGGATAAAGACACTGTTGTACGTTTACACATTGGCATACTACTCTGCTATTAAAAACAAAGAAATCATGGAATTTGCAGGCAAATGGGTGGAACTAGAAAAGATCACCCTGAATGTGGTAACCCAGAGTCAGAAAGACACATATATGTACTTACTTATGAGTAGATTTCAGACATACTACATTGCACAGACCCAGAGAAGATAAGTAACAAAGAGGATACAACCAACACAGGTCACTTAAATCTCATCAAAAAACTAAAAGGAGAATAGACAGAGGAAGTGGCGGAGGAGAGGGGACAAGGTAGAGAAGGCAGAGAGATATGAGGGTGGTGCTCAGACCTGGGGAGGAGGGGGATGATTGGGAGGACAGAAGACCTATAGAGAAAAGAGAAAATGTGGGTGGGGGCACATATGTGACAAATTGGAGACCTAAGTCAGGGTAGGCTATGAGGGAGACTCTAGCAGAGACTCCTACTAACACGGGCCAGAGTGTCTTTAGCAAAGACTTCTACTAGCAGAGGCCACAGAGACTGAAGACATCCTCTGACTAGACAAGCCTCCTAGTAGAGTGAGGGGAACACCATCCCACCCACAAAAACTTTGACCCAAAAATGTAGCCTGCCTATAATATGTGCAGGGATAAAAAGAGAGAGAACAAGTCGTGCAAAGATTGAGGGACTGTCCAGCCAATGCCAGCCCAAACCCAAGTCCTACACCGTGGGAAAGAGCCAAACCCTGACAGTATTAATGATATTCTGCTAGGCTGGTAGACAGGAGCCTTGCAGAGTTGTCCTCTGAGAAACTCCAAGCAGCAACATGTGGAAACATGTCGAGACTCGCAGTCAGACGTTAGACAACACAAAGGGAGTCTTGAGGAAAGTAAGGAGAAGGAGGAAAAAAAAAAAACTGGAGATGACATGAGTTTCACAAGGAGACCAACAGACCAGGTCCCAGAGCGGCCTGCTGAAACTGAAGCACCAACCAAGGACCCTCCATGGACTGGACCTAGGCCCCCTATAAGCTTAAAACAACAGACAGCTTAGGCTTCATGTTGGTCCTCTAGTAAGGGGTCCAGAGGCTGTCTCTGACATGAACTCTGTGGCCAGCATTTTTATCACTTCCCCTGATGGGACTGCCTTGTCAGGCCACAGGGGAAGAGGGAATGATCAGTCCTGATGCATCTTGAGGTGCTTAGGTGGATAGGAAGGGGGGTCTCCCCTTTTCTGAGGAGTAGGGGAGGGGGGAAATGGAGGGAGAGTGAGAATGGGAGGAGAGGAGGGAATGGGACTAACACGAGGATGTAAAGTGAATAAATAAATAAATACATAAATAAATGGAACTCACAATGTGAGGTGTAATAAAAATAAAACTATTATTTGCCCATTACATATGCAACAAAGATGGATCATAACAAGTATTTGCCTAAAGATTACTAGTTACACTGAAGCTTCTTTCTGCTTCCTTTGGGACATGATCGGGAAGACTGGCACGAAGATCAATCTTCTATATGCGGAAAGTTTATCTCACCTTCCTCATGAGGAGTATTTGCAGGCTGTGACTCTTCATGTCTCCTTTGTCTCCCCCTTTTTCCCCTTTTTATTAATCAATGTGATTATTGAACATCTAACATGCCGCTGACCATACACTGGCCCTAAAGCAGAAGGTAAAAGAATCAGGCCTAATTCCTTCTGTGGCTGAGTTTAGAGTCTAAATAAAAGACAAAATCAAGAAAAATTGATGACTCTAACATCTACCACAAACTGTTTTTTTTTTTTTAATGTTGGTAGAGAAGCCGCAGAAGGCTTCAGCTTGAAATGTGAATTCTGTGCTAGACAGCAGAGGGTATTCACTTGTGGTAACTAGAAGGTAACTTTGAGAGGCCTTGTGGTCCATATGTGCTGTTTCTCTGATGAGTGTAGGTTTCACAACTCTGTTCAATTTGTGAATAAATCATTGTAGTTTACAGTTAGATAAAAGTTTCTCATATATATCAATTTTAATTAAAATTTTACAAAACATATAACGTTGGGTTTTATATATAATAAAGCAGCTATTTTCTAAGCATTCCTTAGTCACAGTAAATACTGTTAAGTAAAGTATAGTTCAAATTTATAAAGAAAGACTCAAAAATGTAATTATCAAATATCCTCACTCCTGCAAATGCATTACTAGGCCAAGTCATCAGGTATGCTTCTGATGTTATGATTGGTTTCTTTAAAAGCCTCTAAGTCTATTCCCATATATCCAGGAAATATTCCATCCCCATATTCAGCCCCAATCCCTCCCTTTGTTGAAGCTTAGATAACAGTTGCTCTGAAATTTCCATAGAGAGCTCCTATTTTTCGCACCAATCAGAAGTTTAAATAAGGTTGTGAGGGGCAAATAATTGTATTTACTCTATTTCAGAATTACAGTATCAACCCTTTTCTCTCTCACATTTTTTCAATTTAAAATTTTAACTATAAAATACATCTGATTCATAAGAAAAATAAAGCATTAAGCAAATACTTAGAACTATTATGAAACTAATTCCATAGACCCCATGTAATTTTGTTTTTAAATATACTGCCACAAAACAAAACATAAACTGGGCTAACATTGCGTTTTGTGGAGTGGTTAGCCTTGTTTTTGTACATGACTGACTGGGGCTACCTTAGATTGTATGAAAAATGATTTATTGTCTCTAAACTCACATTCTAGACTATTATTTCTCTAAATATGATGAAAACTGGGATTCTGATTCTATAACATAGAGTACTCTTTTAAAGGCACCTGTCCCAGCCCTATGCAAGTACCAGGCCAACAACCTTTGCTAGTCAAGCTTTACTCCTTATCTCAGACTTAAGTGACATTAACTCAATTTTTAGTTGCAGGAAATGAAGCTCTGTTTGGCAATGCCAAGTAACAAGAGAGATATCAATCTATAGGCTTCAGGACCTTCTACCTTATCCTGTCCAAAACTCAAATGTCTTCTATCAAATCTGCTGCTCTAGTAGGGTGGATCAGGGCCCAGGGGGCTCTGCTCAAACTATTGCACTAACCCATGATAATACAAGTAGTAAACATCAAACCCCTACTCTGATCTAGCCAATGGATAGGACATTCTCCAGAGTTTTGTGGAGAGCAGGGACTGAGTCTAACATGAACTCTGATGCCCCATATTTGACCACCTCTCCTTGGTGAGGAGGCCAGGTGACACTCAAAGAAAGAATAATCAGGCTACCAAGATAAGACTTGATAGCCTATGACCATATAGTGTGGAAGGAGGTCCCCTCAGTCATAGACCTAGGAGGAGAATAGAGTGAAAGCGGAAGGGAGGAAGGAAAGGGGGATACAAGTGATGGGATAACAATTAAGATTTAACAGCCAGATCATAGAAACAGCCTAAGTGTCCCTCAGTAGAAGAATGGATAAAGAAACTGTGGAACATTTACACTATGGAATACTACTCAGCTATTAAAAACAAGGAATTCCCGAAATTTGTGGACAAATGGATTGAACTAGAAATGATCATAATGAGTGACTTAACCCAGAAGCAGAAAGACTCAAATGGTATATACTCATTTATATCTGGACAGTAGCCCAAGGGGCATGTAGCATGAAAGTCTTCACTTACCAGGAAAGTGGGACAGAGGGGAGGACATCCTATTGGGACTCTACATGAGTGAAGCATGGGAGAATAGCAAAGTAGAAGGATCCAAAGGGTCCAGAAACCTACAAGAAGAACATTATGATAGGCAGATTTGGGTTCAGGGGTCCCGCTCAAACTATGGTTCCAGCCAAGGACAATAAAGGCCGTAAACTTCAAACCCCTACCCGGATCTAGCCAATGGACAGGACATTCTCCATAGTTGAGTGGAGAGTAGGGTATGACTTTCACACGTACTCTGGTGCCTCATATTTGACCATGTCCCCTGGATGGGGAGACCTGGTGGCACTCAGAGGAAGGATAGTAGGCTACCAAGAAGAGACTTGATACCTTATGAGCATATAAAGGGGGAGGAAGTCCCCCTCAGTTACAGTCATAGGGAAGGGTAGTAAGGGGAAAAAGGCAGGGAGGGAGGAATGGAAGGATACATGGATGGGATAACCATTGAGATGTAATAAGAATAAATTAGTAAAATAAAAATTTAAACTTGAAAAAAAAATCTGATACTCTCCATCTTATCCTCTCCTCCTGCCCTCAACCAAACCTCTGGATTTGCTCACATTGCTTTATGATAGTCTCTGTCCTGAGTGACTTTCCAATATCCTCATTGTACTTGGTTTTTTAACCCCTTCACAGTGATGTCCATTTACTGTTCTTACATTCATAACCTTGTACTCTTTGTCAAAGTACTCCACACGTTCCCCTTATGAATGGTTAACGCTTGGTTCATTCAGTAATTCATTACTTCCTTTCTCATTCACCCAACACACATAGGATTTGGACAGCCAATGATAGCAGAGGAATAGATCTCTCTCTACACAAACAATGTCTCAAGGAGCAAAACACACAAAAATGGACTCCTAACACATATGATCCATTACAGAGAGTTCAAATGCTTTTGTCTGTCACATAAATGTTCTTTATAGCTTGCTTTTCACAATTCTCCTACTTCATTTATTCTGCTTTCTCAGTGTGAACTTCACTCCAGGCAGCAAGGACAACATGTGGATCTCCAATGAGCCTTGGCCTCCTGCCTCTGGGTTTTATTCCTTCTACTTAAAATTGTCTCTTTCTCAGTGCAAGCCGACCCTGGCACTCTGTTCCTTCCACCTCAAATAGTTGGCATCCTGGTGTAGACCCAATAGCATGCATGCAGATCTCACATCTGTCACTCTGTTTTCTATGACTTCTCACAACTTGTCATTCCTAGGAGCAGCTGCATGAAACAGTGCCTGCATTCTTTGTGCCCTTGAAATTGATGTACTCTCAGCTTCAACCTACAGCAAGTATGTAAACTTGCCAAAATTCCATCTTCTCTGGGCCTTAGTTCCACTGCAAGATAAAATGAAGAGGAGCTATATTTAATTCAAAGTTTCCTGTGAGGACACAGTCATATAACATAAATACCATGTTTAAGACAGTGCTCATAAGAAGCCATAGTAAACAACCAATATGTTTGTTTAAAACTGGTGTTTATGTTCGTCTTTTCTGATATTTTACAGTTGGATTCGGGTGATAAAACTCAATGGAGCTGAAGAAAAGAAATTAACACCTTTTACAAATTTACCCTTTATCTGCCACATGTAGTTCTATTCCCTCATTGGTCTTCCTGTCAACATAAGTAGAATAAGAATTATCATTGTCAACTTATAAGTTATGAAAGTGAGTCATAAAGACTATGACTCAATGGAGGGCATAGAACTCTGGCAGTGAGAAACCCTGGGTGTTCTATCAGAAAGTATTGTAGCCTGGGTCAACTTCACAGAAATATGTTTGGATGCATGGATGTTGAAAAGACACAAATGGTATACTTTAAATTGGTTGCTCCTGCAGGCTCCCCTCTTGACTTACAAATGATCACTTCTCTCCCTCTTCTTGTAGTGTGGAGAATAAGAAAGATGCACCTAGGGTCAACAACTGCATTGGATTGGGGCCTCCCTTAAAGCACCATGTAGCATGAATTGTCTTCTGAAAAACTCACTTCCAAATATAATCACCTCGAATATTAGGTCTGAATTATCTGGATATAGGAAACATGATTCACTCCATAACATGCATATTCATTGCCATAAACCTAGCTTCCAAATACAAGATGTGAACCAACATAAAGAAGTCACTCCTGTAACACATAAGGGCAGGAAATCTGTGTCCAATCTGTTAAAAAAAGATTTAGAGCTTTTAGCCATATTCTATTCCATATTTTATTCCGTACCTATTCTTGGGTTTCTTGGATAGCCAAATTATAAAATAAGAAACAACAGGGACATGCTAACCACTATCCATCCACAAATGGTGTTCTGAAGAAACAAACAAATTTAACTGGACCATTCTGGGTAGTGAATTTTATTTTATTTTATTTTATTTTTGGGATTTCAACAACACTTTTTTATTAAAGCTGGTTAAAACTTGCTGGTTATATTTTTATTTTTATTTTTTAAAAATTTTTATTAATTTATTCTTGTTACATCTCAATGGTTATCCCATCCCTTGTATCCTCCCATTCTTCCCTCCCTCCCATTTTCCCCTTATTCCCCTCCCCTATGACTGTTCCTGAGGGGGATTACTTCCCCCTGTATATGCTCATAAGGTATCAAGTCTCTTCTTGGTAACCTGCTGTCCTTCCTCTGAGTGCCACCTGGTCTCCCCCTCCAGGAGACATGGTCAAATGTGAAGCACCAGAGTACGTGAGAAAGTCTTATCTCACTCTCCATTCAACTGTGGAGAATGTTCTGACCATTGGCTAGATCTTATTACAATTATAATTATATATTTTTTGCCTTAGCAGATCACACTTTTATATATACATTTATATTATTACACACACATATATAATAAACTACCTATAGCAAGAAGAACCATGACACAATCAGGAATTATATAAATGTTACATTCTTAGTGTTTTGGCTATTTGTATTTGACAGCCTTAAAGAAATATCTTTCTTATCTTGTTGCATCTAAAATTCTAAATGTAAATCAGTATCTATCATATCTCCTCATTTAACACATAGGTCCTATCACTTTCTACTGAACTATTGGCTGTCGATAACTCCTGGGATATGGCAACTCATTGTCTACTGGTGCAAACATATTGTTAATCTCACTAAGCACCAATACATAGTTCCAAACCCATTATTCTAATTTGCTTTCTGTTGCTGTGATAAACATCATTACCTAAAGAAACTTGGGGAGGAAAGGGTTTGGGACATGCCCAAAAATAAAGCATTAGAAACAGTCCCTAAACTGAAATCCCCTCCTCCACTGTGTGTAAAATTGACAACTAAGATTAGCCCATCATATTCATGATCACACAGTGACCATGAGTTAAACCTGGTTGAACTCAGTGGGTGATAAAATAAAAGCAGAAGCATAGGACTATAGTAAAGTTACTTGTAGAGAGGAGAGAGATGGTTGGCAGTGGTGGAAGTCGGGCAGAGTGTTGATAGGGGTATACAGATAAGAGTAATGCGAATTTCACTATATTGTCAAAGAACAAATTTAATAACTCATTTTGAAACATGAAATGAAATATTCCATTAAATGAATATTACACATAAATTATTTACGTACACCTCACAAAATCACATTTAGATTATATAAATATTTACACATTACACAAAAACATAATTAGTTATAAATTATGTAAAATTCATTTAATATTACATTTCAATGGAAATGAACACACTAAAGCTTTGTGTGACATTGCGGGGTTTTAAAGATCTCACAAATGTAATTTTAAAAGCCTCATAGCCTAAAGTTTCTTATACATAACACTGAGCAAAAACAAAAGACTATGTACTATATCATTTCATTTGCATGATGCTCAAAATCAACCAATACTGATAGAGAAGATTAAAGGGCAGAAGAATGAGAACCCCCAAGGTGGGTAGTGACTCGAAGCGTCACTGCAGGCTCTGGATAAGGATCAGTTTTGCTTTTCAGTTAATAAATGATAGAGCATATAGCTATGTTATAGCACATGATGTTTTGATATGCTTATACCCTGTGTTTAGACATACTTCAGAGTTAAACATATTCAAATTTTTGTGATTTATTCAAAATCTTTTCTTCTAGTTTTTGAGACATATATTGGATTGTTGTCATCTACACTTAGTTTTCTGGGTCATACAAACTTTAACTAATTTCTCCTGTCTAATTATAAATTAGCACCTGTGGACCAGCTTTCCCTCCTCTCCTTCCTCTCCTACTTTCCCAGCTTCTGGCCACCACTGCTCCACTGTCAACATCGATAATACAATATTTTGCATTTCACATGTGAGTGAGATTATGTATGATTTATCTTGTGTGCCCGGCTAATCTCACAGATTTCCTCAGCACAGCAAATGTTGCAGAATCAGGGAATTTCATCCACTTGGGCTCCATATCACTCCGTTGCCTTTAATTAGCACATTGAATTATCTATTCATCAGTTGAATAATATTTTGGGGTTTTTTGGTTTTGTTTGTTTGTTTGTTTGTTTGTTTGTTTTTCCAGACAGGGGTGCTCTCGATCGCCTTGGCTGTCCTGCTGCTACCTTTCTTGGTCTGTGTCTCAACAGTGGACTTGCTTCACCACATGTTCCCACCATGATGGAGGCTCTACTGGTCCAAATACTGGAGCTAGTTACACCCAAATGAAAGCTTCTGAGCAGTGAGCCCAAACAAAACACGTTCCTTTTATAAGTTTGTTAGTTCAGGCATTTGTTGTTATAACACCAAGTGAACTCCCAGCACTCTTGTGACCAGTGCTGCTACACATGAGAGTACAGAAGTTTCTTCCATCTACCATTCCCTTCCCAAGGCAGTTTTCTGGGGGGATATTCCATAGTGTTTTCCTGATTGTCTCTACTAATTTACATACCCATAATAAACAGTAGTGCCCTTTGCTCTACATCCATCCTACAGCTTCTGTTGAGTATATTGCCTTATTAGTAGTAGCTGTTTGAATTAGCTGAATCTCTATCTAATTATGCATTGAGGCTTCATTGTGTTCCATTGACAATTAATGATGCTTAAACCTTTTTGTCTTATACCTCTGAGTGAGAAATTTTATTTAGTCCTTCTTCCCATTTACTAATCAGACTCTGATGGGTTTTTTTTTTTTTTTTATTGAATTCACTTAAATATCTTCGCTGTCACCCTCTTGCAAGATACATGATTTGCAAAGATCTATGGCATTCTCCATGTTGTCATTTTACTGTGCTGCTGGGCAGAGGTTTCCAGTTTGATAGAACGCTATTTACCTTGCTTTTGTTTCCTGTGGCTTGCACTTCAGACACAAGAAATCAGGTTGTGCTTTTTGCTCTGCCTCTGTTTAAGTGCATTTGTCCACTCCAGCTAGTTTATTAAACTGTATGCTAAAGGGTTGCACGTTGTTTGGTATATTTTAATTAAAAGCTTTAAACAACCAAAAAAAAAAAAAAAACAGAATACCACTTGTTGTTACACAGCTATTGAAACAGAGAAAATATTTGAAGATCCATTCTATTGCAGTACGACCTACAAAATCCAAAAGTTGAAAACAACCACAGTGCTGACGGACAAGTGAGCAGCAAGAAAAATGAAGCAGAATAAATACTCCGTCGTGTACCTTTCAGCCTAGAGAAAAAGTGAGATTCTGATGTATACACGGGGATTGTCACTGAAGAGATTGTACCATATCATACTCCCGAACAGACATTGTTCTATTCCACAAGCATGAGGTACCTTTATTAGTCTAATTCATGGAAATAGACTGCAGAATAATGTGCACTGTGGGAAGTGGAAAATGGGGAGCTATGTAGTCCAAGTAGAACGATGAGAAAGTTCTAGAAGTGGATGGTGGAGACAATATATGTGATGATGTAGATATGTTCTATGCTACTGAACTGTACACAGAAATTGGTTCTGAGGCTGGATGGTATTCTATAGATATCTTGCCACTAGATTATTTTTGTAAGTCGATAATTTATTCCTCTAAAAGAGTATGTAAAAGTGTATAGTTCTCATCCACAAGGTATATGTGAGTGACATTTAAAACGGAGGCCTTCATCATTGATTCTTTGTTATCAAAGTCTTTAGTGTACTGAACAGTGCTGTGCTGTAGTTCTTAAATGAACGTCTCATAGTTTTGTATTCTTTCCAATTGTCTGCTATATGTAAAAGAAGCTCACTGCAAAATGCTTGAAGGAAAAGAGGAAACAAACAAAAATCGGAACTTCCCGGAAATGTACAGCTTTTACCATCACATTTTTTAAAGAATTAATAAAAAGGGAGTGTTTCTATCTCTTCTGTCCCACTGGGATCTTGAAGACATGCCCACTAGAGCCTCACACAATGTCCTTGGTCACCTCTCAGTCACCCACTCAGGACCCTGCTTCTATCCATGCCCTTGACCCATCTTTGTTTGCCTCCAATATACATTGCAGAATTCAGAGCTGATGTCACTCAACTTATATAGTAGGAGAGAACATTTTCTAAAGAGTCTACTTGAAAATCTGATAACACTCTGGCTCTAATGTCAACAATTAATAAATGGGACCTCATGGAACTGAAAAGCTTCTGTAAGGCAAAGGATAATGTCAACAGAACAAAACAGCCGCCTACAGACTAGGGAAAGATCTTCACCAACTCTGCATTTTACAAGGCACTAATACCCCCAAATATATAAAGAATGCAAGAAATTAAACACCACCAAACCAAATAACCCAATCAAAAAATGGGGTACAGAGCTAAACAGAGAATTCTCAACAGAGGAATATTGAACGGCTAAGAAAGACTTAAAGAAATGCTCAACATCCTTAGTCATCAGTGAAACACAAATCAAAGCAGTTCTAACATTCTATCTTATACCCATCAGAATAGCTAAGATCAAAAACTTAAGTGACAGCACATGCTGGCAAAGATGTGAAGAAAGAGGAATACTCCTCCACTGCTGGTGGGAGTTCAAGCTTGCATAAGCACTTTGGAAATAATGTGCTGGTGGCGCTTTCTCAAAAAGTTGGAAATAGTACTTACCCAGGTATACTACTCCTGGGCATATATCTGAAAGATGCTTCACCATATAACAATGGTATTTGCCCAACTATGTTCATAGCAGTTTTATTCATAATAGCCTCAATCTGGAAACAACCTAGATTTCCCTCAACTGAATAATGGATAAAGAAACTGTGGTACATTTATGCAATGGAATACCACTCAGCTAATAAAACAAAGAAATCTTGAAATTTGTGGGTAAATGGAACTAGAAAATATCATCATGAGTGAAGTAACCCAAACCCAGAAAGACATGCATAGTATATACTCACTTATACTCAGATATTAGCCCAACATAAAAGTCCTCTAAGAGACTCCACCCTGAAAGGGATTGGGACAGATACTGGGACTCACTGCAAGTTGTATGGAAGAGTTGAGGGATGGAAGGACAGGGGGCGGGTGTCAGAAGCTCTACATGGAGACTATCAATGCTTTTGAATCTGGATGGGGGATGGGAGGCTGCACAAACTGACGCAACAACCAAGGACATTGTAAGCAGAAATCCTAGACCCTCTGTTCAGATTAGACAATGGACAGCTCATTCTCCATGTGGGGAGAGCAGGGGGAGAGGAGACTGCCTCTGACATGAACTCTAGTGCCCTTGATCTGATGACTGCCCCTTGGCTGAGAGGCCCCGTGAGAACACAGAGGAAGGGATTGAAGGGTATCCAGATGAGACCTGATAGGCTGTGGTCAGAATATGGGGGAGGAAGAACCTGTCAGAGGTCTAGGGGGGAGGAATAGGATGGAAGATGGGGGAGGGTGAGAATAGGAAATGGAAGTGAGGGGATTACAAATGGGATGTGATGTGAATAAATTATAATAAAATTAAATTAAATTAAAAAAAGAAAGTCTGATTGGAATTTTGAGTTAATGAACATTATTCCCAGACCTCTTTAAAATACCAAATCAATCCCAGACTAAACATTACTTTCTAAACTTTACTTCTAGCAATGCAAATCCTGGTTATATGTAACTAATCCCTGGCTTTTCTGAGCAGTCTTTACCCTACTGAGTGAAAAATGACAAGTTTTATTTATCACTTTCCTGTTAGAAAACAAATCTAAGATGAAAATTAGTCAAGTTCTTAAAAGAATAATTTACAAATCATTGTTGACCCATTTTATATTGTTAAGGTTTCAAGCAATACTAAATAGCTATCTCACTCTGCTAAATTATTATTTTTCTTGTACAGTATCAGAGCTTCTATTTATTCATCTTTTCCCCAAAGTTCCAGATGGTCTGCTTCCTCAAGTTGGTGTCACTGTGTATCTTGACATTCTTCTTATAGAATGATTGTTATGTATATGTTATTATTGAGAGATAGCTGCAGGGCACGACAGGTATTAAAACTATATAGCATTTCAGATGAAGCCAAAGTGAAAATATTTTTAGATAAACTAACTATCTTTTATAGTTTTGGCATAAAAAAAGACAGGTTCTCTCCACCCCATCTCCTCCCTCCTTTCTAGGTGTGTGTGGTGTGTGTGTGTGTATGTGTGTGTGTGTGTATGTGTGTTTGTGTGTTTGTGTAAACACGTGTGAGCTTCTGAGCATCAGCAAATAATTCTTTATATTGAAAATCATCAAAACCTTTGCAGTGCATTACTAGAAAACCTTGGGGCTTTTTGGTTTTGTTTTGTGTTAGGTCTATAAATCCACATGAGATCTTTATTCATGTGTACTTGTGTGTGTACACATGTATACTTTCGAAAACTTCACCATGTCTTCTAAAGAATTTGTACATAAAACAAATGTCTATAAACAAAGATGGGAGATGCAGATAAGTTGTAGGGTACTTGCCTAGAATACATGATATTGTAGGCTTAGTCCTCAACACTACAAAACAACAACAGCATCAACAAAAACAAAAGACTAAGATTTCTACTCTGACGTTTTCTAACTTGTTTCAGTTTTCTGATATGCATTATAGATGATGTAAAAACTACATTTTAGGAATGATAAATTTAAGAACAGACATTTCACAGTGATGTGTTAACATGTAAGTCAGAAAAATTTAAATTCTAAACTGATTTTCTATTCCATTGGTTTGGGGTCATAGGTCTTAAAATATTATTCAGTTGTAAAGATAAATGCAATTTTGAAATTTATGGACTAATGGATGAATTTGTAATAATTATTCTGAGTGAGGTAATCCAGACACACAAAGGCAAATGCTGATATCCTCTCTCATAGGCAGATGCTAGCTTTGACACTTTATATGTTTGTGTTTAAACTGTAGTACCCAGAAAGGTTATGAACTAGAATGTACTCATGGGTTAGGATTCAAGGGAACAAGGATAGTTGTTAGGAAGAGAGGAAGGGGAATAACTGACAGAAGAGGGAGTTAAATGTGTAACAGGAAATAATACACAGCAAGTAAAGATTAAATGACATGGGGGTTCAGAGGGCAGGGTACAAAAGGAAGTACCCAAAGCACTAATGGCCTTTGAAAATGCAATATGGAAATTTACTACTGTATAAGTTTCCTCAATTATATACATGTGTAGGAGTTTTAGTAAATAGTGACCCTATAGTGGGTAGATAATGCTTCTCTGAAATGCCGTAGGCTATGAAATAAAAAGCCCAGTATCAAGTAAGGGCTACATCTTTTTAAGTTGTGGGTCAGTGGGGTTTTATATACATACACACAGTAGTATTTAAAGGATACAGCCATTGCTATTGGTTGTACTCTAGAACTTACTGGTGAGATACTGTTGCTGAACCACACTTCCTTGAGTCATGGGACATGAAGAAATAAGTCTGATAATCAGCCTGGAAGTTGTATAACTATTGGATAGCTTTCATAGTTTTAGTATGTGCTGTTCATAGAAAAGCAATCTACAGTCTTACTTAGCTGTGAACCCTGTCAACTAAAACAGTGACTGGAATGGAAATACTTGTTCAGTGCTGCAATACTGACATGAATGTTATTAGAGAAACCAGCCTCTGTCTGTATGTACCTAAGCCCTGCTCCACAGGACAGAACCCATTCCTTCTTCCATTATTGGAGTCAAAAACCTGTAGCTGGCTAGTCATAGGCCCTAGAGGGGAGTTTACTACTATTTGTCTATTATCCAACTAATTGGACATTGTAATAAACTGCTAAGCTTTTATTTTTGTATCCATACATTCGTGCATCTCTCAGTTCCTATCAAAGAAATGCATTTTTTTCAGTAGATACGGATTAATACATGGAAGAATAAAACTGTAGAGTACTTTCTGGATATAAAAGTGCTATTAAACACAAGAACCAACAACAATATGATTACCCTGCCGAGATCAGCACACATTCAATCCTGCCAAATCCCAGCATGACCTAGGAAGAGCCCCAACAAAGCCCATCCCTTGCTGAGGAGATGTTGACATTTGAAGGCTGCTGGAGGAAGAAGAACCAATTTTCCCTGAAATGTTACCCATACCCTAGTAAGTGGCCATATACACATACCATACAGGTAACTCTAAGTGGACGTGATGGATTGAAAAAGAGAGCACATGAAGTTAAGAGCCAAAAGTGGTAATGGGGATAGGGGAGCTATTTAAGGGGATGGAATATGGTAGATTTGATCAAAATACATTATATGCATGTATGAAAGTCTCCAACAATAAAATATATGCACATAATGCCACCTACGTTTGCATTTTTATTTTTTGATTTTAACTATGCCCCTTTAGAGGCAAATTTTTCCTCATTCAGTGCAGAGAACAGATCAAGACTAGGAACACATGGTGGAAAATCTTTTGGCTATGTGACCAGGAGTGGGATAGCTGAGTCTCGAGGTAGATCTATTCCCAGTTTTCTGAGAAACATCCAGATTAATTTCCAAAGTGGTTGTACATGTTTGCACTCCCATAAACAATGGCGTAGTGTTCCCCTTTCTCTACATCTTCTCCAGCATGTACTGACACTTGAGTTTTTTTATCTTTTCATTACTCTCCATTTTTTTCTCAGAGTTTCTCTGCACCTGAGAAATCTGTTACAGAAAACTGTATAACTGTTGACACAACTATTCTGTCCTTTTACACATTTTAAGACCTGGTCTTTTCTTCATTTCCTACCCTAGTCTAATTTTTGTAGTTTTTGTACCCTTGTAGCTGATACCTCTCTTTCAACTGAGAAGTCACTTTGTGACCATACAGAATTCCACTCACAGGGATCTCTCTCTCTCTCTCTCTCTCTCTCTCTCTCTCTCCTCCCTCCCTCTCTCTTTTTTTCTCTCCTACTTCCTCTGACTCTCCCTATCTTTTCTGTCTCTCTACTGTGTATATTACCTCTTCCAATATCCACTTTATGAGGTTTGACAAATGCTTTTGATGATTCAGGGAAGTCATCCTTTTCTGTTCTTTCTAGAAGGGGGAAGGAAGATGAGAACTGATTAGAAGAAGGTACTGCTTTCCCTTGTAGACAGAGCTTCCCATGTGGTTATCATCATCATTGTCATATTTAGAGATAACATGGTCCCTGGTGTAAAAGGTCATGTGTCACTATCATAAAAGCCTAGTCTTCATAGGGGAAGGGAATAAGGGGAAAATGGGAGGGAGGGAAGAATGGGAGGATACAAGGGATGGGATAACCATTGAGATGTAACAAGAATAAATTAATAAAGGAGAAAAAAAGCCTAGTCTTTTCCCTAGTCTTTGTCAACTCTAGTAGCTCCTGTGCATTAGATACCAGATGGACACTTGCTCAACTATGTTCATAGCAGCTTTATTCATAATAATCAGAAACTGGAAACAACTCGGTTGTCCCTACGCCAAAGAATGGATAAAGAAAATGTGATACTCAACTGATCCACATCTTATCTTGCCTATAAGACATGAAGCGATAAAGATACAATAGACACAGAGGAGACTGATGGAATGTCCAGCCAGTGCCTCACCCACCTCAAGACTCACCCCATGGAAGACAGCCAACACCTGACACTATTAATAATACTCTGTTATGCTTGCAGAGCCCATCAGAGTTGTCCTCTGAGAGGCTTCGCCCAGCAGTGTTTCAAAACCGATGTTGAGACTCACATCCAAACACTGGGTGAAGTGTAGGGAGTCTAGTGGAAAAGTGGGGGGGGGGAGAGAAGGATAAAAGAACATAGAAGTGACAAGAGTTACACAGGAAATCAACAGAGCCAAGTAATCAGGGCCCATAGGAGTCTGTGGAGTCTTAAGCATCTACCAAGGACCATGCATGAACTGGACCTAGGTCCTCTACATAGATATAGGCAATGAGCATATCAGGCTTCTTGTGGATCCACTAGTAAGGGGAGCAGGTGGAGGGGCTGCCTCTGACATGGACTCTGTTGCCTGGTTTTCTATCATTTCCCCCTGACATGGATGCCTTGGTGGGCCACAGGGGAAGAGGATGAGGATAGGGGAGTCTCCCCTTTTCTGAGAATAGGGGAGGAAGGATGGGGAAGGGAGGGTGGTCCTGGGAGGAAAAGAAGGAGGGAGCTATGACTGAAAGGTAAAGTGAATAAATAAAGTAATTAATAAAAAAAAGAAACAAAAAGACTAGGAATACATACAGAGGAGAGGTTTTAAAGGCATGTAATAGACATGGAAGGCCTATTGCCAGAGCCAAAAATATTTATTTCATTCTCAGTCTTTGGAAAAGCACGAATCTGAAAGCATTGAACTGATACTGGAAAATGTCATGCTTTCTTCTTCTCTCAGGATGCCAAGACTCAACTCAGCTGACTGACTTTGATGATTGAGTAATACGTCGCTCCAGTTAACTCCCAGTGGATTCTATGTGCCTTCCTTGTCCATAATGCTCATCAAATGTAGTGCTGGGGATATGATTCTAGACACGTTTTGTAGTACAGGCTAGTAAACCCCACTTCTCAGAAGGCTGAGGTAAGAAGTTCTGAAGTTCAAAGCCAGCCTTTGTGCCCTTATGAGGCACTATTGCAATATGAAAACTAAAAATTTCTTGATATAGTTCAGTGACAAAAGGTATCTATAGGATGGGTGCAGATCTGAATTTTAAATCTAATTCCTCAATGAAAACAGTTTCTAGTATTTACATTTGTTTTCCTAATAATCCAAGGTAATGACCTGGGATTAATGTAAAAGAACAAAAAAATGTATTTTCTCAAATGAAGTGGCTACATTTTCCATTCATGAACACGTGTACTTCCGAGTCCTTGATTTAAAACCCACAATAAACTCCTGTTAGGAGAATAACTTTTTTCCCATGGTCTCCATGCCCTTCTTAGTTCCCAGATTCAAGATCTCTGAAATGTATCAGTAAGCATCTTGTATGAATTTAAAACTAAACGACCTTCCCAGAAGCCTTCTTGTTGCATTCTTAACAAGTATCATGTAGATTTCTCTGTACCCCCAAGAACTGTACAGTATTAATTCTACCTTCCCTCCCCTAGAAAGCCTTTTGTATGTGTTTCTTCTTTTACCCAGAGTCTTTTCAAATGAATGTATTCAGCCCTCTCTGCTTTGCTTGGGAAACTTGTATTGCAGTCACATTATCCCATATTAGCTTTTATTTTTCCACTGGTTTATATAGAAATAATAAGATTGATTTTCCTAATCCTTCATGTTTTCCTCTCTGACTCCATGACAGGGAATGAGCCCAGGATCTCAGTCTGGGGAGTACCCTAAATTTGTATCCCTAATAATTATAAAATGATTTTCACAGAAAACCCTCCTTCATTTGCTCTCTTTTCCATCTTGAATATTTTTTCTCATAATAAAAGCACAACCTCTTGTTATATTTTAGATATTCATGTCTTGATGTATGACTCACTAATGATCTGACTTAACTACCTTTTGATCAGATTTAACAATTATAGCTCTTTGATAACTAACATTTGTGGTATTTTCTGAACCCATGCTAGATCAGACTTTGAATATGTGCTAATGACAAAATTATCTTCCCTGTCTTCCCTTCCCTAGTCCTACACCCAACCCTTTCTATATCCTCCAATTCATCCAGTTATGCAAATTTTATATTTCTTTCAATTTTTGCTTTATTTTGTCTTCAAAGGGATGCTAACTCCAAGTCATCCCCTTCAGTTTTTTATACTAGCTTTAAACCCTGCGAGAGATAGTTTAGATAGTTTGCAATAGGATAGAGGAATAAGAGGGGACTTTTGAGGTCCATTAAGGGAAAGAACCTAATTTTAGACTAAACCAGAGGATGCAAATCTAAAGAATACATGAGAGCAAAGGGGTGGCTATTACAGGTGAACAACTCTGAGTGTGAAGCCTCCCCAAAGGATAACTGCATGGTTTCCCATAAACAATGCCTGGCATTGAACCGGGATGCTTTCTTTTTTTCAGCCAAAAAAAATCCTGCATCGCCTAAACATGCAATGTGAAGAGAAAGATCAGATTTCCAGGCTTTATTACCCGCTCAGCCAAGAAGGACTGAAGATGAGAGCTCCTCCCGTGCATATAGCAGGAGCCAGTGAAAAGCAGTGAGGCCCAGTTTCAGGTACAAACAAATGGCCCACAGATAAGTAGAGCAGGGGCTATACCCCGACAGAAGACAAGAAAATACCTACATTCTTCTTTACATTTGAAGCATTTTCTGGAATATTCTTCACATGTTAGTAGAGGTTTGCTGGGGTGGATCTAATGTTGTTTTTAGTAATAAATGTGCTAGACCAAATTCTTTGGGTTCTATACATTAGTTTCCAATGAAAAATTATGGAAACATTCCACAAAAGCCCAGTCCTTTTAAGATTTATATGCAATTTTATGAATTATACTCATTTATTTAGTGACTCTTTCACTGAAAACCATTTAGATTGTTATAGTATTGACTTCAGTGGTGTTTGCTTGTGTCTTATCTGGCTTCCTATCTAAAGGATGATTCTCCACAAGTAAAGCACTTCTCCAAAAACTTTCAATATTTGAATCTTTGTTAGTTCTGAATCGTTCTCAAGTGTATATATTTCCATATTTCAATTGTTTTATCAATGTCTTTTGTTATCAGAGATTTTTAAAACCTGATTGTTTCTTAGTTCTTTTTGCTGTACATGCATTATTGTATATATGGGTAATAATATAAATGTATATATAAAAAATTAAAATATTTTTAAAAATTAAAAATTAAAAACCCCATGTGGCAAAAAGATATGTTAAGTATTTGTTATTATCTGGTATTGTGTTGCCCCAACATACTCATGTATTGAAAGGTTGGTGCCCAGCTAATTACAGTTGAGGAAGTCCTAGAGACTTCAGACAGTAAAAGCATGGCTGGACATAGGTCACTGGAGGTAGGGTTTTCAAGATGCTCTTCCAGGTCCTTTCCAGTCACAGTCTGTTTCCTGATGAACGGTTCTTTTCATTCATTTGTTTTCAATACAGTGATACTTTGCCTAACCAGTGCAAGCTGTTCACCATGAAAGGAACCCTCTGACACCTAGAACGGTAGTAAATCCTTCTTCCCTTCAGTTGTTTCTGTCACGTACTTTGATCGCAGGACAAGACTAATGAAGCTGAGACATTTTCTACCTTCGTAATCCTTTAATTTCTCTGTATATTTAATTTCTCCCTATATTTCCACTTCCAATAGTTTTGTTTCTCTGGAGGTAACAAATGGTTCAGTATAAGACATAGCCACATTTAATTGCCTGAAAAAAAAATGTCTATTTTCCTAATTTATCTACATTATTTTAATATTTTGAGTAATTTTATATTTCATATGTATATGCAGGTAGATCCACAAAATAAGTAATTAAATACTTCTCATAGGTCTACTTTGAAATGCTATTAACACGTATCAATTGTATAAGTATTTATGAATAGCGCATTAATTTTTTTCTAGCCTCTTACCTTTCTTTCATACCCTTTTCCCCAATATTCCCTCTTCTACTTGCAGATTATCTTTAATATTCTACCTTATTTTAACTCCACATATGATAGAAAACAAAAGATGTTCATTTTTCATTTTTTCTACATCTGAATTATGTTCTTTACTGTGGCGTCTTACATTTCCATCCATTTTCTTTTAAATAGGAGGATTACACTTATTATATTGTGTGTGTATATATATATATACATACAAATATATATATATATACTTATGTTTTTATATTGTATATTTATAGGACATCCTATTTTGTGTTCATTTGCTGATTCCGTACCTTGTTCAGTGTGAACAGTGTTGTAAAAAACATGTGTTTGTATGTTTGCTGTGCTGGTTATTCTTGTGGTTTCTAGTTGTCACAGTTGGATAGGATTACTAATTGCTTCCCTCCCTTGACAATTAGCATAGTATTTTCTCTTGGTACCTTGGAAGCTAGACCAAAGGAAGGAGGCTTTCAGGTTAGATCCAGCTCAAACTGTCTCAGTCCTGTGTCCTAAGTGTGCAAAGTCTTTAGCAACAGGGGATTACTTTGAACCTCTGAGAGGAAATGAAGGGCTACAGCAATAGCCCGTATTATTTGGGTAGTCACATGGACTGCACATATAATCACATATGTGTGTGCATGGAATATGCATACTCTTACATGTATTATGTGTAATTTTGGATATTTATAAGATAATATGTTTCTTTAAGGTTTTATTAAACGACCTTGGTGTTATTTGTTGCTCATTTCTGTTTCTACTTGTTGACCTTCCTTTCTCCTCCCCAGTTGGAGCCTCCTCCCCATTATTTCATTTCTCATTTCACATAATCTCTGTTCTGCTATACCAGTCTCAACACCCTCCCACAACTCCCATCTATAGTCCCATTATACTTTGCTGGCTTCTGTGGTTACTCCATGCTGTATAGTCACATCTGAGGATTTAGGGCTAGGAGTCACTGATGAGAAAGAACATGTGACATTTGTGTTTCTGGGTTTGTGTTACCTCACCCAAAATAATCTTTTCTAAGTTCATCCAGTAACCTAAAATTTTACTGTGTTACTTTTCTTTATAGTTGAGTCATATCCCATTGTGCATAGAGATCATATTTTTATTATTCACTCCTCAATTGAAGGACATTTAGGTTGTTTCCATTTCCTAGGTATTATGAATAGAGCTGAACAAGTGTCTGTAAAGTGCAGTGTCTAGTCCTTTGAACACAAGCCAAGTATTATATAATTTGGTTGACTATATGGTAGATTTATTTTTAGATTTTTGAGGAATCTTCACATTGATTTCTAGAATGGCTATGCCAATTTGCATTTTCAGCAACAGTTAATATAAATTCTTCTATTCATACCACACACACTTATTGCCAGTTGTTTTGGTGGTCTCAGCCATTTTGACTGACATAAGATGAAATCTCAAAGATGTTTTAGTTTGTATTTCCTTAAATGATAAGACTGTTCTCGTACATTTCTAGGACCCTCTTGGTCCTTCTAGTCCTCCATCTCCTATATTTCTCTCACCTAGAGGCCCAGTAGGATGTCCTTATATCTATCCCAATCTCCTGGTAAGTGAAGACTTTCGTGGGACATGCCTTTTGGGCTATTGCCCAATTATAAGTGAGTATATGCCATGTGAGTCTTCATGATTCTGGGTTAACTCACATCGTGACAGGTGGATCGGGGCCCAGGGTCATCTGCTCAAACTATTGCACTAACCAAGGACAATACGAGCAGTAAACATTGAACCCCTACTCTGATCTAAACAATTGACAGGACATTCTTCACAATTATGTGGAGAGCAGGGATTGAATCTGACATGAACTCTGGCACCCCATATTTGACCACCTTCCCTTGGTGAGGAGGCCTGGTGACACTCAAAGAAAGAATAAGCAGGCTACCAAGATGAGACTTGATAGCCTATGACCATATAGTGGGGGAGGAGGTCCCCCTCGGTCTTAGACCTAGGGGAGGGGAATAGGGTGAAAGAAGGAGCGAGGGAGGAACAGGAGGACACAAGTGATGGGATAACAGTTGAGTTGTAATCTGAATAAATTAATTAAATTTTAAAAATGATAAGACTGATGAACACTTTTTGATGTATTTTTTTGCCATCTTTATTTCTTCTATTAAAAACACATTGTTCCAATCACTTCTTCAATTTTACTTGGGTCATTTGTTGCCCTTGACTCTTAGCAGTTCTTTAGATTTTTTTTTTGCATATTCTAGATTACAACTTTATTATGGGGACAACTAGATTATAAGGTATGATGTGTTAATATATATAGCTAATCTGTTAACATCTCATTCATAAATTGAGCAACTAGTACTTTTTTGGCTAACTACTTTTGTTGCTTGCCCTTTCTGTTTTTTCATGCCTATATCATTATCAGCAAGCTGCTCTCAAGAAGTGAATTTTGAATAGTCTTCCACATTTGATACTCAAAGAGAATTTAAATTAGATAGGAAGTATGTTCTTTAAAAAGGTTTTCAATTCATGTTTGAACACTCTAAACCTGCTAAGCAGGTGTGTCATGTGTCTATTTTATGAAAAGAAAATACGGATAAAGGATCTTTTACTATCCTCTTACTTTCAAAAAAATTTTTTTTCACAATTTAACTGTCGGTAAAGCTTTGTGTCTCGTCCTGAGTCCTGTTCATCATTACTTGCTTTTAATAAATGAATTGTATATATATATTTTTTACATATACATTTTACATATATACATATATTTTTTTTAATTAAAACGTTGGGAAAGTTGCAGTGCTACCTTCTCCTCTACTTTCATCACCTCCTTAGTCACAGGAAGATGGCTAGGTTTACAGAACATGTATGATTCTTGAGTTGAGTGGGCTGTAAGTCCAATTAGAATCTTTCCAGGGATGAACCACTAAGTGGCTATCCAATACCCAGTGGTAAGCTCTAAAAAATAAACACACAAAAGCACTAAATGGACTCAGAAGATTTTCTTCATGTATTTGTGCTTGTGTGTATTTGTATATGTATATAAACAATGGTAATTAAAGAAAAGAGGTCATGAATTTGAGAGGGAATTGGCCAGGGAAGGGCATGGAGGGAAGCAATGGAACAGAAAAGGATGCAGTATACTTCAAATAAATAAAGAAACACAAAAATTTTAAACTTGTTTTCTTAAAGTGTGGAATATTTCAACATTTCACAATCTATAGATAATTTTTTAAAATCCAACAATCCCATTCCAGACCTAGTGTTTTTAAATACATTCCTCCCAAGGGAAAAAAACAGTAGCATAATCTTCATGGAATAATCTTTATGAATAAATTATTATTTGTGGCAAGCTTTTTCGAAAATAAAAGACTCTAAGGTACACATACATGTATCTTTAGAATATAAGCTTTATTTTCATTTGTGGACCCAGGTGAAAGAAAGAAATTACACAATGGACTTCTAATGACACATGATAATTATGTCAAATGCTACAATGGCTAATGCTTGCCACTAAGCTTATTGTGACAATTAATTTGAATTGTCAACTAGACACAACATAAAATTAGCTGGGAAGAGAGTCTCAGTGACATATAGTCTAGATCAGGTTGGCTTGTGGGCTATTGGAGATAGTCTTGATTGCCTTAACTGATGTGAAATGGTCAAGGCTGGGAGTGGGATGCACTCCTCTCCAGTCAAGGGCCCTGGTCCATATAAGACAAAGGAATTACATTGAGTACAGACCATGCATCATTGTGTTTCTCTTTGCTCTTAATTGTGGATGTGATGTGGTTAGATGTTTTACATTTCTACTGCTTGATTCCTCTGTTATTACGGACTATTACCTGGAGCTGTAAACCAACTCAATCCTTCCTCCTCTAAGTTGCTTCTTATCAGAATATTTTATTATAGCATCACAAATGAAACAAGGACTCCTGATAAGATGGGAACTTTGGGTAATTTTACCAAGCCCTTCCAAGACCTGCAGCGGACAGTTCTTCCTACTCCAATTAACACAATCAAGATAATTCTGTAGAGTCATGCCCAGAAGCCTATCTTCCCTGTTACTCTAGATCCTTTTAACTTGTCAAAACCAACCATCACAGGTACCTTAAGTTGGATCTTAGTCTCTGAAAGCCTAAAGTTTTGAATGCTTGATTGCCAGCCTGTCATATTATTGGAAGTGGTAGAGCATTTAGGAGGAGGGATTTACTGAAGGAAGTTAAAGTATTTGGCTACATCTTCTAGAAGACAGTAGGACCATTGAGATTTTCTATCTCCCTGCTCTTTTTAGTGTCATGTATTATCAGGTGTCTTTCAATCTCATAACGTAATATGACACTACAAACCCAAATCCACAGGCCCAAAAGACCATGGATTGAAACTGTATGTCAAAATCCATTTT
Organism: Acomys minous; assembly: GCF_964271855.1. Lineage (NCBI taxonomy): Eukaryota > Metazoa > Chordata > Mammalia > Rodentia > Muridae > Acomys > Acomys minous. Next base: position 100,785,855 of record NC_140483.1, on the reverse strand, counting down.
TCCTCTTTTTAATTTGATTACCTCAGGTGTTTCATTACAGTAATGGGAAGGTGACCAACACGACTAAATTTTAAAAATCAAGCACATGAGATGACACCTCAGTTGCATCATGGTAAAGAGCTTGTCACATAAGGATAAGAGCCTGGATCCAACCACTAATAGATGCCTAAAGGGCTGGCTATCATGGTGCACACATGTAATCTCAGTGTTGGGGACTCAGACAAGCAGATCTTTTGGGCTTGCTGGACAGCCAAAAGCCCTAATCATGGAACCACAGAACAGTGAGAGGCTCTGTCCCCCAAATCAAGGTATATACACTGACCGCCTTTGGGTCTTCCAGTCTTTCTGCTCCTCATTTCACAGTAATCCCTGAGTTGAATGAGGATAGGATGTTAGAGATGAGCCTTTTGGGCCTGAAAATTATGTAAATTCCTATTTTCTGCACTTTGATAATTCATTACCTATATCTCAATCTCTATCTATTGCAGAAAGTAGCTTATCTGATTAGGGTTGAGAGATGCAGTGGTCTATGGTGCAATGATAAGTATTAGGGATCAGTTTAAAATTATATCTATTTAACATAATAATATTAGTGGATTCTCCCTGGTTCCTATGACGTCTCTAGATGCAAGTTTTTGATCCCAATAACAGTGCCAAACAAGAGTTAAAATTGTGGAGTTGGCCTTAAATACAAGCAGAAGTCAGTTAGTGACTTCTGTAATGTTTGTCACACTATTGCACCAGTGAGTGTCTCTTGGCAGGCTGGTCATTACTGTAGCTTGCAGAGTTCACCACTGTGTAAGACTTAAGTTTCTTACTTGATAGAAGACACAGCAAATTCTAGAATGAAGGCTAGCCAGTGGGGATGAATCTGCTAGGTGGTTCAACGTTGATGTCTTCAAATCCTATGACTGTAACTGGTATGCCCTGGATGACTCAAACAGTGGCACATCTGAACTCAGAGCAGTTGTGACAACATGTGAAGACTTGCAGAAGTTCAAGTTAGAGAATATTCCAGAAGAATGGGAGGAGGAGTTATCTGAAGTCTCATCCTAGCTGAGGAGTTATTGCTGTGAGAGGGAACAGTCAGTGGTCTTCTGGGATGTGTTCTCTGAGAGAGTACCTGTACTCCAATAGAGAAGCCTAAACCTATGTGTTAAACGGACTCAGTGGCTTTAAATATCAAGGCACATAAATTTTGGAAGGAAAAATAGTTAGGGGATAACAAAGGAACTGCAGGAAAGGGAATTGGAATGGATTTGACCCAAACATATTACACATATAAGAAATTCTTGAACAAAGATGCCACCACCTACAGTTTCCTCTCTATAGGCCTTCTGTTCTCCCACCCTTGATCGCTCCATGTCTGATCTCTACCTAAGCCAAGGTAGGCTTCTGGGAGGATGTGAGGAGGACTCTAGCAGAGACTTTTAGTAGCAGGGGTCATGGAAACTGAAGAGGACATCTTCTAGCTAGACTAGACTCCTAGTAGAGGCGGGGAACAACAACCCACCCACAAAACTTCTACCCAAAATTTATCCTGTCTACAAGTTGTGCAGGGATCAAGATAGAGCAAATAGAGCAGAGACTGAGAGAATGTCCAATTAATGCCTGGTCCAACCTAAGACCCACCCCATGGGAGGGAGCTAACCCCTGACACTATTAAGGATATTCTGTTATGCTTGCAGACAGGAGCCTAGCAGAATTGGCCTAAGAGATGCTCTACTCAGAAGTGGTTCAAAACAGATGCTGAAACTCATGGCTAAGCATTAAATAATGTATAGGGGGTCTTGTGGAAAGTGGGAGGAAGAATAAAAGGACCTGGAGGTGACAGGAGTTCCACAAAAAGATCAGCAGAACCAATTAACCAGGGCCCAGATGGATTTGTTGAGACTGAAACACCAACCCAGGACCATACATGGATGGGACCTAGCCACCCCTAGCTGATGAACAGGCTTCATGTGGGTCATCTACTAAGGGAAGTGGGGTCTTGGGCAGGCTTCATGTGGGTCCTCTATTAAGGGAAGTGGGAGCTGTCTCTGACATGGACTCTGTTGCCTGATTTTTTATCACTTCTCCCTGGCAGGACTGCCTTGCCAGGCCACAGAAGAAGACACACTCAGTATTGATGTGATTTGGTGAGCTGGGGTACATGGAAAGGGGGCTCCCCTTTTCTGAGAAATACAGGAGGTGGGAGAGGGAAAGGGAGGACTGGGAGGAGAGGAGGGAATGGGGCTACTACCAGAATGTAAAGTGAATAAATAAATGAATAAACAAACAGAAACAACAAAAGAAATTCTCAAACAATAAGAACACAGAGAAGAAAAAAAACAAGAAAAAAATCAAGATGGATGGTAGGAAATGACCCTCTAGATATACATGGGTAGGGGTGGGGAGGGGTCAAAAGGTCAGTCTCTGAAGATTTTTACCCATTAATCAGAAGACAGGCTCTGAGATGGCCAGGTGAAAGATCCGGTAGAGAAAGAGCAAGGCAATGCTTTCAGACTGCTTCAATTCCCATTGCTTTACTAAGTGTCCTTTCAACAAAGGACTTAAATTCATGTAAAGATGGCTAATGTTTATGTTGTATCAAAGTGAGCTGGTTCTTGATGCCTCAGCATTCTTTTCTTGGTGTGAAACAAATTTACTTTTTTTCCTTTAGGAAATTCCTCTTTTTCAAACGTTAGATTCTTAAAATTCTCCATTCTAGCCTGCTATTTATGTCAAAGCACATTCCTTCCATTCCTGGAGTTAAACATCAGTGCTGAAAGTTGGTCAAGCAAGAGTCCCTGATAAATTTTCTATCCGGTTGCTCTAACTTGCTTTTTTTATCTAAATATTATCAGTACCCATACTGATATTGTCCTCCCACATTCTTACTATTATTTAACTGATTTTCTATTAGTTTTCTACATGAAATACGCCAGGCTTCTGGGCTTGACACTATTTTTGTTTGTTTTGTCTATTCAGTTTAAATTTTGGGTTTTATTGAACATCGACTTTTCCTATTGATTTCTCCTACCATTGGTTTTGTTTTAATATTTCTCTTTAAAGGTTTTTCCAAGGCTGGAGAGATGGCTCAGAGATTCAAGTTGCTTGGTGTTTTCAGGGAAGGCTGAATGTGGTTTGATTCACATCACCCATGTCAGGTGGCTCACCCTTGCCTGAAACCATAGCTCTGAGGGATCTGGCATGTAAGGGAACCCCCATGTACATGCACACCTATCATCAAATCCAAACCCATGTAGACACACACATGTATAAATAAAAAATAAATTCTAATATTTTACTAAAATATTTTTGTTTCCTTCTTAATGGAAAAATTTAAATGACACAAAACCAAATTATTAGCTACTGAAAATTAAATGATAAAGATAAATATAATTGGTCTAAACTAACAAAAGACACTGCATCATTTTAAAATTTTCTGAGATGTTGGTGGATTTTAGTCACCTAGGGTCATGTTAATAGATCTGCCTTTAGGTAGTGTCACTGCTTAAAATGCAAACATGTCCTTTTCTTTTTTTTTTATTTTCTTTTTTTTTTATTTATATCCAGAATTTTATTTATTTATTTATTTATTTATTTATTTATTTATTCATATTACATCTCAGTTGCTATCCCATCCCATTCCTCCCTCCCTCCCATTTTCTCCTTGTTCCCCTCCCCTATGACTGTTCCTGAGGGGGATTACTTCCCCCTGTATATGCTCATTGGGTATCAAGTCTCTTCTTGGTAGCCTGCTATCCCATGTCCTTTTCTAATAGGATGTCTTCAGGTACCAAATCTTAGTCCTGCTCTTCACTGATGAGTCAGCTTGGATCTAAAACCAGAAACATTTGAATCCAGTTTGGTTGCTCTGATGCAATGTGAACCCTCCTTTCTGCACTCCTTGTTTAACTTTTCTTAAATTTCATGAAGTCCTGTAGTTTGTGACAGTGCTTTTTGACTGCTCTTTTTACTGTTTTGTTTTTGAGAAAGACTTAGCACAAAGAGAGATCATGAAATACAGGGAATACCAAAACTGAAGCCGTAGACCCAAGGTGAAGGTGAAGCTCCACCTTCACAGTATGTGCTATGTCAAATGTGCAAAGCGAAAGAGTTCTGCTTTACTGTGTCCTGCTCTTGGTGAGAAGACTACTCGGCTGAGATTTTTAACTAATATATAATTATCATTATAAATAGCATGAGGTAGCTGCCAGCTTGCTGACCCTAAGCCCTCTAATGGGTAGGTGCTGACTGGCCGCCTTTTCTAAACAAAGCATGAAATACAAGTGTCAAAAGAGACCCAGGGGTTATCCCTTTCAATCTCCCCTTTGATCCTGGAATTCCTCCAAGCTTCCCTACACAGGACCCGTGGTTTTCTTTCTCACTTGAACTCCCCATGACAAAGAGCGCAGTAACTCCCCATAAGCACATTTTACCTGGAAAATGTCAGCTCAACCCATGGCACCATTATATTTAGAACCACATCAAACTTCCATAACTTAGATGACAATCAGTCTAATACTTTTCCCCTGAGTCACACAACCCTGAACCCAGCAGCCAGTACTCTCAAATTTTTTTTTAGCAGGAGTTCAGTTTTTCTGGCTTCTCTCACTTGAGACAGTGTTAGGGTCCTCTGTCACATTTAAGTATGACATGTAGGCTCAGAAGAGAGGGAGAATCATCTGATGTGACTAGCTTAGGTCCTGGTCAGCAATTCTAACTCCGTGGGCCACTCTTTATGGTGACGCACATTGATGCTGTTGGTCATCCACACCACTCTTTCTCAGCCATATCAAACTGCCCAAGGATAATGTCAACAGTTTTGTTGTTACTAAACTTCCATTCTCAATCTGAGGATACTTATTAGTTTTAAAATATATTTTATTAATTTGCTCATAGTACATCTCAATTGTTATCCCATCCCTTGTATCCTCCCATTCCTCCCTCCCTCCTATTTTCCCCTTACTCCCCTCCTCTATGACTGTGACTGAGGGGGACCTCCTCCCCCTGTATGTTTTTTTAAACAGTGTAAGAATGTCTGAACAGTATAATGATAGAGTTTGGATTTCAAGCTTACCATTTCCAATTTGCATCAGTGCAAATTATTTTAGCTTTTCCTGTTCAGAATGCTACTCAACAGCTTTTAGATTCAGTTTCAATATTTGCCAAAAACTATGACAAGGTCTAAGTATTCGCTGATGTTTTGATACTTAAATGTAGCAATATAGGTAAAAATAAACACGCTGTGCAAAGACCAGATCATTTCCTTGGTGTGCAACATGCTATCTTCATCGATGTTATAGCCCATTAGTATTTCTCCATGTGGATGTCACAACCCAGTGAATTAGCACTTCTTCCCATAGTGTTCTCACCTATGAATTTTTACATACTTTCATTTTTTGTACAGGGTATTGATGATAGCATTAAAAAGATAAAGTGAATGTGATGTTTTCTAATAATAAACCTCCCAAGTTTGTGTTCATTAGTATTTTTACAGAATAAAGAGCAACAAAAATAAAATGTGTGGAAGTCAGCAGAGCACAAATCCTTTCTCATTACAAAACTGTCATAGAAAAGCCTAAAGAGCTGAAGCAAATTTTTCCTATATATTATTTCATGCTTATATTGACCCATTGTAGCATGGAAAATAGTATGTACTCCATTTTACAGATAGGCTTAAAGCTGAAACAAAGAATGAGTAACTCACACAGTATCTTCAAAAATCACAAACATTGTGTCAATTACGAATTCTAGTGTATAAACACCTGAAAGACTTATTATAAATTTTCCGCATGGTAATCATGCAATTATTTTATTCAACAAATAGGTTTTTTATCATGTGAAGAACACCTGAAACTGTCCTGCACACAGAGACTAGTACCAAAGTCCTGATTGCAATTGATACTACTAGAGGGAAAAAATGATGAACAAATAGTTAGCAGGACGAGTGATAGTACCTGCTAAGAACAAGGACTTGAGAGAAAATGGAGTGTGTGGGGATACATGTAACTGGATAGTTGCTTCAGATAAAAATGGCTAGTGGAATTTTCTGGAAAACTTCCATAGGTGTATAAGCTAAGGCAAGCAGGGCCTAGTGAGGGCTGGGAGATCAGTGAGTTATAAAGAACCTGAATTAAATAATAGAATGTGTTGTGTTCAATCTAAAGCACACCTCATCTCTGGAAGGTACAAGGATCTCTGTGGAGCAGGAGGTTGGGGAATAAGGGATGTAATGACCAAGGATAGTATATGTCTTCATCATAACAAAATTCTGTTTGTCCAAGAAGCTGCAAATAGAGCAGGTGATGTGGAAGACAATGTATCAAAGTGGTACGGACAAAGCCATGGAGACGTTTCAAGCAGCAGACAGATATTCAGCCACTAAGGAGAGGGAGCAGATGAATTTCATGATGTAAACCATAGTTGGAGTAAGTGGCAACTGATACAGGGACCCTGCTTATTAAATGAATTGGATAACAGAGTGTGCAGTGCCCAACTATAATAGACTATCTAAGTCACATGACAGTGCCATTGCACACATGAAGTCACAGCAGTTGTGACCACTTCCACAAGACCAGTCCAATCTGAAACCAGAGAAAATTCTTCAGTGGGGCTCAAGAAGTACCCCTACTAGCTGAATAACTATTGGCAACAGTGCCCACTAGGGAAAGAAGAGTCCGGTTTTTTTAAGGGTTGCAGTCACCCATTCGTTATCCACTCTCCTGTGGATGGGACCATACCTGTGCTTATACTAGCAGCACTAAGCGAACTCACATAGCTGTTTATTTTCAAAAACAAATGAAATTGGGAGGGAAAAGGAGAGTCTTTCACAGAGGAGAAATCTGAGGGGAGGGAGTGAAGCTCATGGATTTGGTCAAAACATATCTGAAATTCTCAAACGATAAAAACTAGACACCCAAACACTCACCCATCAGCCCCATGGTGGGGCGCAGGGAGTGGGCGGAGGCACCACTATGATGAGAGAATATGTGATGAAGAGAAGGGAAGGATAGATTATGCAGTAGAGAATTAGGAAAGAAGGCAAAGCCAAGAGGTTTGTGCACTGTGAGGAAAAGTGGACCCAGTGAGAAACAGGCAGATAAATGAGCCTTTGCAATCACCTGGTCCATGGTGGTGTCTGGGCCTAGGCAGATACTAGTTATGGCAATATCTGGGTTGGCCTTATCAAAACCAGGGTCTGTACTGATGTCTGTAGCCTGTGTTGCCACCAAAGGCCATCTGGATATCAGTGGTCTGGGCTGCTGCCTGATACCCTACTTACTGATGCCAGGGGGTCACTGATCTGGATAGCCTGTGCTACTACATGAAGCCATGCTGACATCCTGGCCCAGGCTGCGACTGAGAGAGCCCTGTCTGGTTTGGTTTTCCTGCTGCAGCTGGGGTCTGCGTTGATGTTAATGGCCCAAGTTACCACTAAAAGATTTCCATGGGCTGGGCTGGCATGTGAGACCATGTTGGTGTCTAAGGCTTGTGCTGCTCCTGGGGCCATATTGATCTTAGTGTCCTGCACTGTAGCCATGATAACATCCTGCCCATGCTGCCACCAGGGTCCATAACTGGATTTATGGTCTTATCACATCAGGGGTCTGTGTTGATGTCTGAGGCCCTGATTTACCACCAAGAACTATGTGGATGTCACAGCCCAGAGGCCTTGTTCATGTCCAAGGACTGTGCTGAGCTGGGTCCACCTCTTACCTGGGCAAAGAGGGAGAAGTGGCTCTGGGGCATGGGTGCAGGAAAGCTGGTGGGCTGACCAACTCAGCTTCCACCGAGGCCCAGATCCAGGGTTCTGAGTTGGCCCAACCCAACATCCACCCCATCTTTGAACTTCCGGAACACGTGAAGGGGCCAGTCCCACAGGTCCCAAGCCACAGGGTCTTCCTGACATAGGGCAACAACAGGATTTTAGAGAGGAATCGCTCTGAGGATCCAGTATTGATAGTGTAGCAGAAGGCAGAGGCCTCTAACCATACCAGTGACTCACTGCAATGGACACGTACAAGCAAAACTGTTTGGGCAGAAGGGTACACTGTGTGAGACACGGTGACATGTTTCAGCTTGTGCAGCAAGATGTTTGGTTTGGTTTGGTTTGGTTTGGTTTGGTTTGGTTTGGTTTGGATTGGTTTGGTTTGGTTTGGTTTGGTTTGGTTTGGTTTGGTTTGGTTTGGTTTGGATTGGTTTGGTTTGGAAGGAAGGTTGCAAAGGTGAAGTGCAGATATGAAGGGACATGAAATTCACAAAGAATCAATAAAAGATTTTTAAAAAATAAAAAGATGACTGGGCTTGTGGGCTTGTGATGTGAACTGAGGAGAATACAGTGTCACATAGGCAACCAATGCGTAGCTACTGTCATAGAATAACCTCTTTCTCCGCCTGCAGATTTAACTCTTTTGGCTTGTGTACCTGCATGTGACTACAATCTCAAACACACTAAGGAAATCTTAAGGTTAAACAGTTCATGCTTATAATTCCAGGTAATGTAAGTAGATCTCCTGCCTCTTCTTGTCCAGTACATCCAGTCCACAAATGCTCCTTGACTACAAGTTAATCTCTTAGTGACCATAAAAAATTTCACATCAGCTGGAATCATATTATAGCACCTGTCATTGAGTTCTTCATGACAGCACCTAAGCCTGAGCCGTGAGCTTAGCATTTTTTTTTTTTTACCCTCAGAAGTAAAGTTGTAAAGACCTTCCTTTAAGTGAAAACATAAAAATCCCGATCTGAGTGAGAAAAGAAAAAAAAAATCACTTTCTGGGTTTACCATTTTTAAAGATTTTTTAAAAGTTTGTTGTCCCTGAAATGAAAAATGAGTATTAAGTTCCAGCACTATTTGTAGTTTCAAGTCTCATGTGTTCCTATACGGGTGAAGGGGGATGCATCATAATCTCATGGAGTAAGCATGCATGTAGACTGGAGGGATAATGGCGATAATGATGAAAATTGAAAGGTGGGTGGGGTTTTTTTTTCATGTTTTGAAAACATTATTTCAAGACTAGGTGATCCTTCATGTCATGGAAAGGAATGTGCTCCTAGTCAATTATTTCCCACAAGTTTACATAAGAGAAACAATAGTTCAAAATTGTTTCATAGTGGGTCATGGGAAGAATAGAGTAGCCCTTTACTGAAGCTGCAAGTCTTTTGATAAAAACGTAGATTTTTAGGAATTAAATTTATGAACATTTGAAAGGTTTAGGTGCCTGTTCCATATTAGCACATGGAAGTTACAGAGTCTCTGCATAGAGTACTGAATCCAAGTGTGCAGTAGTCTAGACTACAGAAGGGAAAAAAGAATATTTATAGAATAAATACGGACGAGAAAGATGAGCAGTGGGAGAAAGTCCTTGCTGTGGAAGCTTGAAGACCTGAGTTTGGTCCTCAGAACCCAAGTTGGAAGGAGAAACTCAACTCCCTGGTGTTGGCTTTTGACCTCCATAATCAAACTATAGTACATTAGTTTATCTACAGTAGTGATAATAATAAATAACTATAATAAAAATAGATGATAAATCTGGCCATGGGAGGATATTCAGTCCCAACCAACCAATGAAAGAGCATAGCTTTGAAGACTGAACTTACAGAAGCCCATTTAGTCAGGAATTTGAGGAAGATTCAAAGAAGGAGCCTGAGATGAAGTGGCCCATCACACAAAACCAAAATTTAAAAAAGTACTTCAAATGGTAAAAGTTTATTTCTCGATAGGATTGACAGTGGTCCTTTGACTTTTACTTTTATTTTTAGCTAGCACTTCAGAAGCCAAACTCAAAATACTTGAAATGGCTTGATACTGTCTTTAAATTAGTCACCCATCTTGAAGCAATAGGAGAATGCTCCTGAAAAAGAGACCAGAGCCATTGTGTCACTGCCAAGAAATCACCCCAACCCCGAACTTTGGTTCTTCTTTCATCTCAAAGCTCGCCAGCTAAAAGCCAACTCATATTCCTCAGATCCAACCCTCCCCCTGCCCCCATGCAGCAGAGGAAGCCCTGCAATTCTCAGAAGACAAAGCACAGGAATTAAAAAAAAAATCAGTCTCTAAGTTTATAACTGGACAATTTTGTTGTTAAAGGCCAAGCGCACCTAAATATGTGTCATCACACCAGTATATGTTTGCCCCCCTCTCATTTTATATAACCCTGAGCAACAAAGCCAACAAGAGAAAAACACACAGGTATAAGGTCAGTTCAAGGGTTCACCAAAGGGCTCAGAAGCATAGAATCAGCAGATAGCACACTTCACGGGTTGCTAAGAGACCTTAATCTGGGGGAAGAATCAGAATTAAGTTTTTGTTAAGAGGTTTATCATTCCCTACCCTGATCTGTCAATACAGATAGTCTATAGGAATCTTAGCCTTGCAATTATATAGCTGAAGTAATTGGAGAAAAAGATAGGAGAAACGGTTTGAACAGGAAAGATGATAGCTTAAGAATTTGCTAAGTCACTTGGGTAGAATCGTCTTGAAATTGCCTTAGGCAAGTATAACGGGTTTAGGAGATTTTCTTTTAGGAAAAAGAGAAAAAAACGTCTTAAGCACTACTGTGCAGCTTTGCACCTAGTGGACTAACAGTGATCTGATAACATAGTTATCAGATTCATCTAAGTGGAAGGACTATTGATGGTATCTGCCCTGTGTAAAATGTCTGCCTGTCTGCACTCTCCCACATGCCAACCAGGCCAGCCCTGCTTAGCTCTTATTCTCAGGGCAATATGGACAGAGACCATTGTGCCATTGCTTTGAGTTACTTACTTTTTAATTTCAGAAAAGAAAAAGAAGAAGATGCCATTTCCATGTTCATAATGTAAGGGAGTGTGCCCATGGAGAAAGAGGCACAGAGTTTGAAGACGTTTTCTTTAGTTTCATACTTTGTGTATAAACCTAATGAAAAAGCTATACAGCACATAGCTGCCATATTCCTCTAATATTATCCAGAATTAATAATTTCCTCCATTTGACAATGATTCATTCTTTCTTTCAGTAATGAGGAAAGGTTGGTAAGTGTGTTAGAGAGATGCACTGAATGGTAGATACAGATAACGAAGACATTATATATTTAAGACATAGCTTCCTAAGAAGGAAAATCTCAAAAAAAAAAATCTCAGTACAAGAACCCAAGTGAAGACAGTGCCATCTACACAGTGTCCTTACCTAAACCACATTCCATAGTCAGAGTGTGTCAACTCTGCTTATAAACTATGTATCTATCACGTTGGAGATAAAAATCTACCTTCTCACCAACCAAACACCTTGCTGTTTTTAGACATACATTTTCATTGTTTTCTTTCATGCAGAATATTTCTTCACTCTCTGTAATAATATATTTTTTAAAAAACTAGGATCCCTTAGCTTTGCTGTGTTTTGTTTTGTTTGTTTGCTTTGTTTTGAGATAGGGTTCCATGCAGTTAAGTGTGAGCTCCTAGTCCTCTTTTCTTCCCATCCCACGTGCTGGATAATAGGTGTGAGACACCAGGCTGAACTGATAGGCCACAGGTTTTAATACCAGCAAGAGATGTTTAGATGCATGACATATTAGGAGATCCTGTGGGTAGATTGAGGCTCTGTTCAATGGGAGGGAAAGAAGCAGCAGCTCCCCCATGGCTTTCCACATCTGGCACCAGAATCTTGGTTGCTACATACCGTTTTCCACTTTCCACAGGTGAGAAATTATCCTTAGAGAAATGGCTGACCACTGTGTAGAAGTGGATCATCTGTTGGCAGCATAAAAATAAAGAAATTGCTAAATTACAAGAGATAATTACAGATATAAGTGGGCACTAGAAAGAGTAATATGCTAAGAGAGAGGTCACCTTTTGGTATAGTATTTGGGGAAAGACCTAGAAAGAAGAGTCATTCAAGCTCTGATTCAAAGAAGGAAAAGCTAGCCCTCTGAGGAATGTAGAAAATTAGACACAAGGGAAGGAAAGTTAAAAGACCTTATGTCAAAATGCTCAGTCTTCACAGAAAAGGGAAAAGTCCTAGGTTTGTACGATAACACTGTCCAGTGCTAGTGGGGTGCCAGGGTGGCCAGGGCGGATGTGAATGGGCATCACACAAGGTTGGGATGACAGCATGAGCTCATAGCTCAGGTGGAATCAGAAAGCCCTGCAAAAAAAGTTCACATGGATAGTCACATGATCCGGCTCCGTGCTCAAAAGAGCACTCGGCTGCTTTGTGAAAAAAAAATTAGAGGCAGTGTGAGAAGGAAGAAAAAGACAGATAGGAGAGGATTAGGAAAGCCCAGGCAAGAAATAACGGTGGCCTGCATGAGGGTGCTGTCAGCAGATAAAAATATATGGATGGATTCAGATTACATTTCAGAGTTAAGGACGCCAGGATTTATATGAGATTAAATGTGTGATGCGGCTGAAGAAAGGGGTGGGTTAGAGGACAATGCTCAGGTTTCTATTTGGGGATTAGGTTAAAAGAGGGAAAATGACAGCTTTACTCTGGGCATGGTGGTTTTGATTAGTGTTTTAGACACCAAAACAACTATCACATAATTGGGGAAGTAGCAAAATTCTTAGGACACTGTGCTTTTTTCATACCATTTTTTTTTTTACAACATAAAGATATACTATTTCAGTAAGAGCCTCTGTATCATTCTTTTTTAAATGAAGAGTTAAAGGAATATGGTTGTCTGTAAATTTAAATAGTGAATTACGCACTTAGGAAAGGAGAAATCTTAAAATCGACTTCAATAATATATGAGACAAATTATAAGAAATTTTTTATTTTTAAGACAGTCCAAGATCTGCAATTGAATAAAAGAGACTGTAAGATAGACTGGAGAAATAACTTTGGAGCAATAATAATTCAAATAAGAATGTCTGTTAAGGTGCTATGTAATCTAATTCAACAGAGACATTAAGAATGAGACTATATAAAGCCTGGTTTAAGAGAAAGAAAAAAGATGTTACAGAAGAGTGGTAATATGTGTCCTGATAATGTTTTTACATGCATTACTAATGTTTATAGAGCCACATTCAGTGAGAAGACGGATTTTATTATTTTTTTCCAGTGTGTTCATTCTAGACTTTATTACAATTGATGAAAGTGAAGTTAAATGAGTAGTATAATTTTTTAAAATGCTATTTCTGGAAGTTTTCATAAGAGTAAGCTAAAAATATTAAGAACCACAGCTCACAAAAAAAATTGGGGATGTACCAAGCAAATATGGAGCAAAGTTGGGCTACCAGTTTCCTGAGGTGGGGGGGGAAGAATATCTGCTCTACTTGAGTGAAAAGGAAATATATTAGAAGAAAATTAAATAGCACCTGGCTAGATGATATTGAAGATATGAATAAATGAATTTGTTCTTCATTATAAATATGTTTATGTCAAAGCCACCTCAATTGTAGACAAGTATACCTTTTTCAAATCTGACTCAATGTCCGGTTTTAAGATAAAATTTTCAAATTATGTTTATTTTGTGATTTCTTTTTTTATTTTGTCTTTTCTTATAGAAAAGTAACATGAGAGAAAATCATATTCTTAATATAGAACTTTGGTAATCTTTATTTAATGTACAGAAGCATTTAAAATGGATTTCAAAAACATTTTTATGAAAAATGGATTTCCATGAAAATGGTTTCACTATGGCATTTCCATGAAGCCAATTATTTATTATTTATTTAATTTATTCAGATTACAACTCAATTGTTTTCCCCTCACTTGTATCCTCCCATTGAAGCCAATGATTTTAATTTAAAGTAGGTGTGGCTTTTTGTATACTGACAACTCAATTTCTTTTTGACAATGTACTGAATCTGGAAATCAAAGAATCTCTGTTATGTGCAACTTTCCTTCTCTATAAACTGTGAGAGCTTTTAAATGGCATAGAAAGGCCAAAGAAAAATCAATGCTGAAATGAGTAAGTGAACGCTGGTCACTGGGTCTGAATGCGTCATCATTAGGCCCCCACATGATTTTAAACAAATTCTCAGCGTTACTCAACACAACATGCATGGTCTCCAGTGAGAAAAGAAATTACATTTACTACTTCTATTTGCATAGTGCCTTAAAGAATCAGAATGTGGACACTAGAAAACATGAAGCAGAGAAAGAAAGAATCATCAAACAGTAAGATAATCCAGTGACAATGGGGCAAATTTGCAAAGCTGCAATTCCATTATACTCTTAAGAACCTCAAAAAACTGCCCATCCCTGAGGAAACACAGGCCTCCCAAAATAAAACAAGACATAAAAGCTAGCACAGCCAATAATGACACTTGAGAGGACTTCTATGACACACGCTTATAAAAGAAAGCGCTACCCAGAGAGTGGAATGTGTCACCTTGATCTAGTGCAGGGCTGCTTAAACTTTGTACTTGTGACCCCTTTTCACCCAACAAACTTTTACACAATGGTACTTATGCAGGCGTATAAACTAGGCATACGTAGGAAACATTTACAGACAATCAATCGCATAGAATTAAAAAAAAAATACTTTGGCACTGTGCAACTTGATGATTTATTTGGAATGAACTCAAATTTACATATCAATAAGATGGGTGTGCTTGTTTATTTTTGCATAAAGATATCTCGTCTGTATACATGATACTGTAAGATGTAGGGACTTCTGTCAGGGTTGCTCAATATTTTGGTTTGATAGGGCAGCACTTTGCATAAACATGAAATGGTTGAAGGATTTCAGAACCATCCTAGAATTATTGCAAGGACTGTCCTAAGCTCAGAGTGAAATTCTCTTCCAGAATTTTTTTTTTTTTTATAGAACTCAAGTCAGCAACTCAGAAAGCACTTTCTCGAGTTGAACACTCCAATATGAGTAATGCAGGCTAAGGAAAATATTAATGCTCTTTGTTTTTACATAATCAAGCCACCATATTTCTTATTTATGGGTTTTACTAGATGAGTAAGATTTTTCTTCTTCCTTCGTTCTGTCCTTTATCCCCATTAACTAATGTGTTTATTCACTTTACATCTGATCTCCTCCCCCGTCCCTCCTGTCTTCCCCCATTCCTCCGTCTTCCCTTTCTCTCGGAGAAGGGGAGGCCTCTCATGGGTTCAAACTCACCCTGGCACATCAAGTCCCACCACGACTAAGTTCATCTTTTCCTTCTGAGATTAGGCAGGCCTGTCCCGCTAGGGGAAATGGATCCAAAAGCAGTCAACAAAATCAGACACAGTCCCTGCCCCAGTTGTTAGGGGATCCACATGATGTCCAAGCTGCACATGTGCTATATATTTGTAGGGGGTCTAAGCCGAGCCCATAAATGTTCTTTGGTTGGTGTAAACCACCATATTTCTGTTAGGGCAGAAAACATTGTATGTACAATGACACAGTGTAATGAACCAGTGATCTGAGCTGTGTGGAGAGAGTTCGTAAGTTTACGACGTGTGACAGCAGGGATGGTGTAAAGTGTACATAGTTTCTTCAGAGCAAAGGGTGAAATAAATTTCACAAAATGCAACACGGATGAGCTGCCAGACAGCTAAGATTCTTTGTGTGTTTTATTTTGAATTTACTTTGTTGTCATTGCGTATTTAGAAACATTTACTTTTGAGAACATTTTCATGACTCTCAACTTGAGTTATGCAGCCCCAAATAAGGCTGCCACAGTTTAAAAAACAGAGGTTTCAGATATAACCCTTAATATAGTACTCAAAAGTCATTTTTTTATTAATCTTTATTTATAACAAAAGCAAGACTTGTACTTTCTCACACCAAGCCTCGCTGAGGATGGACTGTAGAATTTTCCTTTATTGTGTTGCATCCAGAAAATGAACAGCCGCGTGGTGACTGTGGATAGCTGCTGTTCGCTCCAAATTCCCTCACACTATGTAGCTCTCCATTATGAAGCCATGTCTTCTTTGAATTTAATCCTGTTTTCAAAAATGAGGAGAAATTAAGAATATGTTTAACGTTTTTGGTAATGCAAAAACTTAACCCCTCCTTAAAGTATCATCCTGAGGATCACAGTACAGGCAGGTAGAGCTAGCCCCAAGGAGTCAAAGCCACAAGTTCAGAACCAGCCTGGGCTAATTATTGAGTATAATGGGCAACGTTGGTTACTTAGTAAAACTGTGGTTCAAAAACATAAGTATACAAACTATTTTAATAATTGATAGTGATATAGTCCTGCTCGTTGTAAAAGTCTTCTTGACAATTTTGCCTATTACTCCTTTCTTTGCTTATAACACAGCAGAGAATGTTCCTGGATTATTTAACTAAAAACAGTCTCATTTGCTTTCCCCAACAGAACACCTATCATATCCTACGTCTCATGCTAATGCTCTTCCCTTGACCTGCTGCAGTGGGTACCCACTTCTGCACATTCACTGAGTGTCGCCCAGGATGTTATCTGATCTCACTGGGTACTCTGTGCCTTTTTACAGTTGAATTGATAACAAAAATAAAATCAGCAGTTGGATTTCTTCATATTATTGATAATGCATTGAGTTTATTTCAAATTCAAAGGACTCAATTCCATTTTATGAGGTGTTCATGTAGGCATTTTTTTCCTATAGCTTTTTTTGGTATACACTCCATCTTCAAGGTTACAAGGTGGACGTCATGGTTAACCAGAGGATAACTGAATTATTTTCAGCTCATACTCACTCTTCTACAAATACTCTCTCATGCATTCCCTCTTTTCTTCAATCTGGTTCTCCAGCCACCACTGTCCCTAGAATCTGAAGTCTTCTGTAAATCCGAATGGCGTTCCTTTCGCTTCTATCAAAAGGACCATGGAAAACATGAGACCTTTGCATCCTCAGACCTGCACTACTAATGCTGAAAAGGCTAGGGTAAGAAGAGTCATGGTGCAGGCCAGACTGAACTGCAGAATGAAACCCTATCTTTAAAAAAAAAAAAAAAAAAAAACACTTTCACATGAACTCTGGTTCCCCATATTTGACCACGTCCCCTTGATGGGGAGGCCTGGTGGCACTCAGAGGAAGGAGTTACCAAGGTTACCAAGAAGAGACTTGATACTCTATGAGCATATACAGGGGGAGGAAATCCCCCTCAGTCACAGTCATAGGGGAGGGGAGTAAGGGGAAAATGGGAAAGAGGGAGAAATGGGAGGATAGAAGGGATGGGATAACAATTTAGATATAATATGAATAAATTAATAAAATATATTAGAAAACAGAAAAGGGGGATGGAGGGGAAAAGGAAAAAGGAGATAAGGCGGGAATAGATGAGAGGTGAGGAGACGGAAAGGGAGGGAAGGAAGAGAGAAAGATGGATGAGGATGAAAACTGAAGGGAAAGGGGAATGAAGAAAAAGTGAAAATATTTTAAGCTGCACTTTCAGGATCAACTTTGTCTGAAGTGTTTATTCCATGTTACACTTGGAGTCTACTCCCAAAGTGATATTAAATAGACAAAATTCGTTATCCTTCAGTGTCACCTCCATCAATGAAAAGGAGAATAAAATCTACAGGCATTTGTAGTGTATTTTTGAGATTCTGTCTTAAAAAGAAAGCAATCTCAATAAGAAAGCCCCAGAAAGTGTGAGTAAAAATTTTGGCTTCTGATATGCATATCTTTTAAAAGATAATGTGCTGCCTATTAGCAGTGGCACACACCTGTAATCCAAGCACTCAGGGAGGCAGAGGCAGGTGGATATCTATGAGTTTGAAGCCAGCCTGATCTGGCTGGTCAGTCCAGAATAGTCAAGGCTACACAGAAAAACCCTGTCTCAAAAACCAAAAAAAAAATTTAAAAGGTAGTATAATGTTAAATTTTAAAACATTTTCAAATTTCTGTATCTTTCAAGAATATTCTTTTATTTTAAGTGAACTTGACTTATAGATGTTACAATAGTATTTATATTTGGTTTCTGGCATATAAGTTCTTAAAGTGGAAATCTATAATTTATACGTTCTGTTTAATAATCAAATGTTTTGTGTTAAACCCACAATTAATTTATTTCTACCTTGCTGTAGTTGAGTTATGGTAAAAATTAATAAAGAAAAAATTAAGTAAATCAGGAAAGTATAAAATCAGACTTTATATTATATTCTTAAAGTTATTTCTGCATACATTTTTAACTTATCTACATTTTCTGTAGTCTTTAAAATGTTGCCTTTATGTCCTTAAATATCTCTTTAAAACATTAAGGAAATTTAACATGCATATGTATATTCTAATAATATAAACTATAAAATAAAAAATATGCAACCTAACATTTTGTTAATTGCTATCCAAATAGTTACAATAAAGTCACCAGAGAGGAATCTGTAGTTGAAACCACCCACTGTACTTTCAATATGCTCAACAACTACAGAATGAATTTTCCATCATGATCACAATAAGAGAAAAGATGTCAAGTAATTTCATACTTTTCAAAACGAAGGTGAACGGAGAAAATGCTCATTTCTAAACGTAACATCTAACTAATACAATAGTATAGGTCTGTATAATAGTTGCAATAGAAACCAACATTTGAAAAAAGCTGAAAATAATTTTGGCATATTCAGGTAATGTATACATTGAATATAGTCCTTTTATTTCAGACAGTAACAAATCCCATTTAGTTCTGCTTATTGTATAAACTGAGTAATAACAACTCTGTCAGATATGCAATTGAGACCTAAAAATTTCCCCATACTCCAGCTTCCAGCAGCTCCTACAGAATTTGTGGTATTACATACGTGACCCTCACTAATGTACTCTTTTGTAACAACTCTTCCAACAATGGAAAGAAGAATTTTACTTTTGGTTATTTAAAATGACAGTATTAAATTTAATATCTATATTCTGATTGGACATAAACACAGTGTTCTTTCCTGGTGGATTAAAATCAAGTCTACGACTACGGTCATTTAAATTCTTGAAGTCTCACTTTATCACTCATAATGTGGGGATGACAATTGAATATACTTTACAAGAAGAATGTGAATTCTGAATCTTATGACTGAGGAATTCTTCCCTAGTACATGACCCATGCTGAGTACTCAATGCTTAATAAATGTTTGTTGTTGTTGTTACATAAAATGTCTACTGTGTTTGATAGTAATAATACAGGCAAAGAAATCAAAGTGGGATGGCTCTTCTTTTTTCTCTGTATCCTTCATTTACTACTTAGTGTATAATACATACATATATATATATATACATATATATATATTACTTTTTATTAGAACTCCCTATGTATTGGGTTTGGAAATCTATCTGGTGCTATCTCAGAAAAATGGGAATAGGGCTTCCTCAAGACCCAGCTATTCCACTCCTTGGAATATACCCAGAAGATGCTCCAGCACACAACAAGAAAATTTGCTCAATCATGTTCATAGCAGTCTTATTCATAATAGCCAGAACATGGAAACAGCCTAAGTGTCCATCAGTAGAAGAATGGATAAAGAAACTGTGGTACATATACACTATAGAATACTATTCAGCTATTAAAAACAAGGAATTCCCGAAATTTGTGGATAAATGGATTGAGCTAGAAATGATCATAATGAGTGAGTTAACCCAGAAGCAGAAAGACTCAAATGGTATATACTGACTTATATCTGCATATTAGCCCAAGGGGCATGTCCCACGAAAGCCTTCACTTACCAGGAAACTGAGACAGAGGGGAGGACATTCTAGTGGGACTCTAGATGAGAGAAGCATGGGAGAATGGCAAAGTAGAAGGATCCAGAGGGTCCTAGAAGCCTACAAGTAGAACATTATGATAGGCAGATTTGGGCCCAGGGGTCCCGCTCAAACTAAGGCACCAGCCAAGGACAAGACAGGCCGTAAACCTTAAACCCCTACCCAGATCTAGACAATGGACAGAACACTTTCCACAGTAGAGTGGAGAATGGGATATTACTTTCTCACATACTCTGGTGCCTCAACTTTGACCATGTCCCCTGGAGGGGGAGACCTGGTGGCACTCAGAGGAAGGACAGCAGGTTACTAAGAAGATACTTGATACCCTATGAACATATACAGGGGGAGGTAATCCCCCTCAGGAACAGTCATAGGGGAGGGGAATAAGGGGAAAATGGGAGGGAGGGAAGAATGGGAGGATACAAGGGATGGGATAACCATTGAGATGTAACAAGAATAAATTAATAAAGTAAAAAAATAAAAAATAAAAACATAAAAAAATAAAATAAAAAATAAAATAAAATGTTATGTGATAAAAATAAGTTTGGAAAATGCCAGGTAAATTTAAGCAGCATTGTTGGCATCATTAAAAAGATAATGTCTATTGGAAATCCTCAAAAGCAACTCTGTAGTTTTCCTGGTGCCTAATTGAATGTACTGCCACATCTCCAAATTTCCCAGTGATACCATTTTCTCAGCAAGGTCCTTTAACAGTTTTCTGCTTGTTGAGCATTAAAGCCTTGAGACATTAGTGGCATGCAAGATCATCAAGAAAAGTGACTATCTTTCTGAAAATTACCCACCACCACCACCACCCCTTGCAGAGGGGAATGCAAACACTGTGAAAATCTTTGTTGTTGTTTGGTTGGGTTTCTCTGTGTATCCCCTCCAAGATTTTTACTGTCTTTTCACAGAACAACCCTCACAGCTGGTGAGGCTATGGAACATAGGCCTTTATTTACCAGCCTGGCTCAGAAAACTGAGTGTTGACAGACAGACGGTGCTGCTTTTCAGATCTATCTTTGTGATGGTTCCCTAAACATGGGCCCTCAAGTATTATTGTTTGAGACTTCTATGAATTTTTGCTTAGATGTTGAAAGCAGAAATCTTTACCCATGAAAAACATCTCCCTCCTATCCTATTCCACTCCCTACCCCAGAAGTTTAGGCATCCACTCATATTCTCCACTTAAAGACAGCATTTGGAGTGAGGAAACCTAACCTGACAGAAATCCATTGGTTCTCTTCTACAGATATCTAAAAAGACCATCATCCATTCAGAGTGAAACTTTCTATAAGGATGGGAATATTGTCTGATCACTCAAGGATTTGAGCAGCTCAAAACACTGGGAAGACCTAACTCTCTTGTGGGCTCCATAAGCATTGATAGTTTACAAAAACAACAACAACAAACTCTTTAATGATATTTAAAATATCTACAAAATATCTTGAATATTTAGAATCATACTAGCCTATTGAAAAAACAGTATGAGAGAGTATATTTCAGAATGCAATTACATTTCTTGCTATTATTTTATAATAAAAGGATAATTATATTTGTTAGTAATGCAATGAATTGATACACAAACAGCCTTTATTATTTTTAGCTTTTGTTTGTTTTGGGGAGCATTCCAAGGGTGGAGGGCAGATATGAAGGGACAGGGAGATGAGTCGGATTAGGGTGCATGATGTGACAAATCACAAAGAATCATTATAAAGTTAAAAATAAAATAAAATAATATCAAGTATGTAGCAAGGGAAATAATGTTAATGTCTGTTAATAACAACCTTATATTTTATTTGAAGCATAAATGCAAAGGAATAGTCTTAGTTTCAACTAATGGATATAATTAAGCTGGATATGGTGGTACACACCTTTAATCCTACCATTCAGGAGGCATAGACAGATCTCTGTGAGTTCAGTACCAGCCTGAAATATATGGTGAGTTCCAGGCCAGTCAGGGTGACATAGTAAGGCCCTGTTGATTGCTCACAAAATACAAAGGAAGGTAGACATTGGGGCACAAACACCTCATGTACCAATCCTCTCGACATTCCATCAGTTCCTATCAGGGACAAAGTACTGACTAACACTGCAGCTAAAAGATTTGACTTCACTTCAAGCATGGTTTTATCTCTTGTGCAGATCTATGCATCTTGCTCAGATCACTTGCAATACTGCAGCTTAGATGTGACGACTAGTAAGAAAAGTATTATTGCGTTTATGTTTCGCTGTAAAAAGCAGTTATACAATGCTCCCTGCAAAACCTAGTTCCACAATAGAGCTTGATAGCAAGCAACAGGACATACCTAAGTTCAAGATCTGTCAATGTACATCTGTGTACAGAAGACATAAGCCTAGACAAGGGTCTCCTGGTCTAAGGTCAAGTGAAGAGCATCATTCATTTAGACAATTCAAATCATTTCTTTAAAATTCAAATTTATGAAGTGCCTATAAGGTCAAGGAAGCTAGAAAGTGGCCACTGCAGGGAAAGATGGAAAGAAACATTAACGGAAGGAGAGTTACCAGGGATTGAGGAACAAGTGATGTGAAAGTAAGATTATCCTAGGACTGGGAAGGTTTAAGCAGAGATAGGGAGGAGGAGAGGATTTAAGGAGGGTTAACACTATCCTTCTGAAAATGAGACGGCCACTGCACTCATAAACTCACCAACGATGTAGTCAGACCTGCACCAACACTGGTTACGTCACCATTTCATTTCGTTTTGTTTTTGGTTGGTTGGCTAATTGGTTGATTTTTGGTTTCGGTTTTTCAAGATAGGGTTTCTCTGTGTGTCCTTGGCTGTCCTGTCCTCGCTCTGTAGACCAGTCTGGCCTCGAACTCACAGAGATCTGCCTGTCTCTGCCTCCTCGAAGGCTAAGATTACCGGGTGCAGGACTGCATCCAGCTGTCTCCATTTTATTCCGTGTTGGGGAGCAGCTTATGAAACCCTGACCTCTCACTGACACTATTGGTTGTTAATGAGGACTGGAGGAGTGGGGGAAATTTTCTTCTGTGAGGTAGCCACTTATAATTGTCCACTTTCTGAAAAGTAACCCACCACTCTTCCTCATGTAAGCAACCTTAATTATACTCAGTGAATGGGGGAAATGGCATCACATAGAAACAAACTTATTAGAAAAACAGAGGATGAATGAAAATGAGACAGGGGAGTGAAAATGCCAGTACTCAGAACATACATGTGTGTAACAGTCAAAAATAAAAACAAGGAAGTAAATAGATTTAAATTTAGGAAGAGAAAATAGCTTACATCTAACACTTTAAATGTAAAGTGTGGTTTCTAAATAGAAGTAATTAATTTGAAGGGGAATATGAGTTAAAATATGTTTCTCCCAGAAGTATGTTTCAGATCATTTAAAAGAGGAATCTGGGGTGTTCATTAAACTCTAGATAAGGAGGGAAAACCCCAAAACACTATTGGGGTTCCTGTAACAGCTGACTCCGTTTTTACACATAGAGGTGCAAAGTGTTCATTAACAGCCATGACATAAATGAGCCTTTCCCTAGGCAGCCTCAAGTAATGCACACAGCATTATTACAGAAGGTCTTAATTGAGTGATATTTTAAGAATTAGAGCAATCTTAACTATGCTCCTCTTCTTACTAATTTAATATATGAATCCATCATTACCATTCATTTATACCCGTGTATTATAACTATTGAGACTCAAATCTTTCACATACTTAATAGTTGCCTTTCACATCTTATTAAACCAAACTTGCAAGAATTTTTTTCCCTTGGCTTTAAAATATTTCAGACTTTCAGATGAATTGAGTTCATGAGAACATGTCTGTAAATATATGTCTCCACCAAAAACCTAAGGAAACTATATATAATACTGCATATGCATGCCATGTCACATAAGCTAAATGTAGAATAAGATATCCTTTTGATGCTGTCTCAGTTCTAGGCCAAGTAAGGTTTTTAAATTTGATTTACATTTTTAATGTTTGACTACTATGAAAGATTATATTAAAAATTAAATCAAGAAGACCTGCTGAATTCTGCAGGGGCTGCTACTGACTTCCTGCTGCTGCCCATCCACCAGCAGTGCCAACCATGCCCTTAACCCTTGATACTTGGCCCTTGACCCTGCATGTGTTGACAGCTCCAACTAAATTGTTGACTCAGATCAAAAGGGAGCAGGAAACATGGCACAAACTGTCCTCAGTGATATTTGACTGATGCTGAGGTATGTTGGGGCTCTGCTTGCACTGCAGTTGAAGCTTCCCATTTAGGGTACATTGTATAGTGCTCATTGCAGACACCCCTCCCCTTTTTTTGCAAAATTCTAGGAAAAGGTTCCACATCTGAGTTTCATGACCACTGTCAGCCTTACTTTTGTAGTTTTAGCTTGTGGCATCTTCAATTTTATGAAGAATCTCATCTTTTGTTCCTTCACCATCAGAACTGTAGAGTACAATTAGAAGGTGGAAGAGAAATATGAAGGGGAAAAGGAAAAATCAATTTTATCTTCTACAATCACAGGAAATAAACTCTGGATTATCCTTCTTTATTGCATTGGACCTGACTCATCAAATGGAAGGTATTTTATCTCTCCAGCTTATTCATAAAACATCAGTATTACATTATAGGGGAAACTGGAGGGACTGGGTGAGTCACTGAGCTCCTCATCAAAGTTCATTTAGAAAAAGACATTACTCTCTGTTCCTCTGCAGAATATGAGAGGCTTGGAGAAGAAAAATAAACTCTACGGCTTTCTCAGTATTAGTCACAATGCACCTCTTTGCTGCTGAGTCGGGGGCAGATATTTGGTCCCAATATAGAAGCCAATGTTCTAAGAACTAAATGACTTCAACGATGTCCCAGAAATTGAGGTACAAAAAGAGATCATGGCCTTTTGCCTACTTGTCCTAGGCACAGGCCAGTGGAACACACTGCTCTCATAAACACACATAACTAGTAAAAGGTTACTGACCCCTCTTGTCCCACAAGCAATAATAAACTACATGCTTCTCTGAATGAACAAAGCTTTTTCTTGCACTCTTTTTAGGAGGGCATGAGTGAATAAAGTATGACACCTTGGTGTTCAAAGAAATCTTCCCAGAGTGGAAGAGGAACTACCAAAGTTAGCATTTGTTTTGAGTACAGGCAGATGAAGCAGGGTTTAAGCTGCTTAGAAGCTGTATACCAAATGTAAGAAATGGTGTTTGTCCCCAAACAAAGTCATATGATAAACACATGTGCTTGTAAAACAGCCCACTCCAAACCACGCACTGAAGTGAAAAGTGACTTGAAGATGTATTTTATTTGATGAGCCATGTACAAATCTTAGTGTATGTTCACAACCTCATTAAATATATGGCAGCCCCGTTGGAACAAACCAAACATGGTCCTGAACTTCCTCAGCTTATTCTGGGAAAAAAGAACTACTGGGCAATCTGAGCACCAGGCCACAGGCCAACCACAGCAGCCACAAGCATGACTGAATGGGTAAATTTAGAAACTAAGAGTGCTGAGCCTGGATGCTCCTTGGGAGTCTCGAGGAAAAGCAAAGAACAGTTACTTGGTGTGTTTCTCTATTTGTTCATTTACGGCATAGTTTAAAAAGCGAAGCTGTGGGATTGCAACTGCTTCCAAGTCTGTACCCTTAACTTACCTATGCATGAGGACCATTAATAAAAATCTCAGCTGCCAAGGTAAAGTCATCAAGGTTCTGCTCTGTCAATACCCACGTGAAAAATTATGTATTCTCGGTAGCGTAATCATTCTTGACCTGTGCCATCAATGTCCTAGCCTCTTATAGTGTCTCAGAACAGATTTCCTCCAACTAACTTGTGAGGGTCTCTGTGGGTAAATGGATGTGTCCTTGGGGACTCGGGCTATCTCATAATTTTTTCAA
Source organism: Acomys minous (assembly GCF_964271855.1). NCBI lineage: Eukaryota > Metazoa > Chordata > Mammalia > Rodentia > Muridae > Acomys > Acomys minous. The sequence goes on along the minus strand of NC_140483.1, from coordinate 100,760,395 downwards.
AGTTAGATTTTCATTGCTCTGATAACCTTTGAAAACTTAATACACAATATTCTGGATCATCAGCAGGATCCCAAACTACCATTTGATTTGTGCTTACAAACAAATTGATGCCACATGGTATTTCTAGAGGGAAAAAAGAAATGGCTTTAATATATAAACCATGTACTTACCCCCAAATGAAGGCCAAATGCTGTCATGATTTACTGTACAAAAGAAGTTTTCACAGCAGTTCCCAAAGGGCAAATTGGGGTGAACTGAATCATCACATGGCATAGAATAAAGTACATCCAGCAGCCCTGCCTTCCAGAAGTCAGCAAAGGCTGCTCTTTGTGCCAGGATACCAGCCTCCACCCTCATGCACACCTAGAGTAGAGGTACTCTAGGCAGGTGAAAGGGCAGCTAGTGGGTGTCTACTAGGGGCATAAGAACAGTTTAACCTTTAAGCAGGTACCAGGTTGTGAAGTCAAAAGACCGAGCAGAAGCAGTTGAAACAAAAGATTATTAGCAGAGCCTTTGTAGTGGAACTTAGATCTCTTGATATGAAAAACCAATATGCAACTGTTATAGGTACCTGAGACCTCTCTGAAAGCAGATCGCCTATTCTAAACTAGGGAAGATTGCTCCTGCTGTACAAAGGTGAGGAAGATATTAAGGAAATTACACATCACAGGGAAAATGACCCATACCTAGAGACCGAGAGGGGCATTTTTTACGACCTCATAGAAAAGAAAATCTAAATTATCCTAAAGCTGATATTGAGGTAAACCAATACATAACTTACAGTGAGTCACAGATTTAAACTGATGAAGGAGAAGTTTCAGATGAAAGACCACAGTAGAGTTGGTACCCTTCTGAGAAGCTCAGGCTCAAAGCATAGCGAGTACAAATAGGGTTAGTCACGAAGTTGGAATACATGCTAAAACACCCACATACAGGATGGCCTGTTTTAACCTTAAATGTTTGAGCTGTGTGCTTTTCTCTTCCTTCTCTTCTCAGGAAGTCTCTAAGAGCACTGGCAATGTTTTTGCAGATAAACATGGAGAAATTATTATTTTTATTTTTTATTTAAATAATTTATTCAGTTTCAGTTACATTTCAGTTGTTATTCCCGTCACTTGTATCCTCCCATTCCCCACTCCCTCTTTTGCCCTATTCCCCTCTCCTAGGCCGGTGACAGATGGGGACCTCCTCCCCCACCATATGATCACAGCCTATCAGGTCTCCTCCTGGTAACCTGCTTACCCTTCTTCTGAGTGTCACCAGGCCTCCACACCAAGGGGAAGTGGTCAAATAAGGGGCACCGCAGCTTATGTCAGAGTCAGTCCCTGCTTTCCACACAACCATGGAGAATGAGCTGTCCATTGGCTACATCTGAATAGGGTCTATGTTTACTGCGTGTGTTGTCCTTGGTTGGTACAGTACTTTGAGCAGACCCGCCTTGGCTCCACATCTACTATCAAGGCTGGAGAGATTATTTTTATCTGAAAGTGCACACTCTTGTGCCCTTGAAAGGGAGAATTGTCTCTTGCAAAATACCTGAGGAATCTTAAGAGCTTACGATGAAAGACTAAGATGGATTGAGCAGTAAAGTGCTTGCCTCAGAAGACTGAGGACCTGAGTTCAGATCCCCAGCATGAACATGAAAAGTCAGGTGTGCCAGGGCTTGCCTATGATGCCAGTACCAGGGCAGGAGAGAGAGGATGATCCTTGGTCCTTTCTCACCTGCCATGTAGCCAAAGCAGTGAGTAAATTCAGTGAGAGACCTTGTCTCAAAACTACAAATTAGAAAGAGATTGGGGAAGATATTCCATATCAACCTCTGGCTTCTATACACATAAGCAAACTACACATAAATACACACACACACACACAACTGAACCTTTGAAAGATACACAGCTTTGTTAGCCACTGGCACAGCCCAATCTTCCAGAATTATTAACAAGAAACCACATGTAAGGTTTTGATTTCCACAGAAGAGTAATTTATAGATAATTTGGGAAGTAGGGTCTGCTTTGGATGTTGTGAGATCTGTGTCATAAGTCAGCCTGGGAAGCTGAGTCTGGATGTCCAAAGCCCCCACCCGACCCCCCACCCCAGGAAATGTACAGCTTGCAGCTGCAGTCCTGAAAATCAGAAAAGTAGATTTCAGCTCACAATTGAAATGTTGAAAGCTTCAAATTGAATTCTAACATAATGAGATCTTGAGGTGGAAGATCTTAAGAGTGTGTTGAACTTCGATAGCTGAGTGTATGATCTCAGATTCAGTCAATTAGAATGGTGAACTGGCTTGTACCTTTACCCCGGCCCCACCCAAGCTCGTGAGTCCATTATAATTTAGGCACAGAGAGTATTGTAATAGCAGGAGAAGAGGAAGAATGTATTTAAAAGATCCATCTTAATTGCAGTTTATGTGCAGCTGCGCAAGAACCCTACCCTTTGGAAAGTTAGGCAAAAAACTTTCTGGACATTTAGGATGCTCTGCTTTATTTGTGAATGGTTCTGTGGGACCATCTGCTTCTTATCCATGTACACTGTGCCAAGGAAATAACTTGTGTGTGTGTGTGTGTATGTGTGTGTGTGTGTGTGTGTGTGTGTGTGTGTGTGTGTGTGTGTGTGTGTGTGTGTCCCTTACTTTGTAACACATCTGCTAATTTCGGTGAAGAAAAAAATGGATGATGAGATATTTATTCATGTATATAATCTTCCTTTTCCTTTGCTTTCTTTAAAAACCAAAATTTTATAACTTTATTTCCCTAGATAGGGATAGAAGTCAGGCAGAAATTACTTAAAGAAAAAAATGACATTAATATTTCAGTTTAGGTGTCAAATGCAGAGGAAACTTTGCAATATAAAAGGATTGTGAATTCACAGATAATATTACCGATGGTATTTTATCTCAATGTACACCATATAAGTATTAGGAATTCATTTTTAGTCTGAAATAAATATGCAATTTAATATAAAGTATTTAAAATAAAATTAAACATTATCCATTAAGTTTGTTTCATTTTTGTTATATTTCATTCATCTTACCTCTTCCTTGAAATCTCATTCCATAAGCATGTTTTATTAATGATCTATTAATAAGCGTTCATTTAAAACATGACTGATTAAAAAGTAGACCTAATTTTAAGTAAGTGTTCTGAAAATGTTCCTTTATTGAATTCAATGAGGTTGAGGTTCTCATTTGTATGGCTAGCGGGTGAATTACGGCAGTGCATGCTTGTTTTATCATTATAATGAAAGCAGAGCTTGTATGTGCAACACTAATTAAAATTCTGCTCTGACCCATATAACTGCAGCCTCTCCCCCAAATACATTATTTTTAAATCTTTATATTAAATTTACTACGTATGTGCATGATAATGAAAGTATCTATCTTTAGTATAACATAATCAAGGTTAACAGAAAGCAAAAATTAGGTTCAGACTTTTTAATACTGCAGGGTACATTTTTAGGACCCTACAGAGAGAATTAGTCACACAACTGCCATTAACTTTAATGGAACCTATATGGGCAAACGGTATGCTGAAATTCCTAGGAACTTAATGTCAGTGGAGTTTACTAGCTCCACTCCTTTTCCTCTTTGGACCTCTACTTTGGGCTACTTTCACTTTCTCATGATCCACAGAGAAAACCAGTCAATAAAAATGATTAGCATAAAAGTTTCCATGTTTTATAAGCTTACATTTTCTATACATCTGCCAAAAGTTAAAAATCTGAAAATAATACATGTACTATTTCTTTACATTTCAATGAACAATTAAATTAAACTAAATGACAGTTTAAATATATAAATTTGAAAATGCTTTGTGAACATGAACATTGTGGATTCATTACTTTCTAATGTTCATTCATGTTGTTCATTCTTATTTGAAATTAGTAAGAAAGTCAGAGTTTAAAAATAATTTTAGGAGGCCAATGTCTTATTCATTAGGCTGGAGAGACCTAGGATAGAACCCAGAGGAAGGGGAAAAAAGGGAGAGAAAGAAAGGAAAAGTCAATAAAATGATTCCTAATATTCCTATACTCATAAATCAGTGCCACCACCAATCAGAGACGCTTCCTCTCGAAGGCAGCTGACGGAAATAGGTGTAGAGACACAAAGCCAAACATTAGGTGGAGCTCAGAACCCCGCCCCCAAGAGGATTATAGGACCCATAGGACACCACAAGGGAAAAACAAAACTGCAGGTTCAACTAAGCTGGGCTCATAGAGGCTCACGGAGACTGACCTGCCAGTCAGGAAGCCTGCAAGGAACTGACCTAGGCCCTCTTCATATATGTTACAGTGGTGTAGTTTGGTCCTCTCGTGGGATTCAAACAGTAGAGGCAGCTGCTGTCTCTGACTCTCTTGCCTGCCTTTTGGACCCTTTCCTCCTATTGAGTTGCCTTGTCTTATTATAACCTGTTATGCTGTGTTCCATTGATGTCCTCTCGAGGCCTACTCTTTTCTGAATGGAAACAGAAGAAGAATGGATTTGGGGGGGAGAGGAAGTGGGTGGGAGGGCTGGGAGGAGGAGAAGGAAGGGAAACAGCAGTCAGTATATATTGTATGAGAAAAGAATAAATATATTTTAAAAATAATAAACATTGAATGACTTTAGGTTGTCATATTTGATTATTTGTATTTGGAGTAAAATATAAAATATTTCTGCACCTCTATAAATTGCTAGTGTTAAAATATTTTGTGCCGCCCTTTGACATTGTTGAGAAAAGATGCAGGAAAAAATCAAAAAAGGTCAAAAAGGAACCCAAATTTTTCATAACTGATATCAGGAATATCTTCCTATAACACATTACAATCTTCTTGGTACTGGGATAAAGTTATAATCTATCAGCAATTTTAGTGTGTTTAATATTTTCATTCACATGTAGGGAGAAAAAAAGAATAATTAGTAAATACTCTAATGTCAACTTAACAAAGATGTTCAAAGAATAATTAAATTTAGAAACAATAAAGTAGCTTTCAGCTTTCTATTCTCACATTCAAATAGATGTCTATATTTAGGCCTTCCGGAAGTTAACAATTTAAAATATTAACATTATCCATAAAAAGAACTGTCAGTGTAAATTTCAGAGAAATTTTGTTTTACATTACTTCGGCATCTAAATAATCAAAATTGAGTTTATCTAATAACAGTCGTGGTATGATCACATTGCATGACAGATAGTAATAAAGGCACTAATAAGAATAGAGACACCAATAATTAACATAATTGCATGTTAGACAAGGAGTTCAGGAAAACAAGGATTAGCTAAATTTAATTGGTACATAAGAGAAGTTTTCTCTTACAACATTGGTTGAAAGACTCTGGAGATGGGATCAGTGTGTCCAATACTTGTTTTGAATCCAATTAAACCCATTGTTTCATCAAGCTACATTTGGGTGGAATCATTTATTTTCTGTTCTTGGTTTCCAGTCTTGGGTGAAAAAGTTCACACGACATCCTATAATGATATTTTCCAACTTTAGAAAACATTTCAAAGTAACGCACAAAACATGTTAGAATGCCTGCAGTCTTGGATTTACTCGACGATGAAATGGAAAGGGGGAGGAAGGAAAAGAAAAAGAAAGGGAGCAGCAAGAGGAGGGAGGGAAGGAACATTTCAACTGCGAAGACACCTTTTTAAATAGTATGTTTCTCTTTAACCTATTGTGTATATCCTAATAGGTCTTAGTTAGGACTTTATTGCTGTGAAGAGACACTGTGTCTAAGGCAGCTCTTATAAATAAAACCATTTAATTGAGGCTAGCTCTTAGTTTCAGAGGTTCAGTCCAGTATCATCTTGTCAGGGAGCATGGCAACCTGCAGGCAGACATGGTGCTGGAGGAGAATTCTATATCTTGATCCACAGGTAGCAGAAGGGGAGACTGTAATTCCACAGTGGGTGGAACAGAATGAAAGAAGACCTCAAAGGTGACCTCCACAGTCACAGACACAGGCCACACCCACTCCAACAAGGGCACACCTCCTAATAGTGCCACTCCTTTTGGGCTAAGCACTCACACTCATCTATGGGGACCAAACCCATCCAAACCACTGCACCATTTAGCTGGAAGTTAAAAATAAAGAGATAATTATCCAGAGGGATGTCTTCTATCCATCTCCTTCTAAAGATACCCACCTATTCGTGCAATACACTAGTTGAAGACTTTCATCATTATCTATGTAATAAGCTTGTCAGTTTTCAAAGATGTTTGCTTTCATCAGTGTTCCTCCATCTCTTACAGTTCTGGTTTTACCGTGTCTGGTTTAAAAATCCAAGTGCTGAAACGTAACAGACTGGCAACAGTACCATGTGGCCTTCAGATGGTAATTAAGTCACAGAAGAGTCTGCCAGCCTGAGGTTATTCTTCCCTCTCAGCCAGTTTGAAGTTGCTTGTGCCTTTCCTCTTCATTTTCCTGCCGTGTGAATATGCTGGGTTCCACCCTGTCTGAGGATAAAATGCAGTATGCAAGGCTCTACCTAGGAATCACAGGATGGATCCTCAGCAGACAATGAAAGTCTCGACACACTGATCCTGCACTTCCCAGAGAGGAGAACCTATGAAAACAACTGCCTGCTCCTGGTGCACTGGCCAGCCTGCGGTACTTTGTTACAGCAGCATCTGTGGAAGACAACAGTGACTTTTGTAGTTTGGATCCACTTTAGGCTTGTTCTCATTTCACAAAAGAAAGAAATTCATAGAGAAAAAAGCCAAACCTAAGTTAAAGAAAAAAAAAAATCAGACAAGGCTCATGGATGAGGATTATTCTCCACAGCAAAATGGCTCCATGTTATTTCTCATTTCTGTGTGATTTTTTTTCTCTGTTGAGAACAAAAGAGTCTGAAAGACAGGGTGGAATGAGAATGTGGCTATGTGTGATTCTATGAAATTACATTGACTGTCTCATCTTCAGTGTCAGACAGTGAAACTGTTTCCTCTAAGCAGCAAAAGAGATGCTTGATGCTTTTGTCTTTCTTTTTTTTTTTCCTGAATGCATAATTTATGTACAGCCCATTTATTACTAAGCACAGAGTATTGTACCTGAAAGTCTGCCTTCAAAAGAACAGAATCTGCAAAACCAAAATTCACATTTCCACTTGGCAGTTATGGCTCTTACATGTAAAATGCTTACTTTAGTTCTTTCTGAGAATATTAGGCAAGCTCCAACTAAACTCATTCAACTATTAAAAACAGTATTTGTAAAACCAGAAACAAATTTTAACTCTCTCTATTTGCATGCCTACTCATCAACCTCAAGGGAAATCTAGATGAGAAAATAAATAAATAAAGCACCATTTCTGACCTGGTGTGTGAGTGACTTGCCAGATACAATGGCACGTGACCTTGCAATGATAATAAAATGAATAACAGCTAATAATTATGAAGCAGTTACTATCTGTGAAATATTTTACTTAACATTTTGTAGAGTGTGCTCAACACATAAGAAAAGTGCTATCACTGTTTTGTATTTACAATAAAAAGAGAATCAACACTTGCCAAATTGGTAAAAAAGAAGAGCTAAGATTTGAACTTAGCTGTCTTTTCTCTTGACCCCTGTTCTTATTTATCAAAACTACCACATCCTATCATTTAGAGCAGACACAGAGAATTACATTAAAATTAATTGAAAGTTTTAGCATATTTAACCATTCTGTTAAAAGTCACTAAGAATATTTAGGATAGCCCATTGGACCAGGCATGGTGACACATGCCTGTAATCCAAATACTTTGGAGGCAGAGGCAGGCAGATTGCTGTGAGTTCAAAGTCAGCCTGGTCTACAAAATGAGTCCAGAATAGCCAAGGCTACACAGAGAAACCCTATCTCAAAGTAATAAATAAATAAATAAATAAATAAATAAATAAATCAGCCCATTGAAGTTGAGGGTGACAAATAAAATATTAATCAGTGGAGTGATTCAATCCTCACAAGGTATTATAAACTGTGCTTGTGTTAAAAAAATTCAGCCATTGTTATAGTCCAAAATCAGAAGTAGACTCAAACCCTCGGTATCCAGAGAGGAAATTTTAATTAGTGAATGCTACATAGCTTGCAAATGACAAAGCCAGATTTATAATTTCCAGAATGAAGTTACAATAATATTTAATTATGTTATTTCTATTTATATACTTATTTGGAAGTGATTTGCACCTAGTGAGCTTTCAACTTTATGTAGTAGTAGACAGATACTGAAGATACTGCTTAAGAAAAGAGCTAATAAAGAGATACTCAACATCCTTCATCCTTAGTCTTCAGGGAAATGCAAATCAAAACAACTCTGAGATTCCACCTTACACCCATCAGAATGTCTCAGATCAGAAATGCAAAAAATGACACAGGCTTTCAAGGGCATGGAGCAAGAGGATACTCCTCCATTGCTGGTGGGAGTCCAAATTTGTACAGCCACTTTGGAAACTAATCTGGTGCTTTCTAGGAATACCGAGAAGACCTCAAGACTCAGCAATACCACTCCTGGGTATATACCCAAAAGATGCCCCATTATACCACATGGCCACTTACTCAACTTTTTATATAGCAGCTTTATTCATAGTAGCCAGAAACTGGAAACAAGCCAGATGTCCTTCAACAGATGAATGGATAAAGAAACTGTGGTACATTTACACAATGGAACACTACTCAGCTATTAATAACAAGAAAATCTTGATATTTTTCGGACATATGGGTGGAACTAGAAAATATCATACTCAGTGAGATAACCGAGACCCAGAAAGACACATATTGTATGGACTCACTTATAAGCGGATATTAGCCATATAGCACAGGATAACCATACTACAATCCACAGACCCAAAGAAACTAAGTAAAAAGGGGGGCCTAAGGAAGGATATGTGACTCTCACTCAGAAAGGGAAATAGGGATAAGCCTGGTGGCTCATGCCTGTAATCTCAGAACTCAGGGAGGCAGAAGCAGGCAGATCTCTGTGAGTTCAAGGCCATCCTGGTCTACAAAGAGAGTCCAGGACATTCAATACTACACATAGAAACCCTGTCTCAGAAAAAAAATACAGAATGGGAAATAGAATAGACACTGGAAGTGGTTGAGTGAAGGAACTGTGGGGAAAGGAACTCGGATGGGGATCATATGATGGGCGAGCAGGTATGGGGGGATGAGGGGGGTGAGGATGGAAAGTGAGACAGGTGGGAGATAGAAGGGAAACCTGGGTGGAATGCCTCTGGGACAGTCTGGAGACCTGTGACAGTGTAGGCTCCTAGGAGGATATGGGGGTGACTCTAGCTGAGACTTCTAGGATCAGGGGACATAGAGACTGGAGTGTCCACCTCCTAGCCAGACAAAACTTCTAGTGGAGGGAGAGGAATACTAACTAACCCACTCACAAAACATTTGTCCCAAAACTTACACTGCCTACAAGGAGTGCAGGAATAAAGATGTAGAAACCATGGGAGAATGGCCAATGACAGGCCCTACCCGAGACCCATCCCATAGGAGACAGCCAACCCTTGACACTATTAAGGATTCCCTATATACTTGCAGACAGGATCCTAGAGTAACTGCTCTCTGTGAGGTTCCATCCAAATCCCCAAATCGTTAGACTCACAGCCAGACTTTAGGTTGAGGAACTTGGGGAGTCTTGTAAAGAGTGGGGAGAAGGATAGAAGGACCCGGAAGGGGCAAGAAGTCCACAAAAAGACCAAAAGAGTCAACCCACCTGAGCCCATGGAGACATACAGAGACTGAAGAACCAAACAAAAACCAAGCATGGACTGGACCTAGGTCCCTCGACACATATGTAATTTGATGGGCAGCTTTGTCTTTATGTAGGTCCCCTAGCAAATGGAACAGGGGCTGTCTCTGACATGGACTGTTGCCTACTTTTGGATTACTTTCCATTGGTTGTCCTTCCTTGTCTGGTCTCGGTAAGAAAGGATATGCTTAGTTCTGATGCGGCTGGATGTGCCAGGGTGTATTGGAATTGGGGCACTCTCTCCTTTTCTGAGAAGAAGTGGAGGGGAAAAGGAAGAAGAGGATGAGAGAGTGGTATGGGAGGAGAAAAGAAGGGAGGGGCTGTGAGTAGGTTGTAAAATAATACATAAACAATTTTATTTTTAAATAAGAGAAGAAGTCAAGTGTGCTAGTGCATGCCTGTAATCCCAGCACTCAGAAGGCAGAAGCAGGTGAGTTCGAGGCCAGCCTGGTCTACAAAGTAAGTCCAAGACAGCCAAGTCTACACAGAGAAACTCTGTCTCAAAGAAAAAGAAAGAAAGAAAGAAAGAAAGAAAGAAAGAAAGAAAGAAAGAAAGAAAGAAAGAAAGATGGAAAAGGGAAGGAAAGGAAAGGAATGGGGAAAAAAGAAAAAGAAAAAAGAAAAGAGCTAATATTCAGGCCCTTGCACAATATCCCTTTCTTGAGTGTGAGTTTACCTGTGATTTGCCTTTAACCAGTTAAATACACAAAACTGACGGGATGCACATGATTGTGTGCATGTGATTATGTATTCATTTTTCTTTCTGTCTTTTATGCAGAAAGCAGTAACACTCCAAGAACCATGTGGCAGGGAACTTGGGTAGCCTCTAACATTAGCCTTCAGCATTCTCCCTCGGATGGACAAACAGAAAATGAGGCCTGGTCTCTGAACAACACAAGAGATGATTTACAACAGTCACCCAAATGAATCCACAAGCTGCTCCTGTCCAGGCTGAGCATTCAGAAGAAGCCAGCAGTGCTGTCTTTATGTGGTCTTTCCATGACTCCCAGAAACTTTAGGGAATTAATATCAGTTGCTTACAGCCACTGCATACACAATGACGTTTTCTTATGTGATAAAATCTAATACACGTCCTCAGCCTTGATTTGCCGAGAATCTAGCACTGACTTTAATAATTGTCAAGCCAAGTAATATTTGGATAGCTAAAATGCAGTAACTATATGTAATACACAGACCTAAGTGAAAAAAAAATTGAGGCAGGATTTCTCTGTGTAGCCCTAGCTATCATAAAATTCACTTTGTAGACCAGTCTGGCCTTCAACTCAGACATCTATCTACCTCTAATTCCTAAATGTTAGAATTAAAGGCATGGGCCACCACACCCAACTGAAAGAAATCTTTGAATTTAGCAATAAAAAAAATAAAATAATTATTTAACAGCAGTAACATATAAGAAATAATGGATCAACCTCCAAACAGTAACAAAGCAGTTTTTCTCTGTATGTGATGTGTGTGACATAATAATTATATCTCTTTCTTTTCGCAGTAGCTGATTCAAAAATCTGTTTTTGACTACCTTCTCCATTTTAAAGACCATAAATTAGATTTTACTGAACATTCCCTTTATATCCTTGTATTAGTCAGCCATTCTCAGGGATTTAATCAAAGTTTCAAAGGCTAATTAAGTATAAAAAATAGATATGTGAATTAGAATACTCAATAAAAGTGTGGGCCTATTCTTAAATATGATTATGCAAAAAATGGAATAAAAAAGAATTATTTCTATAGTCACTATTTTGTCATTGATAAAAGCATCAATACAAAATGAATTAAAAATCACTTTCTATACAAATTGTTTGATTTACAGGCATATTTCTCAGCTGCTCTTTCTCACATTTATAACATATGAAATCAGAGCTGGAAGTGGCTCAGTGTGTAAAAACACTGGCCAAACAATCCTGATGATGTGAGTTAGAATCCACAAAAAAAGTCAGAATCAGTAGGCAAATATCTGGGAAGCAGAGACAGGAGAGTTTTCAGAATCTAGAGGGCTAGTTACACTGGCTCACACAGTGACAAAGAAACCCTGCCCTATAAAAAGTAAAAAGCCAAGGACCAATACCTGAGCATTGTTCTCTGACTTCTGCACAGGTGCCCTGGAACATATCCTTGCATTCATACATAAGTGAAATAATTAATCCATATCACAATACACACACACACACACACACACACACACACACACACACACACACACATTCATTTAATTACATCATTTTATAGATGAAAATATTGAAATATAATGGGGATCAATTCAAGGACAAAATCTAGAAATACATTTTCCTGAATTTAATAAATTAAGGCCCCTCTGGTCTTGAGAATTCATCAACACTTAGTACCTCCAAGAGTGATAAGGACAGGGTTGGCCAATTCACTGTCCCTATCCAATCTCAGACTATTAGGACACAAATAAGAGAAACTTTATCTTCTATATCAAGTATTGTATTTACTGACAGATGGTAGAGGACCACCAATGATGAAGAAAAAAGGGAAGAAGAAAAGCAATACTTTTCTAGTAGAAAAAAAGAAACAAAAAAAAATCCAAGTTTGACATAGAAAGTTTTTTGAAGTTGTTTTTAATGGGATAAGGTACTAATTGATTAACAAGTAAATACTCTGTCTCAAAAATGTGTTTTGAGATTTAAAACAATGTTTTCATGCCTTTATGAGTGTTAGGCAATTCCTACTTATGGTTTCAAGCACAATTAATGAAACACAGGATATAATAAATATTGAATGTTGCAACAATGTAAGCAAAAGTGATTGAAAGTCACTGATAACAAATGAAAGTTCAGAATTTATTTTAGTTTGTTCTGAAGCATGGTAAGTACTACATATGCTCTAAATATCCTGTTTACTATATTATAGTTAAAAGGTGAGCAAGCTATAGTAATTTTTATTAATTTCGGAAAACTCAGACAAATATAGTCCAACCTTAATATTTATTTATATAAAAATTAAATGTCAACACATTGTTAGGTTATTCAATGAAGAACATATTTTTTTTATCTATTTGAAAGCAAATGAATAAGAGATAACAGAAAGTATAAGGTGAGTCTCTGTTTTCTTGGTAAAATTTTTAAAGTCCAAATGTGGTTGACAAAGATGAAAAATCTCATCTGACTGCTACATAAACTCTACAGAATGACCTCATGAAATAATGTGTTTTAGAAGCTCACAGATGGACAGGTATGATAATGGAATACTTTTTATTTACATAACTTCCTGGGTTTTACCAACTGCAGTCATCTGGAGTGTGTAAGTTTTGGAGGTCTCTATGTCATTGTATGGTTTTCATATTCAGTATGCCTGTATGTGTATGTGTACAGATAATTGCCAGTCTTGTACTGAAGATAGGAACTACGTAAAATTACTGTAGAAAGTTGTATGTATGACGTATGACATGAGAAACCTTTGCCCACTGGCTCTACATGGATAGAGCAGAGATAGTACTGTAGAGTGTCTTCCCTGTCACCTGTCATAGTGCCCATCTTATAAAAGGCAGGACATACAAATAAGGCTGAGTGTCAAACAGGCATACCAAACAATATAGACGTGTTGTTCCACTTAAAGTTCTGATTTTTCCTTAAAGCCTGGCTTTTGAAAGCCACGGTACCCAGGGTGCATGGAAAAAAAAATTATCTATGCTGATAATTTCAATACATAGCCAAAAAGAGTAAATGCAGAACATTTATGTAATTCTGCACAAATGTGCCTTTCTACTTTCATTAAGCATTGTTAAGCTTCTAGGTTTGCCATCCAAAGTAAGCCTGTTTGTGGTACATATTCACAGGCTTTATTAATAAACAGCATCCAACCATTAAAAAAAAAGGCTCCATGCCCTGCAATGATTTAGCATGTTGATATTTCAAAGACATTGTCTCTCACTCATGGTAGGTGGACTCAAAGAGTAGAGGCAAATGCACCTTTCCCCAAAAACCAGTTTTAATCTACAATTGTGGGGTCTCTCACTCCAATTCACATACCAATTCTCAACTCCTGTACTTTATCAAACAGTGATGCTAATTGAGAGAGAGAGAGAGAGAGAGAGAGAGAGAGAGAGAGAGAGAGAGAGAGAGAGAGAGGGAGAGAACGTCTATGTGTGTGTACAATGCCATCTTGTCATAAAATGTTCTACTGTGGGGAAAATAAACACAAAGATAAAAGCATGGTAGAGAAGTTCCTTTACTTTCTGTTCTTGCATGTAGGCTTGATAGACACTATTATGCTGTAAAAACTGAGGGAAACATAAAATCTTTTCACTGGAAAAATAGTACCACATTGTCACCAAAAACAAAACCTCAAAATCTCTTGAGAGCGGAGGGGCGTGAAGGATCAAGAACTGCAATGGAGCTGCTAACTGCTATAATCTCTGATATACAGGCTGAGGACAGTCCCCACACTTGATTTGGTTTCTCCACCTGTGGCTTTACCAGGTTCTCATAGAGAATATATGATTAAAAATTATCTTGATTCTTACAATAGGAGAGCAAACCAACCATTATTAAAGATAATAGACTCTCCTTTTGTTATTAAAAGACCTTATTTGTTTGTCTGTTATAAGAGGCAAACCCTAGCCGTTGGCAGGTGTGGAGAGCTGCATGGTGCCACACCTTAACAAGGCACAGGTTTCCGTCATCCCGACGGCGAGCGCTCTCTAAGATAAACAAGTCCTTATATGGCAAAAGGCTGTGCAAGGGTAACTGGTGATCTGATGACGAGCAGTCCTGCTCTGACGCAGACCTATGAGGAGGTGGCACCTGGCATGAGCTGATTGGCCCTTGAGTTGTACTTAAGCTTGGCCCTTTCTTTCCTCGGGGCCATTCCCACTGAGCTTAATCCTGAGTAAAGATCTCAAGAAGAAGTCTGGTTGTTGGTGTCTTATTTCCGCTGGACAGTGCGGCACCGACAGGCAGGTGGTAGGAAACAGTGGTTCTGGGCTATGCAAGAAAGTTTACTAATAACGGGCCTATGAGCAAGCCAGCTAATAATGTTTCTTCATAGTTTCTGCTTTGAGCGTTCTGCTTTGAGTTTCTGTCCTTAGTTCTCTAAACGATGGACCTATTAGCTGAAATAAACCCTTTCCTCCCTCCATTGCCTTTGTTGTTTTTATCACAACAAGGAATTGGAAACTAGAACAGAGACCTATCCATACGATAGCAATATGCTCTCAAGCACCATACTGTGATATGGCTATTAGTCTATGTGCAGTCATGCTTTCTTCTCAGTACACAGCTGACAGTAGAAATAAATACATAAGGCACATTAAAAAGGAAAAGAATTACTGAATGAAAACATGTTACAAGAACCAGAACTAACCCTCCCAGATAAGGGACGTTTGGGAAGAAGAGTAGTAATTAAAAACAAATATGCTAAGTACTTATTCACCTGTAAGAGTAAATTTCATACTTGTGTGTATGAGTGCTGTGTGTGTGTTAGTGTGTATGTGTGTGTGTGTGTGTGTGTGTGTGTGTGTGTGTGTGTGTGTGTATGCATGCATGTACAGGCAAGTGCATGCCCTTGCATGAACCTGAGTGCAGGCGCCTGCTAAGGCCACAGGCATTGGATACCCCTGGTGCTAAAATTACATGTGGTTGTGACTCACCTTACATTGAGACTGGGAACTGGATTCTGGTCTTCTGCAAGTACTGTATGAGCTCTTAACCACAAAGACATATCTCCAGCCCCTAAAGCATCGTGTTTAATGGTAGGAGAGTAGAACCCTTCATGCTGAGATAAAAAACAACATATTAATGGATTGAACTCTCTTATTTATTATAAAAGTAGAACATGAAGTTGAGAGGTAGTGAAATAGAAGGTCCTGAAACTGCACGGGGAAAGTGGGGTAGATATGATCAATACATATTTTACATACATCTCAGTTTTCCAATTAATAAATAAATTTTTCAGAGCAATTATAGGGCTGAGACCATAGCTCATTGGAATATTATTTGACTTGTAAGGTTCTGGATTCAATCAGCAGCAGGCACACACACACACACACACACACACACACACACACACACACACACGAAGAATAATTAGAAGCAAAAAAAAATCAGTCTTTGTGATGACTTTCTAAATCATGATGAAAGTTGTTGTTAATGAGGTAAGACAAAATAAATACAGAAGATAAAGAAATAAAAAGTTTCTTTTTAAAAAACCTCAAAAGTAATAAGCACTTTTAGAAAAGCTCCAAGATATAAGATAGATATACAAAATCAATGTCATTCTTATATGCCAATAAAGAATAAATAAGAATTGAGTAAAAACAAAATAATGTTTACATTGGCACAATTCAAAAAATGAATTATTTGGTATTAACTTAACAAAGGCATTTTGGTAGAAAAAAGTAAAAAAAAAATCTATGGGGAAAAATTCTAAGAACTAAAGATATAAATATTCTTCACTGATGGTCAGAATATATGTTTAGCAGGATTCCTATTTTTCCATCTTAAGGTACAGATTCAATACAATCTAGATATTAATACTAAATTGGACAATATGTAAACAAATAAAATCCAAACAAGTTATTTTGCAGCTATTAAATAAATTCTAGCAAGTTACTACATGGTTGATATGGAGGAGTAAAAGACCTTATAGCTCAACACAACATCTTTAAAAAGGCAGGCAATGACAGTACATGACTTGAAGAATTATTACAATGCCACAGACACCATGACAGGGTATTGACCAAGGACTAGACAAGTAAATCTATGGAACACAACTGAGAAACACAAAATAAATCTATATAGCTATAGCAAATGGGACCTTATCAAAAGAGTATTATACCGATGCACTATGCCTTTTTCTTAAAGAGGTAATAGAAAAACTGAGTGTATAAATGCAAAAAAAGAAAAAAAAGTTACTCTAGCAACAGGCTTTACCACTTCCAAAAACTTAAGTAGAAGTGAACTGTATATCTACGTATTTTCAAATGACCTTAAGTTTAATGAGTTTGTAGATATAGCACAATAGTATGGTTCATTAAAAAAACATAAAATAAACTTAATTATTATTAAAAGTATTCACTCTTAAAATACTCAAGAAAATAAAATGGCAATCTATAAAGTAGAAGGTGCTGTGTTTGAAACAAAAATCTCAAAAGGGAATAGAAAAGACAATTAAAATCAGGTCAGAGATCAGAAGGGCCACCTCACCAAATTATACACATGCAAAATTAACATATAAAGGTAAGTTCAATATCACACCATGTTGGAGAATAGTAACTATGAAGAATGAGGTCATACTTCATGACTAATGAAGCTGAAAATTCAGAATATTGATACTTATGTGGACATAGGGCCTGATACCATCATTTCTTATTCCTGGGGATTGAGGTAACCCCCTCAGAAGATGGCTTGTAGGATTCTCAAAGATCCACCAGCATTTATTATGCTATCCAACAACCACGCCCCTGGCATCTATCCATAGGAGTTGAAAACTTGCATCCAACCAAATCATAAATAGCAGTTTTATTCATAATGCTAAAAAAATTTAAATCCATAATATCCTTCCAAATTTAAGTACATATATATATATATAATCAGAACCCCAAACATCATTTGGTACTCAACTGTGATGCTGCCAAAGCTGTGACAATCAAGGAGAAAATGTGAATATGCACCAGGAAATGAAAGAACTCTCAGAAAAGGCTATATCTACTCCGTATTGTTCCGACTTCATGGCATTCTGAAAACGGTAGGGAAATCATTAGCGGGAGAGTTGGAGACGCTATGCACAGTATCTTTCGAGCAGTGAATAGCACGATATTGAAAATAAACACTGTTAATTTCTCAAACCCATAAGATGTGCGCCAAGAATTAACACTAACAGAAACCATGGACTTGGGGTAGCAATGATGCGCTGACACAGGTTTGCATTCCCCTTCGTTAGAGGCTGCCGAGTGAGGAAGCACACACAGTGCATGGAGAGTAGAAAATGTACAAGTGATCTTTGTACCTTTCTTTTAAATCAAGTGTGAACCCATTATTGCTCTAAAATAAAAACTTATCTTATAAAGAACAATAGAAACAAGCATGACAAGTTAGCATGTAGCTTTTTGTTACACAGTTTTATAGAAATTAGTCATAGGACATTTATAAATCAAAGCTAGACTTGTATTGAAAAGGGAGGCAAAATTTATCAGGTACATTCATGAAAACACAGGTGACAATATGAGCACTGGGGCTTGAGCCTAGGTGCCATGCATGTGAAACAATCCCCTCACAGTGAGCTAGAGGCCCCGGTTTGGAGTTGCAGCATCGTTCTGGCCTTTAAGAATTTGGTAGTCTACAAATACAGAGCTCAAAACACCAAAATAGATATATATGCCAATAATATTGGAACTCTACATTTCATGCACACAAAAAGTTACGATATTGGATCTTTCTGAAAAATGAACATTCCCACATGTCACATTGTTTTGTTAAAAAGAAAGAGGGGAGGAAGAAGAAGAAGAAGAAGAAGAAGAAGAAGAAGAAGAAGAAGAAGAAGAAGAAGAAGAAGAAGAAGAAGAAGAAGAAGAAGAAGAAGATATTCTGGTAACTAACTTCTTACAGTAGTCACAATTGGTTTTGGAAATTATACAACAACTTTTTTTTAACCAACCTATTTTATCTCTTCTTGGGTTCAAAGAGATTTTTCCTTTACTTGGAGGTGCTAAAAGTAAAATATTTGAAAGTATTTTTCATTAATAGACCACAGAGATGAATACATAGGTTTTCATGATTCTCAAAAAAACCTCAAAGAGTATGTTGCTACTGCTATAGTTTTATAAGCATGAAACAAGGGCTGCAGAGATAGTTAAGGTAATATATTGCCCTTGCAGAAGACCTGAGCTTGGTTTATAGCATCCACGTTGGGCCTTGACACTGTCACACAGGTGTATATACTCACATGAAAGCGTATACTCACATAGTTTAAAATAAAATCTTGTTTAAAAAGCATAAGATAAAACATTTACATTTTACTCATTTTCCATGTAGAATTGCAAACACATTAAACATTAGATATTAAGTAAAAATCTTCAACATAAAAATAGTTTTAAATGATGGTCTAATATTTTGATAAAATTTAGAAACTATACATATTCATCCTTGTATTTAATGTTAAAGGATTGGAGTTTTCTCTTGTTCTTTTTTTCCTTCAATTAACACTACAACTAACCAGATTGATGACAAACTTGCCACAAAAATGCAACCATATACTTAGCTCTTTTTAAAAAATATTTTATTTAATTTTAATTTTAATTTTTATGTGCCTTAGTATGAGAGTGTCAGATCTTGGAGTTACAGACAGTTGTGAGCTGCCATGTGGGTGCTGGGAATTGAACCTAGGTCCTTTGGAAGAGCAGGCAGTGCTCTTAACCACTGAGCCATCTCTCCAGCCCTTATCCTTTGTCCTGGCTGTCATTTTTGTTAACTTACAAAAACGTTCTCCATTCTGTGTTCTCCTTTTTTGTATGTTTCTGTCTCCCTACCTATAATTTCCTATCTACTATGTCATGTGTGAGTTGAAACTCTAGACCCAGGACATTGCCAACTGACTACTCTATAATTCCAGTCTGATGGTGTTTTCACTTTCACTGTTTATGAGATTTTTAAAAATTTTCTAATTAATTTATTCTTGTTACATCTTAATGGTTATCCCATCCCTTGTATTCTCCCATTCTTCCCTCCCTCCCATTTTCCCCTTATTCCCCTCCCCTATGACTGTTCCTGAGGGGGATTACCTCCCCCTGTATATGCCCATAGGGTATCAAGTCTCTTCTTGGTAACTCGCTGTCCTTCCTCTGAGTGCCACCAGGTCTCCCCTCCCAGGGGACAAGGTCAAAGGTGAGGCACCAGAGTACATGAGAAAGTCATATCCCACTCTCCACTAAAGTGTGGAGACTGTTCTGTCCATTGTCTAGATCTGGGTAGGGGTTTAAAGTTTACCATCTGTATTGTCCTTGGCTGGTGCCTTAGTTTGAGTGGGACCCCTGGTCCCAAATCTGCCTGGGACAGAGGGGAGGACATCCCATTGAGACTCTGGATGAGAGATTTTTTAAAACTAGGAAAATTCTGAGAGTTTCAGCTGTGTAGACAATGAAGAAAGTATTTGTGAGTGAGCATAAGTCAGATTATTATCCCTACAATCCACCTTAAAAATGTCAAATAGAGCCAGGCAGACATAAACTTTATTTGTTACAAAATCCACTTACGTGTTGGTGGGATAGTGGTGAGCACAGCTGCCTTCAAAAATCCACTCGCACCCACACTAAATCTACAAAAACATATTGAAAAGCAGCAAAAGTTCTGTGAGACAGGGGATAAAGGTTCACTCCTGGTGCAGGTCAGAGCTTGTGGGTTAAAACATCAGTAATTCACTTAATATGACCACATGGGCTCTTCTTTAGTGGCTATTGTTCAGGAATTACTGTAAGAACCACCTTCTTAAATTTTTATATTCTTCACATTTCCATTATGTACATAAAAGTATGTTGATATTTACATAGGACTTAAATAAGTTACTTATATCTCCATATATATCGCCAAATAGGACACCTTCCCTATGAAGAGATCTGAACATAAATATCAGTTTATTCAATCTATTTGAAATATGCAAACCCACACAAGAGAATAAAGCAGGTAGAAGGAAGCTGAAATGCAGCATAATTTTTTATTAAAAAAATCTATCAACAATAAATGTCTCAGAGAAAAATGTAAAGGTTATCTTTGGTGAATCAAAGGGACAGAAAATATCTGCACAGCCTTTTGGTTGATTATAAACCGGTTTCTCTTCTAAATTACTGCTTTCCACCCCATGTTTCTCTTCTAGCTATCCTGTCAGCTAATCATTTTTCTGTGTCTCCTGGGAAATATTTATTCATTTCTTGTCTAAACTCAAAACCAAAATCAGTTTGTATGAGGAGCCATATTCACTAAAGATAACAATAAAATTTATCTCTCTACTCATTTTATAAAACAAATTATTTTTATATGAAGAAATTTTAACTTTTATGAAACTGGTATGTAGTATCATAAACAGAATGCAAAAATTATTGCTTTTGTTAAATGCATCAAATAATGAAAATTCAATTTGTGTAAACATGATGCCTTTGAAAAACACAATCAGAGATTCCATGGCATATTACTTTTGATTCACATTTGTTAAAATTTTATACTTAAAGATAATCCAAATGCATTCATCAGTTATTTAATTTAACCAATTTTGTTACAAGCTTGAAGTTAATCATTTCTATTTATTGAAAATGTTAACCTGATTAAAAAACCATGTATACATCTGCCATAAAGACATCAAGAGTAATTTTCTATGCTTCATAAACACGTATATCATGAAAAAATATGCTAAAAACACAAAACAGTTCTCTTTTGAGCTGTCTGGCTATTGAAGAGAGAGACGTTTTCATCCTATGAACTGACAGATAAGCAAGGACTTTTGAGTAAGTATAGCACATAGGATTGAGAGTCAGCTGAGTCTGTATAAAATTAAGTATTAATTTATTTGATTGTGAACAAAGGATTTTGGCCAGTAAGTGACACATAATAAATAGATAAAGAGATAAATAAACAGATAAGTAAATAAACAGATGAATATATCAATATGTCTGATTATTCCTAAAAGCCGCAAAGAAAGCCTTTGAAAACTCGTATTATATATAAAACCACGCCCCTTCCTTAAGGCAGCTGGAGCACAATACCTTCCAGCTTCTTCATTCAAGTCAAGAAAGTTACTAATTCATGACAGATCTATCCAAAAATTTCCCATCATTCTTTATATTGTTTTACATTTTTAGTGCATAAAATGTGCTTTTCCATGGCTAGGGAGATGGGTCATTTGGCTAAATGTCTGAATTTGGAGATGAAAACACCTGATTTCAACTTGGGGCCTCCTCATCCATATACACACACTGTGTACTTGCACACACTCACGTGAATACGTTTATATGCACACAACATTCATGCTATAATAAAGAACCAAAATGTAAAATTTCCTCTTCCTTCCTCTCATTCTTGGGGGAAGTCTAAGCCATGAAGACAGGATCTCATCCACTCTTAATTACACCCTTCATGGTGGTCTTCTGTGACACTACAGTTTGTACAAACTTTAGGAATTGCCTGGTGAGACTTAAATATTTTCATTTCATAAAATATACAGGCAGTAAACAAGTAAACTGAGTGAATTTTAAGCACTCATTTTTTTATAGAAGAAACAAAGCAACGGGATGAACAAAATGTTAACTTCTCTGTTTTAAATCTTCATCATCTCCTTATTCAGCCATCCCAAAAAGTTGAGCTTCTTCGTGCCATGCAAAAACATGGATCCGCTCCTTCTGAAAGATGCACTGAATTGAGGTTTCAAACTTCAATGCAAAGCTTTTCTCTACAGTTGAAGTAAACCTACATACATATTGCGGTGGTTTGAGTAAAAATGTCCCCATTGGCTCCTACATGTGAATATTTACTCATCTAGGCATTCGCTATTTAAAGGGATAAAAAGGATTAGGAGATTTGGCCTTGCTGGAGAAAATGTGCCACCTGGGATGGGCTTTGAGGTTTCAAAAGCCCATGCCAACCCCAGAGTCCCTCTATCTCTGTCTCTGTCTCTGTCTCTCTCTGTCTCTGTCCGTCTGTCCATCTGTCCGTCTGTCTGTCTGTCTGTCTGTCTGTCTGTCTCTCTCTCTCTCTCTCTCTCTCTCTCTCTCTCTCTCTCTCTCTCTCTCTCTTTCTCTTTCTCTCTCTCTGCCTCTGTCTCTGTCTCTCTCTCTCTGTCTGTCTCTATGTATCTCTCTCTCTCTCTGTCTCTCTCTGTCTCTATGTATCTATCTATCTATCTCTATCTCTATCTCTCTCTCTCTTTTTTCTCTCTCTCTGCCTATGGACCAGAATGTAGAGATCTCAGCTACTTCTCCAGCAGCCTGCTTGTTTCTATGTCCCCTGCAATGATGATGGTAAAGGAATAACCACTGAGACCATAAGACTCAATTAAGTGTTTTCTTGTATAAGAATTCTCTTGGTCAAGCATCTCTTCACATAAGTAAAACAGTGACTAAAACTAAAACAGGTGTGTGTGTTCATATGTATATTTAGAGATAATATTTTCTTGGCGAGAAAACAACCATAATAAATTATATTCTATTTTCAGTTATTTAAAAAATTTAGATCACATTTTACTAGTTTCAATAACAATAGTGTAGTACAGTAGACTCCTCTGGAAGTTCACAAATTATTTTACTTTTATTCTGGTAATACACATGTCCTGCTTCTTTAATAATGTTCTACTGCAATTATTTCCTAACTGCCTTTTAATTGGTCTATTATTTTCAAATTTAACAAATGTTTTTCTTCAGTTACTCTCATCTTTTTCTACTTTTCTTGTACTGTGCAACTTTTAGTCCATAAGGACTATCATCGCCATATAATGATTTGGAGGTGTTGAGAGGTAGCACATCATTCTTCAATAAGTACAACTCAAGGATTCTGCACGACCATGTCTTAAGATCAATTTCTATCCTTCTCTTCTGTCACTGCCCTCAAAGAATGATCTTCAAGTCTTGGCCAATGCCTTCACTCCCCAACTCTATGGTTGAATTAGTTGTGATCCTCGCACATAAGTTTGCAACTTCAGATTCCCTTAGACACTTTGTTTTCACAAATCAGAAATACCTTGCCTCTCTTAGTCTCTTTTACTGGCTGAACTATGGCAACATCTCCTTTTTCATCAGTCTTGGTAAACACTGCCCAAAGATTTTTAGTCAATTTCTAATAAATTTTATGATTTAATTTGTAATATATTTTCTGGTAAGCAGAATTAGCTATTATGTCCCTGAACCTATGCAGTTTTACCTATCTGTGGTTTTGTTTAATTGTATTAATTAATTGACTGCATAATTCACATTTTATGCAGAAAGGAATACAGACTCTAAACTCATTAACTTATTAAGACACTCAGCTCATATATAGTACAGTCTTCCATTGAATCATGGTCTCTTGATGAATTCTAGTCTCCCTTTACTGATAGCTCTAGTGAAATTCTCTAGTGATTGAGCTCCTACAGCCCACCTTGTGCCCAAGAGATAGGACTGGTTTTTTGTTTGTTTGTTTGTTTGTTTGTTTGTTTGTTTTTGAGACAAGATTTCTCTCTATGTATCTCCTGTTTTCTTAGAACTCACGCTGTAGACCAGATTGGCCTTGAACTCACAGAGATCCACCTGACTCTGCCTCCAGAATGCTGGGATTATAAGCAGTGTGAGCCATGACCCCTTGGCAGCATTGTCTATATTATTTCAATATTGACTTAAACTGCCCAGTTTTATCCCAGAACTCTCCAGTTTCCCTTCATTTATAGGATTCATTGCAATCATTAAAATTATTTAATTATTATCCTTCACAAACATGTTAAGTAAAAATTCTTGGTAGATAAATGCACAAAGACAGATAGAAGTCAGAAATTGCAATAACAACATGAGATGAGACCAAGACCTTAAGCAGAATTGTGGAGAGCAAAGACTAGACACTCACCCTGTTTCCAGATGTTGGCCATGGAAAGAATGCCACTTTACCCAGTGCTCAGTGCCCCAGCCAGGTGGGAGTACCAGTGGGTGAAATCCAGTGAAGGATGTCCATTTTGTCCAGTGTGGCATGGGCATCATCTAGACAATCAAAATAATACAGAAAAATTGAAATTCCTCAGTGATACAGAGGACAAGACAGCTAGTAAAATGAAGTTTAGATTCAGAATACGGCTGGCCTCAGACCTTCAATCTCAGCACTCAAGAAGTGGGGGCAGGTGGATCTTTGAGTTCAAGGCCAGCCTGGTCTACAAAGTAAGTTTCAGGACAGGTAGGTCTACACTGAGAAATTGTCTTAAATAAATAAATAAATAAATAAATAAATTCCAGAATGTATGCACTCCATATTTATCATTCTAGGAAGTAATTAAAATAATGTACACAAAAATGCAACCCAGTAAAGAATATGTGTAGTACCAAAAATGATAAAAGACAGGGAAAGCTGCTGTTAAAACTGCCTATGTGCACTCAAAATATAACTTGTAATGAAGATTTACAGCGGTAGATAGGAAAGATTGTAAGTGGGTTATGAGGAATACTGGGAATCAAGCCATGAACTGACACCATGGGTCAAATACGACATCATTGCTTCATAAACTTGGGCCTCCACAAAATTCTCACAGTGAAAAGTTGTCTACCAACAACCTTTCCACTGACCTGTCTTCATAAATGCTAATTCTTTCTGACTATTCAAATCCCTAAACTTATGATGCATGAAAAATGTACTGCCCACCCCCACAACTGACATGAGACTTAGATTTAGTCATTCATTTCCACTCAACTTTCTTATTCTCAAAATTGAAATTTCAGGATGTTAGAATTCAGATTCCAGGTGTTTGTAAATTTCTGCCATCATTGTTGTGTTTAGTGTCTTCTCCTAAAGAGGTCTTTCCTCTCAAAAGCAACCTTCAATTGTTTAGGTTTGTTAACACTTGGGATTAACATAATTTGTTTGTAGCTGCCAGCATCACAAAGAAGGTGGGTGTGCTTTTGAAGTTCTGTTGCCTTTTATGGGCAATATAGGACAAGTAGAGGATCCAGGAGAGCTTGGGTCTACTGCTTCCTCCATATTTCTGTGGACTATCAGCCTCTCTTGGTGGCATAAGTCACAAGACTCAATAGGGTTAAATAATTACTGCTATCTCAAATCGTTTATCCAATTTTAAAATGAATTTGCATACCTATCTAATTATTCATTTTAAACTGGGTGTGGTGCCACATACCTGTAATCTAAATATTTGAGAGGGAAAGAAAGAAGAAGTGCAGTGCCAACCTTTGATACATAAAGCACTCAAGGCCAGCTTTGACTTTGTGAAACCTGATCTCAAAAAGTAATGGAACGATAATATTCTTAACTTTGGATATCATTAAAAAGTTGTCACTTGAATACCAGAGATGAGCTCTACCTGTTATTTTGTTAGTTGATGGAGTATCAAACTGAATACTTACGTTTGTACCCACCAGGTTAGTGATTAATGCAGCTCTCACCACTCATCAGGGAAGCTTCTGTTTGAGGTGGACAGGTGGTAATATGGAGACCTACAATTGGTCAAGGTTCAGACAATTAGTGACTGTGGAGTGCCCAGCCCTGAATGAGACATACCCTCTCCTAAATGTCAGTGAAAAGGGAGCTAGAAAGAGTTTAAGGGCCAGAGGTCAGTAATTATCGCTGCAGTGTAGTGTCCTCTAGACGTGACAGGCTCATTTCACTCATGAACTAACAGCAGTTGTGGCTTTCTACACAAGATCCGAACAAGATCATGGCAGCCAACATGCCAGCATGGTATGAGCAGAACTGCTGGCAGTGCAGAGGCAGGGGAGGGGCTGGGTCACATGAAATGTGGAGGAGGACATGGGAGGAAGGGACATTGTATACCTGAAATCTCAAATAATAAATTGTAAATGAAGAGTTAAAATTGTGTTCTAATACAGAAAATATCTTTTCTACAGAAAACTAGTCAGAACCTTTTTTTTCTTTTTCTTTTTCTTTTCTTTTTTTTTTTTTTTTTTTTTTTTTTTTTTTTTTTTTTTTTTTTTGTTTTGGTTTTTCGAGATAGGATGTCTCTGTGTAGCCTTGGGTGTCCTAGACTCGCTTTGCAGTCCAGGCTGGTTTCTAACTCACCTTCTTCTGCCTCCTGAGCTCTGAGATTAATGGCATGCACCACCACTCCTAGCATTACTAAAGTATCAGAAATTAAATAATTGAATATTTGTTATAAGCAGTTAAAAGTAAACTATGTGCAGCATGAGTTAGGATTTATACAATATTTTCTTATAAATAAAAAAATAGCTAAGAACTATTGACAAGGAAGAGTGTAAGCAGAAAACAATTCACCTCTTATAACTTAGACTATGTAATATGGCTTAAATTTAACAATAATAATGTGATATAAGAATCTCTATATTGCTATCAGAACATCTTAGGCTGATAAGGTTAGATAGGAAAAATTAATTAC
Organism: Acomys minous; assembly: GCF_964271855.1. NCBI lineage: Eukaryota > Metazoa > Chordata > Mammalia > Rodentia > Muridae > Acomys > Acomys minous. The sequence goes on along the minus strand of NC_140483.1, from coordinate 100,733,629 downwards.
CAATTTTCAGAATTCATTCCATACCTGAATGAATATGGCAGATGATTTAAGCAATTTCATTGTCTTTTTTTGTCAATCACATCCAAATGTCCCTGAGGATGGGCATTCTGTGTCTTGGGTGTCTAAACTTCCCTGCCCAAATCAGTCTGAATATCTTGGCTTATTTTGGCTGTGCAAAGTCCATGAAGGCATCTATCATTTGCTTGTAACTGTCACTTTAAAGGGCACCTTGTGGTCACACACGAGGGCACAAGTCACCCAAAGCAAAGAACCAGGAAGAGATGGGATACGTGTGACTCCTGTCAGTGTTGCAGAGAAAGACTTCTATGTTTCCTCTTTATGAATTAAATACAGAAAGTCCAAGGAGAATGAAAGGAATCAGAGCATTTAAAAATGAAGCCATGCACAAGGTAGAGGTATTATTTCTGTCTGATAGATAGTATCATTTATAAACTACTTCACAGTTTCTGCAATTCCTTGTACAAGACTTGTTTGTGCAGGCATGTAATTGCTCTATTAGGGAGACAGTCTCTTCACTTAAAGAGGAGAAGACACTAGCTCAGTTACTACAATCAAGCCAAAGTATCTGCGGGAACAAAAACATCTTTGCTTCATTCCCACAATTAATGAATTCATATAGACACATCTCTACATAAGTGAAAAAGGCAGAGATTAACTGAGCTTGAAAACAGTATGGTACTCTTAGTAGTCACTGACATAAATGTCTGACCTTATCCTCCCAAATCAGCTTTACCTGTGGAAAAAGATTACTTTTCTCCATATTGCTCTTACATTATATTTGCCCACATTAAACATTCCATAAGACTGTAAGTCTCAGAGTGACTATACCTCTTCCTGACTGAGACCTCAGCATAGTGACAATTCTAAGTCTAATACCAGTGGTGAAAATAAAATTAAATTACATTTTAAATGTTGATTGTGGTGTACTTTTATTTAAATCAATGATCTATAAATGTAATGTTTGCAAATTAAATAGATTATGAAGTCATGCTATTTTAAACTTTTTTCCTTTTATAGCTGAGCTTTATTGGTTCTTACGAGAACCCACAAAATCAGAGTTTTATTCAAAGTAGCACTCACTAGTCTAGTCATTCAAACAGCCTGAGCAAAGGGACACACTTAAAGACATTGGAATGATCAGGAACCCAACAGTGATGGGTTATAGACAATCAAGGCCTCATAAGGTGCCAGATCCTTGCACACTCTGATGGAATAGTCAAACCAGACCTGAAAACTTTAACTACTGCTTGAGTCACCCTAAACACATGAATCTCATGATGTCCTCAGATTCCAAACCCTCTCTTCTTTAGTTCTTTCCTGTGTTGTCTCTTTAACTATATGAGACTGTGTTTTCACAGTCATGGGAGCGAGCAAGCTGTCCGTGAAATCCAGGAAACACAGATTTTCATTAAAGTCGATATTTACTTACACATGTTAATGTTTTCTGAACTCTGTTTGTAAGGCATTCTCTGCATAAACAAGTCTCACAATGTATTAATGAAGCAAAATATTTGTATGACCTGAACACAGCACATGTATACAGTACAGCCGGTTAAATGGCTGTAGCAAAGTTTCATATCATCTGCAGCTCTTATGAGTGACTGAAACGAGGATGTTTTAGTGAGGGTGTCATTGCGTAAAAGTTAATGCAACCAAAACAAAAGGGAATGAGAGTACAGAAAACCAAGCCCTGAAATTATTTGGGAGTAAAATCCCAGTTGTCCGGGAGCACAAAGATCTATATCTAGGCTCATCAAATGGTCTAGTTTGGAAAAGAAACAAGCCATCTATTTATACTTATTCAAACTATCATAATTAACTGTCAGTGATACAAGAATGCCTAAGTCAGAGAAGCCATTGAAGATATTTTGACATAGAATACTCGCTTCTTACTAAATGCATACAGCTTTTAGTACAGTTGTGACAGGGTCGATAGTCTAGAGACTGTGCCATCAAAATATAATCTTGACTGTACCTGCCACACCCAATGCCATGACATCCCTACCTTGGACTATATAATTCTAGGCACACCTAGTCTTTATTAAGCCCAAATAGCCACAGTCAGCAGGCTTCAGCCAGTCATATTTTCTTCTTATTTCTTCACTAGAGGAGGACAGTGCAGGGCTGATTTCCCCTCCACTCAGAAGGATATGTTTTCATCCCCATGGATTTAAAGAGAAGGGCGTTTTGCTAAGTGACTGTTAGGAAGCAGCATGAGAGTGCTTATGGAGGTGGTCGGACCACAGCTCTAGTACTTATCTGCTATATAGATTTGTACAAGAAGCTCGACCTCTCTCTGCCTCCATCTCAATCATCTGGAAAGGAGGATGATAAAAAGTACCACTGCAGGGAGCTACGTGGATGAACACGAACGTGACAACGCTAGTGAGCTGCTTCTCACAGTGCCTGGCACAGGTGGGTGCCTTGAGCAGTACCTTTGTTTCCTAGGCATTGTCAGTGTTTAACAATAGCTTCCTTCCCCCTTTGTTTCCCACAAGAATTAAACCTTCTTGCTATTTGGCTTCCACTTCCAAGTTCCTAGCAAGGAGAAGGAGGATAATAGCTAAATAAAGGGAGACATCTTAGCTCCCTGTGACATTACGCTAAGTGAGATTCTTCAGGCACAGATGGACAGACACTGCTACGTGAGTTTACAGGATACTTACAGTAGCTCAGGTCAGTGAAGGAGGAAGAAGGGTGGCAGCTGTGAGAGGCTATAGGGAGGGAGAGAGGGTTGCTATGTGAAGGTGTGTGCAGCTATAAAGGACAGTGAGACCTAAAGAACTGCCCCCACATTCACACCCATTGAGGAGGAAATCACACCTTATGTAGATGTTACAATAATACTGAGAGGAGGGAGGGAGGGAAGGAGAGAGAGAGAGAGAGAGAGAGAGAGAGAGAGAGAGAGAGAGAATGAGGAAGGGTGAAAGGAGAGAAGAAGACAGGGGAAGGAGGAAGGGAGGTAAAGGGAGATCCTAAGTCTTGATGCTTGGTTTAGGCAAATAGATAAAATAATGTTTCATATACTTTCCATTTGTTTTCACTAAAATATCTTTTTTTTTAATGAGAGACTAAAAAGAAACCTTCAAAACTTACATTAGAGTTAAACCCAGCCACAAAACCTGTGATCTACAGTTTGCCCTGCCTACAAAGCTTAGCAGAATCATCACCAAAGAGACCAGAAAGACTTCATCCAGCAAATGATGGAAGCAGATGCTGAGTCCCACAGCCAAACATTAGGCTGAGCTCAGGGAGTCCTGCTGAGAAAGGGGGGAAGGATGAGAGCAACCAGAGGGGCTCAGGAGCATATCATGAGAACACAGGCCACAGAATCAACTCACTGAGACTCAATGGGACTCACAGAGATCAGGGAGACAGCAGGGGTCTGACCTAGGCCCTCTGCATATGTGTATGGCTGAGTAGCTTGGTGTTCTTGAAGAAATCCTAACAGTGAAAGGTAGGGTTGCCCTGGGACTCTTCTGCCTACTACAGGATCCTTTTCTTCCTACTGGGTTGCCTTGTCCAGCCTTGATGTAATGGTATGTGCCTGGCTTTATTGTAGCTCTTTATGCCATGTTTGGTTGATGCCCCTGGGAGACATGCTCTTTTCTGAAGGGAGACAAAGGAGGGGTGTCTGGGGGAGAAGGGAGCTGGAGGGGGAGAGACTAGGGAGAAGGAAGGAAGAAGGAGCTGTGGTCAACCTGTAATATATGCGAGAGGAGCAAAGTTATCTGGCACTCTGAGCCACATTCTCCCAATTTGTCAGCTGCTGTCTGTTAGAGAATTTTATGCCTGAAGTCGTTGGGGCACACAGTAATTCATATGAAAGTCTTCCAGAAACATCCATTTACACAATACCTGCATTGAACATCTGAACTCTGAAGCTATAAAATGCAAGGATAACCAAACCAACAGAAGGAGGATCTCAAAGGGTCTGTGACTCCGGCAATGTCCCAGATCTCAAATCTAGTTATGTAACAGCCTCATCTTTATCAACAACAGGTTTATTTATCAGATTAAGTGGCAGAATAAACTGGTATATGGAGTTGGAAAAAAAGGATGTGTGGGTCCTCTGAATTTGAATGATGATACCACAGGCTATTACGATAATGAAAGAGACAGCAGCAAAGAATGCTAAGTCATGATGTGGAAATGCTGAGTGCTGACATGTGTGCCTCCTACATGCCGTCCTTTCGGATGATAGGCAGATAAGGCCTCCATAGGAAGGAGTCTGCAAGCCTTTGCTCACAGTTTCAGTTCTTATTCAAAGAGTGTTTCCTCCCTGGTTTTATAAAATAAAAAAGGAACAACTATGTGGCTTATGGAAATGAAGATCAAGGAAGCCAGGGCAAGGGCTTTAAACTGGACAATGCAAGCACTCTTTTAAGGCTTATTTCTTTGTCATAGAGTAAGACTTTTATAAATATTTTAAAAGCTTTGAGCTATTTATTCTGTGGGTTTATTGTGACTTTTCCAAATTCCTCACAATTAGATGTTTAGCTTTGAAATATTATCAAATGTATTTCTTAATCTGATGTGATTATGTCACTAGATGTCATTTTATGGTATTTATCAGATTTTAACTACATGCATAAAAGGATTTGTAACCTAAAAAAAAATATTTAAGAGAATCCTTGCAAAAATAACTGCAGCATAGCTGGTATGCTTTAAAATAGATACGTATATCTCAGTGTCAAGCAAACATTTAATAAAAGACGACTCTTCATGGCAATTTTCAAATGAAGGCTTCATTTAGGTATATGTCAGTGTGAATCAGTAAGGTTCAGGTCACTCTTTTTCTAAACAACTATACCATAATCTTTGCTAGCTCTGTTTCTATGAGGCCATCGTAAATCTGCCACATCACCCTGTCTTCTCTTTATGCACTCAGAGATCCAGACACTGGAAAAGTGTGGTGAGCTATGCAAACAAGGAAGTCTATCTTCCCAATTAGTTGGAAATATCCATCATCTGTGGGACAAATCTCATTGCAACCAAATCTTAACAGAAACACACTCATTTATATACAAGGGCTCTTCTCTTTAATGGTGTTTTGTTGGCAACCACCTTGCCTGTTGGCCTTCACACACGCATATAAGAATAAGGGCTCCTTCCCTGTATGTGCACATGACGTCTACAAAGTTACCAGGCTGAATGTACAGCTACATTCGAATGGTTAAAAAAAAAAAAAAAAAAAAAAAAAAAAAAAAAAAAAAAAAAAAAGACCATTTTCTCTGTTTGTCACTGCAGATATATAATTTGATTCTACCTAAACTTGCTAACATCATCCAAATGGAAGGAACAATTGAAATTCATTATTTAAGATTTATCCCTAATACTAAGTGTGTCTGCTAAAAGTAAAGCAAAATAAATTAATAAAAATCTTTAACCTTAAGTGCTCAGACTTAAAATGGCACATTAAAATCAGGAAAAAAAACTGTAAACCTTTCCTTTTTTCTGGAATTATACTTTATACTTGTGTATTTATTGAATGCATTCATAGGCTCCCTTAGGATGTGAAATGTATGGAAATATATGTGCATTACTAAAGAAAGAGCTAAATTTATTCTTTCCCCACATCATGGTCCTCTTTGCAGTAGAGGTTTTTAATTCAATACAGAGCTAGAATGAGATGGAGCCAATTTCCTGGTCTATATGTGTGACAAATGCTGAAAGTGGCACAAGATTAACAAATTAGCTGAAGTATAGATCTTAAAAGATTTTTTTCTGTGTCTCTAAATCAAAATTCATACTTTATTTGAAATGAAGCCTTCTTTCGAATTCAATAATAAATAAGAATATTTTACTTGTCTGTATTTAAGATGAAAAGATAGGATGTATGGCAACATACTAGAATTTTTAAATGAATATTTTTATTGTAGGAAATCTTGCAAAGATGACATATTTACGGTCTTAACTTATTGTAATTAGTATGCAGTTTACCAGGTTAATAAACCTAATCTGTAGTTTGCTAAAGCTGAAAACAGTCTTTTCAAATAGCTAGCTACTTCAAAAATAAAAGCACAAAATGAACATTTGATGCCATATGCCCATGGGTAAAAATATGTTTAAAAGACCAGGTACCAGGCAAATACATCTGCCTTTCTAATAACATTTGGTCACATGATTTTAAGCAAATATACATATATATGTATAGAACATTTTGCTACTTTATCTGCCCAGAGAATTGTGTGTTAGGTATGACCCAATGCAGCTAACACCAACCAACTGACATGTCTGTGACAATGAAAGCATAGAACAGACATGAAGTGTTTGATTTAGGAGAAATGGTTGTCTTTAATAGTAGTATGTACTTGAATTTATTACTACCTTTTATTGGATAACTTACATTTTGGAAATGCTGTTATTATGGAATGATGTTAAACAGCTTCATAAAGAAGATACTCTAAAATGCATGTTTTGAACGTGGTTCTTTCTTTTGGAACATTGCTGTGGTCCAACTGATTTGTTTGGACTAAATTTTTAAAGAGATAATAGCATTTAAAGCAAAAGAAGTGTTACTTCTTATATCCGAACACAGTAACATGCTTTAAAATTCGAGAAGAGCACCGTGAAGGTTGTACCTCAGTCACCCAGGCTCCTTCCCTGTATCTATTCATGTTGACAGACTATGTCATAATACATCAACAGAAAGATCAACACTGAAGAACAAAATTTCATCGCCTGACAGCAAAAAGCAAAACTGACTTTTAGTATTAAAATAGTAAAAATATTCCGTTACCTCACTTCCAATTAGTCTACTATCTTTAAAAAATAGTCTGTTATAATCACATATGTATAGGGGTGTTGAGGCTTATTTACGCTTAGTGTTTCTCTCAGACTGATAGCATATTTTCATTTTCTTTTCTTTTTTTTTAATGTTACTTGTTTTACATAACTTGGAAGCTACTCAGGAAATTTTTAATGAGAGACACAAAACCAGCAGAAATCAATTGACCGCTAAAACAGAACGGGGTCTTTAAAGTGCTGATGAAGTTAGGTGCCTTTTTCATACAACATCCTGTCCTGTGCTTGGACTTGAGTGGAGATTTAACAATGCCTGTAATAAAGAATGTCTTTTGCAGCCTACAGCATCATCTGCCACTTAGGCTTCAATTTCGTTCCCGTTTGGATGCCCTACAACACATGCACTTCTCTTTTGTCTATTATCCCGGAGTTGTGCTATTCCCAAATATTGACATCATCTACTTTTATCAGCATTAACTGCTCCGCAGCTTTCCAGGCCCATGCTCAGCTCTATTTCTCCCTATTGATTATGTTCCTCACTCCAGCAGGTAGCTCGCCGGCAAGGCTGTCCTGAGAAATAGCTTCCAATGACTTTATACGCACAATTTACACGGAATTGTTTAAAGAAGATATTAGCCTCAATACAAATCAGTGAAGCTCATTTAGTCAATACTGCACGATTCTGCTGTTGGCACCCTGTCACATGTTACTCTTTACAGTCAGCTGCCGAACCCAATCTGCACATTAGCCATAGTATTTAGTTTCATATTAAAACGAAGGCGAGCTTTTTTCGCTTTTGCTTTTCTGTTTGAAATCTTTTCAGTGTACTTTTTACATCACCTCACCAAGCCATGTGATTGTAATATATTTTGAAATATAAAAACCTGAGATTAAATGTTTGATTCTTGACAGCGTTCTTAAATATAATAAATTCAAAAGGAAATACTGTTAAGTTAAAATGGAGTGTTTTTCATTAAGTCCAATCAAATGGTAGACAACAAAGGATCTTTTATTTGAGAACGTGAAGTGAAAATGAAAACCAGAAAACCTTTACTAAGGAAAGGTCCAGCCAAATTATGTTGGAAGGAGGTCTCCAGATTGAGCCTGGGTGTTTCTTTTGCTAAAAGTGAATTAAACTAAGATATGCTATGAAGAAATATTTCACAATGAAGCAAAATGTAATGCTTTTTGGAGATGAAAATAATGGCTAAGAACACTTGTCTTTGAAAATAATTCTAAAGAAAGATCACATGTGAAAAAAATTGCCACAGCATCCGATCTTTTCTTATAATCATAACAGGGAAGTGTTTGGGGTAAAGGAATCCTAGCCCCTCTTTCTCTTGGATGGCAATGCTGTAAAATCTAGGAGCAGTGTTTGCATTTCACAATCACCCTCTCCTTAACCTACTAGTTTATGATAGCTAATAATATGATACCCAAATGTTGAAAACAGGAAAATTCAAATGAAAATCTAAATGTGAAACTTAATATAATGAAATAACTAGGGAATATAATATGGCTTTGAGTGTTTGGGCAAATATTGCAAAATAAACTGCAATACATTAAAATTCTTCAGGGGCTGTGTAATATTTTAGTGAAGGCTTATATCCAAAAGCTAAGCTATCAAATTAGGGATCTTTATCTCTATTGTATTAACCTGATTTCTTTACTTGAAAACATCCAAACATTCATGCAGGTAAGTGCCCATTAAATCTGCTGGCATATTTCTATGCAAACTGAAGTAGGGAAAAAAGAAAAAATGACGGAAGGAAGGAAGGAAGGAAGGAAAGAAGGAAGGAAAGAAGGAAGAAATAAACTGATTTAAATAGTCCATTTTTTAAGAAAATGCCTCTTAGAAATTTACTGCCTGAATTAACAGAAAGCTTTGGGGAATGTCAGAAAATGTAAGAATGTTGGTTTAGGAGACTTTTAAGAGCTGCATAGATAAAATTTTAAACAAAGGTAAGGTTTGAGAAAAGGATGGTGTTATATAAAAAGTTAAATTAAATTATAACATCACTTAAAATTAATTTAGGAAAGCAATTAAAATTAAATTACATGATAAATAATTGTAAATATTTCAAGATTTTTCTCCTTCTGACTATGAAAGGTTAAAGGTTATTTTTGTGTGACCTTTGCTTTCTTTTCCTTTCTCTCTAAATATCACTAGTTGGTAGCTGGAACTCTGAATCCCAGGTAGAAAAGACAAACTAAGAGATGGTCAGTTTATCCTGTTTGTCCATCTTCTTTCACATTTATTACAAGATGGCACTCACATAACAGCCTTTTTTTATCACAAAGACTCAACAAAGAACAATTCAGGCACCAAGGGAAAACCATCCTCAAAGAGAGAGAAATAAATGCTTTAACTGAGTATTCAGGGTGCATAAGTACAAGCATGGAAGTCAGAAATGGAATGTTTGTGTGGAGCAGCATCTTGAAAGAAGTCAACAGTCTAAATATGACACTGTTTTGTATACGTATCCATACAAGAACACATTGTAAACAACGCACAATCACAAATCCCAGGTCATACTGAAATGCAGAATACTTAAGCTTTTACGGTTTAAAATATTCTTTGATTAATATGTACTGATATGAACAAGTGAATTCTGCCAGATGAAAGAGCTTAGTGTTAGTCCATTTATTATATTCTTATAAAACAAAATCACTTTCTTTACATGTGTACTTAAATATGGAATACCATGAAAAAGAAAATATTAGAGTATGTAACTACAACAAATTAACATGAAATTCAGAAACTAACAGGAACAAAAGATTCAAGCATTTCAGGTAAACAAAATTAAATCTTTTCCCAAAGGAATCCTTATATTAAAAGTAATATTTTAGGTATAAGAGAGTGGTGATTTCAAGTCATGTCAAAACACAAAATTCTTAAAACAATGACACTTCACAGTAAAATTTAAAAGACAAAAATTTTTAATTGCTTCATTTTGCCTAATATGAAAGTTTCTTTACTTCTCAATGTATTAAGATCCATTAATAGAAGGATAGAATTTTAAGTCACACATAGTTACAAGCTTTATGACTGCTCACATTTATAGTGTATATTAACATTCAATAACAGTAATCTACACAGACCATAGAAACATAGGCAACACCAAAAATTATCACTTGCCTACACTAAAAATTTAGCACAAGTCCAAAACTTCACAGTGTCTCTTTCTGACAAAATGTTGATAAGCATAATTAGTTAGAAAGGAAACTTTATACCAAAATTAACTTCTAATGAAGTAATACTGAATTCTATGAGATGTTATCTTTTTTTGGAAATAAGACCTTTATGTACACACACACACACACACACACACACACACACACACACACACACACACACAGCATTATGTTAGGAGACATTTTGTTTTTATTGCTTACTTGAAATAAACAAATGAAAACACTAATGTGATTGTTTCATGGCTTCCATACAATTGCATAGCTCTTTATGTAGACATTTCAATTAATCTTATATATTTATTCATGAGAGTATTCTTGTTATTATTTTTACAGAGTAAAAATATTTTAAGATATCAACTAACAAATACATCTATTCAAAGTTGAAGATATACTTGTTTCAAAATAAATAAGCAAGATCACTAGTTGAGATTTATTTCAAATTTTTTAGTTCTTGTACCTGTGCCTATAGAAAAATATGCATGAGCTCAGTGTAATATTAAATAAGTCAATATTGGTTGATATTAGCCTCCTTATATATAAGATAACTCACCCATCTAAAACCATACATAGAAGAAAGATATATTACATAGGTATATATACACTCTCAATCTAGGATAAATAATACAACTGTGTCGTCGTGTGTGTGTGTGTGTGTGTGTGTGTGTGTGTGTGTGTGTGTGTGTAGGTGGAGAAATAAAATAAAATTCAATATCATTGCAAAGAGTTATAAAGACTTCTTTCAAAATAAATAAAGTTATTTAAAAATTGATAAGTTGTATACTTCTCTCCATCTATCTTACTCTGTCTTTCAATCTGTGTAGAATTGTCTGTATCCTCAAAATAAAAATAAACACTTAATGAAAGACTAGCCACCACACAGATATTTGTAATAAGGTCTTTGGATCAAAATTATTAAACTAAAATTTAAAACATTTGAGATTTTATGAACTATAAATTAACTATACAAAATGTGCATGAAAAGTACATCTTTAACATTTCCCATAAAAGTTCCTTACATAAGCATGTACATTATTATACCTTACTCTATTATAAAACATTCCTAAAGTCTTATAAAATATCATGAAATAAACCTGAAACTCTTGTATCTATAATGTAATAATCAATAATCTAAGCCAAAACAGTTTCTTATATTTTGAGTCAGATACAACCAGGAAGCCACTGATTTAATTTTTTTCTATGTGTATATTGGGTTTTTCAATTGTGCCTTTAAAAAAAATGAAATTATACAGGATTACATGTCAAGAAGTTACATGTACTTTATATATTGGTCACCTTGAAGACCACAGATTTTAAATAGTTACAGACTGACTCAGTAATGTCAGTACTATGATGTTCAGGAGCTGACTGACATTAAGTGCCTTCCACAGGAAGAAGCCCTTCAGACACTGCCAAACTGGATTGCACGATGTACTAATTACATGCAGTCCATACATATATACCACACACACATGCATGCAGATATACATACATACATACATACATACATACATACATACATACATACACACACACACGCACACACTCACACACACAAATATGCACAAATACTTATAGAAAGACGTGTATATAAACTGTGAGGACAAAAAGAGGTGTTGGCATGAAGTTCGGAAGAAGCCCCAGACAAAAAGTTATCTGCAACTCTGGCCTAGATATACTTGCTTCCTAATCCCTACTTCCTATTTTACAAGAGAACACCGACTACCTTCTAATTGTAAACTAATGACCCAATCAAATTAAAGCAGTTATGGAGAGGTAAAGAGGCTAGGAGAAGACTACGTTTTCCTAGGCCACAAAAGGTTGAGAGTCTAATTATTTTTAAGTATAATCCAACCAACCTCTTCTCATGCTTTGCTGCACTGAGTGACACTATTTGTGATGCCCAGTGTGCTGAAACTGAGCAGGTTGCTGTCAGTTTAAAAATGACTATAATAAAAGTGACCATGAAGATGGATCTTGTGATTTTGCGTTTCTAATCAGTCATCTGTGAAGAACACTTTTGCTTTGATTCAGCAGACTGGTGACAGGCATGATTGATAGCACAAGAGAATGAATAAAGGTTATTAACTGTCTTCCTATTAAGCTCAATGCATTGCCCCTCTAGGTGTGTCTCATACGTTAAGTTAAAGGACTTACTTGGGTAAAGTCAAGAATGGACTCTGTGGAGAAGGTATCCACCCAGATGAAAATGAGTGGTGCGTCCTTGCACTGTTGTCTTAGTGTAGCATTTCAACCGCATTTGATTCTTCATGTTATTCACTTGCATAGTGTATACAGTAAAAACACTAACGGAAGAGGAGTCTTCATTGAGTGTAAAGATATGAATGTAGGGCTAACTATCCACCTGTGTAGCATTCAAATGGATGCCTAAACATCCATATCTCATATAATCTATAAAAGTGTCTTTTTAAAAGAGACAGTAAAATTGTCAGATTACAAACCAATGCATTATATATGCAAGATTCTTTAAATTTTCAATTACCGAATGAAAAAGCACGTAATGTTGATACATCAAAAATTCAAAGGAACGATTACAATTTCTGGACATTTTCTCTTAAAGGCATTAAGCTATTAATTTTACCTCTTTAAAATTTCCAGCAATTAAAATTATATACATGTATGAACATATTAGTAACAATGTAATGCATGCCCTTGACTTTAATACAATGTATACAAATATATAAGTAATATTATAGATTGCAAGCTACTTAAAGTTTTCTAGTAACTTGGATATATTATTAAACAAAATAATGAAATCTTAGGATTTACTATGTATTCAGTCTATATATACTCTTACAGAAGCCAATATATGTTGAAATATTTCAAACACTTCACTTATCTTTAAAACCTTTCCTATTTACAAGTTTGATTTTATGAGAAAACAGATTAAATGTATTTTAATTTAAAATATGCCATGTTGCTCCTTCATGTATTTCACAGTGTAAACACTCAAATAAAAGGTTATTTAGCCACATAAATTTAAAGACAACTGTAACTTGGCAGTAAGGTATCCATTTAAACTGTAACCAAATTTCAGTTCTGTTTTTCTGGCAGATCTCCACTGAGCAACATTGTGCAGTGGCTCAAAACAAGCCAATGTTATCTGAACAGCCTAAGCATTTCAGTTCAGAGAATATCATGTTATTCCTGAAAGTTGTCTCTTAATGTATTGAGCTGTTTTTCCAGGAATTTTTAATGCCTGTTTTGATCTTTAATAAATTACATTGTCTAACTGTGGTACTTTAATATTTGCACCCATCAACACTGAAATATAGAGCAAGTAAAAAAAAATCAAGGTGAAGATACCATTGAATTTTTAAGGCTCAAAATTTGGCTCTCTGTCCTGCTTTGCTCCATCTGGCAATTGCTGTCTTCAGGAGCCTTTCCAGTTCTCCACTATTTTACATATGTCAAGTAAAATTTAAATTCCCACACACTGAGAGCCTTTATTGTAAAGTTAGATAAAATAAAGCTTGCTTATTTAATGTATTGTTTACACACACACACTGTTTGAGTTACACTTAAGCAAACTTAGTGTAAAGGTTTAGTATTCATACATTTCCTCAAAAAAATACATGAACGTTATTATTAAATGGGGTTTTCTCTTTTTTCTACCCAACTCCAACAGGAAAACTTAGAAAACAATGAGGAAGTTAGAGATCCTTGAGGGACATATACCCAATGACACCCTTCAAGATTCTTGGGCAAATATTTGCCAAAGCTTTCAGGAGGAAAGCTTAACTTAAAAAGAAACAATATGACATTATTTCTCAAAAAAAGGCTTGCTCGATTTATAGCTTGTCAGTGAACAATACATTTCTAACCTGCTTCTTCATAGGCAATGCTCTGCAATGTTAGTAAAATGTTTTCTTTCCTATATAATTATCAATTTCTTAAGAAAACAAGGGAAATACAAAGGGCTGAGGGAGGCAATACATGTATTTTTTAAGGCTCTGTTTCCTTTATGTAAACGAGATCTAGAACTCACACTACAGACCAACACACAATATACGAAAAGCAAAGGCAAAGACAGCTTCAGATAAAGTTTAGGTCACTCCTAAGTCTTAGTGTTGAGCCACACCTCTTGTAACTTAACACTGGTGGACAGCAGCATTTTTTAACCTAACATTTTTACCCTTTTGGACCTCCAGAGGGGGAAAAAAGTTTCATTTGTGTTACTTAAACAAACGACAGGCCTGGCAAAGAAACCTCAGGCTCTGAGGAGAGGCCCTTACAAGTTCGAGACTACTGGGACTGTGTTAATGGACTACCGGAGCAGAAAACAGAGCGCTTGGGTTTATGAGCTGCATGCATCTCTATTTCTTCTCCTCCTCTTCCATAACTACTAAGTAGGATGATAGAGGAATAAACAGAGGTGCACTCAGTACTCCGATTTGGAGGCTGTCCACTGCGAACCCATGTACAGGAGTGCAGTGGCCACTCTGCTCTTCCTCCTCCCAGCCCAATTCTTGCCTGCCGCTGTTGCTGCTGTCATGTCAGCCGGTGATTTGATAGGCTTGTCGGGTTGCCATGGTGTTGACTTCTTGCCTCCAAGGAGCTGCCCAATGACTGGAGGTCTGGGATTAAAGCGGGAAGAGGCAGCGGCCACAGCGATTTTCTGAGGCAGCTGCGTCAGCTAGAAGAAAAGAGGGACTAGGTCTTTAGCCTGCTTTCCCTCTCGCTCTCAGGGCCCACGGCGAGCGAGCTGAAAGAATAGAAAGGGTGGCCTAGTGAAACAGTGACCTTCGCAAGCCAGGAGACACAAGGGAGGCTAGGAGACAGCTAGGGAATAACTCAGAAGCACATTGCCAAGAAGGAAAATCCTCGAGAATTCGTTATTCACACTGGGCGTCAGCCGGGTTGGGTGGAGGTTCTCAGAGGGGGGAAAGTCTTTAAAAGGGTTCTGTTGCCTGTCCCCCTTACGTCCTACCCTTCATTCCAGCGGTATGGTCAGTTAACGAATAAAAAAAATCGCTTTTCAGAGAACTTTAAATCTGAGTCAAGAACTCCTTTCAAGAAGAGAAAGTGCATTTGGACGGGCCACCCGGTGCAAGGGCACAGTTGCCTGCTACCCCCCCCCCCTCTCTCCCTCTCCCTCTGCTTGTCAAGGGCAGGGACCGGGAAACCAGGAGCGCTGGACGCACAAGCCCCAGACGGAAACTGTAAACTGCGGGCTGCAGGGTAAAGAGCCTGCTTCTGTTATAAATTAGGAGTTAGGTGAAGGTTATGCAAAGAAGAAAAGGGAAAGTAAAGCTGTTAAAAGAATAAAGTAAAACCCCTGGGAGTTCAACTTGAAATCTCCCCCTCTTACTCCCCAACTCAAGGGGGGGAGGAGGAGGAAGAGGAGGAGAGCACATTCTGGTGTGATGAGAACTCTCTGGAATGTCTGGAGGAGAGGTTTGAAGTGCAAGGGTAAGAAGACCCCAGTTGCCAAATAAATGGGAGCAGAGAGGTGGGGGGAGGGGAGGAACAGTGGAGGCTTGTCCAGATTCACCGTAGGGACTCAGACGTTAGCTAGCACAAGTGGGAGTCGTCCAGTTGAATGGAAACAGAAGTTTAGGCTCTCAGGACTGAGGGAGGAAGCCACAGCAGTGACTAGAACTGCGGCGAAGGTGCAAGCCACTGAAGGCGAGGGTGGAAGGGCAGCCTAAGTCAACTGGAAGGACCCAAGGCAGGAGTCGCAGTCTTCCGCGTGCAGGACGCCGCCGCACGCTGAAGATGAACGTGTCAGTTGGGTGTATTGCGCTCCAGGGAAGGGCCAGAAGAACAGCAAGCCAGGTGCCCTAGCCCGGTGCCCCCGCTCCCTGAGACTCGGAGACTTTCAGAAGGACCAGCCTTCCAAGGGTCTCCCTGACCGCTAGTCCCAAACATAAGCTTCACTAACTACTTTACAGCCACTTTCATTGATTTTTCTTTAACAAACAAACACAATGCCCGGTAACTTCAACACTTGCTCTGCCCGCAGCTAGAACGCCCTAAGCTCTTTCGGTCCGGCGTCTCTGGACAGCAGTTCTGACATTTCCAAATAAATCGTTTTTTTTTTTTACTTCATCCTACATTTGGGAAGTCTAGTCTTTTGTCTTAATATATAATTTACGATGCACCTTTTAAAATACGTAGAAGATAATTTCAGCCTCAACTTTGTAAACCCAGTAGGGCTCACTCTTATTTGCATATTAATTTTTGCTAATCAGAAGTAACTCAGTTTGGAGGAAGGAACGTGCCAGCGAAGAAACCGACTGCTCTGCATCTACGGGGAAATTAACACTACTCTAGCAGGCACTGTTAAGCAAGACCCCTTGAGTTCTCTCTGAAATAGTCCTTTAAAAATGAGGAAAGTATTTATTTTAAAGTAGCCCCCCTTCAAACGCCGTTTCTGCCCGAGGTTCTTCCACACATGTCAAAGGGTTGTTGAATTATTCATTATTGTAATTACTATCATCGTTGTCATTATTCCCTTCCATGTGGAAATAATTTTATTATCGTAATTTGATATCTGAAGAATTTCCTGTTAGTCGTTTGATAATCATTTTTTTCTACTGAAAAGAAAAGTTTTGTTTATAAATGAGATAGAGAAAATGTTTTAAATGCTTTGATGTTTGCTATAGATTTCCGTTTATCTAATCGATCGGAATGCCAATAAAATCGATTAAAGGTTTAGTGTTTTACAAACAACCATTTTGTGCTTTTTGATTTTACGTTCAGAATGATTTTAATAAAGCTAATGTTTTCCCTTAACAGTCTCTCTTAAAAAAAATAAAACAAAAACAAAAACAAAAACCTAAAGCTTCATCGTTTTCCCTTTTATTATATGAAATTCCCACTTGAAGTTCTCCAAATTAATAAAGAAATACACACACAAAAATAAGCAATGGTTTAAATTTCATTCTCTTTTTGCCAGAGGTATTTAAATAAAGCCCGTTAAAATCTTGGTGAATTATACGCGATCATTCAGTGATTGCGGAATATTAAATTAAACTTGGATAAATCCGCATTGAAGGAGGCAGCACCCAATCCTGAATTTATTTCCCATTTTCTCTAACAGCATCACTGCGCTCCTCTCTTTGCAATGACAATGTGCCAAATCTGGGCATTTTGAAAACATTTTCCATATGCTTTAGCGGGGACTGATAGTCGAAGAGGAGAAGGCGATGATCTTTTTGCTCTGAGGTATTTATTTCATTTAACCTTTTCTCTTAGACTTTTACTGATAATCATTTTAAAGCAGAAGTTTGAAAATAATTTAATGCACTGTGCCCATTCCATCTTGCTGTTTATTCCTGAAATGCAGTTTTGATTATAATCTAATATGAAGCTATCATTTGTTTACTCTGACAATATTTTGTTTAAAAAAATCTTTGATTAATTTAGTTTCTGCTGATTGTCTTGGTAATTAAATGTGGATTTAATTATATATTTGGTAACTTAGATCAGATGGGCTGTTTGTTTGTGACAGCATTTAACGGGGCTTTTGTGCCTGACATTTAAGGACGTTACCTACAATGATGATGGCTTTTCCTCAACCAGAGATATCTGCACTATTGTCTTAAAGTGGGCATTAGGCGAGTGTAGTGTGCTGTTTGAAAATGCATTTATTTGGTGGCCAGTTGAGGGTATTGTTTCTACAGAAGTTTATTGACTAGATCTAGGTGTTTTGGGGTTTTAAAAAGATCACAACTTTCTCCCCCATCCCACGATCAGTTATTTCTTTCTCTCTCTGTTTTCAACTTGTCTATCTTTTCACATCTGGATCCACCCTTGGGGCTCTTCCTGAGCCTGAATGTAACATTTCATTGGATGCTCTTGATGAGAATATCTCTGTATGTTTGAAGCGGGTGGACTTGTGGGCTTAGGTCTGTGTCATTTGGTGGTGGTGGTGGTGGTGGTGGTGATAAGGAGTCCTCCGTAATTGCAATAAGAGATGTCTGAAGTGCTTGTGCAGTCAGTGAACTACTATTGCTTGGCGAGAGTCCCATCTGATTTTGTTTATAAACACTAAGCTTGTTGCCCAGAGGGAAAAGAGGTCACTGTACTATCTGAGCTTTGACCTCAAGGAAGCCAGAGGGCTATGACTTCTCTCTCTGTCTCTCTCTCTCTCTGTCTCTCTCTGTCTCTCTCCCTCCCTCCCTCCCTCTCCCTCTTTTTCATTCTCTTCTCCCATAACTCTTCCCCCTCCCTTGGCGGCCTGTGTAGCTCCTCCCTCCTTTCCCATTCTTAACTTTAGCAGTGTCTGAGTTTACATAATGAGCTTCCCCACCCCAAAGGTCAGAGCCTCCAGAGAAAAGGGGCCAAAGTAGATTGCCTCTGAAATGAAAGCCTGAAGTGGACTCCAGGAAGAAACAATGTACATAGATTTGGAAGAACAGAGCCTTGGAGCAGGAGTGTTATTGTAAGATAAATAGATAGATAGATAGATAGATAGATAGATAGATAAAACTATAAAGGAGATAACCAAGCTAAAGAAAATCAGGAAAGGATGCACATGTGCACAACTACTACACACATACAGAGTCTCAACATGTCCTCTCCCTTTTGAATACCATTGCCTTTACCCCTCACATGAAAAATGCTGATTTTCTTCATGTGAAGTCATATTGTCACAAGCTCATGCCAACACACACACACACACACACACACACCTTTGTTACTTCTCCAGGAAAAACAATTTGTTCATAATAAGGTTTGGACACACACACACACTTTTTGAATGATTTCACTGTAAATACATGCTGGTGACACCTTCCCAAACAAACCCTGCACTTTCCCCACTCATTGTCAATGTCCCATTTTCTCCTGACTTATGCAAATTCTCATAGTCCTTCAAACACACACACACACACACACACACACACACACACACACACACACAGAGAGAGAGAGAGAGAGAGAGAGAGAGAGAGAGCAGTCTTTGGTATCAACTTTTAAGTGGGCTAGAAGGAGCTGCAGAGTTAAACAAAAATGTTAGTTAACATACTGCTTTTGTTAAATAGCCCCTGGGTGGAGAAGAGCCAACAAAAAGAGGAAGGGAGGAGGGGAACTGAGGATCTGAAAGTGTCTGTGGTACTCTAAAGGGTTCCTAACACTGAAATCTTGTAATACCTTGTTTCAAACAGAGCTTTTCATAGAGCCCGGAAACCCGGTCAAAAGACTGGGAACCTTACCCTTGGGCTGGGGTTGTTCTTTAGCGGTAGGATGAGGGGGAGAGGGATGGGAGGCATTATTAGGGAGTTGGTGAGGGAGGGCAGACGAAGGGAAGAATAGACAGCTGGCGACTCATTATCCAGTTTGGAAAGCCCACGGTGTCCTCGGCTTGGATTTGTGAAATAAACTGCTCCCAGGAAAAGCGTCTAGAAGTAGAAGTTGCCTTTTGTCTCAATGTTAATTGTTTCCTTGTCTCCAACACTCAATACCCAACCACCTGGCTTAGCCTCACCAATAGTTAAGGACTGACTGGCAAGGTGCTCGTGGCAGGAGAGAATTGAGCTCTACTAGGGTAACTCTGCAAAGTAAAGAAGAGGGTCTAGAGAAAGTTCTCCATGAGTCAGGACAGCCTTAAGCGCCTTTCACTATGAAAAATATAGTAGGCAGTGCTCCTTAGGGTGGCGGCAGGTTGGTATAGTTTAAGTATCGTAAGAAGCTGCTAGAGAGTGGATTGGGAATCAGGGTCCAAGGTGCAGAGAGGCAGGGCTCGGCAAAGACCGGAGGGGAGCAAATGGGAATCCTGGGGCGATCGTCCAAGAATGAAAAAGTGGGGATCCGCGGCTCCGCGGCCCGGGAGAAACGCTGGGTTCTGCCTGTTCCCCGAAGCAGCTCGCTGACTGAGTTAGGGCTTGCCCTGGTCGCCGCGCCCCTACCGGCGGCCCACCCCGCACAGACCAGCCGTGGCTTCTGCCAGCAGCTCTTGTAGCGCCGTCAGCATGCTCTGAGGCCAAGCCCTGGAGGAGACTCTTGACTCTGAGCTAGTGCTCTCTGCCCCTTCCCCTGAGCCCATTAACCCCCGACCTCACCCCCAGCCTCTCTTCTTAGGAAAGAGGTGAAAGAAGAACACAGAGATGATTAAAAACAACACACACACACACACACACACACACACACACACACACGTACACACGCTTTTGGAGGGCAACAGTCCCACACAGAAGGGATTGTAAAAGTGGGAAAAGGCTCTCAGTGTGCTCTGCTATTGTTTTCTTAGAATCCAATAACCACCCTCTCTTTTACACACACACACACACACACACACACACACACACACACTTATAGAAAGAGCTATAGTTTGCAAGAAAGAGATGGGGAGTAAAGATGTTGGGACAACTAGTCACCAACATTTTAAAATAATGTTCTTGACATTTGTTGTTTTGACATTAATTGCATTAATGTTATTGATAACGGTTCAGGAAAGGTAAAACAGCAAAAGATACAGAGAAACTGAGAAGGTAATGATTGCTTTCCTTGTCCGCCATGGCAAAAGCAGACCCTTTAAGCTTCACCTGAACCTGAAGCAGACTTATTGCTCTCAGGTGTTTCCTTCATCATCCGCATTTACCCGTCTGCAATAGCAGGAAATGGTTTTTCCATCAGCGAGTTTGTACACTGAGCCCTCTCCAGCAAAGAGCTCGATCTTGGCTGATTTGAACCTGCCATTTCCCCAGCCTTCATTTCCCCTCAGTCTTTTGAAAAGTCTCCACTCCTTCCTCCATGCAGACATCTCAAATAGTTTTGCTATTATTATGATTTTAAGCCAGGATATTTGCACTCTAGGGTGTTTTTCTGTAAACAGTAACTCTACATAAAGTGCCTTTTCACTTGCATGCTACATAGAATTTCAATTTTCCCCCTGTGTGTAACCTGTTTCTTAACTTCACTGAGGTGCAATAGGAGGCTGATGCAGTCACTGTGGGAAGGTGGGGGCTGTAAACAAAATAACTTTAAAATCGTAGGAACTCTTTCACTATAAACAGATTTCTTCCCAAAGAAGTTGGAAATGGGAGTCTTTGATGACAGAATTTGCTTTTTCGCTAATATTTAGTGGCCTTGTTCTCTTAAACACTGCTTCATGTACCTACCTACTCCAGATTCCTAAAGTGTTGGTGTCTTTTTCTCCTGCTAAAGACCAGATCTGGTTTTATTCTATGCTCTAAGCCTCTGGACTTTCATTGTAGTGTTAGCTAGTTATTGAATGCAAGCAGCTTTTCAGATATGGGCCTAGATCTGGCCTTTGAGGGGACTGTAATTTTATCCACCCAGGTGTTTTCATCCCATTTGCATCTGTCCTAGGATATGACAAGTATACACTGATAATACAAGGGTTAAGGACCAAGAAGGCATGTTTGCTGTCTCCGTGGTTGCAATGTTGCACTATCCTCCTTTCCACTGGTGTTTGGTACCTGTAGTTCTTAAGGCCTAAAACAAGGTTTTGAAGCAGATCCTGGCAATCCAAAACTTCAAAGGCCCGTCAGCTCAGAAATACCTGATGCCCCACCTATTCACCTGTCCAGGAAGCCGGGCAATGCTAGTATTTCCTGTTTTTACCTCATTTGATTTATTACTTTCACCTTCACTATATGATTCCTGGTTTTAACATATTTCATGAATGGAGTCTACTTGTGACCTGCGGTGCAGCAGTGTATCAAGATGCAGAATACATATATATATATATATATATATATATATATATATATATATATAATCCCACATTCAGTAGGGGGTATTTAAAAGTATGTCTATTCCAAGTGTTAGTTAATTATCTTTTAATGAAAGTGTCACTCATATTCACATCTGTAATATTGGAAAGAGATAATTAGATTTTCAAATGAGAATCAGCCACCTTAAATTTTGCACCAGAAAATACCAAGTATATTTCACTCTAATGAGATCTGTAGTGGGGTTTTAAAATTCATCATAATGTGCTTCAAGAAAGATAACTCAAAAGACTAGAAAGATGAAAGGTTTTCTTCCCTAAGTCTTCTTAAAGCTATTACATTGAACTTATGCGATTCTGATAAAATATTCAAAAATATTACATAAAAGCTAGGCTATACCCCAGTATCACTCTTATAACCCGGACTTATTCTCATTTGGAAGTTTACTTTGACTAAACTAAGCACTTCCACCTCCTTCGCCCTGGGTTTTCTCTACTGCGAATGAAAGTGCAAGATACAATTTTTAAATAGAATGCCTGCGGATCCAGAGAGCAATTCCTTCTTTGAAAGAGGCTGGGCTGGGTGATGTTTGCACACACAGGCGAGCATTCTTTATTTACATACATCTGCATATTTGCTCGGGCCCCAGTGTTTCTTCATTAAAGAGAGTCCGAGTGAATAGTAGAATACACTAAATTAGAGAATAGCTCTTAATTACCCTAACTCATATTTCTCCTTAAAGCTCCCTAGTAAACAAATCTCTGGTCCGATAGTAATTACTTTGCCTCATTTAAAAAATATTCTCGAATGGTTAAAGGGCATTTCTTAGGAACTATTTGTGCTTTATATTCTTCCCTTTGCACTCTCTGTCTGTGATTGTGTGTACGTGTGTCTAATGAAGTTTGAGAGTTGTGCGCAGGGGTGTACCGGGTGGGAGCCCCGGAGGTCCCCATCCCCTGTCTCCACGGTCGCCTTGTCCAGAGCTCTAGCCGCAGAGCTGGGAGCCTTGGAAGTCGCGAGGCTCCGGGGCTGCTCTGAGTCCCGGCTGCGCGTCATTTGCAGTCTGGGGAATGTTGATCACCTCACTAATTACACCTCTCCCCCCCCCCCTCCCTCTCCCTCTCCCTCGCTCTCCTCTCTCATTCCCAGAGTGCATATCGGGAATAGACACACAAAGACATGCGCACTCAACTTAATCAGCCATTTTTTTAAACAGGGCTAAAACGATAATAATTAGCAGAATAAAGACATATCGGATTTTCATTTCCTTTCCTCCTTTTCCCAACCCCTTCACAACCAAACAGCGAGACCGCGGTCGGCACATGCTTTAACTCCTCCCGGACCCCTGAGGACCGCTCCGTGCTCCCCACTTTCTGCTCCAGCGTTTTTATTTTCACCCAATAAAGTTCGAGGATTATTTTTTTATTTTTTTATTTTTTTATTTTAATGAACCCTCTCGTTCTACTTGGATGTGATCAGCTGTACGTAAAATAAAAGCAAAACAAAAAAGAGGCGAAGATCGAGTAGGAACTGCAGGGGAAATGGAAAGTAAGTTTTTTCTTTAACTTTTATTGAGTAGTTTGTGTTAAATTTAGGTCGAGTATCGATTATCTTTCCAGCCTGATCTTGCACAATCTTTGATATTTCGCTCCCTCTCTCTCCCTCTCCCTCTCCGCCTCTCTCCCTCTCTGCCCCTAGCTCGCTTGCTCCAGCTCGCCCTAGCACACATACCCTCATCCCGACCACCTCTTCCGCTCTGCCCCCCTTTCCATCTGTTTTCCCCCCGTTTTTTTGGCTCAAAGATTTGCTCTGCTGAGAGAGTGAGAAGGCAAGGGAGGGGGCCTGATTTTCTACTGGGGGAGATGCTTTTCGGGATTTAACTTTTGGATTAAGTGGCAGACCATCCATTTTCGGCCGAGCAGTTTTCTATTTTTTTCCCCAGTCTTTTCGGATTCTGCCTTCACCGGGAGCCGGAGACAATCCGGTGGCCGGGCGAAGCTGTCAGCTCCACAGCGGCTCAGACACTGTCTGGGGGTCCTGGCTTGCCCCGTGCCCCTGCACCCCATCGAGATGACGCTTCCTCGGCGCACATCCTCCGAAAGTTTGGACGTTGGTCGGTGGGGCTTGGAGCCCCCTCTCCTCTCCTCTCCCTCGATCCTCCTCTGTCCCCTTTTCAGTTTCCTTTTCTTCTTCCTTTTCCCTTCCCCACCCTTTCTCAAGTTCCCCGAAGGGCGCTCACTGTGCGTGGCTGCCGCAGGCCCGGTCCGGCGCGCGCCAGGCGCGGGGCCGAGGATGGGCGACCGCGGGGCTAGGTGGCAGGTAGACACCGGTCCGCGGAGAGCTGTGGCGGGCAGCGGCAGGCCGGGGCGGCTCTTGGCTGCGCCGGCGCTGCCGACCCTGGCAGGTCCGTTAGGAGGCGGGATCTCCCGGCCTCAGGCTGCGGATCTGGGGGGTGGAGGCAGCTTGCCCCGGGCTTGATCGCCACACTAAGAGGACACCCGCGGCTGGGGATCAAGAGTCTTTGCTTTCTTTTTGGTAAAGGGCAAAATTGTGTGTGTGTGTGTGTGTGTGTGTGTGTGTGTGTGTGTGTGTGTGTGTGTGTGTGTGTGTGTAAGGGGCCTGTGGCAGACTGTGGGAACTGATTCATTCCTTGCCCCCCCCCCCGACCCCCTACTCCAGGGTTCCTTGTCTGCAAATGAACTTCACCTCCTTAGCTTCAGCTGGCACCACGCGCGCCTTCTAGCCTAATCAGCTAGGCGAACAGGGGCTGATCTTGCCTCTTTTTTCTTTTCTTTTTCTCTTTTTTCCTTCCTTGTTTTTTTCTTTCTTCCTTGTTTCTTTCTTTCCTTCTTTCTTTCTTTCATTCATTCTTTCTTTCTTTCCCTAGTCCTTTTACCTCCCTCTCTTTCCACTCTTTCTACTCTTTTCTGTCGGAAAATAATAACAACAATAATAAAATTTCTCCTGGAATTATATAAAAGTTCCTCGGCGATGGCCAAGTTGCAGAAGGTTCCCCATCCTGTCCCCTCCTCCCCCAGAAGACGGTGCACTGGTTTGTATTTCTTTTGTTACCTGTGATCCAGGCAGGGGGCTCCTTGAAGCGTTGGGTCTAGGGTCCGGCCCAGATATGAGGCTCCGATGGTGCCTTTAGCTGTGTCTCCACCATTCCGTGCTGTCCTGGTGAGGTTTTAGCTACCGTTCCGTGAGACACCCTCTTTGTAGGTACCAAAGGTTCAGATCACAAACACGGACACCCCCCCCCCCACACACACACTCACACACACACTCCGACCCCTACACACACACATACACACACACACACACACTCACACAGTCTACACTCACAGACACACACATTCGGCCCACTCCCCCACCTCCAGCTCCCACCTTGTCTTCATTCGCCCCCTCCCCCAAAAAGCACACAGAACAACACCCCCCACCCCCACCAAACAAAAACCCAAAGACAAGTTCAGTGGCTGAAGATGGTGGATTGACACTGATTCAGACAGAGGCAGGTTCACCAGGAAATCTGGCGTTCCCGATTTCTGACAGTTGCATTTCCTCTCCTTGAGCCCCCCCCCCCTTTTTATTAACTCTGTTCCATGTTTAATCAAGGATCATGTAGATGGCTAAAGGAGAGACAGAGAGAGGGAGAGAGAGAGACACGGAAGGGGAGAGAGGAGAGAGGAAGAGGGAAGAGAGAGAGAGAGAGAGAGAGAGAGAGAGAGAGAGAGAGAGAGAGAGAGGAGACAAGAGGAGGGATTTTTTCTTTTTTTTTTTTCTTTTTCTTTTTTCTTTTTTTTATTGTGTTCTCCTGGATTTTCAGTGGCTTGATCCCTATAAACGTGGAGTGGTTAAAGCTCATATGTAGTATTATATTTTTAGTTGGGTGGATGGATGGAAGAGTCAGGGAGAGGCTGCGGCTGCGGCTGCCTTTTCGGTTGGTGCTTAGATTAAGGCTGAGACTTGGCTGCGATTGGGACGCGACAGTGACACGGGCATCGATCGCTTCCATTGAGAGCAATGCAAAAACACAGCCCGGGTATGTAACACTCTCGCTGCCATCCACACTTGCTTTACTTTATATCTACTGGCAAAACTGACGGAACAAGCTCAGACTTTCTTTTTTTCTTCCTTTCTTTCTTCCTTCCTTCCTTCCTTCCTTTCTTTCTCTTTTTGCTCTTTTCTAACTAAAGAATAAAAAGAATGGTGTGTATAGAATTTGTTGGATAGGGTAGGTTTGAATAAAACAGAAAGGAGATATTTGGGATTATTTTACTTCATCTGTAAGTGTGTTTTAGAGTTTTTCTTCTCCAGTGAGAAGCATATCAAAGAAACAGAAGATTTTCTTTCTTCATTAAAAAAAATAAGATTAAAAAAATCCTTAAGGGCATGGTTGATATTGTTCAAGGGACATGGTTTCAAGCAGCAGGAAGACACACAAAAATAAGAGATGGCTAGTCAGCTATTTTAACCTCTTGCACCTAGCGTCAGTGTAGGGATCATAAGGTACATACAGTGGTTTTTAATGGTTTTAATATTTATGGCATCAACTGTGGAGAGCATTGCTGTATGTTTATTCAATAGCTGGCTGCTCTTGTATTTAAAAAGTAAACTCTTATTGGAGTGTTTTCCTTTTTTATAGCAATGGAGATAGGGTCAATGAAATATGAGGGTAGCACCATAAATCTGAAAAGTGAAATGTACCCAAGGAACAAAGAAAGGTCAGGTAAACCAGCTGTATAAGTCATAGCAACAACACCCACTGTGGGGTGAGGCAGAGACAGTGGTTCTGGGTCTGAGAAATGAAAGTTGCCACTTAAGTTAAAAACAAGGCAACCATGTTGCACTCTATTGTAATATTTTGTAGTTTTTGGCATAGTAGCCCAACTCTGTTCATTAAGTGTAAGCTAGTTAGATTAGTTTAAAGGTGCTGCCACAGCAAGGGGAATAGAAAGGAGGCTAAGAAAATTGCTGTTTAATATTGCAGAATTTACTGCTTTCATTCTGACCATGAGCCTAAATTTACACAATGAAATCTGATTATCTCTAATAACAATATTAGATCCTGCACTGGATGGATGAGAATTGAGGTGGTTTTGTTGATTGCAAGGGTTTAATGTTGCATTTCAGAATCTGATGTGGTTTGGCCTCCCTTCCATTAACTGGAAAACCCCTGAGGTTTTACAATTATTTCTTAAAGATAATACATTTAAGATTGCATTGGTAGGCTGAAGAAAAGTCATAAAGGCAAGAAGGGAAGGCCTTAATAACTCTTGAGGTTCAGACATGTTCAGCAGTTAGATTGGCTCTGACTTCACCAAGGGTCGACAATGTGTCATTTCCACGAAGCCAAATTGCCCTCTGCCTATATGATATTAATGTGCAAATCAATATTTCAGGGATTAAATTTCCCTTCTTCATTTTTTATGGTTTCTACCTCAATAAGTCTCAAGTCTATTAGAAGAGGCTGGATGATTTAAAATCTTTCACTGCAGAATGGCTTGTCGTACTCTTGTTTCACAGACCATCTTAGGGTTTTCGTTGTAAAGACTAAAGGTGCCCTACAGAAGTTGTGATGCAGTATAAAGACAGGGTCAGTAGTGTAAAAAGCTCCCATTCAATTAAGAGCTAAGAAGTATTGGGAATATAATATATGTGTTTGTGCATAGTATATACCTTCTCCTGCTTTAAAAATATTATGTTAATCACCTATTGATTTATTTCAAAATCAATTGATGCCCCCTTCTTAGTAATGATTTGTTCAGCATTCTTGAGGACTGTGTTAATTTTCGAAAACACTATGCATGAATTAGTTTGGTGTGAAAGTATTGGAAGGAAGAGATTTTTCATGTAGCAACACTTTTCTAAGAAGTACTTTGAGAAATCATTGTTTCTGAGAGTAATAATCAAGTGGTGTCATTTGCATATATTGTTGTCATAGCTGTCACTGAGTTTTCTGGATGACTGACTTAGCTGGTTTCTGTTAAATGAGGCCTCCTCCCATTCTTCTATATATTTAGTTTCTAGCACTTAGTAGGAGCAATGCATCTTTAGACTCTCTTGGAGAAACACAACTGTATCAGAAAATATGTGAACTGATTGGAAAATGCAAAATAGAAATGAAGGGAAGGGTGAAATAAAAGGCTGCAACTTTATCACATAATCTTCAGAAGGCCTACTGCCTATCATTTGGTCTTGTTTTATAGTCTTAAACCATCTGGACCAAGTTCCGCACAGCTGCAAGAATTTCATATGTGATAGAACATTTTTTCCATTCAGTGTGAAATGTTCCTTCCTAAAAAACGTACACCAGACTCGCTTAATTTAGTCTGTTAAAAGGAATGCACATGAGAAAGGACAAAAGGCTCTTTAATCTTTGCAAGCTGTTTGTTTTTCTTAAAGATTCCTGTCTGTTTAGGTTTGAAAAGTCATGTTTATTGAGGAGATGATTCTAAGGTGTGACGTTAAAATAATCCACAATTTTTGGGCCGGTGGCCATGCTCCTATCCAATTTTCAGAACTACTTTTTTATGCCTGTCAAAACACAGAGTTAATCTATCCTTATTTACAATTAATCTCAATAAAATTAATCTTAACTATGCTTTATTCAGTGGCTTAAAATATCTAATTATATTCAATTAACTGCTGTTATAGTAATTAACATTGCTTAATTGCCTCTGCATATATTTATGTAAAGCTCATTAGTCGTTGCCGTCTTCTTTTCCCTTTTCTACTTGCTATTTTTGCTGTTGTCAAACCATTTTTATCTCCCAAGGTTTGATAGTGGCAATAGCACAGAATCTTTCTCAACACTTTCGTGTAATGAATCTGATTGCTCGTCTGTATCAGACACTTGTTAGGAGCCTTTAACTACTACGCCAACTGCTACCCCTGTCTTCAACTTCCTATCCAGGATCTCTAGTTCACTCACAAAATAATTTCTATCACTGTCACTAGAAATATGAGAAGGCAGGTTAGGCTTTGTATTTATAAGTTAAGAGCTTCTCTATGTCTGAATAAGGGTCCTACAGGCAGTGTGGGGTGTTTTTGTTTTTGTTTTTGTTTTTGTTTGTGTGTGGGGGGTGTAATTTGTAGCTTTTCCCCCCTCTCCAATCATTCTAAGGGTTAAAGACTTGGCCAAGGTTCAAACTGAAAAGCGCCCAGGGAAAGTGCATGTGAATATGTACAAGTTTCATGTAATTAGTGCTTAATTATATTAACATATGCAAATTGTCAACTTAGGAGCTTGTTGAGCTGGCAAAGATCAGCTAGGCACAACTGCTATATTGTTCTGAAACAATAATGGATTTCAAGTTGGATTGTGGAAACACATAACTAGCTATCTAATTTAACTCATACCATGGTGAAATTTCATTAGTCTCCATGGAGACTGGTTTAATTGTGCTGACTAATGTTCTGGGCTGCAGAATGTCCTAAAAAGAAATCGTTGTTTGCCTAATCCACCTTACAATGACACTTGTTTGTACATGTTTCCCTTGTGTGGGAATTTGCATATGCAAATAAATAGTTTCTCTGCCCCATTTGTCATGGCTGTTCATTACCCATGAAGAGGACATTGTTACTGGGCTGTTACTGAGTCTCCCAAGACTGGATAGTGTCAACCAGTCCAGCTACATTCTTTCATAATTTGTTTCTGATTAATAGACCAGAGTGAGTCTCATTCTCTTTGGGCATCTGCAAGGCAAGGTCAGTTCTTTTTCAGAAAAGAGTTTCTGCAGTAACTGAAGGACTTTTTCTTCTGCTCTGCTTTCTCCCTTTTCCACCCATTGGTGAACAGAATGAATAATATTTAATATAATGTATTCTTGTTCAAAGAATGCCTTGACTAATAACTACTAGTTTCCTAAAGCAAAAAGATAGGAAAAGAAAGCAGATTCTGTTATTGGAATATTAATCCTGTTTTTGACAGAAAGGTAAACTGATATAATTGCTTTTCAGTTGAAGGCATGGGGGTTTATACAAGTGTGAAAGCATCGGAAAAGGATTAGCATTTTTTTGCATAATGAAAAGCTCTGTTGAATAGGGATCCAAATGGTTGACTGAATGACTAAGATGAAAGGAAGATGAAAATGCAGACTTCTCTTTCTTTATGTCTATGTTCTGCTCTCTCCAAAGCTATGTTTCCAGGACATGAGCAAACAAGTAGTAGCTCACATTTCAGCAACTTTCTAAAAATGATCTGAGTTTTCATCCCGATCAGGAAAGTATAGATGAAGATAGAACAAGCCAGTAGGTGGTCAGCAGAGGTCTGTATGTAGACGGCTTTAAGGAGCATGCCAGCCTAGCAGACTAATGACTGCTGCATGTCAAGGATCCCCACCACTTTGCTGGCAAAAATAGTTATTTGAAGAGAAGCTAGTAATATTTACTGGCAGGAATATTCATTTCATTTCATTATTGACCCCATAGTGTACTCCTTCCCGTGGATAAAAAAAAAAACTTCCTCCATTGACAGAACACTTCACTGGGGGCAAAGTGATGCTTTCTGACTTTTGGTAATGTTAAGTGTTTTAAGTGCCCTATCAGCTTTTGTAAATATGAAAGAGTAGCAGATGAAAATTCAAAGTTGTCACTAATTCATAAAGTTCTTAATGCCATCTTCTGGTTAGTTTGTAAGTGTATACTATATTTATTTTAAGGAGGCCATTTGAAGGATATCTCACTTGCTCAAAAACATTTGCAGTTTGGTTTTTCCTTGTCTCTAGTTAGCGCTATAATTGGTTACCAGTTGACAATGTAAACAGGTCTGTCTCCCGATGAAGTTTCTTCAGCCATAAATGAAGGCAATGAAAATTCTATGTGTTGAGACACCTTCAAAGGTGAGAACTAGTTCTTTTGTATATGTAAATCAATAGCAAAATAGGTCATTATTTGCATACATTTTATATAATTGTATATATTTCACATAAGCTCTTTCCAATTTGGAGTCACCACAAATAATCCAAAGAAGGGTGCCCCAGAGTAGAGCTAGAGGATTCCACCAGATACTATCCTAACTAGTCTGTGCCTAGGCAGCCGTGCTTCCGTTTGTCTCATCATTTTTAGTGGTTCAGTGGCTGGGGTTCTGTTATGAAGGTTATATGGAAACTTGAGAAATCACAAGTGTTTTCCTATAAACGCAAGTGTGCAGGTTGCCTCCTGAGTACAGTGTATTATAAAAGAAAAGTGTTTGATCTTTGTTATAAACTCACCCAGCTTCTTTACTGGAGTCCTTTTTAAAATTTGTCAAGAAATTCTGGATTGTTTTAGAAACTTTGATGGCAAACTTTATGATATGCTTTTAAAAAGTCTTAAAAGAACAACAAAAAAAAAATCCACATGGAGGCTATTTTTTTTACATGAATAAGGGATTATTAAGGTATTTCCATAAGAAAAATGTGTTAATTTAAAAAATAAATTCATTTATATTTTAAGACATTGTTAAGCAGGCACCATGTGTTGTAACTGGCAGCATTCCAGCCACCATGGATGTGGATCACACATGGGTTAATAGTAGCTTATGTGATGTCTGCATTCTTAGGAAATGGGCAAAAGCCCAGAGGATTCTTATATCAAGATTGCAAGAATCAGACAGAGCAGAATATATGTTTATATGTGAACAGATGGACACATGTGAGAACTAAAAGTGCACGATTTCTCTTGGCACTTGTTTTGCTTATCCCTGACAACATAACCAAAATCTTAGTTCACTCCTGGTCTTTAATAGCTCAGGCCAAAATGGGCTTTTAGGGAGGACTTTGGTGGCATTATTTTCTTGCACAAAGATTGTGCTCCTTGCGATCTTGCTGGAGTTGATATTGTGTTAATTCCCTCATTTCAGAGGTTCAAAAGTTTCCTTGGAAGTTTGATATGTTTCCCATTTGACATACAATCCTCAGGTCAGGAATGGCTGCTCCACCCCCTACTCAAAGGATTGTGAGTGAAATGAAATACTTGCCACTGAGGAATTTTTGGATGTATGCATGACATGTAAAAATAGCTTTGACACTAAAGCCATGTTTGGCAAGAGGCATCCCTAATACAATTATCCACTTTAACATTCTAGAGATTAAAAAAAAAAAAAAACAAATATTAAGAGTTAGAGTAGACTGACTTGGTGCGTATGTCACAATGCCCTAATGGTCGAAGCAAGCGTGGTTAGGTGTTTTGATCAGCCAACAGGCTGGCACACTAGAATCTGATGTTTATGTCTGCTGCTTGCCTGTCCTGGGGACATGGCAATGCTCAGATGATCATCACTGGGCAGCATATATTCTATCACAAGCCTCTAAAAATAAGAGTTTTGGGTTTTGTTTTGTCTGTGCTATAAAACCAGAAAACATCCTAGGAATATTTAGTTAGATCTAAGTGATTTTAACCAGGGAAAACTGACTTTTGGGTTAAAACATGTATTTTATAAATGTCCATAAAGTTCTTTGTCTTCACTATAAAGAAGACAGAAAACCCATAGTTGTAACAACATTAATATACAAAAATATACACCTTGTTGTCTGTGACCTGGTCATATTCTTAAAATCAGGACAAAATAAATCTTGAAGAGGAAGATCTTGGAGTATCTTAAATTAGCTTATTTAGAAATATCACCTGAAGAAGCACAACTATTAATAGATTCATCTTTCCCCAGAGAATACTTTCATGGAACATGTATTACTTCTCTAAATTTCAGTTTGTAGCCCTTTACAAAAAAAAAAATCCCATAAATTGAGGAATGATGTAATTTATACTTAAGACTTCCTGAGACCATTAGACAAGCTGGGTTTTGTTTGCTTTTGTTGTTTTCAAAGATACAATTGTGTTCAATCTTTGATAACATGCCCACTCAGAGTGAAAACATACACACACACACACACACACACACACACACACACACACACACACACACCTGTCTTCTTCCTAAATGAGTGTTCCACTTTGCTCCCAAGATATACTCAGTAGCAACCTGTGCAATTTTCCTCTCTCAAGCTAAATTTCTTTCATTCTCTCAGAATTAGCCAAAATAAGCTCAAAAGAGAAAAATCAAGCACGTTGTGGAGACCACTAAAAACACTAAAGATGCTGGCGTCCGTCAGGAGACAGCCTTCCTTCCAGGCATTCACCCAGCTGTTTGAAGAGCTGCACATGAATGCAGAAGTCACCATCATAACCAGGATGGTAGCAAAGTGGAAAGGCAGGAGCTCTAGCTCACCATCCAAGGATGCTCACTCAGTCAGTGTCTTGTACGTTTGGGGAAGGGCTTGCTGCACGAATGAAAATGAAGGTTGTGGGTCCCGCAAAGAGAATCAAAGAAAAATGTGCGATGGCAATCCAAGGAGGATTTTTTTTTAAATGAGAAAGTGTGCTTTCTGCTTATGAAGGGGCCTAATCAGAATCCGGTCAGACTCCCAGGTCTGTGACTCCTACACATACTCCTGTGTTAAGTAACAGGTTAGTCTAGGTGCTCCAAATGGCCAAGAAGAGTCTATGATTCATAAAAAATATGGACGACCTCAGTGACTTAAAATGCATGCACGTGCTGTGAACAGGGAGAAACTTTCGATTCTGTGTGAGGAAAGTAAATGAGGACAAGGCTGTGAAGTTTTTGAGGCAGCGTAATGTACAGAAAGAAGGCACATAATTCAAGCCAGCCCACCCTCTCATTCTCTTTACTAGGGATTCATTTTCCTTTTAAGTAAGTTTGTTTCTTATCACTGACAGTTTAGGTGAGAGTCTGCTTAATTTCTTTGCAACTTAGTGAGCAATAAGGATCGTGTCAGTTTATAAGCTCTCTGGATTAATTTAGATGTGCAAGTGACCTTGCCCAAATACTTAATTTTTGAAAATCTCAGTTTCCTATTTTGGGTGTCAAGGTTTGCTGAACCTAAGTGTTGTGAACAGCAAAATATGTCCCTGTGATGTGATGTTATATGTGGTCACTGTGGCTCTTGTTTGAATGTAACATTACGATGATGACTGTTTGATAAAGTAAATCTATTAGGATGTGAGTAGAGTTGCCCATCTCCGTGGATAAGAGGAGATAAGAATAGACCATGGGTATGTCTAAGACATAGAGCAGGAGACAGTGGTCTCACGCCATTTTCTCCTTGGTAGGTTTCTGGATGGCATCTAGCATGGCAGGTGGTTCTTTCTCCACACCATTATCTCCCACTCCATCATTGTCACTTGGTTTAGTTATGAGGGCTCCTAGATATTTAATGCATTTTGGTTCTTCATTTTTCTACAAAGCAAATTAGGACAGTAACATTTTTTAAATAATTCAGACCTTGGTCAATTCACATGAACTCAAGAGTCCTAGTTGTCCATTAAGTACAATAATAGAAGAGACCACAATACTCACTTCAGTCTGGCAGTGAACCCAATCTGCTTGAAAGCCTGTGAATTAAAGGGCTTTCCAAAACTGGCTTATATCCCATAGCAACACTTTTCTATATATTTGTTATTAAGAGATTCTGATATGTCATGAAATGAATATAAGCCGTACTGTTCCACGGTGTCCTAGTATCCAAAATTCCTACAAGCCTAGAAGAAAAAAAAAAAGCCAGTTAAATGTATATATATGTGTAAAAGTATACAGAATCATTAAATCTTCTTGGTAACCTTCTAGACAAATTATTAGCATTCACTTAGCTCAATTTTTAGGTAAATCACAGAGTGTGCCTTTGTAAAATAATACATTATTTAATGGAAATTTATTCAGTCTTAAAGATGATAGATCTCCTAAAAGTTAATAAATACATAGATGCAATCTCTCAAACCATCTAGAAATGGAAATCTATTTTTGTTACAGATTTCAAAATAATTTAACTAATGATAATCTTCCACAGTGACACATGCCTATAAGCAAAATTATTGTTTATATTTATGGAAATATAAGTGTCCTTGGAGTGTATGTGCATAAGAGTTCTTCATATAAATTGCAGCCTCTATGGAGCAGTGCTTACATCCATTTAACTACTGTATCCACAGTAATGGGTATATTATTGGCAATTTCTTGGTGCCCAAGCTGCTGAATGACTTACTAATGACTTTTCAAAGCACATATGGAAATCCTCAGTTTATTGTACTAACAGTTTTTGCTCCCTCTCTCACCTAGGTGTACTGAAAAGAAATGTACAAATTCATATTGGTTGTTCCCTTTCTGGAAAATTCTTTAGAGAAACTTTTTAGGGCAATGTAAATGGGTTTTTATCTTAGGGGGGTAGATTGTCATAGTCAGAAGAGAAAGGAAACTAGAACATAATTCCTTTTTCAACTGATAAGGAAACTGAAGCCCGTATGAATTCCTAGGAAGACTAGTGTGTGTGTGTGTGTGTGTGTGTGTGTGTGTGTGTGTGTGTGTGTTTAAGAATATAATGCAATGCATTTTCCCTTTAAGTGGTGCTTGAATATGAGAAGAATTTGCAATTCTCTCTCTCTTTCTCTCCCTTGTATGTGTGTTTGTGTGAGTGTGTATGTGTGAGTGTGTGTGGTTTTGTCTACTTTAAAATGTTTTTTTTTATTTGATTGTTGGTTAGTTGGTTGTTTGGATGGATGGTTTGATTTGTGAACTAAATTAGTTTTAGAGGTGTCCCAGCTCTATGATAACTCTTGCAACTGGCTGGGATGGGCCTATAAGTCTAAGCAAGGAGAGATAGAACCCAAATAGCCTAAAAGGTAAACGTTGCAAAAAAAGAAAAAATGGAATGGGGCATTTCCTTATTGAAAGAAAGCAAGGTACAAATTGACTAGGAATCATTCTGATTCGCCAGAAGTGGTTAGTCACAGAAGGCTGTTCAAGTAGGCACTGTCAACAAAGAAATCATAGGCCGAACTTAGAGTGGCTCACCTCTGGTTTATTCATAAAGCTCATACGAGCAGCACTTGGCTTTGTTCTTGTTCTAAGAAGGGTACCAATGTCAATAAGAACAAGAATAAGAGCTTCTTGCATGGTCCAAGAGTAAACAGCACCTTACCTCAAAGTCTGACCTATTTTCTTGTCCTCTGTTATGGGAGCATTGCCTATGCTTGGCCGTGTGTCCTCAGAGGATTGGGCAAAAGAGGTTGTAACAAGAGCGTACTGTGTAAGTAACAAGAGCTTGCACCTGGAACGTGGGATCTTACTCAGCCTGTAGGTGGAAGTGTTTGTACTAAATCAAAGGCCTGTGATCCGACTAGCCTAAAGAGTTCCACACTTAATAATAATTTGAATCTTGCCTTCTCTAGTTGAAGAATATGACAGAGTCATAATAAAACTAGTTTGGACGTTCTTTCTCCCACTGAAGTGAATAGAGTTTTCATACCAGAAAGGAAGTAAAAATAAAGTAAGCTCAGCATGGAGAAGGTCTGAGGAAGAAGGTTGCCCTTTCCACTGATTAGCTATATTTATCTGAGGAGTTCACTCATATTACTTCACAAATAATACTCTACTCCAGTTGCTCATGTTGAAAGTACGGGAAAGACATTTAAAGACCAGTCAACTGTCTGGAGTTCACTGGCCTGAGGTTTAGTGGTGACTCAACACCCCAGAGAAACATGTAGTTCACTGGAGACCACAAATGCAGTTCACACTGATTTCCCTTTTCATCTTTGATGGAATTGGTTTATTACCTACGGAATATATATTTACATACATACATACACACACACACACACACACACACACACACACACACTCACAAACACACTCACAAACACACATTCTTTCCTCTAACTTTCACGATACATTCGAAGAGCCAATATTAAGGATGGTGATGAGAGTTAGTGATGTATCTTTAGATAAAGCTGTGCAGTCACATCAGAGCCATCAGCTCGTTTGTCATGGCTGGAGTGAAGATGTCAGGACCAATGAGTGTATGAGCACGGAAGGGACAAAAGGGCTTTTGGAGAGACACATTTTTGTACTGGGAGCCAACCATGGCTTAGATTTAGCTCCAGGGAAAGATTGGGATTAGACGGCACTGTGTACAAATCCTTGGCATAACGGAGTGAGCTGGTGAAATGGGGGAGAATGAGGATAGGAAATGTAAGGATCGACACTTCTCAACATGCACTCTAGACTACAGCTTGGAAACTATGGAGCTTCCAAGGTTTATGCTGTGTGTGGAGTTATTGATTTAAGCCAGACTGAAGCCACAGGTTTGAGTTAGCACCAATGGGAAGACTTGCTTGTCATATGCTAAACATGCATACATATACCAAAGCTTAACCGCATAAAAAGAGTTTCAGTCTTTACTTCCATCTAAAATCTTTGTGGGGAAGTAGTATTTGCATATGCAGTGGTAACAGTCAGGTATAAAATGCTTTTCCCATTGCAGTGGAAGTCCATGCTTAATTTTCAAAACAATTCTGACAATGGATACTTGTGGTGTTGTTGAACTTACACAAAATCAAGAAGCTAAACTTTCTTTACCCAGAGCTCATTCTGAAACACTAATTGAAAAGTAACGGATTTCCTTTTCTTATACAAGTTCTTATCTTTGATAGACCAACACTAGCAGATTTATTTCATTTGGATCCAGCTAACTGTTCTCTTTCAGCTAATGTACCCAAACAACCTCTTCTTGTTTAATTCTATTGATTTACAGTGCTAAAGTGAAATAATCTGATACCTGTTTCCTGCCCTTTGAGTATTTGTCGTCAAAGAGGCTGATTAGTTTCTCTCCTAGCTCTTTAGCTGTTTTAAATGTATAATTATCATTGCATGTCATTTGATAGCTGCACTAATTGCTGCCAACTATTGTCTGTTTGCACTTAATGCTGAAACCTGATCAACATCCTGCTTTGGTTGATGTTTGATGGTAAACTTTAATTAACTCTTATTGCATTGAAGAAGAGTTCAGGCTTGGTGCTAACTAATCATTTACCTTCATTATGTCCTGACAGCTCCGCTTGTCCTTGGTCCTAATAGATACACCAGTCAGTAAATAATCCTGCAAACCCCATGTCTTGTAGTTGCTCCACATTAATATCTTGCTACTTAAAGTATAAGATAATTGAGGCCAGATAATTATTTAGTTAGTTTCATATCTCTAGTTCTTCAGACACTAATCTTAAATTGCTTCTTTTATCCTAGACAATTTTATTTTAATACAAACTGTAGATCTTAGATAACATTATTTCTTCAACATGGCCCTGGGAACATGCATCTTTTGAATCAATATCATTAAGCTTGTCTCCTGTTGGAATTCCTGTAATTATTTTTCCTGAAATACTTTTCCTGTAATGATATTGAAGTTAAAGTAATCAGGTTACCGGCAGATCATGTAAAATTCAACTGAAAATTGCTGGTTGCTTGATTTTAATTTGTCTGACATCAAGTTTGTTTGAAAAGGGATAATATGTGGGTAAACCAAGGAGCTTATAATTATGGTTGACATTTGTTTGTTTATAATGAAATCTAATTAAACTTCATAGATTTAAAACACAAAAGTTAATTACTGAACTGCTCACTTCACTGATGGGCAAGAGTCAAATTAACTTTTAGGGGAAAGACATAGGGAGAGATGGAGAAAGGGAGGGAAGAAAGAACATGAGAGAAAGAGAGAGAGACAGATCACAGACAAATGACTCTTCATAATAGAAATAAAATAACTCACTAATCTTAGTAATCAAACATAAATTTACCAAGATTTCATCCAGAAGAACACTTGGCATTCCACTTATGTTCCCTATTATGTTAGTCCTAATGTGGTTTCTTAATACAAAGTAATTTAAAATATTTACATAGAATATAAAAACAGTTGTGTTTGGTAGACTTTAAGAATACTATGTAGTAAGATCCACTTGGTAATGATTTAAAGAATTATGCACATGACTTTCCTTGTTCAAACTATGTGAAATCATGTAAAACCACTAAAGAGATTGTTCAGGGAATAGGAATGTTTGCTGGAACACCTCACCTGTGATTAGTTTTATGAAGGTAATTATAGAAGGTTTAGCCTGCAAGGAATGATTTTTTTAAAACATACTTAACACTAGTGTATTTATTGTTACATTGCTGGGAATAGTGAAACACAAATAATCATAAAATTAAATTATCTTCCCCTTGTCAGTAGCTCAGTGCTTTTTTTTTTTTTTTTTTTTTTTTTTTTTTTTTTTTTGCTTTTTATGTGACTAGATAGAGAAGGGATAACACAGATGTCCATTAGAAAATGTTGTCATCATACTGTGTATGTAATAATGCATGTGAAAGAAGTAAGATAACAGATATGCACTGGGACATATTCTTATCAAACTGTGTATATGATCACACATGTGAAAAAAAGGAAAACCACAGACAGGCCTTAGCACATGCTGTTGGCATACTGTGTGTATGATAATGCGTGTGGCAGTGGTTAGCTAGAAAAATCTTTTAACACCACACATTTTATAGTTAATGGTACATTGCTGATGCCACTTAGGATTAATTTTTAGATATTTCTGTGGTTGTCAGCATTGCTATCATGTAGATATTCAGATTCTTTTAAGCGAGAGCTGTTAGACAATTATATTTTAAAGATGGACAATATAGGCACAAGAAAGACAGGACAACTTTGATTTATACAGTTCCAAGACATGCTTGAAGAGTCTGGGTTTTCTCACCAAGGAAACGGAAAGGATTCCATGTTATAGTTTTATCTTTAAGTGTTAATGCACTTTGTACTTTCAAATATGATGGGAGCATCCAGGAGGGACCCGAGAAAGAAGACTGATTGGTACCACATTATGATGCTTCGGAGTTTAGAGTGATTTACACAATATTGAATTGCTTCCAGGTTATACATTTAAATGTGTTTTAATGCAGTCCCCGCTGAGTTTTAGACTTACATATTATTTAGGAAAGAGCTATCTGGATGATCATTTAAGGGTAACCCTGCTTTGTGATTAGGAGAAAAGGAGAAGGTGGTGAACACTTAAGTATGATGGGGTCACTGCCATTACTGGATACCTTTCCTTTCTTTAGATGATGGAAATAATCAGTATAGTCTCTGAGTATTGGCAAACAACAGCATTCTAGTAATACTTTAGCTGATTAGCACCCCCTTACCCTTTAATGAAGCAATCACCATAAAGTCCGAGTGTCAGATGTAATATTAGCAAAAGAGTATCAAAGAGAAAACCAGAAAAAAAAGCACAGGACATAATTGCAGTTTGTGTCCTTGCCTCACACCAATGCAAACTATTTTCAATTAGAATAAATATGAAAATTAGAAGTCAACTCCATTGGTCGAAATTAGCCAAGTTTGTTTCCAGAGGTAGCTAAAGTGTTGGATCCATCTTGCCCACTGATTATGAAATTTTCCTGAAGCAAACAAATAAAATGAGTCATATAATAGCATAATTTGGTTAAAGAGAGACTATTGATTCCTCTGTAAGCAAAGTAGCTGGAGTTTGATTAAAGTTGTAAAGAAAGCTGAGTAAAATTCCCATTTCCCACAACTAATCTAATTAAGAACTCTTGGACTGAGTGGAAAAGTATGCCACTCCTCATTTGCTCCACAGCCCATATGTTTAATGCTATGTAATTGTCATATAACTTCCATGTAGATTTAGTGATCTGAGAGAGGAGGAGAAAGGAGAGTAGAAAACAAGGGAAGGAAAGAAAGAATCAAAGATGGAGAAGACGCTGCTTCAACCACAAGGTCCTATTTATAGAGAGGGAAACCAATCTGCGCCGAATTGCTAATTTAGATTTTAATGAGAAAAATGAGAGGGAAACGAGGAAAAATGACTTAGTTGACTCACACACGCATACTCGCCTTTGGAAACTTTCCCTCCTTAAAAATGTGCTTGTTCTAAATGCTGAATATATTTGGTTACATCCCTCTATTCAAACTTAATTACCTTCTCCCCTTTGTCATGACATGGGTGGAAAGTTTTTGCCGTGTCAGGAGAGGTCGTCACACATTCTTTTGCAGTTCGCTTCATTAATTCCTTCTTGCAGAAGCATTCTCTCTCGTGCTGGGAAGGTAGAAGGGTGTAACAGAAGAGCCCTGAACATCAGCAGGAAGCTCTAAGCCGGTTAATGCAGTATAATTGTCTGGACATAGACTGGTCTTTGTTTGTGTGGTTCGCTCCGAATCAGCTGTAATTAACTCCAGAGTGTTTCCAGATTGCCAGCAAAGAAAAATTACAGCTTTTCTGTTTTAAATTGTAAAGCTCACAGACATTAACTATGGAGATTGCCTTTACTTTGATATATTTCTATCCTGCAAGGGGGAAAAAAAAAAAGCTTACTTGGCTCCCCACCCCACCTCTGAAAATGTGCTTTTGTTAAGTTACATGATTTAGTGTCTGCTGGAACATAATGGCCCCTTAATAGTTGAGTTTAAAACGTTTTTACTTAATATTTTCAATCTTTTGCCATCCCCTTTGCTAAGATTTTTAACAAATGAAATGGAAAAGAAGTTATGCAATTGTTTAATGAAATACTAAACACCCGTTGAAAATAGGCAAGTTGTAGTAAAGGCTGCCTCAAAGAGAAGCATCTTCAAGGCTTGAGATCCAGTATGTCTTCTGATGTAATTGGGGGCCTGCTTCACCTGTGTTTTGATATATCAAAAGGAGGCTTTGAGAAAAGGACCATTTTACTTCCTCTTTCCTGTGGTCAGTGAGCCACACCCTTCTCCAAGCTTCCGTGCAGTAGTTTGTAATTATAAATTGCAGCATGGATAAAAATGAGGTAGCGGTGTGAACTAATACAGCCCAGCACACAAAAGATCTGTCAGCAACTGATGCAAAAAAAAAAAAAAAAAAAAAAAAAAAAAGTCCAGCCAAAAAAATCTTTTTTTTTTTCTTTCTTCTGAATTCAACAATGAGGAATTTAAGCCTCAATGTGGCTTTAGCAAGCAAAGAAAAGAAGCTCTTGGTGTCTGCATAATACCACTTTGATGGATTTTTTTCATCAGTTCTCTGTACGTGGCAACAAATAAACAAGTATAATTATACTTGTGAAGGCCTATTCATTGCTTTGTCAGGATTAGATATATGTGCCGTTTTCACACTGCGCCTCTCTTTTGTCTTTGCCTAACTCACTATGACATATTGATAGAGGATTTGGAATGGGGAAAAGGCCACAGCAGAGACAGTGATGACCTTTTGGAAACTTGATATAATTCAAAGATTTTTATTTATTTTCTTTTTTTTTGTTGTTGTTTGTTTGTTTGTCTGTCTGTAACTTGTTACCAAATTCTGTTATAAGCAGACAACTTTTAACCCATTACAGATGGGGTAAATAAAGACCCAGAGTGCTAGGAGACAGCAAGAGTGCAAAGGAGAATAAAAACAATAGGATAAGGAGTGCTCTGGTCTTCTTTCCCAGCACTTAGCAGAGTGGCTAACCTAGCATTCTTTTCCCATTATTCTGGCCTCTTGATCAGATCACGTTCTTTTTAATCATTTCACAAACACTGTCTCACTGGACCGTAGAAGAGAGCTGGGGCAGCCTCAATTAAAGAAGCAGAGGTAAAACTGGCCTCTAATTTTGGGTTCTAATGGGAACTCTGAGTGGTGAATGCAATGGCATTTTCCCATTGTGCAGGAAAACCCCCTTTTATTAGAAGGGCTCCTCTTAGGTGGGTTTGGCCATTTAGCAGAGCAGAGTTTAGGCAGCAGTGACTGCAGAGGAAAGCAAAGCAGATGCAGGAAAAAAAGTTCTTTTCTGCATATTGTCAGCTGCTTCCGAAAAAGGGATTTGACACGATCAAAGTCACTGATCTTGTGAATTCCTGAGAATACCAAAAAAGAAAAAAAATGTGTACACGTATTCTAAGCAGACCAGCAGGTATGTATTCCTCTGAACTTAGCATAAAAGTTAAAGCAGGGTTCTCTGAGGAATTTCCTTAGGACTTTAGTGATTTTTAAAAATAGGATATTTGAAATAGAGACTAGACATTGGTAATGAATAAATAGAAGACAACTTTTTATGGTGAAACAACTTTTACTGTGAATTAATGTGTTATGTAATCATTTGGGAATGGTTCTGTGGTTTAAGTTAAATGGCTGTCTTTGTGGACTTCATACTGTTTTTTTTTTTTTTTAATAAAGCTAGCACAAGATTCCTACATAAGTACTATCAGGAAAAGAAAAACTCATTTGGCAGTGATGAGAGTGAATCATTTGGCATCATATTTCGTGCCACAGAACATACTGATTTAAAAAGTCTTTTAGCCACATAGAAGAAAGACTCCCATCACTGACGAACATTGCTATGGTTAAAGTCAATAGGTACATAAGAATATTAAAGTTAGCTACTAATATGTTGTTATCTATGACAATTTATATTGTTTTGTTGTTGCTGATGTCAGAGTGAGATGTAATTTAGATGTACAGAAGACTTACATGTTTGACTTGGTTTGTGATGAGTGTGTGGCTTTCTGAGATAAAATTGGTAGACACTTTGATGTATTATATAGAAATATTATAACAAAGTATATCTTACCAGATTTCTGATATGAATTATTTTAACATAGTTTCCATAACTATTTCACCTCTGTCTCTTTTAACATAAGATGGAAGGGTGGATATGCTTAATGTAGAGAAATACTGAAATGATGCATTGTAGAGCCCATGAGGCATATAGCCCAGTTTGACTGCACATTACATGCAACTCCTCTGAGGTACATTTAAAGTACATTCAGAACACATGCAATAATTATAATATATGCATATTTGTGAGCTTAAAAACTATAGTAACAATAAAAATAAAATGGCGTTCAAGTGATAATAATTTTATTATTAATATAATAATATAATAGTTATTATTACAGCTCAGAAACTCATAAGTCTCTTCTATGCTTTAGTAGCATTTCTTGTGCTTTGGAGCACAGTTCTACATCAAATATATTATAAACTGAGTCTGATCATTGAAGGAAAGTATCATCCAGATTCCTGGAACTTCCTGCTTAATCTAATAATCTAATAACATCTTTGTTTTCATTCCAAATAGCTAGCCTCTGCCTGCCTTTCTCCTGCTTTTCACATCAGCTTAGCAGGATATTATATTTTACGCAGTTTGGCTGCCTTCAGTATATATATATATATATATATATATATATATATATATATATATATATATATATATATACACACACACACACACACACACACACACACACACTATGCAGAATATATACAAGTAAAGGTAAACATTAATGGTTTTGGACTATTAGAACATTGTTAGGATTTTGTGCTTATTATGATCAAATTATTTCAGAGACTTTTAAAAGCCGCATGCATGCCTTGGAGATAATTAACCTGCATCTCATCCATGATTAAAATTGCACACTAAGCCTTGTGATGTTTGCCCCATAGGCAATTAGAGTGTCATTTTAACTGTCTCAGATACCAAAACAAATTTTGATTTTTGTCATCAATCTATGAGGATCTTTTGGTATATTATAAACTGGCCACTTCCTCTCTGATTTGGTAGACAAGATTAGATTTGATTACATCAGGAGCATTACTGACATAGTCTTAATATTTAGCATTCCTGTGACCTTCATTAACATCTACCTCTTAAAAGAACTTTTT
Organism: Acomys minous; assembly: GCF_964271855.1. Taxonomy (NCBI): domain Eukaryota; kingdom Metazoa; phylum Chordata; class Mammalia; order Rodentia; family Muridae; genus Acomys; species Acomys minous. Next base: position 100,689,497 of record NC_140483.1, on the reverse strand, counting down.
GAAAGAAAATTCTAAAATGCTCCAACCTTCTCTGCTCTTTTCCTCACAGCTCTACCACTGTGAAGACTGTGTCAGCCTGAAGGGTTGCGAGAAGCATCAGGGGCAGGGATTCAGAATACCTATGACAGAAAATGGAATCCGCTATGCAATGTAGAACACCCAGTTCTCTTGTTTTGGAAAGGGTTTCAGTATGTAAACACATGTGGATTCTTTTAAAGTAAAGGGCTGTTGGCCTCGAATGCATGGATTCCTTCCACTTTAAGATTTGAGAGACGTTTGCTTACCTGTTTCATGAAATCAAGGCAGTGTCTATGTCATAGGCCAAAAATAAACACCAAAGTTTCATGCCACTCATCTCTTGTGTACAGTGTCATCAGTCTGCAAACTGAGTGATCTGCAGAGAGTCAGAGAAGCTTAGCTGTAATCAGACTGCACTTGCAGTGGCCGAAGTTTGCACACGGACACACCCACACTCACGTGCATGCACACACATAGAAGAAAACACTTTTTACTCATATGCTTAACTTTCCTCCCCTGGCAGTTTGCTTTTACACTAGAAACTGATAAGGCTTTTATTGAGTGACTCTTGTCTGAAACAAAGGAAGTATATGGTGTAGGAGGATGCTTGGGGGAAAAAAAAACTTTAAAAATATGGAAGGATTTTCATTTAGAGTGCTTGCACAAGATTCACTAAGCCAGGGGAGATGTTGGCTAAGGCATTGGTTGAAAGATGGGCAGCTCACCAGGACTGATAACATCAAATGGTATTTGAAATGGTGTTCATTACATAGTGCAGTTTAAAAAAAAATGAGTGAATGCGATTGTCCCCTAGGATGATAGGACTGGCTGCAGTAAATATTAATTTCTGTTCTGTTGCCCATCGAGGTGACTGAAGTGTGGGGAAGAACGGTGAGTGGTGCTTAATCAGGACCAGCCAGATACCTGCTGAGACCCTTTGCACAGGGAAGATTTGTAGTAAGCTGATTTACCGGCAAAATGAAAACCAGAGAAGAGACTGGCCTGCACTGCCTGTGACTGTAATATTTCTCGTTTCTAAGGCTCTTTTATTTGTTGATCTCTCTCCCGTGCCCACATCCCCCTCTCTAGCCACTGCCTGATAGAGAAGCAGTAAATTAAAAACCAGTCATTTGTACTGTGCGTCCACTGCTATTGTTTCTATGAAACTTCTTTACATTCTACTAGGACAGACTGGACTTCACAGCCTTAACGTAGCCCAGTGCATGTTTTTTTGGAAAACAGGATGAAAAAAAAACCCCAGGATTTCTGCTACAAATTTGGGGTTCATGTGAATGGTCATAGTGGCTTCAGAAACGCTTAAGCAATGTTATGTAGGAACGCCTGTGATAGTTATCTATGTTATCTGGTTACATTTAAACAAAGTCTGTCTGTGATAGATAGACCTGATGGTTTTAGGTTTTTTCCCCTCAACTTTATAGATAGTCAAGTTTACAGCAGCTGTGAATTAGTGATGGGCTATTACTGAGCTGTGTCATTATTTAATAAAAATGGCTTCTCTCACCTTATTTTTTATCCAGGTCCCTGACAGGCTGGATGAAATGAGATCCCCATGTAGCAATTGCCATGGAAACCTGTGACTCTCCTCCTATCTCAAGGCAGGAAAATGGGCAGAGCACATCAAAGCTATGTGGAACGACACAACTTGATAATGAGGTGCCAGAGAAAGTTGCAGGGATGGAGCCTGACAGGGAAAACAGCTCCACAGATGACAACCTGAAAACGGATGAGCGCAAAAGTGAAGTCTTGCTGGGTTTCAGCATTGAGAATGCAGCTGCCACTCAGGTCACCTCAGCAAAGGAAATACCCTGCAACGAATGTGCCACTTCTTTTCCCAGTTTACAGAAATACATGGAACACCACTGCCCTAATGCCCGCCTTCCTGTCCTGAAGGATGACGAGAGTGAAATCAGTGAGTTAGAGGACAGTGATGTGGAAAACTTAACAGGGGAGATAGTTTACCAGCCTGATGGGTCAGCATATATAATTGAGGACTCCAAAGAAAGTGGGCAGAATGCACAGACTGGGGCCAACAGCAAACTCTTTTCAACAGCGATGTTTCTCGACTCCCTGGCATCTGCTGGAGAGAAGGGTGACCAGTCTGCGTCCGCACCTGTGTCGTTCTACCCACAGATCATCAACACCTTTCATATCGCTTCATCCCTCGGGAAACCATTTACAGCCGATCAGGCTTTCCCAAATACCTCAGCATTAGCAGGAGTTGGTCCTGTATTGCACAGTTTCCGTGTCTATGATCTCCGACACAAGAGAGAGAAAGACTATCTAACCAGTGATGGCTCAGCCAAAAACTCCTGTGTGTCCAAAGATGTCCCTAACAATGTGGACTTGTCCAAATTCGATGGTTGTGTTAGCGATGGGAAAAGGAAACCTGTTTTAATGTGTTTCTTGTGCAAATTGTCTTTCGGTTATATCAGGTCGTTTGTAACCCATGCTGTGCATGATCATCGGATGACTCTCAATGATGGGGAGCAGAGGCTCCTCGGTAATAAATGCGTCTCCGCCATAATACAGGGGATTGGCAAAGACAAAGAACCTCTTATAAGCTTTCTGGAACCAAAAAAATCCACTTCTGTTTATCCCCATTTTTCTACTACAAACCTCATAGGACCTGATCCAACCTTCCGCGGTTTATGGAGCGCTTTTCATGTTGAAAATGGTGACTCTTTGCCGGCTGGCTTTGCCTTCTTGAAAGGAAGCGCAAGCCCTTCGAGCTCAGCAGAACAGCCGCTGGGGATCACCCAAATGCCAAAGGCTGAAGTGAATCTGGGGGGGCTGTCTAGTTTAGTAGTGAACACCCCAATTACCTCTGTCTCCCTCAGCCACTCATCATCTGAGTCTAGCAAGATGTCAGAGAGCAAAGACCAAGAGAACAACTGTGAAAGGCCAAAAGAAAACACCGTCTTACAGCCGAATGGGGAGTGCCCTGTCAAAAGTGAACCCACTGAACCGGGAGAGGAGGATGAAGAGGATGCATATTCCAATGAACTCGATGACGAGGAAGTATTAGGCGAACTCACCGATAGTATTGGTAACAAAGACTTCCCTCTCTTAAACCAAAGCATTTCTCCTTTATCATCCAGTGTGCTAAAATTTATTGAAAAGGGTACCTCGTCCTCCTCGGGGACTATTGCTGATGACACAGAGAAGAAAAAACAGACTGCTGCCGGAAGGAACAGTGGCAATGTCACTAATAGCTACACCAGCATAGGTGGCAAGGACTTTGCAGATGGGAGCGCCAGTAGAGATGGTGCCCCGGCAGCTCATCCTAGTGAAACAGCCCGGGGAGATGATGACAGTTCAGCGGCTCCACACCAGCATGGCTTCACCCCGAGCACACCCGGGACGCCAGGCCCTGGAGGAGATGGCTCCCCAGGAAGTGGCATTGAGTGTCCAAAGTGTGACACGGTTTTGGGGTCTTCGAGATCTCTTGGTGGTCACATGACTATGATGCACTCGAGGAACTCGTGTAAAACCCTGAAATGTCCCAAATGTAACTGGCATTACAAATATCAGCAGACTCTGGAGGCCCATATGAAGGAGAAGCACCCTGAGCCAGGTGGCTCTTGCGTTTATTGTAAAACTGGACAGCCTCACCCCAGGCTTGCCCGGGGAGAGAGCTACACTTGTGGCTATAAACCCTTCCGTTGTGAGGTTTGTAACTACTCTACCACTACCAAAGGCAACCTCAGTATCCATATGCAGTCCGACAAGCACCTGAACAACGTTCAGAATCTTCAGAATGGCAACGGTGAGCAGGTGTTTGGCCACTCTGCCCCGGCCCCCAACACCAGCCTCAGTGGCTGCGGAACACCGTCCCCGTCCAAACCCAAACAGAAACCCACCTGGCGGTGTGAGGTGTGCGACTATGAGACCAACGTGGCGAGGAACCTCCGCATTCACATGACCAGCGAGAAACACATGCACAACATGATGCTCCTGCAGCAGAACATGAAACAGATCCAGCACAACCTGCACCTGGGCCTGGCCCCAGCCGAGGCCGAGCTCTACCAGTATTACCTGGCTCAGAACATCGGCTTGACCGGCATGAAGCTGGAAAATCCTGCAGACCCTCAGCTCATGATTAACCCGTTCCAGCTAGACTCAGCTACAGCAGCCGCTTTGGCACCGGGACTTGGTTAGTATTTCCTGTTCTGTGCTGGGGTCTGTTCTGAATCGTATGTTCATTGGCCTCTTCTCGGGGAACGCTAACGAACTGGGGACAGGTCACTAGAAAGGGTTTTCTCTTAAGCTGTATGGGCAAACTGTCCCTGTGTCTACATCAAAGCTGAACGAAACTAAGAGAGCAAAGAGTTAAGAGATTAGTTACAGCATATGAGAAGTTAGCAAAATTGTCCACATTTGATAGGCCCATTAAAAATGCTAATTTACACACCTTGTTCGCCATCGTTAGCCATGAACCTGACAGAATTTGCAGGTTTAGTTTGCATGATTATTCCCCATAATAACAAGCTTAAGCTATCATGCTTTTAATTAATTATTTTTTCAAAAATGTTTTAATGGCTATGATTGCTCATAATTAATCCTACAATAATACTTATCCAGGTATTTGGGAGTGCATTATAGGCAACCAGTGCAGAATTAGGCAAATGCCATCAAGCTTTAAGACAAATTGGGAAAGAACAATTAGTGTTTATGTAAGTCTATCTAGACTCTTAAATCACAAACATGTGACTGTTTTGTTATGGTATTGATCAACTTTCTTGTACTGGAAAATACAAATTTCAGGATGACATCATGCCCAGTAGGAGTAATTAAAGCTATCTGATGAGGGAATTTAGAAGTTGAAAAGGATGATTGTAATTGATCCTGATTCAATCCTATTACAGCTTTTTATAGTTTAAGCTCTAGAGAAAGCACATTCCTTGTCAAGACTTTATTTTACATTCTTTCATGTGTGCTGTGTTTTCTAGTCTCTATTTTTCCTTTTAATTTTTTCCCCCTGTAGTAAATAATGAGCTGCCGCCTGAAATCCGGCTTGCCAGTGGTCAGCTAATGGGTGATGACCTGTCCCTCCTTACTGCAGGAGAGCTGTCACCTTATATCAGTGACCCGGCGCTGAAGCTATTCCAGTGTGCTGTTTGCAACAAATTCACCTCTGACAGCCTGGAGGCTCTAAGTGTGCATGTGAACAGCGAGCGCTCTCTCCCTGAGGAGGAGTGGAGGGCTGTAATTGGAGATATCTACCAGTGCAAGCTCTGCAACTACAACACGCAGCTCAAAGCCAACTTCCAGCTCCACTGCAAGACTGATAAGCATATGCAGAAATACCAACTGGTGGCCCACATCAAAGAAGGGGGCAAAAGCAACGAGTGGAGGCTGAAGTGCATTGCCATTGGCAACCCTGTGCACCTAAAGTGCAACGCCTGCGACTACTACACCAACAGTGTGGATAAATTACGTCTGCATACCACCAATCACAGGCACGAGGCAGCCCTGAGACTCTACAAGGTAAGCCATGCCATCCATTTTCATTGGCACAGAGTAGACAAAGGCGTTAACTATTTCAGAGTGTGGAGCGTATATGGGCAAGGAGAGGGTAGGTGCAAGGATCGAGATGCAGAGTTTCTGTTACCACTTCTAGAGGTGTATAGAACGCAGGCCAGTGAAAATGAGGGACGTGCTCCTTGACTTTCTTCACCTCTCTCAGGGGCACAGATTGCTCCACTGGCTCCCTACAACACAAGAATGTTTTCTGGATGTTGTCATTAGGAAAACAGTACTTTAAAGTTATGTTTTATTTATTGTTTTTATTGCTTTTTTTTTTATAAACAAAAACATAATACCACCAAGTGTTAATGGTGGTAGGGAGCAAAGGACACAAATAGTACTTCCACCGTAGATGTATCATTTGTTTGGTGAAGAACAAGAAAGACCAAAACAGGTTGTCTGTGTATATGCAGTCCCAGTGACATAGAATAAACACAATCGTTCATTGCACCAGTTGGAAACCTCCTCAAAGAAACTCTGTTGGCTTGTTTTTTTTTTTTTCTTTTCATGATTGTTTTCCCTTGTAATGTTTTCTCTTTTCTCAAAAGGGTGTGGCGTATATCAATATGCTCCTATGATGACAAGTGCACTTTTATCCTTACTGAGAAAAACCATTCAGATTTTATTCATACCTGAGAGTGATGAACAGCATGTGCTGCACAACTCCTCTTGCTGTTTTCTGAACCCTAATGTCTGATGAATTTATTTTCTGTAGTTACTTCACTGGGTTGTCTTGATGGTCTTGGTTCCTGTACAAGTGTAGCACATTCATTTCTTTGATGAATAACTTGGTTACTTATTAAAAAAACTTCTTTTGTCTAGAGGATATTAAAATTCAGAAAATATTGCAAGCCATTAGTCATTGTAACAAGCTCTAAATATGATTACAAAATCCATTTTGCAAGTGTTATCTATTGATTTATACTAGAAATCAGTGATAACTATACTATCAGGAGTCAACCAACAATTATAGTACCTATAGCTTTTCTAATCCTATTTAAAACTGCAAACAGCACAGCAAAAGCAGATGTGGCCATCTGGGTCAGGCTCAGGAATTGTTTATTTGCATTGGTCTGGTGCTGTGCACTTGGGTTGTTCCAGTTTAAATTTTAGATAGATGTACTGTGCACAAAACCTACAGTCTCCCTGTGAGAATCTGTAACACTGTTCCTGCAATATTGGCACTGTGTGGATCGATAATGAAAGCATTAGGTTTGGGCTGCTCTGTTTGTGGGAAGTGCAGGTCCTCCTGGAAGATGGAATGCTTCTACCTCAGTACTATTGAAAATATAATATAAAGGATTAATTGTATTATAATTCATGAGTTTTGCAGCAACAGTTGACAACTGTTCAATTGCCTACTTTTTTTTCTGTTGATACCTGACCTATTAAAAGTTTTAGAATACCTAGGAGAAAAAAAAAACCCAAACATTAAACTTGTATAAATAATAGATTTAGACCCTGGGAGCTATATAGAATATTCATGAACTGTGTTTATATTCATGCAGTTCTTCTAACACTTTAAATTAACATGTTGTGCATAAGAGATATAAATGTACAGATTTTTCTATTTTATTACTCTCAGGTGGAAACCTAGTGAAAGGGAGAATGTTACTGTTTATTTAGGAAAGCTTATTTAATCAAACTCTCTGATAATTCTTCATATGTGTTCAGGTGTGTGTGTGTGTGTGTGTGTGTGTGTGTGTGTGTGTGTGTAAGTTCATGTAATTCTTTCCATAAGCATGAGTTGGCTATCTTACTCCTTCAGAGCCATTTACCAAGCTCCAGTGTTTGTCTTAAAGTTCCTTGTAGTTACAGTTGGACAATGACTTTGAATCAGTAAAGACCTAGTATGATAAATGTGTGATTCCAAAGAAGGCTTTAATGCCCAAAGCACATTAGATCCCATAAGCAGAAGATGTATACTCATCTTAAAGATCCTATAAAACATAAATTGTGCCCTTTTGGGTTCTGTGTCCCTTAATTACCCAAGTATACCCAATAGATTACTTAAATATGGTCAGCAGACAAAAAGTTATTATGAAAAAAGTGACATTAAATTCAAAGAACACCAAGAAGTACATGAGTACAGAAATCTGTTATCTGACAATTCAACTATTTTTGGCATAGTTCTAGAAATAGTTATAAAAACTAATCCAGAGTAGTTGTGTATTAAACATGATATTCCCAAACTCAATTCAGAAACTATGTGATTCAGACATAAAGCATTTCAAGCACAGTGATGAGGAGATTAGCTTGGCTGGCTTGTCTCAGAAAAATAAAATTAGTTCATAAGTAACATTAATTGCTTTTAAATGAGAACCTAACAAATTGACTTGGGCCTAGGAACAAAACATGATTTATCATATGGCTTAAATATTAAAATTAGACTTAAAATAGTTTCAGAGTTAATGGCTAGACAATAATCTTCTCTATAAAATTTATTTTCATTAAGAGTTTAATTTGCACCATTTCACATTGTGAATTATTTAGACATTAGAGGAAAGTGCAAGTTAACAGTCGTAAGACAGGTACAGAGCTGCAAGGAAACAGCTTTGCTTGTTATTGACAACATATTGATTCATAACACTCTAAATGTAGTGATATGTCAGTTCAATTTGAATAAAACACTCTGCTTGTTGTATTGTCAGGCTGAAGAAGCTTCACCTAAAAGAGCCATCTGCCTTTATTCTGTTTAAAGGGGTTAAAAGTTAAAGGTTAAGGGTTAGCATGAAAGCATCATCTGCTGAGCTGCTTAACTTTAAACTGATCAATTTAATGAAAATCTGTTTTACAGATGTTGTTTTAATGTATTTGGCAGGATTTAGGCAGATTTAACATTAGATGGGAGGTAGTAAAAATTATTTCTTTATTTGACCAGAACAACACCTCTCCTTTTATGTTTAAGGTAGATGGCTTGTGGGCTTTGGTATTTTGGCAAAGAACCCAGAGGGAGACTGTGTTGATGATCTTTCCATATGGGCAAAATGAAATAAATAAAAAAACTGTAATGTCTATTGCTAATGATGACTGGAAAAAATACCATTATGCCTATTTCTAAAAATGACTGAAAGAAAAAAAAAACTCAAAGCTGTACTCATTTTTGGCAGTTTTACTTTCCTTAGTTTTTTTTTTATCTTTTTTTAAAAGCAACTCTGTGATTATTTAAAATCTTTCCCATTTTTTTTCAAGTGAAGTTGTCTGAAGCTATAATATAATCTTATCTTTGCATATTTTTCCTCCAGAAACCTTAATGATGAAAGAAAATTAGTCAAGGAAAATGAAACAGAAAAAAATTTACATTATCCTCAATTTTCCCTTTTAATGTTGGGTGCACAATTAAAGTGAGGCTAATAAATGCTAAGCATGCAGACAGTTAAAATGGGCCTTGCAAGTTAATAACCATATATATATGCATATGTAAATACATAACAGTGGTTTTAAGATAGCCAATTTACTAGGCTACATTATACTTTTTAAAATTTCGTGCCTTTATATTCTCTTAAAAGTTTGATTGAGTTGGTTTTCACCCACTGGGTCCTTCCTACATGACTTTATGATATAAGGAACCAAACAAGCACCTGAGGACCTCCTTTGCTTCTTCTCAGCCTTCGCTTTACAAATGCATTGTAATTTGCTCTGGTTCTTCCATGAGCCCTGGCATTTTCTGAGGAGTCTAGTGGAAACTTGTAATGACAACCACTTAGCTTTAGACATGAAAGTTAGGGCAATCAAGGAAAGCTTGGGCAATATTCCAGAATCCACTGGAATATATTGTTGGCTCTGCAAGACTGGCCTTTCTGGTCAGCCTATTGACTTAACTATTGCCCTGTGGGCAACATACCCATGCTTAGCTGCCGTGTGTCCTCAGGCAGCCCTCCTCCTACTGTGTGGACGTATGAATGTTCACAGTTTTCTGGTTCAAAGTCAAAAGCTTAACTCCATGAGCTGTTTTCCTCCCTGCTTCTGGTAGCAGTGAGGCAGAGGAGCCTATCTGAGTTTCTCGATGCTGGTTTGCTATTTGGATGTCACAGAGGCTAAACGCATTGAAGTGGCTAGCCTGTCTCCACAGTGAGCAGAGCTGCCCACACGAGGTTTAGTCCTAGCTACCTATAGGGTAACACTGACCCAAGGAACACTTTTCACCTTTTCTCGTTACTTATGGTATAGATTAAAGAAAAGATCCAGGTGAAGATCTAAAACTCAAGGTGAAGGGAGGAGCGACATACAGGAGAATGAAGGACATGCAGTGAGAGAAGTGTGTACAAAGAAAACAACCCAACCATAGAATAGTTGCCATTGCCTACCCCTTGGCTTGGTTTATTAGTCGAAAACACTGAATGGTTTGAAGTTATCGGTGAGCCACAGGTGTTTCCATAACCATACGCCCAAGTCCAACTTTGCGATTTAAAATCAAATATTCCATATATATAGCTTTTTTTTTTTGTCATTGTCTTTGTGTGACAGTGAAAGCGCTTAGGAGATGGTGCAGTACACATTTGCGTAAAGGTGATTGTGTAAAAGGAAATTGCAGTATGTGGAAGTTCTGAGAAATCCGAGCAGACTTTTCTTAATCTTATTGTAGGCATTTGTTTAGATGAAGAAACCTGTTTTCTGAGATAAACAGAAGTTATTCTTTTCCCTGACTAAACATTAACCTGAATATGGAAATATTTTTGCACTTTTTGTATTAGTTTCACATTAATGTTCATTTCAAGGTTGAAAAGCAGTGTGAAATTTAATTCCAGTAGTAGGATTTTTTTTTTTGTAAATAATCACAATTCAAATTATTATTCCATTGTATTCTCATATTAAAAGACAGGCAGAGGTTGAAAAAGTAATTTCTACAGTAGAACAATCCATGCTTGCATAATACTTAGAACTAATAAATACACAGATCAAGTAAAGAGGAACTGCTTAGCTAATAACAACTAATAAATCATGGGTGTTTTCAGATCACACTGTAATTGCCTGGCCCTCCTGACTACACAGCCTTCTGTTTCCAAGAGTAATGTTGCCTGGTCTGTAGCCATGTGCAAACCAGGCTACTTCAGTACACATGTAGATTTCTGTCACTGTACTCATGTGGCAAATACTAAGGTACAATGTGATCTGAGAACCCTTTTTCTCCTCCAAGATAACAAAAATAATCCAATAGTGGATTAATTTTAGCCAAACTTATATCCATGCCAGCCACAGTAAATAAAATAACAGTGTGAAATTCTTACCAAATATAGGCAGAGTTTTGAAGAAAAAGAAAAAAAGAAAGAAAGAAAGAAAGAAAGAAAGAAAGAAAGAAAGAAAGAAAGAAAGAAAGAAATTATGACATATTGTGGCCTCCTGTCTTTAGTGTGTGTCTTTCCTTAACCTGGGCCTTTGCCTCCCTCTGTGTGTTGTGAAGCCACTCTGCTTCCCAATTGATCTTCTGCTCATGAGAGGAGTCCATGTTGCAAGATTACCTAACTTGCTAAGCAATTCTACATAAGCATTCTTTTAATTAAGGGGAAACAGAGAAGCACCTGCAGTTGTAAATGACTTTCTAGTCAGTTTCAGGATGAGCTGTTGTCAAGGTATTTGCTTACTCTGAACAAATTTCTGTTAGGTGGGTGGAGACGGGTTAGGGCTGAGGGAGGCAGTTGAAACTCCTTTCCTGGAGTTTCTTTCATTCATTGCTTCGGAACACACGCACCCCACATGCATACAACTCCAGCCCTGCCCCCCCCACCCAACACACACACAAGCACACTGCAGAAACCTAGTCAACAGCTTGGCACTCCTGTTCACTCCAGGAAGATGGCAGCATGGACTTTGTGATTCACACATTTCTGTATTTTGCGCTCATTCTAACTTGAAATGTTGGCACGTTTTATCCAAACATATCAAGTGTCTTATTTGTGGCCTGTCCTGCAATCACTTAGGTAAAATGAACAAAGTGTCACCACATAATTCTGGGTCCTCATGCAGTTCCCCTCGACTTAATCTGTCCTTTTCCCGTGGAGCTGGGGCGCAGTTGTCGAAGTGCTCAAAGGGGCTGGCACACAGCAGTGCAGCCACAGTCATATGTTAGGCAGGCCTCACGGCTGCTGAAAGGGTCTTGGCCTGGGGTGGAGCGAGGAGGAGCTGGCATGTGCGTAATGACCACTGTTCTGCTTCCAGAACATCTGGCCCTGCCCAAGCCTGACTGCAGATGCTTCGCAAGTCGCTTTCAGCCTGGGCCCATGCTAAGGTGGAGTTCACACAGACATGGAAATGTACTCATTTTTTTTTTTAAAGACAATCCAAGCATTAAGGGTGATTTCCCCTCACACTACCAGTAGCTTTCAGGAGATCATGAAAGGATGTGACTTATTAAAAGAGTGAACCGGGACCATAAACATAGAGCAACCCCTCACCATCAGGACACGTTTTCCTGGACTCTGTAGCATAGGTGTACTGATTGATGCTGATACAGAGTCACAGCTTTATTTTCAGAATACCTCGGTGATCTGTTGCTTCTTGTCTTCATAACAGAGGAGCACTCATTGAGCACTTCCTGTGTAGCAGGATTTGAACACAAGGGACATGATGAGTGTGCCCATTAATGTTGTGGAAAGTAAGCTGACTTCCTGCGAGATGTGCAGAAACAGAGTTTTCTGAGACTGCATTTTCCAAACTGCTCTTCACACTTTGCAAGTTGAACTTGGCCTCAGGGACATCCGTAAAAACTACGAGTTAAAACTGGGCACTCGGAGGTTCCCTGCTGTCTTCAGCCGTGCTTAGTAAGAAAGTAACAAGTCTGCGTGTGTCACAAATTTGAGTTGTTCATAAATCACTATAGTCATATATGTGTATCTTGTCATAATCTATTTCATAGCAACAATTTACTGATGAATTTAAGATGAGAGTTAATGTTTAAAAAGTTTAATGCAAGAAAGAGCTTTCAACCCCTCTGCAGCATCAGCATGCTACTTTAAGACGTATCCTGGAAATCCAAGTTAAACACAATTTACAGTCCAGTCAGGGAGAGTTTCACCTAAAGGAACATCATGATGTTGACTTGTTACAGTTATTGCCACAGATAAGAGTTGTGCATAGCAATATTTTGTTTCATTTGGTTATATAATATTTAATTAATAATCTGATGTCTTATGAGCTGTGGTACACATGCTTATAATGTCAGCACTTGGGATACTGAGGTAGGAAGGTTACGAGGCCAACCTGGGTCACAGTGAGATCCTGTTGTGAGGAAGGAGATGAAAGAAATCAAATCCTGTTTTTAATACTTATAAGGAAAGACACTTTTATAGCATAATATATTTTACATAATGTATGTATGTATAATGTGCATATAAAAGCATATGGGAATAAATTCACCTAAAACCTTTTTATCAAGGGAATTATTGATAACATAAAATATATATTCCCCTCTCATCTAGGTAAAGGAGTAACCTGGGGTTATATTTGCCCTTCAAGCAAATTGTGTGTGTGTGTTATTTATTGCCTGTGTTGTGTGTGGGATATGTGTATTGTTAATGTAGACATGTGCACATGGCATGTGAGTAAGGACAGCTACACTAACACATCCATACATCTATTGATAGAGGCCAGAGGTATACATCAGGTGTCTGACCTTGTTGTGCTCCACTCTTATTTATTGAAACAGGGTCTTCCACTGAACTTGAAGCTCATGGATTCTGCTAGACTGGCTGGGAAATGAGTTTGCTTGGTTCTCCTGGCTCAGCCCTCACCATTCCTTAGTGCTGGGCTTACAGGCCAACACCATCATGCTAGGCTCTTTGTGTAGATATGGGGGAACCTAAACGTAGGGCCTCAGGCTTGGGTAGCAATCACTGTAGAGACCAAAATCTCTTTTCAGACCCCCTCAAGCAAGTTTTAAGGAGTAGTATAGAGGCAGTTGAGGGTTGAAGGAATGTATACCTGGATATGTGATGATCAAAGTGATGGAAAGCAAGGCTGTGAGCAAAAAGACAGACCTAACCGCACAATGACACCAGTTTTATAGAACAGCTTTTAAGGTTTTGTAATAATAAATTTTTCATTTGTAACTATGTATTCGGTTGCAAAGAATCTTCGTTTATTTGTGGAGTTCATGGTTCTCTGTCTTTCTGTTATTGATGGTATACTGGGGAGCCTCCTTTCCAAAAATATTCTTTCTTATGATGCCGGATGGTCTATTGGCAATGAAACCATATTGAGAATTTACTGTTCTTTGTTTTTTCCTTCTACAATTGGACTACTGTTTGAGGAAAGAGCACGTACTGACCAAAATTAGAAGTTGAATGTTACACGTACATTGTCTCATCACTCTTCCAAAGACTTATATACAATTATTTACATTTAAGCATATGAGGAAATCAAGATTCAGGGGTTTCTCAGGTCCTTGCAGAGTGTAAAATCCTGGTCTTGAGTTGTAATCCCGTACTTCTTCCAGTCCAGGCCCAGGCACATTTGTAGTGTTTCATCAATGAGAAAAGCCTTTTCTGTTTGAGGACAGCAAAAGCTGGTGCACGAAAGCAGAGAGGCCACCACCTAATAAGTTTAGTCACTTTGTCTTCAGCATCATCATGTTTGATACCATCTGCACATCTCTAAACCAGCAGGTTTTCTAAAAAGTCTAGGCAAGGAGAGTGGGACCTGACCAGTGGGTCTGTATACACAAATGCCATGTGCTGAAATGACAGGACACTCTTTTTTTTATTGTTTTTTTTCTTTATTAATTTATTCTTGTTACATCTCAATGGTTATCCCATCCCTTGTCTCCTCCCATTCTTCCCTCCCTCCTCTTTTCCCCTTATTCCCCTCCCCTATGACTGTTCCTGAGGGGGATTACCTCCCCCTGTATATGCTCATAGGGTATCTAGTCTCTTCTTGGTAACCTGCTGTCCTTCTTCTGAGTGCCACCTGGTCTCCCCCTCCAGGGGACTTGCTCAAAGGTGATGCACCAGAGTACGTGAGAAAGTCATATCCCACTCTCCACTCTACTGTGGAGAATGTTCTGACCATTGGCTAGATCTGGGTAGGGGTTTAAGGTTTACCGACACTCTTAAATCAGCAATCTACTAGCTGGGAGGGGACACTAGTAGTTAAGTGGTCACCTGAGTATTTCTTGTTTCAATGGAACTCTTTTGCTTTCAGCCACTTCCTTGTATTGGCATGTTTGGGTGTTTGGTGTACTAAACAGGATTGACTAATTGAATATTTATCACCTTTTGTGCTGGCGCTTGCAAGTTAAGCCTCTTTTGGAGGGCACATTAATTCACTTAGGTCACCAGGGGCACCTCAAACATAATGCACTAATGGTGCCCCACTGCTCTGACAGAGGAGATGGTGGAATGGACCTCAGCATGCTTTCAGCTGGCTGCTCAAGAACAGCTGGAGCAGTTGCTCATCAAGAGTGTGAGCCACCTCTGTTTTCCCTAGCATCTTTACAACTCTTGGATGAGTCCTGATCACTTGTTAGAATTGCTTAAAATAGCCTGCTGTTTTGAATTGTTTTTGTATTTTAAATTTTTATTTCTGCCTTTGAATCACAACATATTTTTGTGAACCAGAACCCCCTTTGTCGTCATCTTTATCATTTATCACTTTCCATTTTTTCCTCTTTCTTCTCTTCATGTTCTCTTCTACCTTGAATTCAGCCCGTATCTACCTATCTATCTATCTATCTATCTATCTATCTATCTATCTATCTATCTATCTACCTGTTTATTATCTATCTCAGGCTAGTACTTACGTTGGCTGCTCATAGAAATGTTTGAGGAAACTTAAACTTAACTATTTGACCCTGTAAGATTGGTTTACTCATTCACATGGATGATGTTGATCATATTTACTGATGCAATGGTTTTTTATTGGAAAGTGAGAATTGTCTGAGCTTTGGAAGGACAGACTTGCTACTTACTGATAAGGATGTCTGTAGTTGGTATGTGTAAAGCAGTTTAGGACATCTTGTTATCTCCGTTGGGTGTAGTTTACAAAGGCTCTAGATAGTTTTAACTGTCCATTTGGCAAGCCTAGGGATAGCAGCAGCTGAGAACATAAGTCTTCCAAGACTAAAATTATCCAGTGTTTAAATATAAGGTACTGGGTAGCAATACTTATTGCCTTCACATGTGCACTTTGACAATGTGTTTTCAGCACTAACCAAAGGTTTTCTGCAGAATTACTAGTGATGTTTTGAAATCTCACAGCCTAAATAAGAATTATTCAAGCATAAGAACTTGTCTTTTAGAATTTGTTCTAATGGTGAATTTATGTTATATAATAATTGAAAAGGCTGAAAACTTTTGTTTACATTGTAATTTTAGAATTATTGTTCTTTTATAAGAAGCCTTTCAACATTTTTTGAGAAATAATTGGTGAAATTAAGTTCTGTCGTCATCTTCATCATCATCATCATCATGAAATAGGAATTAACTCTAGAGTGGGAAGGGATTCAAGGAAGGAATACCACCTCATTATTGGATTTTTGTCTGTTTGCTTAAATTTTTATTAGAAAAACCCAATAGCTAAAACAGAAATACTTGTTAAGGTAGAATCATCAACCTTTTCAGTAATGAATATTCCTTCAGAATCTTTTTCCAGTCTCCTAAACAAATTATTTAAAAATAGATGCAAGGGGTTTATGATTTGAATCTGGTGTCTCATATTAAGAATGTTTTGTCCCCAGCTGATGGGGCCTTGTTCAGAGAGATAAGGAGTCTTTGTTTGTTGTTACTGGGTTTTATTTTGTTTTGTATTTGTTTCTGTTTTTTGTTTTGTTTTTGGTTTTATATTGTTTTTGGTTTGGTTTTGGTTTTGGTTTTGTTTCTTGAGACAGGGTTTGTCTGTGTAGGCTTGGCTGTCCTGGACTCAATTTGTAGACCAGGATGTCCTTGAACTCACAGAAATATGCCTGCCTCTGCCTCCCTGAGTGCTGGAACTAAAGGCGTGCACCACCACACCCAGCTGGGATGTATTATTCTTGACCACTTCTGCTGCTCTCTCTGCTTCCTGGACCACCCTTATGTGAACTCAGCTGCCCCTCATGACCTTCTCATTGTTCCTGGATTCCGACTCCCACTTGCTAGCTGAGCTAAAATAAGTCTTTTCTCCCTCAAGCTGTTTTTGTCAAACATTTTGGTTGTAATAATATAAAATTAATTAAATTTATAAATAGCCTGTCTTCATAGTAATTCAGTGTTTGATCCTTTTAATTTCTTAAGTATTGGGAAATTTAGCATGGTATTTCTGAAGACCTATTTAGATTTAGAACATCATTTTTAAATATTTAGATAGACGTGCTTCTACCTTTTCTCATACATCAGCAACAGACTGAACTTCCCAGGTTTTCCTTTATTTATTTATATGTGTGATTCAGAATAGATTAGCAAGTATCAAGGTTCCCTGAAAGCACTTGTAGCATGTACTGTGTCACTTTGTTCCTCCTCTTTGGGACTGTGGCCTTTAGTGATAGCAACTTGGTCATCTTAAAACACTGGATACAGATGCAGTTCATGGAAGTCAAATACACACATAGACACAGATACAATTTTCCCCAAATGAACACTTTAATTCTTTCTATGAATTAAGAAAAATGTGCATCTATTTAGGGTCACATGTGTAAGGTGTTAGATGAAAACAAGATAAAAATAAGATGAAAATTATGCTTCAGTTGGTATTTTCTGTATATATATTTGAAGCTGTACTTATAAGTACGTTACTCAAATCATAGAACAAATTTTGTGTATGGAGGTGGAGAAGAGAGAGACAGGGAAGGAGGGATGGACAGAAGGCGGCAAAGGGAGGGCGGAGATTTCTATATATGAAAATGTATTAACATTTATGAAGATCATGGGTTAATCAGTAATACTCCTTATTTTGTTTTAAAGTAGACTGCAGGAATTTCTTCCCTTACAGTGTGGTTTTGGACCTTAGAGATAATAAGCCTTTGATGATATTGTGCAAGAGTCTGAGGCAAGTACTAAGTGGTTCTTAATGTACACATGACTAATCAAAGGTTCAGGGAACAGGATGTGATTTGGTAAAAGTGATAGGTTTTCCAAAAAGTAAATGCCTTCACTAATAGCATATGGATCCTGCCTGCTCTAAACAAGGCAGATCTGACCCCAGCCTCAGAGAAGGCTGTTTCTCACAAAGTCTTTTGCACTAAGTCTCTTAAGTTCTTTTTTTTTTTTTAATTTTAAAGTGTTCCTCAAATTCACACTACCTACTTAGTACTCTATTCTTTCTTTGCTCTTAAAATAACAACAGATACCACATGACACTCAGAGGCATTGAAACACAGGAACCCAGGCACCCAAACAACATCATAGATTGATCACTGTTGGAAAATAACTGAAGAAGGCAGGAATTTCAGTGCTTAACTTAAGCAGCCGGTTATTGACAAATGCTCGATGAAAGTTGTTTTAAGTTAGAGCAGAAAGAAACATAATTTATATATCACAAATTCTAAAGTGTTTAGCTTCTGAAGAACATTGAGCCTTGCCTCTGTTTTACTATCTCTATTTGTAAGGACTTGATTGAGATACAGATCATACCCCATGTATTTTATTTATTTCAAATGCAATCGAATAGTATTTAAAATATTCACAGAATTATGTGCCCATCATTATAATTGACTTTGGATTATTTTCCTCTGCTGAAATGGAAATCTTTTACTAATTTAGTTGCCCACAACCATCCTGAACTCTCACTCCCATGGCCCTTGGCAACAGCTAATTGCCTTCTGTCTCTATAGATTTGATTATTCTGGTCATTGATACAGATGCAACCACAGTGCGTGGGGGTCTTTGTGCAGCTTCTATCACTTAGCATAATGTTTTTAAAATCCACCAATGCTTTCACACGTTTTAACACTGCATTCCTTTATTAAATCTATGTTATTTGTGTATAGCATCTTTTGTTTATTTTATCTCAGATTTAGTTGTTTTTACTTTATGTCTATTATGTATAGTTATGCTATGAATATTTTATATAAGCTTCAGTTTTAATTCTCTGAGTTAGATATTCCATAGTGGGATTTCAGGAAGAACAATTACTAATATACCTAGGTTTATTTTTATTACTCTCAGTGTTTTCTTATTTTATGTGTGGTCACCTAACTGTTAGTTGTCTTTTTAAAAATACCTCAGATTTGTCTAACATGTAGAAGGCCTTGAGCTAAATCACTAACAAGACACACACACACACACACACACACACACACACACACACACACACATCATTCACATTTTTCTCATTATCTCAGTGGCATTTTTCATTTTCTGTTCCCTTCTTGCCAACTTGCTTAATGAGGAAATGTAATGATAGCATTTATTGGGCATGTATTCAGAGGTGACAAAATGATACTCTATGTCCTTTATGTCGTTTTAAAAAAATACTTTAACACTAAATTTCTAATCATATGTATGTATGTATGTATGTATGTATGTATGTATGTGTATGGAATATGTAAATACAAATGCAGGTGCCTGTGGAGAAGAGAAGAGGGTGTCAGGGCTACTCGAGGTGGGTGCTGAGAAAGAGACTCCAGTCCTCTGAACCATTTCTCTATTCTTACTAAGATGTTAAATATATCAACTCATTGATACATCACAACTTGTCTTATACATAGATACGGTTATTAGAGACATTTGAAGATGAAAGCAATATAATTGAAAACTTAATTGACTATCCAAGCTCATATAGCTAGTAATACTGATGGCTAAGTTAGATCTGAACTCAGTCTGGCTCCAGACCCTACATCATTAATCAGGACAATTCATCACAGTAAACAAACTGCACTGAGATAGTAACTGGCCAGGCAAGTTCTGTTCATGGAGAAAAAAAAAAAAAAAGGCTAGAAGTATGGATGTGACTGTTACAGATGCTCATGGTAGGGTTGTACCTGTTGAGAAGAAGAAAAATAATAATGAGATAGATGGTGATTTGAAGATTCCAAGTTAGCAAAACTTTCCATAGAAAATTCCAGCTTCATTTTTGAATGTCTGAATATTTTTTTTAAGTACGAACATGGGATTTTTTTTTAAATAACACATTTTTATTAAAAAATAAAATAATTCATATTACATCTCATTTTCTATCCCATCCTGTGCATCCTCCCATTCCTCCCTCCCTCCCACTTTCACCCCAATCCCCTTCCCTATGACTGAGGGGGACCTCCTCCCCCTGAATATGGTGCTAGGGTATCAAGTCTCTTCTTGGTAGTCCGCTATCCTTCCTCCGAGTGCCATCGGGCCTCCCCAACAGAGGGACATGGCCAAATATGGGGCACCAAAGATCCTGTGAAAGTCAGTCCCCAGTCTCCACTTAACTGTGGAGAATGTTCTGTCCCTTGGCTAGATCTGGGTAGGGGTTTGATGGTGACTGCACGCTTTGTCCTTGGTTGGTGCCTTAGATCAAGCAGAACCCCTGGGCTCAGATCCACCCATCATAATGTTCCTCTTGTAGGTTTCTAGGATCCTCTGGATTGAATGTCTGAATATTAAGAATTTCATTCATAATATATTCTTTTCACTGCCTGAAAAGTTATCATTTATTTCCATCATATTATATATTTTAAAAAAATTCTACCAAATAAATTATGTGTGAGACTGAAAATTGATATTATTAAGATAGCTTATATCTATTAAATATATTTTTATTAAATTAATACCTTAGTAATACACAGACATTTATCACATTAGTAAACAAACAAACAAAAAACACTGTGCTGGGTTTAAAAAACAAAGAAAATAACCACAGAGGGAATACATGAATGTGCTGTTCTCAGTAAGCTCACCACTTTTTGGAAGAACTACTTACCTTTTCTCTGTGTTTTCTTTTCCCTATGGGTTAATCCCCATTCCTAACCTCCTTGAATTCCGTTTTGGTAGTTTTTGTAATACACTTAGGAGGATTTGTGTCATCATGGCATTAAGGAATTTGTATGTAGATTTCCTTTCATATTTGGGAAAAGATTAGATTCTATCATTAGAGAAGTCTGAGAAAGTGACTATATGTTTCAACTCTAATAAAGAGATTCATTAAAAAGCAGCAAATATGCCCTGTTACAGGAATTAAAGTCTTTGCCCCCTCTGCCACCACCACTACCTATGTAGGGTCTATAGTACATGTGTTTTTGTTTTCATAATAGTCAGGATGTCAAAAAATAAGTATTTCTCAGAGTATTACTTACAATAGGGAGGATTATTTTTCCCTGTTGTAGTCATGGAAAATAAACAATCTAGTTCCTATATTTAATATAATATTCAGGGTAAAGCAACCATAATATTTTATCCACACTTAATCTAGATACAACCCTATTAGATTAAAATAATTACTCATTTCCCTTGAAGTTTACACTTTTCAGATACCTGATCTTCGTAAGGTTTGTTGACATGGGCACAGTGAGGTCAGGGGTTAAGCTGCCAGTGTTCCTGAGGACACTGCCATGGCACAATTCCCTCTGTTTACCTTGAACATGAAATAAGGAGAAGCTCTGCAGGAAATCAGGATAAATCTTGCATACTGTTTCATGGTAAAAGATTCTCCAAGCTGCTTTTTGATTTGGAAACAGGAAAACTGAACCATAGGCTGAAAATTTGATTAAATTAGTAACTTTGGACAAGAGTAGGTATGGTATCACTTTTTGTGTCCTCTATTATTAATTAATTAATGAAAGGTGAAGTTTGAATAGAGCATGCTGAGCCATATCTTACATAGTCAATAAAAGCCGTTCATAGTACTGTCGTTTTCTATGCAACTTCAGCCAAGTTTAAAAGATTTCTATCTTCCATTGTCAAATTGCCTAAGTGACTTTCTCTTCTTCATGGGTTTTGTTGTTGTTGTTTTTTGGCAATTATTTTTGTGCCCTTAGTATATTTTTAATGGATTGAAAACTCCCCCAGCCCCTAAATGAATTCTATAGATCTTAATTAAGGTACAATAATAGCTCTCAAAAACGTATTCTATGAAGAATGCTTTTCTTAGACGTGGAGAGTGGTGTGTCTTGTCAGCACATCTCTGCTACTGGCATTGATTTGTGTGTTAAAGATAACTTCTTTCTTTTTATTTGCAAGACAGTTTCACTTTTAATTCTATGCATACACTTGGTAACTATTTGTATCTGCAATTTGATCTGGAATGCTGTTCTTACCTTTACCTCTGTCAAAGGCCTCCAGATGGAGTTTGCTTTGAAGAGAAATGAAGCTATATTCAACTTAAAAAAGGGGTGATGTCAGTTCATATACAAT
Organism: Acomys minous; assembly: GCF_964271855.1. Taxonomy (NCBI): domain Eukaryota; kingdom Metazoa; phylum Chordata; class Mammalia; order Rodentia; family Muridae; genus Acomys; species Acomys minous. Next base: position 100,667,697 of record NC_140483.1, on the reverse strand, counting down.
AACTGTTTGTTTCTTTTAATGTGCTTCCACTTCAGTGTGTTCATCCTTGCGAACAGAAAAGGAACCATGCATGACAACTTTAATTCTAGTTTTTCAAGTCTGTCAAGTGAGAGTTTGCAAATGAGTAGTTAGGGAGTCACCTCACAGCTGAACAATGAACACCCCCCCACCCCACCCCACCCCCGGAAGCTTTGTGGCCAATGCTGTGCTGCCCTTGCTTCAGTTTATGGGCTGGCTCAGCCCCCATTCCATCTATGCTATGGGTTCTGAGTTACAAATAGAATTTGAGAAGGAGAATTAACTTAGTGGTCTTTTAAATCTATATAAACTTAATCACACCTGGGTCTTCAGCCCTCAATTTATGTCCAGCTTTAACAAATATCTCATCTGAAACTACTAATGTACTTATACCTCACTTTGCTGTTCTTGTTTTGTTTTGTTTAATTCAGGTGTGTATGTTCACGGTGTTTTCCTATAAATAAGAGGCCAGGCTAAAAAAAAAAAAACTTTTGTAGAGAGATGGCTGAACTACCCATCTAAAACACCTTACTTTGTCCAACCATTTTATTTATTTGTTGCCAGGCCCCACCTGGTAATAAGAATCTAGCATCAGAAAACATAAACAAAGGTCTTACTCTGGCAGAGTTTATGGTTTAGTAGGAGAGACAAAATTAGCATTAAACTTATAATCATCTGATAAAGAAAGAAATACATATTGACTATTGTAAGCAAGTAGTATAATGAATGCTTTTGGTTGGGAACACTTGTTTATGTCATCAGTACCTTGCTATTTATAATAAATTGACTACTTCAAATCTTGGGGTAAAGTGAAAAATCTGGAATGCTATTAAGGAAGATGACAGCAGAAATAAAATGATTTCTTTTAGTATTGGTAATAAAAAAATTGTTGTCACTGTTATCATCATCGTCATCGTCATCATCATCATCATCACCATCATCATCATCATCATGCCTGTTTGTGAGCAGGGTGTATGTACAGATTAAAGGACAAAGTCAGCTATAATTCCTCAAGTGCCATCTACTGTATTTATTAAGACATTGTTTCTAAATGTCCTAGAACTCAACCCTTAGACTATGCTGACTCACCAACAAGCACAGGGACCCTCCTACCTCTGCTTCTCCAGAAAGAACATTAAATAAATAACATTTCCACCATGTCCAGCTCTTTGTACATGGGTTTCAGGAAATTGAACTCAATTCCTCATATGTAAGGTGAGCCCACTAGTGATGGACTCTCATCCAAGTCTAGATATAAAAAAAATTAAAAAATCACTATTGTCAGAGAGCAAACATTCCCAACCTTCTATGGTCCTGAGATGTTATGTAAAAAAGGCATTCTAACAAATGTCTGTACCTCAAGCTGGGTGGATATGAAGAGAATATGATAATGTTAGGTAAGATGAAACTGACCAGTGGACTCCCTGTTGAACTTTTTATAAAATATACTAGCCCCATGGTCAGAACCTCTACCAGTGTACTCTAGATAGCTCTACTTAAAGATACAGTTGTGGTAGTCAACCAGATCTGGGGTAGTTTGTAGGACCTTATAACGTGCTTGTAGATCTGAATGCTCCAAAAAAAGGAGGGGTGGCCATGGTGGCAAAATACTAGTCTCAGGGACATGAGCATTTACTCCTCACTTCTGGAGCACCCCCTTTTAGGGATGTGGACTTTGTAACTGTCTGTTCCATGAAGCTATCCTATGGTATTGTCTCTGCCTTGTGCATCATTTTTCCTCAAAGGACAAAAGTCTGGCATGTTTTTGTATATCAACATCCTACTGTAGTAGGTTAATATAGCAAGTCTTTAAATAAATGAAAAATGTTATAGATGGGTATGTTGGCACATGCCTTTTAATCCCAGCACTTGGAAGGTGCCAACAGACAGATCTCTGCAAGTTCTAAGCCAGCCTGGTCTACAAAGCAAGTCCAAGACAGTAAGGCTACACAGAGAAACCCCTGCCTCGAAAAACCAAAAATAAAGAAATAAATAAAAGACAAGCATGGGAGAATGGCAAAGGAGAAGGATCCAGAGGGTCCTAGAAACCTACAAGTAGAACATTATGATAGGCAGATTTGGGCCCAGGGATCCCGCTCAAACTAAGGCACTAGCCAAGGACAATACAGGCTGTAAACTTTAAACCCCTACCCAGATCTAGTCAATGGTCAGAACATTCTCCACAGTAGAGTGGAGAGTTGGATATGACTTTCTCACATACTCTGGTGCCTCATATTTGACCATTTTCCCTGGAGGGGGAGACCTGGTGGCACTCAGAGGAAGGACAGCAGGTTACCAAGAAGAGACTAGATACCCTATGAGCATATACAGGGGGAGGAAATCCCCCTCAGGAACTGTCATAGGGGAGGGGAATAAGGGGAAAATGGGAGGGAGGGAAGAATGGGAGGAGACAAGGGATGGGATAACCATTGAGATGTAACAAGAACAAATTAATAAAATAATATATATCTTGGAAAAAAGAAATAAATAAAATAGCTCTTTTGTTGAAGGTTTGTCACTTGGGTGAGCTGTTGAGACAATAAACCATTTTCTAAGTCCTGAAGTAGCAACACACACACACACACACACACACACACACACACACACACACACACACACAAACATACACTACCACCAAGCTTGGTGGATTGAATTTTATAGGAATATCATTTTAGGAAAACATTTTTAGGATAGCTGTTTGCCTTATTGTAGTTGCAGAAATCCACTTTCTCTGTACAGGAAGATATCCCCAGGTCATAGATATATATTCTATTTTCTGAACAGGAATCTTATGGGTCTCCGGAGAACTGATTCCTACAGCACTGCCAGGTTGCATGCTCATTTGAAGCCAACTATAATGATTCTGCAAATCTGGTTTCACCTAGATATTCTAGGAAGACTCTGAGGCCTGTTTTTAGACCTTTACTCCAGAAGAATAAATAGACATACAAATATGTATAAATGTGTGCATAGGTAGATGGTAACTAATCACGTGTGTGTGTGTGTGTGTGTGTGTGTGTGTGTGTGACACTTTGTCCTGTTCATGAAAGATAATGGTGTATTTGCTGTTATCTAAGACAGATTTAGTGGGAGCCACATTAACAATCAGTGATAAAGAAACAAAAAAGTGAAAACAAAAACAGGAAACTAAATAAATGTGCAGCAGTGCGCACACTGTAATGAGGTGTTGCTTTGGGAAAGTCATTGCAGAGAGTTTGGGTTTCAATATCTGTTTCTTAAAGCAAAGTCTCTCTCATAGATCAGCCTGAAGCCATCTGTCAGCTCTGTACTAAATAGATGAGCTGTGCTTTAAATATGAATCCATAGTAAAATGTCAGTTTGGACTGCTTGGGAATCTCACCAGCAATACAGTTTGTATTTGACAAAAAGATCCCAACAAAATACCCCTGTGTCCATAGCCAGAATGTTTAGAGTAGGAAATAGATTCAGCAATTTAGGTGAGAAAAATCAAACTAACTATTTCAGGTCTTTGTGAACAATTTGATGGCCTTGATGACTTACTGATCATCACCACGGATACATCAGACCAGTGAAGGATAAAGTTACTTGTCTGCCTGGAGTATAACCTGAGCATTTAGGTTAATGTAAGGTAATGGCCAGCGTGTAGACACCAAAGGACTACAAACATTTTGTGCTTAAGTGGGATATGCAATATATTTGTATGGTAATGCGACATAAGCATTTTGCTTTACTATGATAGGTCTATCAGCTGTCTCTGCAAGTTCACATGCAAGAACGTTCCATAGTCATAACCTGTTAATACCACTTAACAATGATATAAGTTAAAGGGTTAGTAGGTTTGAGTAGCTTGAAGAAACCACTAACATAAAACATCAACATACTGAAGGATTGAGGGAGCACACTATTTTTGAAACTGTATTTTAATTGTAATATTTCTTCCTTCCCTTTTCTCTACAAGCTTTGAAATCATTCTCCTTTTGATTTAATCTCCCTGCTGATAGCATGTAGGATGTAAATAGAAAAAAACAAGTTTTGCTATTGGGCAAGTAAAAGCCAATTGCATATATAACTTATTATATAAAGACATAACTACTACACTAAAATGTACATGTATAACAAGGACAAAAAGGTTTCCTGGGATTCAGATATGTGTATTTTCTTTATTTATGTTACTTTAGGTTGATGATGATTTCAAAACATATTTTTACCAGAAACATTGATACACTCTTTTCAGGTATATTGGCCACTTTATTAATTTCGATGCGGCTATGTGCATATAACCATGAAGCAAGCTATAACTTGAAACTTAGGAAATATTATAACAATTCTAGAAGAAATTTTGAATTAAACCACCCCTTTAGCTTTAGTGATGGTTTGCAGTAGCAGTGTAGCTATTATGTTTAATAATTTGACTTTGCCTGTGTTTCAGTGATTTTACAGACTTCCATTATTTATTTATTTATTTGTACAAGGTCTCATTATGTGGCCCTGGTTATTCTGAAAGTCTCTATAAAGATCAGGCTAGGCTCAGAATCTTGGAGATTCATCTGCTAGAGTTAAAGACATGTGGTTATATTTCCCTTTTATAACCTATATTACAGAAATATTCTGAGGGGAAGCTGTAAGGAATGACAATGATAAAGAATAAAAATTCATGTTTGAAATCATATGCACAGTGACTACAATGAGAACATTAAAAATACACATGCCACTTGTAAGATCTCTTCCTTCGCTATGAAAAGGCTGTATTTTTCCAGTTATATTTGCTCTAGCTTGTAAATGAATCGCTTTATAAGAAAATTTACAAAGGAGAGTTAAAACTTAATCCAAAATCTGAATACTGTTAAGTTGTATTTATAAAAATCCTGACCAAATTTCTGTCAACAGCATTGGTGGAAAAGAAAAGGATATAGTTTATTTTGACTCCTGCTTCAGTCCAGATGAACACTTTAATTCTTAGCATCCTGGTGTTTCTGATTGACAGGGAGCGCCTACTTGCGGGATTTCTAGCTCTTTTCTCCAGTGTCTGGAAGATTACATTTGACTGCCCCAATATTAATAACCAGATTTGATCTTAGGCCTGTCCAAGGTCAAGCAGACTGGCCAGGTCAGCCTGTTTGTCTGTGTGCATACACTGTGACATCTACTCAGAGTGACAGGTAGAGATGGGGTGGGGGGTGAGACAGGGTGTTAACCTTCAGCTCACTAAAAGAAGCCTCTTCCTGCTGAGAACAAAGAGCCCCAGGGCTTCCATCCACCTTTTCTTTTTCCTGGCCCCCCTCCCCTCCTCTGTGTTTTCAATGCTCATATTATTTTCCAAGAAGACAAAATGCTATTGAGGGAATGCATTTTATAAAGAGGGAAAACACTTAAATCGTTTGGATGAAAATGTAGTGATATGCATTTCCGTTCTTCTGGTTGTTGTTCAGAATTTTCCTTCAGCTTTAACAACATTTCGTGGGGGTTGACATTGGCTGCTGACTCTGCCAGCCGTTCTGAAGCATTGTATCATGATTCCTGAAGTGCCCCTGATTCTGCCAACGCACACATACCTCAGGGGCTCCAGAGCATTCAAGACATATTTGTAAAACCTGTTAAAATAACTTTTGTGAATCCACAGTTCCTAGTGTGCTACCATAAAACACATCAAATAAACTTTTTTTTTTTTAAATAAATCTTACATCTCTCTGAGTAAAAATTCCTAAGAAGCTATTTGGTTCCTAATTGATTTTCTACATCAGTTGTTCATTGAATAGATAAGTAGTGCCTGTGATATTTGATTACAGAGCAAGGCACCCATTTAACCTTCTGTTCTTTCCTGGCCAGGATTTCAAATACAATAGAACGTTCCTCCCTGAGGCCCAGCAGGATTAGACAGCCAGCAGTAATCTCTGATAGGCTGAAATAGACCTGATAGAACTTCACCTCACTTGTTCAGGATTAGACTCATGAATTTCAGCTCACCCTGCAGCATTAACCCTTTGGGGACTTGCACCGAGTACTCTATTCTTTGGAAAAAGGGGGGGGGGGAGCAGAAACCTATGAATTCACTCTTTTTTTTTTTTTTAACCATGCAAGAACAGATAGGTGAGTCAACAACTTATTTTCAGGGAGGTTTGCACCTCCAATATATTGCTCCCAAGCCTTGCATTTGTTTGTCTCCTTAAATATAATTTTGTTTAGGAACTTTATGAACAGCTCTGGTCTGTGTAATAGCTTTTCCTTCCTGGTCATGGTTAAATCACATTGTAGAGGTGAAGGATAAGTGGCTTCATATCGAGTGGGCTCTCTATATCCCAGGTTAACTGGAACCAAAGCAAGTATGAAAATCCCCAAACCTCATTTCAGCCAGGGCTTTCCAATCTCTTCCCATTCCTTTCATTAGAGTAAATTCCATAGGTTTGAGTTTAATTTTCTCTCTTTCCCCTCTGGGGGATATGAAAATGAACCAAGAAATGGCCAAGAGGCAGGAAATCAGTGGGAGCAGAGAACTAGTAAAAGGTATAGTTAATCCACAAATTGGAAAGTCAGCCCCATGTTAATCAAGACATGAAAGGAAGAGCACACACCCTCTTGGTGCAGGTGGCCGTGCTGTACCTTATCATGACTTTAATAATTTATACATTGAAATATAGGCCCAACTCTATTAGGCCATCAAAACGAGAGGTCCTTGCAAAGTCATAGGTTTGAAATGTGGTATTAGTGAGAACTAATACAGTCTCGGGGTGGGGGTGGGCATCCCCAAATGTGGAAGCGATTACTTTGAATCATCTAGGCGTTTTGAGTTGACTCTTTAAATATTCATATTCACAACCAGTTTTTATTAATTATTAAAACAAGTGATTCTGCCTTGGGTGATCAGAGGGCTACCTGCCATGTTCATAGGCTGTAGGGGAAAAAATGTAGATTTGAGAGACTTGACCTCCTGGTAATCATGTGATGATCAGTAGGACCTCTTTGCCTATGGCAATCTTTGTAGGTTGTATATAATTTAAAGTTAGCATCAGTACAGGAGCCTCCCCTCTCCAATTGCTTCTGTTAGTGAGTCATTACAAGTTTGATTCAGCAAGAACATTTATTAAAAACTTAATGGATTAAAGGAAATGACAGCATAAAACATTTCTGCAGGGTTTGTGAAATCAGTCATTCCTTACTAGATACCTTCACCACAATGATGTGTCAGGGTAGATCCAGAATGGCAGAGGAGAAGAGTGGTTCACACCTTATATTTGGAAGGTCAGTTGACTTGCTGAGATTAAATTGAAACCTTGCTGTGTTCTGTGGGTATTGTGTTCCTGATTGGTAGGAGGTAGAGAGGAGCTTGCAGAGCAAGGAGTTGTGACTTGGAGTCACCTTGCCAAGTCTTTAATTAACAAGCCTCCATTTTACTTACTTTTGTGCTAATTTTTGTGTCTAATTTTCATGGTTTTAGAGAACAGAGATGATTTCTGTTGTTCCATTTAGGTGACATATTATTCCAATTACTTGGAAAAGTACTCCCTTGGGATGGATGGATGGAAGAATAGGGATACTAAGTCTCTGGCTCTCACAGTGAGCCTGGGATTTGCCCCCTTCTCCTGATATGATTTTACATATGCCGTCCCTAAGATGCTAGCTCTTTGTTGTATGTTATAAAATTCTATTGCATCGGCATGAACAAAACAGAAATCTTATACATGTGAACCTTTCACCTCAAAAGACACATAACAGATTGAAAAGCTCAAGACCAGGGTAACAGGAATGCTTATAGCCAGCATGGACAGGCTTACAGATGGCTAAAAACCTGGTATTAATAAATCTCAAAAGGAAAAGAATACAAGCAGAAATTTACTGGAGTCTATGAAATAATAGAGGGATATGTGGCTGGGCCATGCACGTCTTTTTGCTGTGTCTTAGAGTCTATGAAATAATAATAGAAGGATGCATGGCTGGACCATGAGCATCTTTGTACGTGTCTTAGAGTCTATGAAATAATAATAATAGAGTGATGCATGGCTGGGCCATGTGTATCTTTGTGTTGTGTCTTAGAACTCAGTGTCCTTCTCTATGAGTAGGATAAATGGATTTCAGAACAACAAAGAAGAACTTTGTTTGTTTTCCCTATTTGTTAATAAAAAACTACTTTACCTCTGGGATAATTAAGTTAGAAGATTATGGAAAAATTAACTCATCTTGAAGTCATAAGGACACAAGAACCTTGAAGAGTTGTCTTTGTGATAGGTAGCGGAGGTTAAAACCATCCTCAAAGGCAGCCATTTACAGTATTTTAGAGAAGGAATGAGTTTAGTTGCAGCAATGGAATGCTACATGACCATGTGGCTAAAGAGATGACTTAGTTGAAAATTCTGAAACAAATACACGGATTCAGAAAATATTATTCATGTGTGTTTGAAAATGTTACGATGTTTTAAAAAAGCATTTTGCCCTAAACTGAATGTGTTTAAACTACATTTTAAAGAAGCTTTAGAGTTTTTTAATTTTAATTAACATTTGGCCCTTGATTTGGGGATACTTAATAATTACTGCTATCTTTAATAACTAATGTTATACTAATAATATAGTTACATATATATATGTACCTATGTTACCTGTGTTTTAATCACATCATAACTATTTATATGATTATTGTCTTATTTGGTCCTCACAATAGTCTACTGAGGCACATAGAGCTGTCCAAATTAGAAAAATGGGACATGAAAGTTCCGATGGCTTACCCAGGGATGCATGTGCAGATAAGAATCTGGCATCTGAGGCTGAAGAGATGGCTCAATGGTTAAGAGCACTGGCTGCTCCTCTAGGACCTGGATTCAAGTGCCAGAACCCATATGGCAACTCACATCTGTCTGTAAGATCCAGTTTCAGTGTATCTAGCATCCCCAGAAAGAGGGATATGGGCAAAGCGCCAATGCACATAAAGTAAAAATAAGTCACTGAAATCTGGCACCCAAACCAAGACTTGCCTACCGGGAAGCAGTGCATTTATTATTGTTCTTTATAGTGAATCTCTGATGTCACCAGCCTGTAGCCCTTGAACACCTATGGTAGTCATGGTAAATTCCAGAAAGATGTGGAGGAGAATGTATTCATTTTGAGGTATCTGTCCCTGAAGTCAGATTCGCAGACTCCATGAACATCACAACAGTCTGGAAAGTGATCACAACAGGTTACAAAGTGAATGAGATTTCATATGTGAAGAGGATTATGATTAACTGCCCAGAACAGGAGGGGCCATGATGGTTGAGCGGAGCCTGGTGGGGTTTAGATAGGAAGATGTGGACTTAGGAGGTACAGTGGGGTTAGAGTGGGAAGCTGGTGGTTTGACTCAGTAGAGAAGGCTGTTTCCTCCCAGAAGACTATTGCTGGGTCAATATGTCTGTAGACATTTGTCTTCTTAGCAATTGGAAACTGTCATGCAGCCATTGAGAAAAGCACTACACGGCTGGCAGTCAGTGTGTTGGAGGGAGCTGCAGGGCCTCTTTCCCTTTCAATCTCAGATTTGTGAATGTGAGCAAATGTTGTCTGACGAATATATATATATAACAACAACGGCATCTCAGACTCAAAAGTAAACCATATTTTCAGTACGAGTTCAGAAGAAAAATACCCTATCAATCATATAGAACAAAATTAATCTCAATATAGAGGTCCAATTCAAGGGATGAATGGTGACCACATGGACTTTAATAATCTAGCTAGTATCCTCACAATGTAATGTGAGACATAGTTTCTACTTTATATAAAAGTTCTCAGAGCCATACTTTGTGATTCTGATTTTGTAAGGCATGGAATATTTGACAATAATTTCCAGTAAATTCTTAGATATTTTTCATGAGTAAATTTTTGTTTTGAGTTCACTTTCATCATCATTTTATCTTCGGTGTATAATTATATGTTATGTTCTTTAAAGGGCTAATACAGGCACACTGAGGTAAAGTGACTTTATTCTCAAAATAGCTTTTATTTTTAGAAGAGTAATCTGTATTATGAGGTATTTGTGCGTTAATGGAGCAATAACTGGTAAATTGTTAGTATCACAATGTTTTGCACTTTTCAAATCCAGTTAAAATTAATGAAACAGGTATTCCATCATTGTTATGTATATCTTATTTATCGACAACATCTTTTAGCCCAAATTAAATATCCCTTTGGAGTTTTTTGTTTGTTTGTTGTTAAATTGGATCTTAAAAGCAGCCTTGAACCACAAGTATAGAGTAAAACCTACGAAAATTAAAAAAAAAAGAAAAAGAAAAAGAAAATGCCTTATAATGTTTTCACTGGTCAATGTTTGAACTGGAAGGTATATATGAGACAGGTATATTTAGAAGTATGACTTTATGAGATAAAAAAAACTGTAAGAAATGGGAGGGCTTTTAGAATCTGTGGTTTTCATGGCAGTAGACCTTTGGAGAATTCTACATTGGCTTGTTTCTAAAGCTGGATTTCGAATAATGGAGCTGTCATTATCTTCATTCTTTCCTTTCAAAATGTGGGTGGGGGAAGATTAAAGTAATCCAAGAGCAGGCACCATTACACTGGTATGCAAGCCATTCTCCTAACGCAGTATATTACAGTTCCAACTACGATTGAGAGTCAAATGTCCAGTCAAACACCATCTCTTTAGACAGAGCCTCATCCAGCCAGCAAAGAGGACCACAATCATATATCCTTCTCCATGCCTAGCTCCTGAAATAACTAATGCAATTGTCTTCTGTTTGTTTATTTTTAATTGCATAATGCAATTTGAATTTCCAGGGATTGCCTTGTACAGCACTGTAAAATCAAAATGAAAGTGAAACAATGCTAGACAAGGCAGAAAAGGAGAAAGGGGCAGCCTGTTCTGCTCCTTGAGAATGAAAGACTGTATTAGCGCTAGTCAACTCTTCTTTTGTATCCGTTGGGTCACCTCAGTAGGGGATCCAAGGAGTTGGAAACACAGACTTTGAGCCAGTGTTCTGTCTCTCCTAGCTGACCCATGTCTGGGCTGGGGAGACACAGAGTAATCAGTGGATGGCCAGAGTCTGGGGGAGATCAGAATTGTTCCTCTCACTTTAAAGGGGGAAAACTTTAATAACAGATGCTAAAGGACTATTTTAAAATGTGTCCTCATTACAGTTTGAGCCAACACTACTTGCTGGTGCTATGAACAGTTTAAAGAAAACTCACAACACTTTAGAAAATCTTCTTTTTGTTTTCTATTAAATCATTCATACACTGTTGCATGGGAGCGGGTGGGGAAGAGGTGGCTTCTTTCTTTCTTTCTTTCTTTCTTTCTTTCTTTCTTTCTTTCTTTTTTAAAAATCATCATTTCCAGATAGGAATTTCTCTTCCATAAAGGGCCCTGATAAAACAATCTTCCAAGTCTTTTATAGCATCATGCTTCCCAATCCTCAGCAGGGAAGGCCCAGCTAATAAGAGACACATGCTAATAAGACACTGATTTTCCATTTTTAATGTCCTGTGTGATGCCAGATGATGTATCCAGCTAACTACTTTAAACCTTCCAGTAAAGGTTTGATAATAGATGTTATTATTGAATGTCCTCATGCATGCCCCTTTGAAACAAATGATCACCTATTAGAGCATAGAGACAAAACACATTTACTTGAATGAAATGTTTAATAAAGTACATCAGGGCTTGTTTTTATTGGTACTAGTCTATGAATACTTTATGTGCTAATTTAGGGCTTAAAAGTACTTAGTCATCCGAGTGCTCCAGTTTGAAAAAGGCATGTACCTTATTATTATAAACGCCAACCTTTAATGTTTAGAACATATTTATAAAACATACTTGTCCTCTTCTTAAAATTGAAAACATCTGGTACAGATTCTCTGTTAAAATGTTATGGATGTGAGAGCCCAGTGACGAGGCAGGCTGCCATTTTGAATGGGAGTTAAACCCACAGTGCACTCTGCACCAGTCAGGCTGTGAAAACAAACAAAAAGAGGCAGATGCTTCATTGAGCTCAGCAATTGTAATTTGTTGTTCATTATAAGTAATTCCCACATATGCATTCTTAATTTTAATAAAGTGTAAGGATTTTTAACTCTATAAATCTAGCCTAATAATTTTTTTCCTTTAGCATAATTTATACTGACATTTGATGGGCAGTTGACTGGAGCAGGGTGACTTCCTTAGAATGAAAATTAATTATAATTTTTGCAGCCTTCATTAGTCAGCTTTTGTAACTACTGTGACTAAGCAGCGGGGAACTGGCCCTGAAATGCCTTGTATCACTGGATCATTTGCTGTGGATTCTCCCTTTTAAGATGATTGGACTCTTTCATTGTACACTCTATGTCTACATAAAATGAGGATTTGTGATAAAAAAAAAATTCCTTGTGCTTTAAAACATACTTGAATATGTATTTACACCGGCAAAGACAGCGTCATACTAATTTAGCATCACACTGTGTGGTCTTTGAAACACATTTAAGCACACAGACCCATTTTTAGTCCTAAGCTTTCTGTAATACATAATATTGCCTGAAGTTTTACAAATTGTTACAATACACACAGATAACATGGATTTTAACAACAGGGAACTTATTGTTCGGTGTTGCAAAAATTGTTTGAGATCCATTTTAAAGCAATGTGCATGATGCTATACTGGCAGCATTGACTGAGGGTGGAACCGATTTGTAAAGAAACCAAACCCACTGCCGAGTTATGATCTGATTGATGTACATAATGTGATTTTGGAAAATGTCTCTAATGTAACTGTATACGTGGAAAACTCTGCAGCACCTAAAAGGAAATGTGATGGTTTGCACGAATGTACTATGTTGATTTGTCATTTGTGGCTTTTGTTGTATACAAAACACAGATATTGATGTGTTTTCTAACAGAAGGTAATAATCAAATAGGTTTCTGAGCCACTAGATAAATTTGTAAGTTGGGTTTATTCTGCTTTGAAAATTTGTTACATGAGACTTTAGATTTCAAAATGTTGAAGAATATATAGGAAGTAAAACATTGTCAATAAGGATTGTGTTAACCATTTTTTCTTTTTCTAAAAAAAAGCCCATGGTTCCTATTTTTCTCTAATGCCTTTTGAATTTTATAGCATTAGCTGTATTTTGTTAGATTATGTAGGATTTTAATTAAATATTTCATAGGTCCTTTTGCAGCCACTATTTTTTATAGCCACAGTTCTAAATTTTCATAACTAACTATCCAGGAAATGGTTTTAAAACTGTAAAGAAAGCCTCCTCCTGTTTTATAATGCAATTCCTGTTTCTGTGGAGTATGAACAAGACAGTGTTTATTGTAGTCAGAAAAATAGTTGACGTGATTCTGCATAAGCGAAGACTCTCTGGGTTGTCTCAAAGTGTTAGCTGCCCATTTGCCGACAAACAAGCTTTTAGTGTGCAATTTAGGTCAATGGATTGAGGGGAGAAGATGTGTTTAGGCGACAGATTCTAAATCACCATAATATAAATATGCTCCCCTTTTTATCCGGAATTTGCTTTCTTTCAAGGTAATTTAGTGCTGCAGACATGCACTCATGCCTGTCTTTGTCATTTTAGGGATTAGGATAGTGAGGATTAAATGGTGACCCTTAATCTTCAATATCAACTTTAAGAGCAAAATATAATATGCAAATGGAACACGTTCATTTTGTGTTTATGTATTTTAATCTCTATAATTTAGTTGTGAGAAGATGGAAACCCATCTTTGCCTTATTTATTTTGAGTCCTAAAGCAAGATGCCATTAAAGTCTTTATCCTTCTGTCTTAGTGGATAAATGTTTATCCTTTAGGGCTTAGAGTACAATTTTTTTTAAAGGAACCTGTCGTTAACGTAAGAATGTCTTTCTGTCAAGGGAATTGGCATGTATATCTAATGTAAGAAGATAGTTTGACGGACCTGTATTAGAACAGTCAGTAGTTGTTAAGCAGACCCTTGAAGAAAATATATGCAAGATAAAACTTGTTTTGAATTTAATTCTAGAAATCAGTAAATTATAATTTCATTAATAAAATTAGTTATTTCTGGTGGAATTGACTTTGCTCATAATGCACTTTTCCCTTCTGGTTTGAATTTCAGTGTGTGGACAGGAATGTCTTCTAAAGAAAACATTTATTAGGGTGAAATATTAAACTGATAGAAAAATCTGGGCCATATTCCCTTAAACAAATAAACAGGGGAGCTATGTTAAGCAAGCAGATCAAAAGAGAAATATAGTGTGAAGAACAGAGACAAAGGACCTCTCTATGCCTCTGGCTTTTGTAGAGAGAAAGTGGGGCTTGTACAGTTGGCTTGGCCTGGCTCACTGGTTTTGTGTCTCTGTATTTTATAGCCCTGTCGACAAAGATTTGCCTGATCTCAGGAAATGAAAATCAAATGTCTACCATATAGAATCAATTTTATTTTGAGCTGTTTAGAATAAATTAATGGTTTCTTGTGGGGTTTGTTTGCTTTTTTCCTTTGTGTTTACTTGGTTGCTAGTTGTTTGGTTGTTTAGTTTTTCAAGACAGGGTTTCTCTGTGTGTAGCCCTGATTGTCCTAGAACATTGAATTTAAGTTTTGAAATTAGTCACTGTTTCATATGAGATTTCCTTCTTGTCCCTTAATGGATAAATGTTCAGCACTCAATCTATTATTGTTAGTCAGCACTGTAGATCACTGGAAAGAAGTGAGGCTAAATCATTTGAGTAATCGTGCTACTTGAAATACAGAAAACAAAGTAAATTAAAACTCAGTAATAAGTTACCTTTAAACTATTGTAACATGTAATCCTTGTGGAAGGAGATTTTGAAGTCTTAGTCAACAATGTCAGCTTTATTAGGCATATTCTTTGGATGACTTTTTTTTTTTTTTTTTTTTTTTACTTTTGGTCAGTAAAGTTAGTGTCAGCATGTAATAGGCATAATTTTGCTTATTTGTTTGTGTGTGTTTGTATTGTCCAGTATACAGAACATGCTTATTAATATTAGATGAAGACATTTAAAAGAATGGAGAAAGGGGGAAGGCAGAGAGTAAAATAGAAATGAAGGAATAGAAAGATATGGCAGGAACAAGAGAAATAATTATGTGAGATGGATTCGTTGATAGGGTTAATGTTTAAGAGAAAAAAATCTAAAACTGAAGGTAGGAACCAAGTAAAGAAAGAAAATAAGAAAGAAAGTTGAAATGGCATGCTGAGTTATTTAATACCAGCACTCAGGAGGCAGAGGCAGGTAGATCACTGTTAGTTCTACAAAGTGAATTTTAGGACAGCTAGGGATGTTATACAGTGAAACTAGTTTGGAAAAGCAAAAACAGAAACAAAACTGAAATGGCATGAAGTGGAGCATTTAAAAGAATTTTCCAAAATGGAATGTTCAGAGCTTAAGAGCTGGTCATAATAAAGTAGTTGAGGTGAGACAACCAGAAAAGTTACAAGTGATTTAGGTGGTTCCTTGTTTGTTTGTTTAAGGTATGTTTTTATATATTATTTGTGTTGTTTGTTTCACATATCCCAGAGTGACCACTGACTGACTGTGTAGCCCAGGATGATCTTGAACTCCTTGTTCTCCTATCTCAACTCCCTGGGTGCTAGAATTACAGGCATGCACTATGATCCGCATGTTTTACAGAACTGGAGAAGAAGTCTACCAACACTCAGTCCTTAATCTCTAAGTTTGTTTTCAAGTATTCAGTGACTAAGAGGACAGCTGTGTCAGAATGAGATAAGGAAACAGGGCATTGAGGCTCTTGGAGGGCATGAAGAAGAAGAAGAAGAAGAAGAAGAAGAAGAAGAAGAAGAAGAAGAAGAAGAAGAAGAAGAAGAAGAAGAAGAAGAAGAAGAAGGAAGAAGAAGAAGGAAGAAGAAGAGGAGGAGGAGGAGGAAGAAGAAGAGGAGAAGGAGGAGAAAGAAGAGGAGAAAAAATCAGGGAAGCTGTTATAAATTTTTAAAACTCCTATCCATTGAATTGGTTGAGGGTGGATGAGATTTTCAGGAGAATACCGGGAAGCCAAATGTGCATAGAGGTGTTTCTACATGGGGAGATAGAATGAGAGAAGACAGTGATAGAAACTTCCTAAAAGACTGAAAACATTACAAGAGCCAAGTATTCAGGAAAGACACTGCCAAGTATTAAGGAAAACCTGCTATGAGAAGAAGAGGACCTAGGCTAGAAAATATGTGGAGATTGAGAGCAGATGACACTAATATCAAAGAGTGATGCATAGGATCCTGGGGAAGCCTAGTCTTGGGACGGAAAGGAAGGACAGTTGTATTATTTGAGTGAGATCAGTATGTTTGTTTGTGAGCTTACTAAACATGAAAACTACAGCCCTTTCAGGGGATGAGATAAAGCAATTTGAACTGAAAACTCTACTTTTCAGAATCAAGTCACGCAGGATTCCTGGAGACTACATCCTAGTGGCCGAGGTCAGCTCTCATGTTACATGATATTTTTCATACTCTGTATCACAATCAGAAGCCTACAACTATAAGATCTAAATTAGCTACCCAGGATGAGTTATTAAATTGTTTTTGTGTGAGACAAGTTGTAGAACAGACACTTGCATCTTCTGGGTGGAACCATGAATAGCTGATATTTGTCAAGAAGCATAAGAGGAATCAGGCTGTGCCCCTGGGGAAAGGCTGGACAACCTGGATGGTTCTGTAGAATAGGGGAAATAGAGCCACTTTAAAGGGAGATCATCAGAAAGCTTTCGTTTCTAGTGTTTGCCATTACTTAAAACTCCCATTCAAAAAAGATGCAGAATATGTGCATTTTGGTCGTAGTGGTGGTTGAGGGGGAAGAGTGGTCCAAGATTTCTTGTTTCCTCCCTCTACAGAGATTATTACCCTTAACTGTACTAAAGACAGAAGCATAATTGATTCTGAGGAATTCCATCCAGACAGCATTTTTTCTGCTTATATTTTTCAGTCTTATTCAGTGGGATGTTGAAGTTATTGATAGAATCTCAGAAATAGCATTCTCCTCGGTCGCATTGTTATGTGGGAATGGTTGTTGATTGGTTTGGGAAGAAAGTGTTTCCACATAAATAAGTCCAGCCAATTTGTTCCTGAGGGGGACAAATAAGGATGTAGAAAAAGGAATAAGCAGAAAATGAAGGTATTGTGTGTGGAGATCCAGTCAGCAAAAGGATGAGATTTGATGGTATTGATGCATCATTGGGTGACATCACATAGTCACACAGAATTCTTAACTTGAACTCTGCTTCCTTTTCTAGTTTAACCATCTCCTTTCTCTTCATTTGACTTTTGAGTTTATAATCTACATCTGACAACATTGGCAGGAAAATCAAACACTGTACCTGTATCCATCATCCAGAAATATATCCTGTCCCTTCACTTATTTACCAACTTCTGTTTGCGTTTTCTGTTCACGTACTGTTTGATGAAATGAGTTCTCAGAAGGCCCAAGACGCTATGCATTGCACTAAATTTTGCTCTCAAATATTATAATACTTGTTTGCTTAATGTATACCCCGTTACATTGGAAAGTACACAAGAAAGACACGAGGAAAGGGATGAGATCATTTTAGACTGTGTTTCACTGTGAGGATGCCTTCTGCAAATGCATGTTAATCACAGAATCAAAATAAACACACTTAATTGAACAGTATTCAGATCAATAAAATCATTGACTGAGTACCACTGGTGCTCACTTGAGGTAAACAAGTGATTTAATAGTCTCCACTTCCTTCAGGCCTCTTTGGTGTGGCCATCAATAGCGTACTCTTAAATCGGAACTGGCAGTGACCAAAAGGCCCTCATCAAGCAACCCAGCTTGACCTCCCGAGGTGCATTACTGTTTGATGTCTTGTAAGGCACTTTGGATTTCCTTTCTGTTTGTCTTAGAATCATTGTTATGGTATTTCAAGCTCTTTGGCAACACACACACACACACACACACACACACACACACACATACACACATACACATCTTTTACTAAAAAGGTTGCTGCCATAATTTCATGAGTAAAAAACATTTTCAAATATCTGCTGTATTGGCAGGTTACCAAGAAGAGACTTGATACCCTATGAGCATATACAGGGGGAGGTAATCCCCCTCAGGAACAGTCAGTCATAGCGGAGGGGAATAAGGGGAAAATGGGAGGGAGGGAAGAATGGGAGGATACAAGGGATGGGATAACCATTGAGATGTAACAAGAATAAATTAATAAAAAAAGGAAAAAAAATAAAAATAAAAACCAAAAAAAAAAATCTGCTGTATTGTAATTTAGGCTCTTTATACCATTTATGCTTACTGCTTGCATTTTTAGTGTGGGAAGATAGAGAAATGTGGCTGTTTAGAATACAGAGAAAGTTGGAAGGATATAATATGATAAAGTCTGATACTGAGCATTATAAATGCAATGCTTGTGACAGTCCACGTGATTTAGGTTTTGGGTTTCTGTTAGGACTTTTCTTTGCTGTTAGTGAAACAAACTTTATGGTAGAGTCATCATCCCTAAATATGTGTATACCACTTGAGGTTTACATTTGGGTAAATAAGTATCCCTCTATTACTTATGCATTACTAAATAGCTTGTGAGATATAAATGCTCTCATTTCACTTATTAATTTCTAAACATAGGCCTAAGGATAAAAATACAGTTTGGGGACGTAGTTTCTTTCTGAGGCCTGATGTAGTCTAGGGCTGATGTTTCCTGTGTTTAATGATGCAGCTATCTTGATCTGAACATTCAGTCTTCTCCAGATCTGAAATGTCCTTCTGTCTTCCAGGAAACAACTGTTCATCCCTGATGTGTTCTCTAAAAATTAGGCCTCCCGGGGTATCAAATTCACTGTTATGCCCTTGAGCAATGGACATTGATCAGCATATTGGGGACCTGCATCTCGATTTTCAATGACAGGAGCAAATGGATGTTTGTTGAGAAGATTTATTTTGTTCTTAGCACATTATTATGCCAGAATCTCCAAATATGTATGAAATCACATAGTTCTTATTTGTGTAGGTGTCTTTTTTTTTCTTTTTGAGGTGATTAACTTAAAATAATAGCCTTTTCCTAAAGAGTAGAAGTATGTAGTTATTTGGTTATCTTTTTGAAGGCCCTAAGATAAAACTGAGATTTAGGAAGATGTTCATTTATTTGTTTTTTTTTTAAATCAACTTTACATAGTTTTGTAAAATATACTTGAGTATGCATTTTAATCTTAACTTTTAAATATAAAGAGTGATTTATTTATATATACTAAGAGATAATTAAACATTTTGCTAAATATATCTTTAATACATGTGAGAAAGTTACAACTTTGATAAAAGGAATGGTGTAGGAAATAGAGAAAGTTTTGAAGATTGAAATAACTTCAGTGTCTTGAAATAAATTCAAAGGCTAATACCATGACCATAAAATAGTTAGCTAGTCTTACAGTATGTATGCACCTTTTCTAATAAAAAACACTGGCAATAAAAAATGACCTCATTTGCGAAGGTAGCTTGTGCACCCACTGTGGTAGGGATCGCTGACAATACACCAGGTAGAACATTGAGAATGTTCAGCACCGTATTTGTTCCTTTAGTCTTGACCTTGTACAATTCAGTTCTCAGGAGACTTTTCAACCTGGCTACCATCCAAGATGTGCTGTTGTTGTGTATATATTTCTTTAAAAAGTAAATCTAAACAAAACAAAAAAACTCTACTTTGTGATAGAAAATTCTGAGCAGATAATTAAATCAGGATCCTCCAGGAAACATTGTTCTCAAAACTTTACTTTCTTTGAAATACATGTTTTTTATTATTTTTAATTAAAAGTATAGAGAAACTATCTTGGGATAGTTTGGGTAGTTATTCCATTTTGGAAAAAAATTTGTTCCAAATATGTAAAATAAATACTTGTTTTAAAATTCTTTTCTTAGGAATTTAGAAAAATAATTTTGTAGTCATATATGAGAAAATAAAGATACAAATACAAAGTTTAAAAGAAAAACTAATATTAAGAAAATACACTTAGGAAGATGCCCCTCAATCGAAGAATGAATAAACTGTAGTATATTTGCACAATAGAATAATAATCATGAATTTTGCAGGCATTTGGGTGGAACTAGAAAAGATCATCCTGAGTGAGGTAACCCAGACCCAGAAAGACACACATGACAGGAGCTTAGCATAGACTCCACCCAGCAGCCCCTCAAAACAGATGGTGAGACTCACCCCCAAACATTGAGCAATGCATAGGGAGCCTTGTGGAAAAATAGGAGGAAGGAGAAAGGGACCTAGAAGTGATAGGAGCTTCACAAAAAGTCCAACAGAGCCAACTAACCAGGGTCCAGAGGGGCTTGCTGAGACTGAAGCACCAGCTAAGGACTTCTCATGGACTGGACCTAGGCCCCCTACAAAGATATAGCTGATGGGCAGCTCAGGCTTCCTAGAAAGAGGAGCAGGGGCTCTCTCAAACATGGACTCTCTTGTCAGGTTTTCAATTACCTCCCCCTGGCGAGACTGCCTTGCCAGGCCACAGGAGAAAAGGATACAATCAGTCCTGATGAGACACGATGAGCTGGGGAATTCCTTATTCTGAGGAATAAGGAAGCAGGGATGGGGAGAGGGAGGAAGGGTAGGTCAGGGAATTGAGGAGGGATAGGGAAGAAGAAGGAGGAGGAGAAGGAGAAGAGAAGGAGGAGGAGGAGAAGGAGAAGAGAAGGAGAAGGAGGAAGAAGGAAGAGGAAAAAGAAGGAGGAGGAAGAGAAAAAGGAGGAGGAGGAGGAAGAGGAGGAGGAGGAGGAGGAGGAGAAGAAGAAGAAGAAGAAGAAGAAGAAGAAGAAGAAGAAGAAGAAGAAGAAGAAGAAGAAGAAGAAGAAGAAATAAGCTTCGATAAATTTTTTTTTGTACTGGGCTGTAGAGAGGACAATACCTGACCATACTTACCCCACCCTGGGCTATTTGAATGCCATGATAGTTGAACCTAATTATGGCCCATTGAAGCACGAAACCTCACCCTATTGCATTTTCTTTTCTAGTAAAACGTCTCCCATGTGCTCTTTATTTGTAGAGTTTGTATATTTCTTGCAATTCATTTTTTTCCAAAGACTGATGATGACTTCTGAAACCAAGACTAACAGTATTTTTGGCATCTAGAAAATTCCTTTCTACCATTTACTGCTGGAGAGATATCTGCACGAAGAATGCATAACTGTAAAGGCCACAGTGGAAAAACAAGGCCTGCTTATTAAACCTAAAGGTTTTGGCTAAAACCATGTTTCATATAACGAGAACATAACTCTTCTGGTTCCCAAATACCCTTCATGCTCCCTGTCTTGTTCTTTGTGTTTAGTGCTCAACACAGTGTTTAACACAGTAGTGAATGCTGACAAACTGAAGAGTAAAATGTCCTCTCTCTACAACTTCATGATAAAATATCACACTTAGTCAAGGTGTTAGAACTGCTTCATCTATGTATCTGTCTGTGCACTTCTCGGGTCTGTAAGACAAAACTGACATGATACTCTTTAGCTGCTTCATGAGCCAATACCTCCTTTCACCCCCGTTTTTTCCCCTTAGAACATATATTGCATCCTAAATCCACTGTCTATGCTCTTGTTGTTCTTGTTTCTACCTAATGACCAGACTTCGGAATTTTGCCTTTAGCATCTTTTCTTAAGTATGTTACTTAAAGATTGGTGTTTGTTTTTTTTTTTTTTTTCCGCGTTCATTACTCCAAACTTAGAGATCTATAAAGACAACACTGCAGGCTTACCAGGTCCTTCTTATGCCTGCCTATTTTATATAGTGATATCATTTTAAAGAACTTAATCTACTGTCTTATTTATTCAAATGCCTTTGCATAAGCATGCCAGCCGCTCACCATTTTAACTTCCATAAAAATTCATTTATGTGATTTGAAACTATTAATTTTTAATAATACATCTTGATCAGAGTTTAAGTTGTCAAATGGCTGTCACTTTCTGTTAGAATCCAGATTTTTAAAAATATCTTAGCAAAACAAACTGAAACTAGTGCTAAAAGAAAACTTTGTATCAACTACTTCAGCCAAGAAACCCAAGATTTTTTTTTTACAAGAAAAACTATCAGTTGCAGACTGCTGTATTAAACACTTACTACAGGCTTGCATGGAGCCCCCGTGTAATATGCCTGTTTTTGGTTACATATGAACTGCTTAACTTTAAGGTGACCTTTCATTAAGTCCTCATTTATTGTCTGTTGTACCAGCTGTGTGATAATGAAATGACATTATGCAAGCTGATAGTGGGTCAACTCTTTAAAAAACTGTAAATGAGAATAGTTTTTCAAAGTAAGACAAAGCCTTTGTCCAAAATCAAAATTTCTTGTTTCCTTAGAAGTATGAAATCCACCAATCCTCATTAACCTATTTTTGTGGCAAAAATCTCAAAATGTTCAGGTACCATTCGGTGTTCAGAACATTCTGAATTACCTGTTATTTAGAAGAAACAGCATGGGTAGTCAGGGTTCCATTTCACCGGGCAGAACTTCTGGACTAGTTATTTTGTGGCCTAACATCATAGAACTAGAAGCAGAGAAAAACAGATTTCAAACTTTTACTATGTATGTGATATAGATAAATGAAAAGAATAAAATATATTATACTATGAAATTATTTTCCATTTTTACTCAAGTACATGTGGGTTATCTTATTATAGGTGTTTTGGGGATAGAATTGGATTTATTGAGCTGAGTTAATTGCTAATTCAGTACAAATAAAATAATGCAAGATTTTTTCCAGTGTTTTCAGATGTTTTGATAGATGGTTAATTATATTGCAAGAGGTTTATTGCATTGTAAGACTAAACACTCTGAGTCAGTGGCAAATGTATTTCTAAGCTATGTCATATATCTGAAAGCATATTAATTCTACTTCATATTTTCTCACCAAACCAATAATGTGCCATTAATTCAGATAGGAAAAAAAACCTTCTGTGTTTCATCCTAAATTTAAAATTCTATAAGAGCAGACAGCACATTCCTTTGCTGTTAGTCTGTGCTGTGCTCCAAGAGGCTAACCTGTTAATGATTAGCCAAGATCAGTGTCTGGGATGCTTGTGGTTCTCTGAAAGCCTTCCCAGGGGATAGCTCCCATCCACAGAGAGTTACCGCATTCGTGTCTAGAATGGATGCTCTAAAACCACACCAACTTCATATGAGAGCTTACCATGGCTTTGTGAATGCCCGTTGATGCTGTTAGAGTAAAACACCTCCCATCAAAGGAACATGGTCTGAGTAGTGTTGAGAAGCTGGATTCAGTTATCTGCAACTTCAGTAGAGGAAGAGGCATGACTTAGGCCTTCACATTTGAGTAAAAGAATTCACACCATATCCCCAACATAACCATGTAAAGCAGGAGGATGTGTAGCTTTTGAAATGCAGGGAGGGAGGGGCTACTCCCTCCTGCCTCTCCACCACATCCCTTGAATTTTCTTTTTGCTGTTTGTTATCCTCATATTCAAACTGTACTGTAGATTCTGGAAAACCTCTTCATTGTGCTTTTGTATTACCTATAGTACTAAGTAAGTCTTTGCCAAATATGGAGACGAATCCAAGAAATGCAGCTGGAGTGGAGCTGGGCTCAAACTCAGATTGAATCTAAACACCATCCTCTTTCCTTTGGGATGGGTAACTCATCTAAACATATTTTAAGCATCCTTTGAAAATAACAATAAACATGGCCAAAATAATGATTCACGTTTCAAAGACACTGTATATTGCCTTTTTTTATATTACTAATTTCTTTCTTTGTATACAAGAGACCTTTCAGAGGCTTCTGCAAAACAGAAATCCAGTTTCTTTGACTTACATGGCTTGAGGGCTGTGGGTTTGTTAGTCACTACTCAGGTAAAGTGCTTTGTCTGCTTTTCACTTCTGGCTTATACTTTTTTTTCCCAGCACAACTACTGTCAAAGTTAATATTAACCAAAAGACACTATCACCAGACTTAACCATTTTTTTCATGTTCCAGTGAAAAGATCACGACATTCGAGGATGTATTTAAGCCAGAAGAAAAATGTATTAGATTTAAATGGCAGCAAAGAATGCAGTCAAATTGTAAGCAACTCTAACTTTCTCTTGAGCTTACACATAGACATTCATAATCAATATAATTAGTACCAGCCATTCAGAGTCCCTTTGGGCAAGGTGCTCTTGGCAGTTCATCAGAAGCGGAAAGTGTGGGCAAATTAATATTTATTTGCTATCCCTGTGTCATTCTCTGGTGGAAATCAGAGAAAGCCTTAGCAAAGCAATCTTTTTTTCTCTAACATTTAACTTTTCTTTTCTTTTCTTTCTTTCTTTTTTTTCTAATCACAGGTAAGAGGACGACATAGCAGTAAAGATGACACAAAAAGATAGTTTTTCGCAAGTCAATGCTTTTGTTCACTGGAAGTTAATGCTTTCATTCCATTTCAATATATTACCCCTCACTACAAACTACTCTTCCTGGGCTATGACTAAGAGAAGATGTCACTCAGTTTGTTTTGTGACTTTGAGATGCTCTTTCTGCTACTATGGTGACTACTATAACTTATTTGTGAAGACTGTTTGGGCCAGTGACAACACTGGAAATCTAAGTCCTCTCTAGCTCTGATCATGCTTAGGGCTTTTCTCCATTCTTAGAAGTGTGTGTGTGTGTGTGTGTGTGTGTGTGTGTGTGTGTGTGTGTGTGTTTGTAAAAATCATAGCTCTCTATAAAAGGGTTCTAAACCTCAGTGGTGGCTTCCCTGAAGTCCTATAATGGATATTGTAATCCTGCTTGAAAGTTTGATGACAGCTAGAATTTGGACAATTATGTTTATAATAATCAATTATTCTCATGAACACAAGAGGAAGAGGATTGTTGGTTGATTCAGAAATAGTTCACCATGTGTTTCATTGCTCCAAATTGTGTTAATTTTTAATTTAGCAATAATGTGAATGCAAACTCTATATACATATATAAATCTTTCCTATTTGAGAACATGTGACTGCCAATTATTTTTGTGGTAACTACAGTCCTAATTTGTTGCAGCACATTTCCTGTTTCTTTTTGAGTCTTGGTGTCCTCTCAATTCTCTGTCATCATTATTATATATTTTGTCCTAGTACATTTTTTGTGAAAGTAATTATTTTATAATTTGTTCATTAAGACTTTAGAATCCTAAAAAAAAAAAAAAAAGACTTTAGAATCATAGGAGCATGATTCCTGAGTCTGTCCATTGTATTGTGAAAATTTATTTTAATCTTCCCAAGACTGTTTTTTACCAATTTTTTGTTATTAATATAAGAATTAAAACAAATCAAGTGTTATATATATAATCCTCATATAAGAAGCATGAGCAATTGTTCTTAGTAGCATATTTGCTTGCTGTAGCCTATGCTATACTTTCTGATTGTTTTGCTTTTATTTCTTTTATTTTATGAAGCAACTAGTTAGTGAATGTATTTGTCAGGCATCCCTGTGATGTGTTCAGGCATGTACATATTTTGTAATAGGCTATTCACAGCAAATTTATCAATCTCAGAGATTTATTAGAACTTTGTGTTGAGAGTATTCAAAATTTTTTGTTGGTTTGGGGGAACTAGGGGAACACTTGGTATATAGACCATGGCTTTACTAATGCTGAACACACACTATCCCCCTGAACCATGCATATGAGTGACTTGTGTTCAAGCTCGTAGATATACAGAGTGCACTGTCATTATCTTTAACCATCCTTAGCTACCCCACTGTGTACTAGCTGACTCTAAATTGTTTTTTCTGAGAAATTTCTAGGAAGAGAATCATGTATGCATATGCTTTAACACATTCTGCAAATTTCTTTCCAGATGGATTGATTTGTTTACACTGTACTATAGGCACTCAAGAACATCCTTACCTCATTGTTCATTAATTTGAGTAATAAATGACTGTGATAATTATTTTTAGGTTGTTACTTAGTATTAACGAGATCAAACTTTTCTCTGTTAATTAGTAAGTTGGATATTCATTGGTTTGCATAGCTTTTCATTGAAACATTCATCTTGTATAGATGGTTTAGATGTTTTTGTATATGGTTGTATGTGATGTAATTTTTGTGCTATTTTTGTTGCACTAGTGCTTTGATTTTTAACTATACAAACCATCAACCATTTTCTATTTCTATCTTAAATTTCAACAGTTTTCTACTCTTCCTATGCCTTTGGGATGCTGTAGGGAATGTAAATCTTGGATAAGTATTCATTATACCTAATACATGATACAAAATGAATAACTTCATGCATTGAAAACTAAAATTAGTACTTGGTGATTTATGTTCTGTAGTTGTCTAAAAGACTGAATATTCTTTTATGTAACACGATGAGAATTTGTCAAATGATTTTTCTATTTTAAAATATCTATCCTTTTGTATTATCAGCTTCACTTGTCTTTTGAGCCTTATTATTGAACCTTGGCAATTATGAGCACTGTCGGCTGTTGCCTACCATACTGACTACATCCCAGATAGTCTGTAGACAGATCAGCACTGTTATAGTGATCTCAGATGGTAAGCTAGTATTGTGGGTAGGGTCATTCTCCTTCGTTACTGTTACTGCACACTCTTTGACTGGTGATATCACCATCAACTCTTTTCAATGGAGTGCCATGCTATTTTTCATCTTAAGTGAGGCTATGAGAACGTGTACCCAAATCAATTCATTGAAGATTTCGATAAAATCTTCAATGAAAACCTAATTTTTTGATGAGAATTCTTTTAGGTGCAATTACTCTTAGTGTTCATTGAGGCCATTATCCCCTGAAGGGCATTTTTGAATCACTTCTCTTCTATTTTAAGATTTAAAAATATTATTTATGTGTATGTGTGCCAAGGGTTTGCCAGTGCTCCCAGAGGCCAGAAGGGAGTGAAAGATCTCCTAGAGTCTGAGTTACAGTCAATTGTAACCCACCCAACTTAGGTACTGGAAAACTTTGGTCCTCTAGAATATCAAGTATTCTTAACTGCTGAGCCCTCTCTCCCAAATCCCTTCTGCTGTTCTTGAGACAATGTCTCACATAACCCAAGTTGGCCTTGTCTTTCTATTTACAAGCAACTGTACTTGAACTTCTTACTTTTGATCATTTTAACTCCAGCTCCTGTGTGACAGAATTACAGGGATATACCACAGTGTCTATTATGATGTCCCATTTTATGTAGTGCTTCAGATTGACCCAGGACTTCCAGTATAATAGACAAACACTATCCAGTTACACTCCCAGCCCATTTTCTTCCTTCCTTCCTTCCTTCCTCCCTCCCTTCCTTCCTTCCTTCCTTCCTTCCTTCCTTCCTTCCATCCTTCCTTTCTCTTTTTGGTTTTTGAAGACAGGGTTTCTCTGTGTGTAATAGACCTGGCTGTCTTGGACTCACTTTGTAGACCAGATTGGCTTTGAACTCAGAGATGAGTCTGCCTCTGCCTCCCAAGTTCTGGGATTAAAGTCATGATTTTAGGAATAAGAAATAGAAAGTGTGAATTGAAGGGGTTGAGAGGAACATAGTAGATCATGCATTGCATTAGCAACAAGCCTCTTCTTATTTATATGCTCTACAATTTTTCTTCTAATTTGGGTTCACATACAATCTATTTTCAGTTTTTCAAATAGTTAAATTGAATTAAATTGACAAATTCACACTATTTCCCTGGTATTATCACTACTATGCTCCTAACAAACATATCAATATTTGAGTAGATGGTGTATTGTTTTTTTCCCTACTATTTATAAGATACAATAAGCTTAGCATCTCCTTTACTGTTTAGCTATGTAATTATACAGATCTTTATTGCTTGCACATGTATGGACTTGTTTTTCTTTTGTAATTTCACAAATTTGTTTTCTTGTATTTATTATGAAGAAAAGACATAAAAAAGTTGCTGAAAAATTTTAAAAGGTTATTATGTCTGCTATATACCCTTCAAATTAATATCATATTTTCCTTTGCATTTACCTAATTGACCACAGCATGGCTTGTTTTTTTTTTTTTTAATAATGGTGAAAAATTGAGCACAATATATCCATATTTAGTCAATACACATAATGGCCAACTCTTAATTCAGAGACTAGAATGGCTGTCAGGCAGGGATTTCCAGGCACAAATTTACTCATCCTGAAAATCGTATAACATAATGCTAGACACAAGGCTGGGCATCCACATTGTAGCATACATATAACTCAGTTCTTAAATTTTCCATAGCCCAGAGTAGAAGGCAGACAAGAAACAATTGTGAGAATGGCACATGTTAGGGACAGATGACTGCTGTGGGAGGTGATGCCAGTGTCGAAGAAGAAAGTCATGAAATGTTCAGGGGCAAGAGTGTAGATGTACGGGAGTTTGACTGGTCCACCTACTGAGGCTGGTAGCACCCTGAGGGGGAAGCCTACAAAGATAACATTCCCTCTCAGAGAGGGTTTTATTATCAGTGTCCTTGGTAGCCAGGAAACCTTTGACAAGCAGTGGGGATTGGAAAGCTCTTTGGCTGTTCAAGTTTATACCCAAGTAAGTAAGTCCTATTATACACTCTGCTCTTCTACACCCATCTTCTGCCCATGATTCATGGATATGGTGGTACATGCCTTTAATCCTAGCACCCAGGAGGCGGAGGCAGGCAGGTCTCTGTGAGTTTGAGGCCAACCTGGTCTACCAAGAAAGTCCAGGACAGCCAGGGCTACACACAGAGAAACCCTGTCTCAAAACAAAAACAAAAACAAAAACCAAACCAAGCAAACAAACAAACAAAAAACAACAACAACAACAAAAAAGGAAGGAACCTCACAGAGGTAAATGCTTTGCTCCTACTCATACAACTAACACAACAGAATTTACCAACCTCTTGTCTCAGAGGGAAGGTACCATATCTGGAATTCCTGTTCAAAACAGACAGACCACGAGGATCTCAGAACAGCAGGGGCATTAAAGGCAAGATCCAAAGGTAGAACACTAAAAATATGTCCCCCAAATGAAGATATTCTTAGTGTAGGAGACACTGCTCCCTGTAAGATAGCCCTGAGCCGATGTGTAAGTGTAGGCTAAAGACTTCCCTACCTGTAGTCAGAGATGTTATGACATATTAGATTCTGACCTCACAGTCTTGGTTTTTCTCTTGTTCTCATCATAGTCAACGGACTATGGTTTTTCTTGGAATATATTTCATTAGTTTAAAATAATTAAATTGTACTCCCGGTATGAAATAGAACCTGTTGCAAATGCCAAGGACACAAAGGCAAGAACAGAGCCTTTGCATTCATGGACCTCTTGCAACAAACAGGCTGGGAAACAGTGAGTTACAGCCTGACACTGGCATAGGAGAGACAGTCCCTAAATCGTCTGGGTGTGGGCATGAAGGACAGGAGAGTTGGCTGAACTTTGAGGGCTCTCCAGTGCTACCACTCTCAAAAATCTCTCCTACAAATTACGTGAAGAGTGGTCAGGAAAGAGCCTATTTCAGGAAAGAAACAGGAACACAATGTAGATGCAATTTCTAAATCTTTTTTTTAAAGTCTCCATTTTAAGTAGAGGAAAGTTTGTTCCTGTGGCTTGTGATTGCCTTTTTGGATAAATGTTGTCCTTAGTTCTATCTTGCTGGTAATACTTGCGACTTCGGCAGTGGCTGGGGTGAGATCTGTGGCCCCTTTACTGCTTTCTGATGTTCAATACTGACTTTTTCCAATCTTCCTCAAGGCCGTAATGAGAAATACAGTTAGGTATGATGCTTTTGTTTTGTTTTGTTTGTTTGCTGTGGATTTTTGTTTGTTTTGTTTTGTAAGATAGAGTTTCTCTTTGTAGCCTTGGCTGGCCTGGACTAACTTTGTAGACCAGGTTGTCTTCAAAATCACTGAGATCTGCCTGCTTCTGCTTCCTTGAGTGCTGGGATTACAAGTATGCACCACGGCACCTGGGTCATAAACACATTTTTAATATACATTAAAGGCAATTTTTCAATTATTTAAGGATGATGCATGACAATATTTTCCACAAAATAAAATAAGTATTTTTTTGAGTTTCTAACTTTATTTTTTTAAATTTTTATTTTTTATTAAATATTTTTACATATATTTATATTATTACACATATATACAATAAACTACCTATAGCAAGGATAGCAAGGACCATGGAATAATCAGGAATTATATATACATTCATAGTGTTTTGGCTATTTGATTTTGGCAGCCATGAAGAAAATATCTTCCTTATCTTGGTGAGTCTAAAATTTTGAATGTAAATCAGTATCTATCATATTTCAACACTATCAACTTAAAACATCTATCAAGACCTAAAAACATCCTAAGCCCTAAACAACTAAGCTTAATTGTAAAACAAAACTATCTGGTCTTCAACCCCATCAGAGACTTGAGAAGGAATAAAAATGATTACCTGAGTAAACAGGCAGTGCAGGTTAGCAGATTCCCAAATGAGAAAATGATAGAGACAGTTTGCTGCCTGAACAGTCACCCAAAACTCTCTATAATGTTGGAGCAACATCTTTAGCCTTTTGGCCCAATATACCTGACAGACGTATTTGTGAGGCAGGATAATATTAATACTTTAAGAACACATTTCAGAAGGTATTTTTAAATCTAGATAATTACATTGACAAAAACTGTTGCCTGCTTGGTAGAACTCTCTATTCAAACTTTAAACTGTAACCTGATATGAGTTTATTTATGCACTATCTACTCTATCTACTGCAGATGTCATTCCAATAATTTTAAGCTAAATTGTTGTATAGGAGAGAAGAGTTAAAGTAGGTAACACATGGTGTTGTAATAAAAGTTAAAAGGATAAAAAAAATAGTCCTCTATTTGACATTTTATTTAATCTGTTATTGGCCTTAATTATTCCTTTTGCTTCCCTTTACCTAACTAGACTGTTTAATAAGTGAAACTTCTTGGTGGTGAGATGGGTTGAACCTCAGCTTTTGACTTTCTCTTTATCACTGTGATCTATGCTATCATGCTAGTGAAGTCTTTGTGAGGAACCACTAAACAAAATGATCTGCCCCCAGGCCAAGGAGTTGGTGGATTGCCAAACAGTAGTCAAGTACAATTAACTATCAAGTGCGTGAACACTCCATTACTCAAAAAGACGGGACTGCAGCCATCTGGGAAAGCATGGAAGGTGATTGATCATCCTGCTAGGTTTTGGTTTGGTGATACATTTGAATAGTTTGATTTTATCATAACACTTTGACATTTTGCTCATCTTGAGTTCTGATTAGTTGATTTTAGTTATTTCTAAGAGGAAAACATAAAAGATCTTGTTCAATGGTTTCTAAAAGAATAAATACTTAGTTTGCTTTATTTACCTTGATTTTTTTTTTTGCTGGAATGAAATAGAATATAAGAAAATAATCAAATATTCTCCATGAGAGAGTTTGAAAGTACCACATTACGTCAAAATTATGCCAATGTTCATTCTTTTAATTAAGCTGCCCTAAGCATGTGTCAAGATATCTTTAATGACAGATCATAGTTTGAATGTTTTTTACTGTTTCTCCCAAGTTTTTTGCCTTATGTGTATGAATGTGTTCATATGTGTGTGTATGTACCTGTATGTGTGTGTTTTTGGTGTGTGTGTGTGTGTGTGTGTGTGTGTGTGTGTGTGTGTGTGTGTGTGATGCACACATGCAGAGTTCAGAGGTTAACACTGAGTGTCTTTCTTTTTTGGGGGGAGTTTAAGATAGGGTCTCTCTGTGTAGCCTTGGCTGTCCTAGACTCACTTTGTAGACCAGGCTGGCCTCAAACTCACAGCGATCTGTCTGCCTCTGCCTCCCAAATGTTGGGATTAAAGACGTGCGCCACCACGCCCAACTCTGAGTGTCTTTCTTAATTGCTCTATGTTGAGACATAATCTCTCACTTGAGCTCAGACCTCACAAATTCAGCTAGTCTAACCAGCACATTTTCTCTCAAGAGCCCCCCTCCAGCTTCCAAGTGCTGAGAAGATAGATAGGTCGCCATTCCCAGCTGATACTGGATGCTGGATCTGGACTCCAGTTCTTATGCTTTCTTGACCATCATTTTACCCATTGAACCATCACTAGTAAGTGGCCCCACCTTTTTCTTAGATTTGTAAGAATGCACATGAAGTTACATAAACCTATATGCAAACATGGAAATCTCAAACAATGAAAAAGTATAGCACACAGGATGTGACTTTTGAGAAGATATCAATTCATGTCTTCATTTCTTTACTAATACTCCTTTGTTGTTGAGCTTCTACTTTGTGCTGAGAGCAGGTTTGGCCCTAAGGACACAGGTCGAAAAGACAGGTTCCTCTTCAGCTTTGTGAGGTTTATAGTTTTAGTGTAGATATAGGCATATCAGATCACCCATAAGATTAAAATCCTGATGTGTAAGGATTCATTTCTGGGACCTAAGGGAGGATGACAGGGTGGGGGTGGGAGGGTAGAAGGAATGGAAGGATACGAGTGATGGGAGAACAATTTAGTGGTAATCTGAATAAATTAATTTTAAAAAAGATTAAGATCCTGATATATGTTGTGACAAAACCCAGGGACTGGAGAGTTAACTGTTGTGGAGCTGTGCTTCCTCATGGGAGCAGCTGGGGGGGGGTGTCTTTGACTCATACAATAATAAGGGGTGTCAAAGTCAGTCGGCTTCCCATGGGCAGCCTGGATTGATTCTGTAGGTTTTAACAGGGCAAAGTATACAACAACCAAAGATATATTGGAAGCCTATGGAGAAACTGATGATGGTCACAGTGATATGCAATTATCAATGACATTTATTACTGGGGGTCAGGGTTACCAGGCAACTTCAGTGTGACAGTTCTTCCTGAAGCAAACAGCATTCTGTCCCAATTACAGTGGGTCTATACAGCATTTATGTTAAGTGATTAAACCTGCTTATCTTATAAAGTTTGTTTATAAATAAAGAATCTTTTAACTATAATATTACTGTATATTGAAATCCCCAATTATCAGGAACATCTAGAAAAGTTGGTATTTTCATTTGTATTGTAGTTTGCTACTAGTTAGTAACCATTTTAAACATTATAACATCCATAAAACATTTTCAGGAAACTGGGACAGAGCGGAGGACATCCTATTGGGACTCTAGATGAGAGAAGCATGGGAGAATAACAAAATAGAAAAATCCAGAGGGTCCTAGAAACCTACAAGTAAAACATTATGATAGGCAGATTTGGGCCCAGGAGTCCCGTTCAAACTATGGCACCAGCTAAGGACAATATAGGCAGTAAACTTCAAACCTCTACCCAGATCTAGCCAATGGACAGGACATTCTCCACAGTTGAGTGGAGAGTGGAGTCTGACTTTCACACAAACTCTGGTGCCTCATATTTGACCATGTCCCCTGGAGGGGGAGACCTGGTGGCACTCAGAGGAAGGATAGCAGGCTGCCAAGAAGAGACTTTATACCCTATGAGCATATACAGGGGGAGGTAATCCCCCTCAGGAACAGTCATAGGGGAGGGGAATAAGGGGAAAATGGGAGGGAGGGAGGAATGGGAGGATACAAGGGATGGGATAGCCATTGAGATGTAACAAGAATAAATTAATAAAAATTTTAAAAAAGAAAAAACACATTTCCTTATGAAATGAGAGTTGCTCATGAAACACCCTTACACAAAGACATTTATACATGTTAAATTTGCTATATGTGGTCATGACTTTAGTTTCCCAAAGTGAAATGAACACATATTAACTCACCATACATCCTTTTTGTTTCACTTCTCCTTTATAGTAGGGTTATGTCATTATATAAATTTGCTTAAATTTTCTGCATAGATAGCTATATTCTAACACATAGAATTCTTTCTTGTATGTTAGATGTATTATAGTTGTTGTTCTGACAGAAATGAAAGCTACTTTTGAAATAGAACTTGTGTTTTAAAATATGAGCAAAGTGACCGTACATTTCAAGCTGAAATTTTTTTTGGTTCTCTGATCTTGGGATGTTTCAGAGGTTAGGCCTCTTGATTTCCAAAACAGAGGAAGCTCAGAAGCAAAAGCCTTTGCTTTCATGATTGTCTGTCCTGTGTGCAAGGCTAGGAAAAGTGGAGTCAGGTTACAGTGTGTCCATTGGGAGTATTTGAGTGGGGCAGTCCTTTTGGGGCTGTTTAGCAGGAGTATCCTTGGACTGGATACTCTAAAAATTGAAGGGTCATTTGGAGAAAAATTACTTACAAATAGAACCAAGCTTCTCAGAATGCTTTCTTGGAATGGGTCTATTCTTCTGGAAGACAGCCAGCAGTTCAATAAAAACACATTGAGACATTTTAAAGAGAGTATTTTGTTTAATAGATACCATCAAGAATGAGTAACACACCATCCCCACTGGTGCTGCAAAGAAAGTATGACTAATTTCTGATCCAGTACACCCAATTATGTTCTTAGGATTTATAGATATAGCCTTTTGGAGATTATAGGAAGTATGAAGTCAGAAGAGAAAAACCTTTACTTATAATACACTAATTATAGCTCCATTAGACAAAAGAGCTTTGGTAACCAAACAAATACTGAAGAATACAGTTGAGGTCATTGGGAAAACACGTATATCTCTCTCTCTCTCTCTGTGTGTGTGTGTGTGTGTGTGTGTGTGTGTGTGTGTGTGTGTGTGTATGTATGTGTAAGAGGCCAGAAAGTGAGCCTTCAAAAAGAAATTAATATCTTCTTCTAGAACTTTCACAGAAGGTTCGGAAGTCAAATGAGAGAATATTGTAAATAATATTTTATAAGTTGTAAGCAACATGTCTTTCAAAGTTGTAAATTCAAATTAGAATATAGTAATAGAAATTTATCATGTAGGTTACAAAAAATTAAAAATACTTGGACAAATCAAATGTGTATGTTTTCCTCAATGTGCTACAACCAATAATTGTTCAAACTATGAAATTTATGCATATTTTATACAAATATATATAAAAACCAGGCATATTTGGTACTTTGAACTACCAACTATATATTGAATATACTTGTATGTATTATATGCACATTATACATACATATATATGTATATATATGTAATTTCAAATTCCATTTATGTTCTCTATGATTGTTCCTATGTCATCTTTTCTAAGAGCACTGGAACTCTTTCTTTGAGATGTCAGTATCTAGTTATATATTATTTGGTGTCTAAAACATATTTCACACAGTGTGCTGATTCTTTCCTATACATGTACTTTTAAGCTTTCTCATTGTCCAATAGAATTAAAGCAATTGCCATATACCAAATAGTCCAGCTAATAGTGAACACAAGGAGGCTGTGTGAGGAGAAAGAGCTATTGTATTTTCCTGGAAATGTCATCACACTGATTGACATTCACATTTTGGTGCTTTCTCGTGTTTCCTTTTCAATCTCCTGTCACCTTCATTAAACCTCATTTTATTCTCATTATTTTCATCCTCTCATGTGCCAGAGTTTGAGAAAGCTCTTATCAGTACTTCTTTCTCCTCTGTCTCTTTCCCTTATCAACACCCTTGCTTTTCTGTCTTTAATGTGGCTGCCTAATTGCCACTTCAAGCTGTCTCTATTCTCCTGCTATATGGGCAATTTCCAGCCTGTGGTGTAGAGTTTCAACCACAACTGATGTTGGTTGGTCACACCTACTTTTCATCAATCAGATCCATGGATAAAAAAAAAAATCCAGGTGCACTTAGAATCTAACAGGTGAAGAAAAAGACCAAGAAGATGGATGACAAGGTATCAGACCAAAGCCATCATGGAATGGAGGACTTACGTGGGCTCATAATTAGAAGGCGAGGTCCATCATGGCAGGGAAGAGCTAGCAATGAGAATGCCCTGGCTCTGGCTGTATGAAGATGAGGTGATTTGTCACAGCGAGTCTCCTGCTGCTTAGCTGGCTTTCTCATCTCTTTGAGTTCTGTCCTGGGCCCCTTCATGTAGAATGGTACCACTCACAATCATGAGCTTCTTTCTTTCTCTGCTCAGTTAAACCCTTTCTTGAAAAACCTTCACAGACATCCTCACGGGTGGTCTACTGGATGTTTCTAAATCCTCCCAGGTAGACAATGAAGATTATCCATCACATAAGATAATATATTTAGCATCCCACTGAAGGAAAACACTGGAAATGCCTGTTACCAGGGTAATAAGGTAAAAAGAAAATAAATCAGATTTTTTTATAGTTCTAAGAAATACTAACTATACATATTTATACGACCTGCCTAAAATGTATGCTCCATTACACTTGATTCTGTTAATTGTTATGCATGCTGCAGTATCTGGTGTAAAAGTGGCCATAGGGAAATACACTATTTAACAATACATCATTGCAGATGGATCCCATTAACTTTCACATGCTTAAAATACAGCAGCTAAACATTGTAGTATTTATAGGTTCATAATTTTTGTCATTTATTTCGCTGATTGCTTGACTTGGTTTCAAAAATATAAACAAAATGGAGAGAACAGTGGAGCCTGTAGAATGCCATGGGGGATCGTTTCTAGAATTGGTCAGATCCCATATATACACAGTCAAAATCACATATTTTAAAAAGATTATGCATCTTTGCATTTCTTAATGTAGAAAGGATAAAGTTGGTTTAAACTTTAGACAATTTCTCAGCAGAAACTCTTGATGCATTGAGATTTGCTTGGAGCAATTACTAAGGGGACTCAACATGTTTTCAGGAACTTGATAGATTGTTTTGTTTCTGTGCACTTCTACTGTGGTTCCACAGACCAACTGGGTAGAGTAAGCTATGAAGAGGTAATTCTCATCTGTGTAGGCTATGGTTCATGCTTATGAAAGAAAGCTGTAAAGTCTCCAGTGTTGCGGATTTTCTTTTTTTTTTTTTTAACAAAAAATTGGTAAAATTATGCAAAGCAGTAATCTAACTAGAAGCTTGATGTAAGAGAAATGCACTCTCAATTTTATTCTATAATTATTTTATATTCATGTATTCAAGTCAAGAGAGAGCAATTGTTCCACCTGGACTGATCCATCCATTTTCACTGCAGTTATGCAAATTTACTCCTTTTCCTGATTACCCACTAGTTTTCAGTTGGTTATTTGGCTAGCTTTGGGGTTGTACCATTAGCCAGCAGCCTTTTTTTTTTTTTTAACCAGGCTGTCAGTTAAGCCATTCTTCCCAATTCTTCCATATTCTTGAGGCTCTTCACAATAGATTCCAGACTGAGGTTAAGGAACAGCTCAGAGAACACCTTTTAGAACTCAAGGGTTCGAATACAGCCTGCTAAGCCTTCTTTCTTTTCTTTTTCTTTTTGGTTTTGTTTGTTTGTTTGTTTGTTTGTTTGTTTTTAAGACAGGTTTTCTCTGTGTAATAGCCCTGGCTAGCCTCGACTTGCTTTATAGATCAGGCTGGCCTCTAACTCATAGAGATCCACCTGCCTCTGCCTCCCTAGTGCTGGGATTAAAGGCTTGTTCCATCACGCCAGAGAGACATTGTTTCTTAAAAGGCAAGGCATATTGGCCCATCTCAGAAGCCACTTTCCAATCTCATAAAACTTTTAAGTTCAAGGAAGCTCAGTATAGACAGTCACGAGCTGTCATAAAATACTATTCTGGATAGCTGGTTAGAACAGCCCCAGCACTTGGTAACCTAAAAGACAAGTTAATAGTAATTCTATCTCATTTAGTTGTGTTTAAGGTCCTTGAGAGTTATGCTTAATAGACCATAAAAATTATACCTTGAGACACTACTTAAATACAATAATAAATCCTTTGCACAGTTCTTCCAAAAAGTCACTTAAAAAATAATTACGAGTGCTACCTAAGCCCCACATAGACTTTTAATTATACAATATTTTACATGAGTTAAAAGTCCTAAATAAATTATTTTTTGTGCTACAGCTTGTTTTATGATTTGCATGATAAATATTTTAATTCATTTAAATTAAAAGTTCACCATATTTTATACATAGGTTAACATATTGTCTTAGGGTTTTATTGCTGTGAAGAGACCATGGCCACAGTGACTCTTATAACGTTT
Organism: Acomys minous; assembly: GCF_964271855.1. Lineage (NCBI taxonomy): Eukaryota > Metazoa > Chordata > Mammalia > Rodentia > Muridae > Acomys > Acomys minous. The sequence continues at coordinate 100,629,801 of NC_140483.1, read as the reverse complement.
CACTGGGGGTAGATTACAATTTGGAGGCTTAGTCCATTATCATCATGGTGGGAAATATGGTGGCACACAGGCTGACATGGTGCTGGAGAAGGAGCTGAAAGTGAACATCTCAACCCTCCCGGCAGTAGAAAAAGAAATGACTTGAGCTTCTGAGAGAGACCTCAAAACCTACCCCCAGCAACACTCCTTCTTCATCAGTATCACACCTTCTCCAACAAAGCCATACTCCTGTAATTCCATTCATTCCCTATGAGCCTATGGGGCCATTTTCATTCATACATATATTTTGAATAAGATATATTTATCTTCTGTAATAACTAGCTGTAGGATAGAATTCTCACAGAAATCATCTACCCATGGCATGGGACTAACTCTGAGGGGCAGTTGGAAATAGAATATGTGGTGTCAATGTTCCTACATTAGGAATGCATAGTCATTAAATTAAAGGTGATAGAATTTAGGCTGTCACAAAATGGAGACAGGCAGATTGGTCCTTGTCTGTTTCATTCCTATACTGTTTCATTCATTATACTGTTCGCTACTATATGCCCAGTATGTTACTTAATATGAAAAACAAGGCAACCCCATGAATTAATGTAGATGAGAGAACTGAAAGCAGTAATCATGTCAAAAGTATTGTAGATAATTAGGAAGGAAACAAGAAAATGGTTAAAGAGGTAACAATACTATCACAATATTTTTTAGGAAGTATGTTAAACAATGTTAAAGTGGTTGGGTGTTGACCATTTAAATCAGTTGATGTTAATGGTTTTCGGTTTTCCGTGGATAATTGTTTTTTTTTTCTAAAAAATGGTCTTTAAGGTCTTAATGCCTGACTGTAGCAAATATTTTGCTGTCTTTTCCCCAACTATAGCATGATTTGCCAATGGGTTGTTTCTGAGACCCTAATCAGATGGACAAGTCTATGAGTCCATCATATGAATTAGCAATTATTCAAAATATAGCACAACTTTGAAATGTTCTCTTCCATGACATTTGGACATTATGTCACATGGAGCTCAAATACATATATAACCTCTCTTTGAGCACATACTTAGTTTTCAGTTGTTACTTAAAAAGTAAAAGCATAATCATAGGCATAAGGTAGAGTATTGAATGTCTATGGTATTGATTTTCAGTCTTTAACAACCCTTAAGATGTATAGACATTAAAAGCATCTATAGGTTTAGAATAATAACAAATGTACCAATATATACCAATATATACAGTGGGGCCTAGCAAACAATACAGAGAAAAATATTGTAAAAATATTTCATTTATTTATAATGATTTATTAGAATAGTCTGAAATGCTTTTTTAAAAGTACCTTTGGATGTACAGTATGGATATTCTGTAACATTATTTCTACAGCCTTGAATTGACCAATTAAAATTTAGCAGAAGACAGCCTATTAAGATAGCCAACATGGCAACGATGACATATCAGAATGTGTAAGCTTGCATCCCAGCTTTGTTGCAAGGTGGAAACCAGCAACATCTTAACTTCAGTGTTTGAGTTTTCTCTCATAGTCACATGGAAACTCCATGAGGTGATGTAAGGTACCTCAGCATCACACACTTGTCACTGATTTTCATCTCTCTAGTCACTCCTCTTGACTCTTGTGTAACACCATGTTGATATTTCCCAGCTGCAACAGATTACTTAGGTAAAGTAGTTTCTTTTCCTCCCCTGTGCCTTGATAAGTAGGAAGAAAACACAATGTAGGTACTTCTGCCTGGGAGACTTCCTTTCCACTCATGTTTTCTTGTTACACTGGCACAACTGCAATGATGCCAGTTTTAAAAAATTCAGATAAAGTTTTAGAGATGTACTGTAAATGAATTTAAGAGAAGAATATGACCAAAAGCTAGTGAACGTGTATACACAAGTTTGTATATTACTGTCTGTCTCAATCTTATAAAAAATCTGCATGAGGTAGGTAGCATCACTCCATTTTGAAAGAAATTGAGTCTTCAAAAACTTAGCACGAGCCGGGCGTGGTGACACATGCCTTTAATCCCAGCACTTGGGAGGCAGAGACAGGAGGATCTCTGTGAATTCGAGGCCAACCTGGTCTGCAAAGTGAGTCTAGGACAGCCAAGGCTACACAGAGAAACCCTGTCTTGAAAAACAAACAAACAAAAAATCTAGCAAACTTCTGAAAAACAAATAGTTGTTTAGTGGGGCTGGGGCAGATGGAGGGGCATAAAGACTAAACTCTTTGAGCTTTTCCCCTCCCCAAAAAAATGCATTACATTGCCTATCAATAGAGGTATGTTTCTTTTCTAAATATAGCTACATGAGTAGTTATTATCCTGTTTCTGGAATTCTGTGAACCATTGGTTCAACATCATCCTGTATTGAATAATTACTGGAATAAGAAAATCATCTATGGTGGTTGAATAAGAATGGTTTCCAAAGGCTTATTTGAATGCTTAGTCCCTAGGGAGTGGTATTATTTTAAAGGATTAGGAAGTTTGGCCTCCTTGGAGTAGGTGTGCCATTCCTTGTTGGAGGAAATGTGTCACCGCAGGTGAGCTTTGTGGTTGTGAAAGCATCAACTAGGCCCAGTGGCTCTCTCTTCCTACTGCTTTCGGATCTTGATATAGAACCCTGTGCTACCATGTCTGCCTGTGTGTCACCATGATCCCTGCCATTGTAAGAGTAGACTGAAACTCTGAAACTATAAGCAAATCTCATTTAAATATTTTCTTTCATAAGAGTCTTTTTATGATGGCCATGGTGTCTCTTCTCAGCAATAGAACACCAACTAAGACAGCATGTATGCAAAGAAGTGTTCAAATTACAGAATATGCTAATAATCCCAGGAGAGACTCAGGAAAGTGCCTCTAGTTTTAGAAGAGAACAGAAGTCTTTTCTGTGGAGGTGACATGGTAAAGCTTAAGAAATGGCTGGAATGTGAGTGTGTACATGTAGGTAATAAGGAAAGGGCCTGAAGAGCAAGACTTAGAACAAGGACACGTGACAAAGGAGTGATCTGCATCTCTGGGACAAAGAGAGCAGCACGCAATGAAACCATCAATCAGAAAAGGATTGCCCTTGATAGGTTTTTGGATTGCAGGATTGGTGTAATATAATGTGAGATAATATTAAATGATAGAAAATAGCAGTATCATCAGCTATAGTGTTAAGAGGTCTCCTGGGACCCTGGTCTGGCCTTCATAGCACACGATTGGCAAGAGAAGTTCCAGATATAGATACCATGTATATAGAGAGCTAGTTGAACTAGAAAGAAAAGGAAAGGAGAAGGCTGCATTAGAATAGGGAAACACATGCCAGGGTAGGGGTATGGGCTGACGTCCACATTTCTGTGTACTAACTTACCAGAACGGTGGGTCATGTAAACTAGAATAAAGGAAAGATTAAAACGAAGGATTCAGGCATTGTTTTTCACACCTGCAATCTCAACTCTGGGGAGTGGAGACAGACATGAATTCATGGGTAACCTATGTACAGGAGACAGTGTTTCCACAGCAGAACAAAATAAAGTGAAAGCAAGAAATCATTCATGGGCTCACAGAGTGGAGTAAAAGACACATCTTAAGAAAAAGTAACCCAGGTCTGCAAGTTTAGACATATGGTCTGGGTTCATGAGGAAAGGTTGTAGATAAGCATTGTGATTTGTGAATTATCTACATTCAATGGTGACATTAAAGAGAGAAAACAAGACTATACACCCAATCGCAAAGACAGAAAAATGATGCTGATATTATAACAATGAAAATGATGGGCTGAGGAAGTGGCTTAGCCCTTACAATTGCCAAGCAAATTTGAAGACTTGAGTTGTGATCCATGTAAATGCCCTATGGGTGTGGTGGCCAGTCTGTAATTCCATTCTTGGAAAGATAGGATAGTCTCCAAAAAAAGATGGGCTACCAAGACTAGATGTTTCATATCTGTAAGTTCTAGGTTTGATTGAGAGACCCTACCTCAATGAATAAGATGAAAAAGCAATTGAGGGTGATTTTTGATCCCTCAGTGTTGGGAGCACACACACACACACACACACACACACACACACACACACACACAAAGCAATTACTAAAAAGTAGTTAGAAGAGGCTTGTATGTGTGTGCTAAAAACTGGAAAAAGAACAAATTTCATGAAAAAGGAAGGCATCAATGTCAAGCAGTATACACATGATGTAAGCCAAGTCTCTAAACATCTTTACTTTCATACATGAAGAAGCAATCTTTTTTTCACTCTCTTTTAACACACTCTCAGTATGCCTTATATAATTGTCTCCATTGCTCTAGAATTTAATGTTATCTATTGATAAAATTTCATATCTCTACTTATGAAATCAAAGTGTCACTTGATTTCATTCTGTCTACAAATTATTATCTATATCAGTGGTTCTAAGCCTTCCTAATCCGGAGACCTTTTAATATAGTTCCTTTTGTTGTGGTGACCCAAAACCATAAAATAATTTTGTTGCTACCTCATAATGGAAATTTCACTTCTGCTATGTAATGTAATGTAAACACCTGATAATGTAAATGCATAATATTAGGGGGCTGCTATTTCATATTTGCATGGGGCCATCCACCCTTCAAATGGGGTTGCTACCCAGAGATTGAGAACCACTCAACTATATCAATGTCTACTGGTTATATAAGCACATACAGCAAAAATCTTTAAAATACCATTTAAATATAAAATTATTTACTACTTTTTCTTCCTAGCATCATGTTACATATGCTAGAACATTTTTATTATCCTTCAAAGTAGTTTTTAACAACATATGCATTTGTGGAGTTGAAGTCAAGAGTTTGAAGAGTTGAAGAGTTGCTTTCTCTGCCTTGTGCTTCAAGACTCTGAGCTGCTGTTTGATTATGCAAGACTGATGTTAGAAAGACAAAGAAAAGGCTATAGTTTAGTTGGTTGGTTGGTTGTTTTTATCACCTTCCTACCAGAAAAATGGAAAATCTTAGCCTGTCCACAACCTGAGTTGACAGAAGTTATGTTAAAAATATCATAAGTACAAAACACAAAAAATTTCCTTAAGTAATGGCAAACTCAATCTTGACATCCCACAATGATCTTTAATTTATAATGTCTACAATAGAGCACATACTCTTTCTTCAACCCATTCATGCAACTGCTTCTCCACCTTTGTCAAAACAGCATCCCAAATTCGCCTCCTCAAGCTAGGAACCGGAGAGCATTTTTCATCATTTTTTCTGTTGAGGGTTACTCTACTCAGCCAAACAGCCAAGATGGATCAAGTAGCATATCTAGATTAAAATTTCAGGCTGTTGGTACTTCCATTCTCTTGTTATACTATTTTCTTCCTCACCATGTTTACTAAACCTACTGTTGTGTGGTGGACATTGGAAAGGACTGAATATGAAATAGTGATGAATTAGTCTGTGTCTTCATGAAGCTTACAGATTGGTGGAGAAAAACAACATTTTTCAATCAAGTATGATACGATAAAATTATTTATGAGCTACATATTCCAAAAGACTATATACTATAAGACAAGAAACTGATGATGTTTACTAAGGGGAAAAAAAAGTGTTTTTACTTTAAAGTATTTGAGCTTAGAACAGAAACAGGATTAAGAGAGACAAAACTGAGAGGGAAAACGTACTATGCTAAGGGTATTCTGAAATCTTCGTAGTTTAAATGAATTTTATCCACAGAAGACATGATGTTCTGAGCTTTGGAGTAAAGTGAACAAATGAGAAAGAGGACAGACCCAATGCTAGAGGAGTTGAGTAGAAGCCATCATCACACAGGGAACTTAGGAGAACCATGAATTTAACCTTCAAAATTGAAATGTTTTGAAAGAGTATGGGTATCAAATGGTCACTTCAGCTGAGGTTAGTTATAATAAGGATTGGAGGTTTTATTTTAAGGTGAAAGGGAAGCAATAGAAGGGTATAGTAAGGATTAAATTGATCAGATTACCACATCTTTCATCACTATGCCCATCCACCCTGATTTCTTGTCCTTACTTCATTTTTCTTGACACTTCTGTAAAAATAAGTTTCATTTTAAAGTGTGTGTGGGGGGGGGCAGGGGGGGGTAGGTACAGGTGAGTGCAGTTATCTGATAAGTCAGAATGATCTGATCCCCACCCCCGGAGCTGGAGTTACAAGGAGTTCTTATCAGCTGGTATGGAACCTGTGTCATTTGCAAGATCAGTGGACCTCTGCTCTTAACAGCAGAGCAACCTCCTCAGGTCTTGTTACTATGATGTTACTTATATATTGCTTTGAGTGTTTGTTTCTTCTCTGTGTCAATCGATGATTGCTCTTGACATGGGGCATGGTTTAAGGCACTAGTACAATTCTAGCTCCTAGAAAAGAACTCAACACACAAATGTGTCCTATAAATTGTGGAAGTATTAATCAGTCTCCTTTACAAGAAATTACTTTTTACATTTTCTGTTGTTGAAATTATAATATTATTACGCATTTTGTCCTTTTTCTTTTCTTCCTCTTAGCCCTCCCATATTCTCCTCCCTTCCTCTCTTTCAAGCTCATGGCCTCTTTTTTTCATTAATTATTGTTATGTGCATATATGTATGTGTATATACATATATATTTCTATATAATATGCTCAGCCTCTATAATCTTTTGTATGTATGTTTTAGGGTTGTTCATTTGGTATTGGATAGCTGATTGGTGTATCCTTCACTGGGGAAGGCATTTCTTCCACTCTCAGCATTCTTTAGTTGCTTGTAGTTTGTTGTGTATGGGTGAGGCTTCATGGCCTTTCCATGTCCATTTTGGTATATCTCTTGTTGCTGTCTTGTTCAGAGCATGTTTGTGCAGTCATGTCAGTGAGACATTACTAGGGGACACAAACTCAGGACAAACTTCCGCATGTTCTGCCTCTTATAATCTTTTTGAACCTTTTATCACAATGTTCTGTGAGCTCTAAGTTCAGAATTTATCAGTTTTGGTTTTCTGTAATTGTCTATCTGTTTCATCAAGAAATTTCCTTGATGAAGGACGAAGACTACACTTAATTGTTTCAGCAAAATATGGGAATTTTCAGAAAGAATGATAAAGAGAAATTCATAAATGAAGAAATTGTTAGAAATCATATTTGGGGCTTAGAGACAGTTTATATTTAGCTCATAAGGGAAAAACAAGCATTAAAGATTATTTTCAGATTTCTGAAATGAGCCACTGGGTGAATTTAAGTTGATAATAACTGAAACACTTAGTGGTAGAATATGGAGTAATAGAAAAGAAAACATTTAGCTTGGCTTCATCTCTCATTGACCATGACCTTGATAAAGGTGCTTGACTTCAGCATGTTTCCATTTTTTAATCCCTAAATAGTAATCAATATTGCTATCTGCATCAAAAGGTATATTGTGAGGTTTAATAAAGGAATATGTATATTGGATGCTTAAGACAGTGCTTCATACATTAACAATTGTCCTATAAATGCCAGCTATTGTGAGAAGAATGGAGGCCCAGTAATAACAGAATCACTTCACTTTCCTGGTTGTTGAATTTGGATTCAGGATGGAAACTGTAGTGCATCCTATATATGAATAATTGATTTTTTACAAGGAGTGTTCTGTATTAAATCTAGGGGACTCAACATATAATTACTAATGGGTGAAAAAAGAAGGGTTAAGAAAATTATGGTTTAAGTTAGGGCCTGAAGAGGTACTGCAGTTAACTGTCTTGAGACTTCTTTGACTTGAAGGGAAACAGACGCAAGATTGCTTTCTAGTTCAGGCAGGATGTCTGGGCCACAGCGCTCATGCTGAACCATGAAAGCTAACTCATCCTCTTCCCATTTAGCAACTATCAGTGACTCCCTGAGGTATTTAGTTCCAAGTCTAGTCTCAGCCACATGGATGTCTTTTCTGGCCTTTGCTTTAAATGTGCCAAATATGTCATGGTTTCTCTTCTTGTAGCTGCAGGACACACTACTCTATTTGCTTTGATTGCCCTACATTCTGTTCACAAGACTCATTTCTGGAAGGCCTGCCACACCAGGTTCTAGTATCTCTCTGAGGAAGGGATAAGAGGAGCCATTTTCCTTCTACCCTGTGGAATTGTGTTTCTTTCCCAAAACTTCACTACCCTGGGTCAGATTTGTTTTTTGACGTGTTATCATAAGCTGTAGGCACTCAGATTGAACAGTGTGCGTACACAGTGCTGTGGGACTGAAGGATGCAGAAGAAGGAGATACCTCTAACTTCTCCCAAGGTCACATAAGCAGTTCGCATTCACTCAGACACTGAAAAATAGCTTCACATAGAGGAACCAAAGTTCAGAACACAGAACATTAAGATTATAGTTAGATATATTCATACCAAATTCAGATAAGTGGAGGTGGGCTGAATTTATGCTTAGAGGTTCAGGGTGATTTAAAATGTCCCAGAATCATTAAGTGACTTTGTAAATAAGATCTTTTTGCATATCCATATTTTATCAGCTTTCTATAGTGCAGACTAAAAGATTAACCTATCATGTATAGCGTTAAGTCCTTGAGCCCTTACTGTCTTCACATAGTCTGAAAGGTATTTTGTGGTTGAAAAACGAAGTCCCTGTACTTGTGGCATGTTTTTGCAGTGATACAGAACAGACATAAACAAGGCTGTTCACCCGAAGATGGAAAAAGGAACATTTAATTCTCTGCTGAACTAGAGGAAATGAGTATCACTTTAACATTGGACACTGGAAATGACTTCCTTTATTACTCTTCAGAAATTATAGGCAGTCTTAAGTGAGCTGAATCATGATATTTGATTTACTAATGCATTTCATCTGCACTTACAGATTTACATCTTTTACTTGGTTTAAAAATGGCACCCAGAACTTTTTATTGAGGATGGGAGGAAAAACATACCCTTCTTGCCGGGTACATTGTTTCACTTATAAAAGTAGAAGAGGTTAAAAATTGTCTTCAAGGCAAGGAAACATTAGCCATCCAGGAACACCAAGAAATTTCTACTCCTTTCTGGACCAGACCAAATGAAAACACTCACTGTTTTAGCTTTCCCTCCATTAGAGCCTCATTCAAATTCTAGAAGTGAAAATTGATCATCTGAGAATCATCAGATAATGATAGACATTTCCATCACACCGATGACTGCCTGTTGTGGCATTCAGGCCCTTTGATGCATCACTCATGTGGTTAGTAACTTGTCTATGATGTCAACTCTTGGCAGGTAACTATGAGAATACTGGAGAAAATATTTCAAATGATATCATATGTTCAGCAGGAATGAAGGAATGTATAAATCTGTCAATTTGATTTTCCCCCAAATTGTCAATTTCACCTATCTGTTACATTAACATTTTGATATATTTGTAGTGAAGGTGAAACATGAATTCTAGGCATACTTGGTAGATAGAAATGCATCTCTGTTGACTCAGCTTGGTCTCCATTGCATATTTTCTGAATTTTGAAATAATGATTCAATTGCTTCCCAGTCTTAACCAAATTGATTTGCTTTTGCTATTTTTCTGTGAATTGGAAATAAATAGGGTCTAGGGTAGTAGCTTACTTGATAAATGCTAGCCTCGTAAGTATGAGTACCTGATTTTGATCAGAAGAACCCTTGTAAAAACTCTGGATACAATGGTGCATTCTTGAAATCCACCACTGAGGAGGCAGAGACAGAAGAGTCTTAGAAGGCCAGTCTAGCCTAAATTGTAAACTCCAGGCCAACAAGACACCACGTATTAAAAAGAAATCACATTTCTATGGATGATAATTGAGGCTGTCCTGTGGCCGGTACTTAGTGATTCACAGTCATCCACCCACACAGACACAGACACACATAGACACATACAGAAACACACACACAGACACACACACACACACACACACATGCATACACACACACACATTTACAGATTTTTTCTTGTTGTCATTCCCCAAATAATATAGTATAAAATGAATTTACATGGGATTAGCTCTTATAACTGATTCCCAGATTCTGTGATAAGTTATATGCACATCTTACACTACTATATATAAAGCACTTGAGCGTTCCTAGCATCCACAGATGGCACTATTTCAGGGACTCCTAGCTTTGTGAATACTTACAGGTGTAATAATTACCATCAACTTAAAACTTTCTTAGCAATTCATGTGCTTGCTTCCCCAAAGCAATAGCTTCAATTTAAAGATACATGAATTATATTAACAAACTGTCCAAAAGCTTTGATTTTTTATCTATAAAGCATTATCAGTGATCTCGGTGACCACTTTTATTGGAAACAAGAATATTTTGGCCACCTTCGGAGATATCAGCCAAAATCCAAAGTTTCTGGCTAGAGTTCTGTGTCTTTGGGTAAAGTAAATAATTTGTAGCTTAATTAGTTTTTCATACATGCCAAGGTCACGGGCTCTGAAAACAGGAACGGGGCGCTGAATAAATAGTGATGTGAAAGGTGTGAAGACAGTTCCGCTTAAGAGCAGAAAGCCATGCCAATCTCCAGCTGCTTGATCACTTCCTAGGCAAATTTATTATCACTCCTGTGCTCAAGTCACTAATGAGAAAGATCTTTAAATACTGAAGGTGGTACAAGTGCTTTGTACCTAGAACTGATGAGAGTAATTGGTCAACTGCTTAGTTAAGTCCTACTTGGAGCCGAGTGGGAAACGAAGGAGAGAAAAACGTAGGCTGGGTGAGGAACCCTGCAAGTCGGCAGAGTTCTCGCCACAGAAAGAAACAAAGATAGCAGTAATTAATGACCCTGACTCCGTGCCAAAAAAGCTTTCCTCTGACAACTCCAACTTAATTAAAACTTAAGACATTTCAATGGCCTTGGAAAGCCCCCGATGGGGTGAACTCTTGCAGACTCGTGAGAAAATTTTGTAAATTAAAGAAAAAGATGTGTGTTACCACGAGTGCCAGGACTCTAATCCCTGACAGTCAAAGAATCTATTTAGCCCAGGCCTTTTCTTTTAACCATCTCACACCTGCAGGCTTCCTGGCACTTCCTCTGCTCAGTTTTTGTGTTTTAAGGAAGATCAGATAATAGGAGCCTTGCTGTTCTCTTTGTTTCCGTGCATCGTTCATTAGCCTGTGAGTGTTGCAGACACACTTGCTATGCTTGGCTTGCTTGGGAGTGGAGCATTGCCTGAAAGCCTTCAGTTGGACAACACAGGGTGAAGATGGGTTGGTGAAAAAGTAAGGGGTTTTGTATATGTGTGTGTGTGTTTTTTTTCCTCCTTAAATGTGAAAGTGGCTCAAATTAAAACTCACAGTTGATGGGGCAGCTTGAATGGTTGTGACCTGCTGTTCTTAACACAGAGGAGTGACAAGAAACGAGGTTCTGTGTTAGACATTGTGGATTTAAGACATAAGGAAAGGAAATGTGTCGTTAAATAGCCCTTTCTCCTTTTATCAGTACTGTTTTTTTAATTCTCTTGCGTCAACAAGCAGAAGTATTCCCAATAGACATGAAAAGGGTGTGTGCTGTGCTATGAAGAAAATGGTGTGATGATCTGTTTATTAATACGTAAATCCCAAAATGGAACCTTAAGAAATAGTATTAGTTGAATACCAATTGGTGAGAACGTTACTCAGTTTACACAAGGGGAAAAAAATTAATTCTCTCTCCTTCCCCTCTGGAAAGTATTTGATGTGTTATAATCACAAACAGTGCCCCATCAGGCCAGAAGGCCAACTCTCTCTCACATGCACTCCAGCATCCCCTGGCCTCTTAGAGCCATGCCTAGTTCCTGGAGTGTC